>NC_069075.1:30593717-31793717 GCF_025698485.1 Gossypium arboreum | reverse complement strand
GCAGTTTCTTTTCTCTCAAGATCGCAATATAGTTCTCAAGTGTTCGCATGTTGAGACTCATTTCGAGAATAAATTAAAATGTCATCTATAAATACTACTACAAACTTATCCAAATATGGCCGGAAGATCCAATTCATTAAGTCCATAAATATAGCTGGAGCATTTGTTAAGTCGAAAGGCATCACAAGAAACTCATAATGTCCATACCTTGTCCTAAAGGCGGTTTTCGGCACATCTAACTCCTTAACTCTCAGCTGGTAGTAACCAGACCTCAAATCAATCTTTGAAAACACTGTGGCCCCCTTTAACTGATCGAATAAATCATCAATCCTCGGCAATGGGTACTTGTTCTTTATAGTCACCTTATTAAGCTGACGGTAATCAATGCAAAGTCTCATTGAACCATCCTTCTTCTTTATGAATAATACAGGAGCACCCCAGGGAGAGAAACTCGGTCTCACAAATCCCTTGTCGTTAACTCCTGCAATCGAGCCTTCAATTCTTTTAATTCGGTTGGAGCCATTCTATATGGAGCAATCGAGATCGGTGCGATGCCGGCAACAAATCAATGGCAAAATCTATCTCTACGTTCGAGGCAACCTGGCAATTCCTCGGAAATACATCCGAAACTCACAGACTATCAGATCTGATTCAAATTTCGATTAAGGCAACTCAATATTCATTACATAAGCGGATAAGCTTCACACCTTTTCTCATGTATTTACGTGCAAACATGTGCGAAATCACCATAGGCAATTTATTTGATTCATCTGTTTCAACCCACGAATTTCTCCATTTTCACATTTCAACTCTAGTGTCTTTTGTTTACAATCTACCTTAGCATCATATAATGTTAACTAGTCCATTCCCAAGATAACGTCAAACTCACCAAATGGTACTGACATCAAGTTGGCGGAAAAGCGGTGACCTTGAATCATTAATGGGCAATTCTTGAAAACCTTGTCAACTAGCACATATTGGCCTAAGGGTTCGACACTTTAATCGTAAACTCATAAATTCAACAGCAACTTTTTATTGGATACTAAATTCATGCAAATATAGGAATGAGTGGACCCGGGATCAATCAATGCAATAACAATAGTATCATAGAGAGAAAGTGTACCAGTAATGACATCGGGAGATGATGCATCTTCTCGGGCACGTATAGCATAAGCTCTAGCAGGTGCTCTAGCTTCTGATCTTGCCGTTAAATCTTTCATCACAATTTTACTACTAGTCCCACCTCCAGTATTTCTCGGTGGTCTACCTCTACTAGCGGTAGTATTCTGTCTAGCACTCTAAAATCTTTCTTCTTTAACTTTCTCCGGACAATCTCTAATAAAATGCTCGCGAGAACCGCACCTGAAACAAGCTCGCTCGGTCCCTCAACACTCACCATAATGTTGCCTGCCACATTGCTGACACTCGGGCTTTCTAGGTCACACATTACTCACACTTGCCACCGAAGTAGCTTGAGCTTTAGACCCCGAATATGCTCTACCACGATCTCTGTGTGAATCCCCAATTGCAAGCTGTCATTCGAGGGTTTGTCTCTTTGGACCTCTTTGGTTGAGATTGAAATGGCTTGCTTATCTGTCTTTTCGACATCTCGGGCCTCAATAGCGACTTTTCTTCTTTCTTTGTTCAATTCTTGACTTTAAGAGCTCGATCAACCAATACTACAAATTCTTTCAACTCCAAAATTCCTACAAGCACTTTAATGTCCTCATTCAGCCCATCTTCAAATCTTCTACACATAATGGCCTCGGTGGACACACATTCTGGGCATACTTGTGAGTCTTACAAATTCGCGTTCATACTCGCTCTGAGACATTTTCCCCGCTTCAATTCAAGGAACTCCTTCCGTTTTTATCAATAAATCGTGACTTATGTATTTCTTTCTAAATTCTTCTGGAAGAAATCCCAAGTAACTTTTCTTTTGGCACCACTGCAACCAAAGTCTTCCACCGGTGGTAAGTCGAATCTCTCAAAAGTGATACTGACACACTTTAAGCATTCCTCGGTGTACATGAGAGCTCATCAAATACACGGGTAGAATTTTCAAGCCAGAATTTCGCTTTCTCAGGATCATCATCGACCTTTGCTCTAAACTCTTCGGCCCCTTGTTTTCGAATCTTGTCAACCGGAGGCTTGTTCATTCTTACCAAATCTATACCTTGTGTGACACCCCTAATGTGACCCTAGTCGAAGAGTGGGTTCGGGACCACGAAACCGAGTCACAAGAATAATTAAGTGTTATATTCCGTGCTTATTGTATATGGAATTGGTATGCGTAAATATTTCGTGTCTCGATTTTAATTAATTAGGTGCTAATTTATAAGAAAGGACCCATGTGCTAGGACTTGAAAATGTGATAGGTGTATTTTTAAGTGGCCTAATAATGCATAAAGTGAAATAAATGGAGTTGCATGTCAATTATCCCATTCCCTAAGGTGGATGGCGGCCATGACAAATTATGGGCAAGGAAAACATGTTCCCAACATGTTTTACTAATGGATGATGTTAGAAATGATAAAATAAGAGTATGAAAAAAAAGAGAAAAAAAATGTTCATTCTTCTCCATAGGCTTGGCGAATGTCCTAAGGAAAGAAAAGAAAAATTTGTTCATCCTTTCTCATCTTCTTGGCGAAAATACTAAGGGAAAAGGGGGAGGATTTTTGCTTCATGCTTGGGTTGGAAGAGACCTAGAAGGAGATTTGGCTAAGTTTACATCAAGATTAAGGTATGTATGAGGTTGTGTTGGGAGTTTCATGCATGGTTTGGTTGCTAATTTGATGTGCATGTTAGCCATGGCTCAAATCTTTGTTATGCCATGGAAATGGCATTTGGCCAAAGTTGTTATGGTGATAAAGCCATTGCATGCTAAGTGTGAAACTTGATGATGATGCATGCAATGATGGATTGTCTACTCATGAGTAAGATTTTGAGCTTTCTTTTTGTTTTATCATGATTGAAGTTGAAAAGAAGCATGATTGTCATATTCGCCATGATGCATTCTTGAGCATGATTCATGCTTCTTGCATGTTAGTTAAAATTTGTGTTTTGGATGGCTATGGACACCTTGAAATTGGCCATGCTCATATATGCATATATATGATTGCACATTATGTTTTGGTTATGAACTAAGTGATGAATATATTGGTTTAAAGAAGAAGATGTGGAAGAATGCTTGTGAAATTGCAAGCACAAATTGCCCAAACACACATGTAGGTGCTTGATGCTATATTATAAGTTTTGGGCCACAATGTGCAAAGCATTAATTAGTAAATTGCATGCTGTTTTTGTGAGGTATTAAGTGCAAAATTGACCTCAACATGTACATGAATATTCGGCCTTGGGTAGCCTATTGAAGGCCTTAGCATTTCCTTGATGCTCAAATAAATTGTATTGAATTGCTTGATGTAGTATAAAATGTGCATGACCATTGTGTATTCAAGCTAAAGAGTGGCCATATGACCATTTAAAATCCTTGTCATATTCGCCATAAGCAAGCACAATGAGGTTTTAATAAATTGAATTTGTTTGAATTAGCTCAAGAGCTAAGAGGGCCACAATTGGACAAGGGGAAGGAAAAGGTGATCGAATAGCCGAAAAAGCCGTTCGACAACATCCGAGGTAAGTCCTCAAGAAGTGACCTTACTTGAATTATGTGAGATGAAATATGGATGTGTATGATTATTGATTATGTGTGTATGAGTATTTGAATTCCACCCGGGCTAAGTCCCGAAGGCGAATGTGCTAATGATTATAATTGCGTTTGAGCCTTAGTAACGAAAATGAATTATGTATGTCCAATGATAATTGATGTATGTGTTCATGGGAAATTGAATGATATCCGGGCTAATTCCCGAAGACAATTATGCTGGAAATTATATCCGGTTAAGACCGAAGGCAATTGTGCTAGTGGCTATATCCGGCTAAGACCGAAGGCATTCGTGCGAGTTATTCTATCCGGGCTAAGACCCGAAGGCATTTGTGCACGTGATTATATCCGGTTATATTCCGAAGAATCTTGGGCTGGAGGTGAGTGTTGGTTGCTGTAATGAATTCAATTAGCACACTCGAAAAGCCCAAAGGATAAGGTACGTTATATGTGCATTGGAAAGTCGACATGTTTGGGCAACATTCGCTCAATCGACTAATGAATTTCAGTTATTGAATTGATTGATACTTTGTGAAATTATATAATGATGAAGTGTGAAGTAAGAATGTGTATTAATGAAATGATGCATTTGGCTATGTGAATGTATTGCTGTAATTAGAGTTGATTATATTCCTTGAGACTTACTAAGCATAAAATGCTTACCCGTTGCTTTGGCTCTCGGTTTTCTAGATTTCGCTCAAGCAATCGGATTTGGGATCGTTGAAGTCGAAGTCATCCACACTATCAAGCCTCCATTTTGGTAAAAATTTTGGTTGAACTTGAGATGGCATGTATAGGACTACCCTTGTTTGTTAAATATGTTGTAATGTAAGTATATACGGCCATGCGAAAATGGCTCGAAAAGGAAGCATGAACTTAGACTAATTGTGGGTTGTATGTATATATTTGGTGTCATGATGTGGCTATGGCTTGGAAATGGGAATGTTGGTCATATGATCAGCCATTGGTATGGTTAAAATGATCATATATGAACCTATGTATGGCAAGACTAGTTGAATCGTGGAGACTACCAAATAGGTAAGTCCTACCTTAAAACAGATGCTGCCAGCTGCAGTGGCGTGAATGTGAAAAATCACCAAAATTCATAGGAATGGAATTAAATAGTGAATAAGCTATGTAAATGAACCTTGATGAGTCTATTTTCATATGGAAGAAACGAAATGGTCATAGGAGTTACAGGTTAATAGATATTAAAGCTATTGTGAGACAGGGCCAGAATGGTTTCTGGGTTCCCTGTCGCAAATTTAAAAATTCACTATAAATTATCAAAAAATAATTAGGAGACATACCTTATATGTACAGATTCCATTTTGAGTCTAGTTTCATTAGAAACAAACGACACCAGCATTAAATCCCTGTACAGAGAGATATACAAGTTATACCGCGCGAAGGTCAGAGCAGTCGATCCCTGTAACATGGGTAACTTTAACTAATAAACTGTACCAATTGGCCCGACCAAAAATCCTAGAAATAAATCCATGGATGGATATATGAGTCTAAATTCAGGGAAAATTTACGAAACCAGTTTCCGAGTTTTGAAACTCGAGATATGATTTTTAAGGCGACAGTGACGCAGTTTTCCAGCCTGACTGGAAATGTCAAATTGGTGGGCAAAAACAAGTGAACTTGGCTTGTTAACCCCTCGTGTCCGACACCGGCGATGGTCTCGGGTTCGGGGTGTTACACCTTGAGCAGCTACAGGAATCGTCTGAGGTATAGGAGGGGGTGGAGGAGGTTGAGCATTTGGATTTGCTCGAATAAATTCAGTATACCAATTGTTCATCATTTGGAGAAAGGCATCCCGAGCCTCATCTCCTTGTCTCAATGTCTCAGGTCTACTTTCCACAGGCGCGGTCCCTTGTGCGGGAGCCGGCGCATTACTAGCAGCATCATCAGCCGCAGTTCCTTCAGGATCCATTACTATATTAAAACAAAACACAGTTTAGAATAATCAGGAGTCACCACACTATCACAATATTTTTATGGCATGTATAGCTAGACTTTTACACACACTTTATTAGTCCGAGAACCGACTAAACCATAGCTCTGATACCACTAAATGTAACACCCCTTACCCGTTACCGTCGCCGGAACAGGATACAAGGTATTACCAGAACATAACACATACCATTAAACATAACCGAGATATAAATATGTCATCCAATTTGATAGTGCATCGTATAACATATGTCTTGAACAATATTAGCCAACTTTAATGGCTTGTACAAAGTAGCTGGTCGAGTACTGTAACTAATATTTTAAACCTAGACAAATATGACACGTAACAAAATAATTAAGCCTACTATACATGCCATAATTCAAAACGTTTAGTTCAAATACCCTAAAGTATGATAGTGCGGGTAGATCTTCACGATCCTTAACTCTGAGCAAGCCGAAGGACACTATAAGACAAAGAGAGAAACAAAGTAAGCTTATAGCTTAGTAAGTAAGTATGTAAATACTAATTAAAGAATCTAACATGTTTACACAACAATTCAAGTATATCTACTTTAACTTCACTATTCATTCCACTTTGATTAAGCTGTCTCTGCTGCGTCATATTCACTAAATAAATCATAACTCGAGTTACAAAACTCGAAATTCAAATCCGTAAAATTTTCCTGAATCTAGACTCATAAGGCTTTTTTCTAATTTTTTTCTATAATTTTTGGTTCAGCCGATTAGTACAGTTTATTAGTTAAAGTTTCCCCTGTTACACAGCTTGACTGATCTGACCCCTGTTCACTACGAATTGAATTTCTCTCAGTAAATAATTCAAACAACCCTGAAGTCTGTTTCATTTAAAACTAGTCTCAATAAGGAATTTAGGCATGTAAACTATATTTCTTAATTTGCTTTGTACAAAGTTTAATGATTTTTCAAATTTGGAACAGGGGATCACGTATTCATCCTGAGCAAGTCACATACAATTGTAAATATCTCAAAATATAGAATTCCTTTGCTTGCTCTGTTTCTTTTATATGAAAGTAGACTCATTAAACTTTAATTTCACATCTCATTCAACCTCTAATTATATTCCTCCTATTTTTGGTGATTTTTTGAAAATCACGTCACTGCTACCATCGAAAAACAGTTTTAACGCTAATTTCACTCTTTCACACATTCTTTATGCTAACCTCATTTTATCTTATATATGTATATACCACAAATCATTTTCACCACATTTCATTCACCATAAGTGTAGGTCCAATGTGACAGCCTTAAAACGACCCTAGTCGGAATGTGGTTTCGGGACCACAAAATCGAGGCATAAAAATAATTTGATATTTATTTTGATGCCTATAATATGTGTTAACTCATGTGTGACATTTTGATGCTTTAATTTAGAGTTATAAATGTGAATTTCACTAGAAAGGACCTAGTAGAAAACTTTGAAAGTATGATGGGGAAATGTATGATGACTAATTAAAGCATGCATGCAAAACAATGGCCTTGCATGTCAAATACCCCTTTTACAAGTGATGGCGGCCATGACAAGGGAGTATGGGCTAAACATGTCATGAAACATGTTTTGTTGGTGCATTAGGGGAAACAATAAACAAATAAGCATGGGTAGTAAAGAAAGAAAAAACGTGTGAGTGAAACCCCCATTGCCGTACATGGAAGAAAAGAAAAGAAAAAAATTTTGCTCATCCATTTCATTCTCTCTTGACCGAAAATACTAGAGGGGAAGGGAGGAATTTTGCTTCATGCTTGGGTTGGAAGAGGATTAGGAAGAGGTTTGGCTATATTTGCATCAAGATTAAGGTATGCTTGATGTTGTGCCATGAGATTCATGCATGTTTTTGGTTGCTAACTTGATGTTCTTATTAGCCCATGGTTCAAATCTTTATTATATCATGGGGATGGTATTTGGCCAAGGTGGATTTTGAGTTAATGCCATTGCATGTTAAATATGAAGCTTGATGATGATACATGTGATGGTGGATTGAGGACTCTTAGATTTTCTTTGAGCATTTTTGAATGATATACTAAGTTCTTTGTGTAATCGTGACCAAAATTATGGTGTTGTGATGTATTCGCCATGGTACATCCCCAAGTGTGATTTATGCTCTTTGCATGGAGAGTAAGATTTGTGTTTCGAAATCATGTTCATGTTTAGTTACAATCAACTTGAGATTCGGCTCTAGCATACATATATGTATATATGTTTGAGCATGATGTATTGGTATGACGTATATACTATCTTAAGGTATATACTTATTTATGATGATGTTTTGGTTATGAAGGAAATGATAGATGTGTATTGAGTTACAATATGGAAAGGTATTAGTTAGTAATGTATGCTGTTTTTGTGTGGTAATAAGTGCATAAATGGTCTCAACATGGACATGTATATTCGGCCACATGAAGGGAAATTGGTGAGCATGTATTCGGTTAGAGGCAACCATATTGAAGCCTTATCTTGGCTTAGATTGTTGACTAAATGGGTAATAAGTGAGGATGGTTGCCGAATATACAAACATACATATGCATGTGTAATTGAATTATGAATGTTTAGCAAGATAGTTAAACTAGTTGATTTATTGATTAAGCTCAAGGAGTTAAAGAAGGAGAATCAAGCAAGGGAAAGGCGAAGGTCATCGAGTAGCCGACTTGGACTATTTTACCCAACACAAGTAAGTCATTAAGCATATATTTGATATTGCTTAAATGATTGTAATATCTATGCAATTGTGTTTAATGAGATGAAATATATACAAATGTATGTGTATGAAAAGATGATAATGTTGAGCGTAAAAGAGATAGTGAAATGTGTAGGAAGTTTGCTTGGCACTAAGTGTGCGAGAAATAGATGTGTACGGTGACAAGATTGGCACTTGAGTGTGCGAGCTTGTAATGTACGGCACTAAGTGTGCGAGTTTGGACTATATGGCACTATGTGTGCGGGCTTGAATCATATGGCACTAAGTGTGCGTGATTGAGTATTAAGCACTATGTGTGCGAACTCTACACATATCTCCGATTGAACATTTATATGGAGGCGTGACTTTATCGAGATGAGTATGGACAGCGGAAAGAGTAAGTATCTTGAGTTCATGGCTAATAGATGCTATGTTCATGCTCGGGTGGAGTTGGTAAGATTTAAATTTATGTGATGATTTCAATTGCATTCCGTAAATAAGGTATCGTGGAATAGATGAAAGTTCATTTGATTGCATGATTGTTGCGGAAATGAAATGATGTATGGAAATTGCTTCAAATATCCTATTGAACAGTATATGAAATGTAAATGTATGACTTGGTATGAGATTGATCCGAAGATCTAAGGAACTATGGTATAGTTCGGTATGGCTGGAACATTTGGCCTTGTTTCATTATTTCATTTTATGATAATTGTATTAATGGATGGTTGTGGAATGCTTATGACTTACCGAGTTATAAACTCACTCGGTGTTTTCTTGTCACCCATTTTAGGTTCCTTGGGCTCGTCTCCTTTTGGGTGTTAAGTATCATCAACGAAGTCATCACACCGTGAGCAATCTTTGGTATTGTCTTCTTAGTCGACTTAGGAGAACATTTGGCATGTATGAGCTATTTTGTTTTGTTAAATTTTGGGTTATAAACTTTAAGCCATGTGAAAATGGCCTATGTGGTCGTTTGAGTGGGATGCTAGAATCTATAGCCACGAGTCTTAGAAACCTTAATTTTGATAAGGTGGCCATAATTTGTGTCACGTATGATGGATGAGTAGTAAGACTAAGGAAGGATTCATGAAATTGGCATAGTCTACGGCAGTAACTGTTGCGGACAGCAGCAGTGATATGAGATCGAAAAATCACTAAAAATAGTAGAAGTGGAATTAATAGCTAAAAAAATTACGTACTCGAAGCTTGATGGGTCTATTTTCATATGGATGAAACAAAACGACCATATGAGCTGTATTTTAAGAGATATTAAAGTTCTCGTGAAACAGGGCCAGAACGGTTTTTGGATCCCCTGTTCCGACTTTGGAAAATAATTGTAAATTAACCAGAGATAATTACGAGTCATGCCATATATGTGAAGATTCCTCTCTGAGTCTAGTTTCTATAGAAACAAACGGAATCAGTATTGAAGCCCTGTACAGGGAGATATCCAATTCGTAACTCACAAAGGTCAGTGTAGTTGATCCCTGCAACAGGGGAGACTTTAACTAATAAACTGTACTAATTGGCTCGACAAAAAATTCTAGAAAAAAATATGTAGATGGACATATGAGTCCAGTTTCAGGGAAAAATTACAAAACTAATTTTCGAGTTGTAAAACTCAAGATATGATTTTTGAAGCGACTAGTACACAGATTGGCAGCTTGTCTAGGAAATTCTCAATAAGTGGTTTGAAGTCTGTTAACACCTCGTGTTCGACTCCGGCGACGGTCTCGGGTTCGGGGTGTTACATCCAAACCACAATATCACCACAAAACCATCCCGTTGAACAATTCGGATCAATCCTCGATATTTAATGGTTTCAGCACACAGCCCCACCATCATACTTCGTTTAGTTCGGCTCTCTTGTACACATGGTGAACACTTAGTACCACTCATGCGCCCTAACCGATTTGTCTCGTAGCTCTCTTGTCTACATGGTGTCCTTCACTTGGAATCACGCATGCGACCTAGCTACATTTATCTTTCACGTAGCTCTCTTGTCTACATGGTGTCCTTCACTTGGAATCACGCATGTGACCTAGCTACTCTGAGGTGTCTCGTAGCTTTCTTGTACACATGATGTGCACTCGGCATCATACATGTGACCTAGCTACGCTCCCTCTATTTCATTCGATCTCTCCGAATGTTCAACCGGGATCTCTCTCTCTATATTTATTTCCATTCTTCCAATAGTCGATTTATATTTTAACATCAGCTAGTATACTTATATAATAGGCTGAAATATAAGAATGTACATGAAATTATTGTAATATTTACATACAAACTTACCTTGGTGCAAAATGTGGAAATTTTGCAATTTAGTCCAAAACTTTTCCTTCCCCGTTCGAGATCAATTCGCGTCTTTCTTGATTATGGAGCTTGAAAATTGAAGAAACCCTAGCTATGGAGAGAGGAGAATTCGGCAGACAACTAAGGAGGATGATGATCAATTTTGTGTTATTTTTCCCATTTTATTTCATTTAATATTTAAATGACCAAAATGCCCTCCTTACTAAACTTTCAAAAATTCCTTCCATGTCCTAATTTTGTCCATGAACTTAAAATTGGTCAAATTGCTATTTAAGACCTCCTAATTAATATTCCAAAAAATTTCATACTAAAACTTAGGGATGCAAATTTTGCAACTTATTCGATTTAGTCCCTACTTTCAATTTAAGCACTTTAGGCATAGAATTTCATCACGAAATTTTCACACAATCATGCAATCACATCATAAACCACAAAATAATTATAAAATAATTATTTCTATCTCGGATTTGTGGTCACAAAACCACTATTCCGATTAGGCCCTAATTCGGGTTGTCACACAAATCATCGATCCTTGGCAAGGATACTTGTTCTTCACAGTCACTTTGTTGAGCTGTCGATAGTCTATGCACAATCTCATCGATCCGTCTTTCTTCTTCACAAAAAGTACCGAAGCACCCTACGGTGAATAGCTCGATCTCGTAAAACCTTTATCTGTTAGCTCTTGTAAGTGAGTCTCCAACTTCTTCAACTCCTTCAACTTCATTGGAGCCATTTTATACAGAGCAATTGAGATAGGTGTCGTACCAGGGACTAACTCGATACCAAACTCAACTTTTCTGATTAGAGGCAATCCGGGCAACTCTTCCAGAAACACATCCAAATACTCACATACCATCGGCACTGTCTCAATTTTCACTTCAGACTCTTGGGTTTTCAACACAAATGCAAGGCAGGACTCATACCTTTTTCTTAGATATCTTTCCGCAGTCATGGACGATATTACTACAGGTGAGTCATCTAATTCATCTAGTTCAATCCAAAGAACATTCCCATCTTCACATTTCAACTCAATAGATTTCCTTTCACAGTCCACTACAACACTATAAGAAGTCAACCAATCCATTCCAAGGATTATATCAAATTCATCAAACGACAACAACATGAGGTTAGCCGAAAAACTATGACCCTTAATTGTCAGGGGACAATTTCTACATACTTGGTCAATTAACACATGCTTGCCTAACTGGTTAGATAGTTTTACTACAAATTTAGTAGGCTCAATTAGCATATTCATATTGGGTACTAATTTCATGCAAACATAAGAATGGGTAGACCCTGGATCAATTAAAGCAACAACAGAAATATCATGAAGAGAAAAAGTACCCGTAATCACATCTGGTGAAGATGCCTCTTTGCAAGCGCAAATGGCATAAGTCCTTGAAGGCGCTCGGCCTTCGGACCTCACAGTTGCATATCTAAGAGCACCTCTGCTACTATCCCTACTGCCCAGGCTCTTCTATGGTCTACCTCTCGAAGGAGCACTATTTTCCCTCATATCTTGCTTTTTCTCTTTGTCGTCTAATTCCGGACAGTTCCGAATGAAGTGGTCTAGTGATTCACATTTGAAGAAACCACTCTCATTCCCTCGGCACTCACCGAAATGATGCCTATCACATTGTGAACACTCTGGCCTATTTGGTCGAGCACTACCAACACTAACGATAGAAGTCATTTGAGCTTTAAACGTCATATGCTGCTTGTTCTTGCACTAGATCGAGAAACCTACTGACGCATTTGATCGGGTAGGAAACTCTCTCAATCTCTTAGATAGGGTGGGCTGTGCTTTCCCTACCTGTCTTTTCCTTGAGTCTCAGGACTCGATGTCAGCTTTTCTCTTCTCTTTGGGCAATTCATCGGCCTTACATGCTCTCTCCACGAGCACCACAAATTCCCTCAATTTTAATATGCCAGCTAATAGACGAATATCTTCGTTCAACCCATCTTCAAACCTCTTGCACATGATAGCTTCTGTAGATACATAATCCCATGCATATTTTCTAAGTCTCACAAACTCACGCTCGTACTCTGTCACTGTTCTACGACCTTACTTAAGCTCTAAACATTCTTTCCTTTTCTGGTCTATAAACCCCTGGCTAATGTACTTCTTCCGAAACTCTTCCTAGAATTCCCAAGTTATCCTCTCTCTTGATACAACGGACATGAAAATATTCCACCATTGGTAGGCTGAGTCTCGTAAGAGTGACACTGACCGCTTCAAGCACTCCTTAGGCGTACACGTTAGCTCATCAAATACCTTAATGGTATTTTCCAACCAGAACTTTGCTCTTTCTGGGTCATCATCAATATGAGCCCGAAATTTCTTGGCCCTTTACTTTCGTATTTTATCTACAGGGAGTTTCTCTCCTAACCATATCCACTCCTTGCGAAGCCACAGGGGCATACTAAGGAATCGGAGGAGAGGTGGAGTGTTCAGATTCGCTCGAAAAAACTCTGTGTACCAAGCGTCCATCATGTGGAGGTATGCTTCTCTAGCACCTCTGCCCTGACTCAATGACAGGGGCCCACTATCTATGGCGTAGTCCCTTCAGTGGGAGCAGGCGCATTACTCTCCACATCATCCATAGCTACGTCAGGATCCATTTACTATATAAATAAAAAAAATTCTCATCAGGAGTCGTCACACTATCAATATACAATTATGGCATGAATAGCTAGACTTGTGCTCATGCTAGGTTAGTCCTAAAACAGACTAAACCATAGCTCTGATACCACTAAATGTAACACCTTAAACCCGAGTTCGACGCCAACACCAGGTACGAGGCATTACCGTTTACAAATCACATATATATACGTACAAGTCAGATTATATGAGCCCGTTAAAAACTCAAAACTTTTTCAAACTTTGTCTAAAACTTTTTATCTTGGGCCTACAAGGCCCAAAACACCTCTTGGATGCTACTTGGGACCAATTCGGGTCCTTTAACCAACACTAGTGAAATGACCTTTGAAACAAGGCACACACTTGTGTGGAACTTGAACATGGTCGTGCTAATGGCCAGTGTGACACACACGGCCTAAGCACCTAAGGACATGTCTTATACTCATGTACATTTTTTTTTCAATTCGAACCTATAGGGGTTTTCACAAGGCCTGGCACGCGTCCGTGTCAATGGCCTGTATCTCTCACACGGCGTCAACACGCTCGTGTCTCAATCCATTTTCGAAAACCTTGACATTCTATTTCTGACACCAATAATCCTTAAGGGTCACTCGGCCAAGGCACACGCCTGTGTGCTAGGCCGTGCCCTTCATATGGTTGATACACACGGTCGTGTCTCTGCTTATATGTTTATTACCATGCATTCTGACTTGCAAATTTTACATGCAAGGGACACACAGCTGAACAACACACCCATGGGGCTGGCCGTGTGTCACACATGGCCTAGACACACGTTTGTGTGTCTATCCATGTGGACAGTATAAGGCTATCTACCAAGCCTTTGCCACCCTGAAACACAATTTAACATCATCCAACATATCAAGTCTAACTTTATATGATTTCTCAACCGAACAACCATAGTTAAGACCTATATACATTACATATATTTAACCATGCCGACCATTTCACATTCATTAAAGAGTAGCTTGCATTCACATAATAATTTTCAATATTAGCCATTTTCCATGGCCTTATACAAAATGAATCAAATGCTAAAGTAAGCCAACACATTTAGCCAATTAAAAATGACACAAAACTTAAAAGTCAGGGTCCTATACATGCCATAATCTAAATAAAAGATCTAACTATACCAAGTGCTTCGGATGATAGTTTGATAGATGCCTCCGATGTCCGATGATACTCGAGCTAATTAGGCAGAACTATAAGAAAATGGAAATGAGACGGAGTAAGCATAAAGCTTAATAAGTTGCATGCAAATAAATATAACAACAACTTTGCCATTGATCATCATGCTCATAGTACTAAAGTAGGCATAAGCACAACTTACTCATCACTATCCAATACAAAACACATAGCATATATTGAGCTCACATCTCATACGTTTCAAATAGGTACCTGTACCACTCACATCATGGTTATACTTTTCTCGTTTAACTTAAACTGTAACTCTCACCGTTGAACCATTTGGAATGCAATCGAATATTCACTAAGCCTTAAACATAGTGTATGATGCTGATGCCATGTCCCATACATGGTCTTACACTAGCTCATCCATCAAGTCGATGCCATGTCCTAGCCATGGTCTTACACTAACTATCAAAATCGGGGCCGATGTCATGTCCCAGACATGGTCTTACACTAGCTCTCACATGTTCGTGCCGATGCCATGTCCCAGACATGGTTTTACACTGACACATCTCATAGCCGATGCATGTCTTAGACATGTCTTACACTGGCTTACATCTCGAGGCCGATGAATGTTCTAGACATGTCTTACATTAGCTCTCATCCCAGACATGGTCTTACACTGTCTCTCATAATGTGGTTGATGCATGTCCCAGACATGTCTTACACTAGCACACAAATAACCCGATGTCATGGCATGAATATCCAATTTATTTTCTAAGGTTCAAACGGGAGTTCTACCATCTCAATATTCATTATACATTATCATTTCCAAAAACAAGCAATTTATGCTATATCAATTCAAACATATATAGTAACAATGTAGTTGTATTATTTACATACAACTTACCTCGGATTACAAAATGTAGACGACTAGTTCGGCTTAGTCCACTTGTTTTGCTTTTCCCTGTTCTAGGCCTCGATTTTGTAATTTTTGATCTAAAATGATAGAAATTCATCCATTTCATCAGCATATTAATCTAGGCACTCGAAAATTTATAATTAGGCAAAATGACCATTTTACCCCTAGGTTCGAAAATCAATTTTTATCAAATTTCCTTATTAGCCAAGCCAAACCGACCATTTATCTCTCTTATGACAACCCCGAATTCCCAATATTTCACAACATTACTATCTATTTTGCAAACTTTACAAAATGGTCCTATTACGGTTTTTCATGAGAAATCCCTTCACAAAAGTTGTTTATTTCACAACCATGATTCATTTGCTTCCATAAAATTTTAGAAACAAATATGAACACTCTCATGGTAAAACCCTATACTTTCAATCATTTTGCAAAATAGCCCTCTTGTTTGAAAGCTCATGCTACAAGGATCTCAAAAGTACAAAAATATTCAAGAAAAGCCCTCAAAGTCACTTACTTGCAAAGGCTTTAAGTTGCTGAAATTTTTCAAGCTTCAATGGCCATTTTCTTGGAGGAAAATTCGTGGATAAGAAGGATCAAAATAAAATGATGATAGCCTTTTCTTAGGTTTTATTTTAATCAATTTAGGTCACCTAACTTTGACTTTCTCATCCCTTTTGGCCCTATGGCCGACCACCACTATTTTAAGGGTTTATTTGTGATTTAATGACCCCCAATTTTTGTTCTCTAAACCTTTAAAGACCCCTAATTTTGGTTCTCTAACTATTTGACACCTTTAGCTATCAAAATAGGACTTTTGCACTTTATGTGATTTAGTCCTTTTTCGCAATTAAGCATGCAATCGCTAAAATAAACCCTCTAAAATTTTCATGCACTCGTATAATTATGCCATAAAACATAAAATAATTCCAAAATAATTTCTCTGACTCTAAATTTGTGGTCTTGAAATCACTATTCTGACTAGGCCCAAAATCAGGTTGTTACATACCTAATTTCTAAGTTTTTGGACAAAAATGGGCATGTATGGAAAATTTTAGAAGTTTAGTTTGGAAGGGAATTTTGGTCATTTGGTAATAAACTAAGTAAAAAGGGAAAAATCAAGCTAAAATCAGCTCATTTTCTTCTCCATGCTGCCAAAGTTCTAAAGGTCTCCATAGCTAGGGTTTTCCAACATTTCAACCTTGATAGTAAGTCAATCCTAGCCCCGTTTTTAATGTTCTTCATATTTTTGAGATCCTCGTAACATGCTCTTTCTATTTCTACCCATATCTCATGCTAGGGTTCATGTTTAGAAAATTACCCATGCATGAGATGTTTGTGTTTTGATGATTTGTGAAGGAATATGAGAGTTTAAAGGATGGTAAACAACATTTACTAAGTGGTTTTTCATGGAAATGGCTTGAAGGACTAAATTGTAAAAGTTGTGAGAACGGGTAGATAAATATAGAATGAAGGAAAAACATGGGCTGCTACATGTGTGAAAAACATTCGGCTAGGCTTGGGTAGCTAAGGAATTACATGCATTTCATTATACGAGCCTTAAGACTAAATTGTAAATAATGTGAAAGGTTAGGGGAAAAATAGTTATTTTTCCTTGGGGGGAGTTTTAATCCTAAAATGAAAAATGTGATGTATTAATAGTCTAATTTTATTAATATAGACCCCGAGGAACTAATTCCAGAGGTTGATTGTGGAAAACAAAAGGTTTTGGAATAACCGAGACACAAATCTGAAACGACTACCAGGTAAGTTCGTATAACCCGAAGTAAACTCTTAATATGCTTAAAAATGATGTTCTTAAATGTATGATAATCAGATATTCATTTCATGAAAATCCATAAAACATGATAGTGTAAATGAAAAGATGATAAATATCCTGATTAAAATAAAAAAGGGAAATCCGATGGTTAAATTATGGCTTACATGACTTGAGATCCTGCATGTGTTGCAGAGAAGGATTTAGCCTGGACGGGTAATCCGCTGATCTCAATATAGAAAGGATCTAGCCCGAATAGGTGATCTTTGAGTGATCGAGCTTCTCGAATAGTATGGGTGCAATAAGGATTTAGCCCGGACGAGAAATCTGATTGAGGACTGAATTTAGCCTGAACTGGTAATTCAGATCCAAGTTTATGAGAGCAATTGTCGTTGAAAGAGATTTAGCCTGAACTGGTAATCCCAACAATGCTCTATGAGTTGATACTATATGGGATTTAGCCTGGACTGGTAATTTCGCTGTAAGATGTAAGGTTCATAGGAGTGCGTACTTGAGATGGTCACTTGTATGACTTGACAGTAATTGGGCTATCCATCGAGATTTCTGAGAAATTCAACGGGGTTAACATGAGAAATAGAGAATGGAAATATTGAATTGATAAGCTCATCTAAGACTAAAGACATGATGTATTGATATAAGACTAACTTGATGATTGAATTCATATGATAGGGAAACTATATCATACTTGTTGAAATTATTGCCTAATATGGTTGTATCCTAATTTACTGGTAAGTCTACTTTCCAGTTATCCGGACTTATTAAGCATGTAAATGCTTACCCCCTCTCTTTCCCTGTGTCTTTCAGAGCTTACAGACTCGTGAAATTTGGAAAATGGTTAGAGCATTGTCAACACCATCAATTTGTCTTGTTTTGGTATATAGAAACTTTTATTTTTTTACAGTGGCATATATAGGATACTTAGTCATTTTGTTATATATGTTATTTGGCTAGCCAATTTAATGGCTTGAATGATATACTTATTTATTTTGTATATGGCCATGAGATATGGCTCATTTTGATGTAGGTTATAAACCTACTATTTGTGCATGGTAACGTTTAAATGTTTCATGAGATGGTTAAATGTGGTTTATCATGAATGGACATGTGAAATGTGGCCAAATCATTTGGAGATGGTTAGGTCATAATTGGTAATGAGCTATAAAATGAGCTAATTACAAAATATGTGAGTGTGAATGGATGTTTGAGGGTGACCAAAGGCTTGGAAAAATAGCCTATAAAATGGTCCACACGGGTAGACACATAGGCATGTGTCTAGGCCGTGCCTTGGGCGTGTAACTCAGTCGTGTGTCCCCTATACCTAGAATTTGTAGATCAGTTTGCATGGTAGTAAACACACGGGCAGAGACACGACCGTGTGTCTCTGCCGTGTGAAGGACACGGCCTAGCACACGGGCGTGTGCCTTGGCCATGTGCCCCTAAATGAATGATGGCGTCATAAACAGAATGTCCGGGTTTTGGACACAGGCTATGACACAGGCGTGTCTAGGCTGTGTGAGGGGCACAGGCATGTGCTCGGCCGTGTGAAAACCCTTGTAGGTTCGAAATGAAAAATAAATTCCAATAATTCAACATGGGTAAGGGACACGGGCATGTCCCAATGCCTACGGGCGAGTGAGGCTTAAACCTAGAAATTTCCTAAACTTTTCCACAATTCCTGGTTAAGTCTCGAATCACTTTTAATGCATGTTTTGGACCACGTAGGTCCATAATGGGGTCAATATGATTTTGTTTGATCGGTTTCAAATTGAAATGAAATTTTATAACCCTTATTTTTTGAAAGTGTCCCATTTGTGTATGGTAATGCCTCATACCTTGCCCTTATCTCGGGTACGAGTAAGAGGTGTTACATGACTAGGCTTAGGTTTTGAAGAAATTGAATACATTTCAATTTACGAGCCTAGGGACTAAATTATAAAAATGTGAAACATTAGGGGAAAAATGTAATTTTTCCATAATATGATTTTTGTACTGAATTGAACAATGTGAGTATTAAATAAGCTAAATTTGTTATTATAGGTCAAGAAAAATGAGGTTCAGACCTAGATCGGGGGAAAAATAATGTGTTTGACGATTAAGTCAAATTCTACTATTTTTGTATCGAGATAAGTTCGTATATAAATAATGCATTGTTATATTTATGTTTTAAATGCTTTAATATTGTATGAATTGCGATTGACACTTTGGATGTATTTGACAGAGTTTTGACAAGCGAGAATTCCCGGTTGAGCCCTAGGAATAGAATAGGATACGATTGACATGTCAATAGGAACCCATGTGTTTATTTGATCCAAGTGATGGTCTTGTACGTCCTACCAGTGGCTGGGTTTGCCGGCATATGTTGTGAATACCTGACAGCTTGTGTGAGCAGCATTGTGTAGCTAAGTCTTGACTGATAACTTGTTTGAGCAGGCCCAAGAATAGCTCAAAACGAGATATGAGGTAACTTTGGCTACATATATGGCACTTATCTGCAAGATTTCCAAGTATCTGTTAATATTCTGAGTGTTCAACGAGAATGTCAATGTTGTGAAAGACTATGGTTATGTTATGAGTTGGTATAGGTATGTGATGTTTGTGTATAACAGATGGTAGCATGTAATTGATGTGTGGATGTCTTGATTGTGGCTAATTTGGTTGTATGTAGATGCTTGAATTGGTGCTATGTTGTGTTGTGTAGGTGTGTACATCTAAGGGTGACAAAATGTCCTGGTAAATAACCATATTTTTGTCCACACAGGTAGACACACGGGTGTGTGTCTAGGCTGTGTGTGACACACAGTTTGCCCCCACAGGCATGTGTTAGGCCATGTGTCCCATGCACCCTAATTTTTGCAAAATAGAATGCTCAGAATTGAGCACACAGGCAAAGACATGGGCGTATGTCTCAGCTGTGTGGATGACATGGCCTCAGGCACGTACGTGTGTCCTGGGCGTGTGATGTCTACACCTATTTTATGAAAAATCATAAATTTTAAATAGATCACACAGACTAGCACACGGGCGTGTGACTTTTCTGTTTGTCTTCAATTTGTTCTTAGGTGACAAACAGAAAGTTACATCGGTTAGGGACACACACGTGTATGACCGCACGGCCTGCCCAGAAGGGCGTGTCCCATATCCACACAGGCGTGTGACCCCTGTTTAGTGAAAATTTTTGTAAATGTTGCAAAATTTTCTAAAGTTCTCGGTTTAGTCCCAAACCACTTCCGATGCATGTTTTGGGCCTAGGCTCATATTAGGGACATTGTGATTGTCTATGAATGGTTTTAATTTGGACAAAAATTTATGACTCAGAAATGTATGTTTGTTTGTGTTTAAGTCTGGTAATACCTCGTACCCTATTCCAGCGTCGAATACGGGTAAGTGGTGTTACACTCTATTTGTCACCTGAGAACAAATTAAAAACACACGACCAAGTCATACACCCATGTGTTAGGCCGTGTGGTCGATTTAAAATTTATGATCTTTCATTATATGGGTGTAGACTTCACACACCGTGGACACACGCCCGTGTCCAAGGCTGTGGCCCTCACATAGTTGAGACACACGGCCGTGTCTCTGCCCGTGTGCTCAATTTTGAGCATTATATTTCTCAAAATTTAGGTAAAGGGGACACACAGCCCAAACACATGCCCGAGGGGTAAGCCGTGTGTCATACACGGCCTAGACACACGTCCGTGTGTGTACTCGTGTGGACAAAAATAAGGTTATTTACCAAGCCATTTTGCCACCCTTTAATACACACACCTACACAACATAACGTAACACCAATCCAAGTAGACACATACAACCAAATCAGCCACAACCAAGACATCAACACATCATTCACACGTTACCATTTATCATACACAACATTACATACTTATCAAGTCAAATCATGTAAACTCCCACATCCATGAAAGACATCATCATATAAATTGCTTATACCAACAGTAGCCAATTTCAAATGGCCTTATACAAAATGAGCTTTCAACCAATATAAGCCAACACATTTGGCCAAATTAATTATGACACATGACAAAATAACCAAGTCCTCTATACATGCCATAACTCAAAATGTTGAATTCATTGATACCAAAATAATTCTTGAAAGTGTGAGTGGATCTCCGACGATCTCCGAACCTCGAGCTAGCTTGGTGACACTATAAGGCAAGGGAAAAAAAGGGGAGTAAGCTATATAGCTTAGTAAGTTCCTATGTAAATAATAAGTATCATAACCACACATTTAACATACAATTAACATAATATAAGATAACATAATTGCTACTAAAATCTCATAATCATAGATTTGCTCAGTCGCGACCTTACCAAGAGTTCATCACATACCGAGTTCATTACTTATGAGTTTTTCATACATGCCTGTACCAACTCACAACATAACTTGACATTCCTGTTGAACACTCTGAATATTAACGGATACTCGAAATCTTGCACACAAGTGTCATCTATGTAGCCAAAGCTACCTCATATCTCATAATACATATAGGCTCGTTTTCGAGCTATTCACAGGCAGCCTGCTCACACAAGCTGTCAGTCAAGACGTAGTTGCACAGTGTTGCTCACACAAGCTGTTAGGTATCTGCAACTCATGCCAGACTACCTAGCCACTGGTAGGACGTACGAGACCAGCATCTAGATCACATAAACGCATAGGTTCCTAATGACATGTCACTCGTATCTTATTCTATTCCCATGGTTCAATTGAGATTTCTCGCACGTCAAAACTTTGTTGAATACATCCAAAGAGTCATTCACAATTCATACAATATTAAAGCATTTAAAACATAAATATAACAATGCATTATTTACATACGAACTTACCTCGGTACAAAAATAGTAGAATTGAACCTACTCGTCAAACACTTTATTTTTCACCCGATCTAGGTTTGAACCTCATTTTTCTTGATCTATAATAACAAATTTAACTCATTTAATACTCACATTATTCAAAGCCCAAAAATCATATTATAGAAAAATTACATTTTTGCCCCTAATGTTTCACATTTTTACAATTTAATCCCTAGGCTTGTAATTTGAAATGTAGCCAATTTATTCAAAACCTAAGCCTAGCTGAACCATTTTCATACTTATAGTAGCCCACATTTCCCACTTAATCACACTTTTACTACTCATTTTTGTAACTTTTACAAATAGGTTATTTTTGACATTTCCATAAAAAGTCACCTAGCAAAAGCTGTTTATCTTACATCAAACATGCATTTTCTACCATTAGGCATCAAAATACACAAATATCTATCATGGGTGAAAATTTAGACTTTGATTATTTCTTAAATTAGTGGTAGAAATAGATAGATTAGGTTACAACGACTGCAAAATTATAAAGAGTATTAAAAACGGGGCAAGAACGGACTTACAATCGAGCTTGAAAGATGAAAAAACCCTAGCGATGTCTTCCTTAGAGATATTCGGCCATGGCAAAAGAAGATGGACAAGATTTTGGCTTGATTTTTCTTATTAATTCATTTTTTAACCAAACGACCAAAATGCCCCTAACTTAAAACATAAAAATTCTCTTACTTCATGTCCATTTTTCTCCATTAACTTAACAAATGGTCTAATTACCATCTAACGACCTTCAATGTAAAATTTCATAGGAATTAGACACCTCTAGCTTCTAGAACACAAATTTTGCACCTATTGCAATTTAGTCCTCTTTACTAAATTAAGTGCCTAATCTACAAAATTTTTGAACGAAATTTTCACGAAACACTTCTATAAGACCTTAGACCGTAAAAATATAATAAAAATAAATCTTTCTACATCGGATTCGTGGTCTTGAAACCACTGTTCTGACAAGACCTAAAATCAGGTTGTTACAACTCTCCTCCTTTAGAGATTTTTGTCCCCGAAAATCTTACCGAACGATAGGTTTGGGTACTATTTTCTTATAGCTTCCTCAGGTTCCCATGTAGCCTCTTCGACCCCATGTCTTTGCCACAAAACGTTGACTAGGGCTATGCTCTTATTTATCAACTGTTTAACTTCCCGAGTTAAAATCTTGATCGGTTCTTCACCATAAGTCATATCAGGTCTAATCTCAATCTCTATTGGCCATATCAGGCCAAATTCTATTCCGTAAGTGAAGTTTTGGGATTGAAAACTCTTTATCCTAGTATTATTGTGACATGGCCGAATGGTATAAGGCTTAGAATTTTCATATTTAATTTTATTATTTTGAAACTCTAAAGTGCTAACATGATCTCGTGTCAACATGAAGGACCGAATTCGAGAAACCAATAGTGTGACATCACGAGAGTTACAAATTCAAGCATTCGAATTGAGGGTATGTGTTGGTGATATTTCCACATTAGATCTTGTATTAAAAGTTACGTTATTAGATTAGATCATGACTAAAATGGGTTAATCGTGTGATTATATTTGCAACTAGGACTAGATCTAAATGAGACTTCTACAAGGGAGCATACGATTTAGATTTGTTTAAGGTGTGGGCTCTAGCTCTCGTTTTAAGTGAAATATAATGTTATTTAATCAATTAATTTGCGATTACATTAAGTACTCGAGTGGAGTTGAAAAACTTAATCAAAGAGGAATCCAACTGTCCTAAAATATTAAGTGTTATGAAAATCCATGATTTGTTATATGTGATGTATGTAATGTTGAACTCAGCTCTATGTTAAGTAATTTATAGCTAGATTGATATGTGATGATCTAAACATGTGATTTATGTATGTGTACGTTAATATCCATATTTTAATATAAATATGTATACTAAAGCATGCTAAAGTGAACACTATGTGATATGTGAAAATGTGATCATGATACATGCATATGTGTAAAAATCGAGAAATATGAGTTACGAGCATGAATTTGTGAAAAATGTGAAAAGTGAAACATATGTGTGAAAATGGCCATATCACATACATTGGGTTGGATTCTTAAAAGGAGGAAGCTATGTGGTAGTTTAACTACAATTATATGGCCGTTATCAGCAATTATGTGGTGGCTTGTCCATGATGTGTTACGTGATTGTTTATCTGTATCTATGTGGTGGCTTGTCCACAAATGGTGTGTTATTGGGTGGACGAGTTCTAGGGAACTCGATATTGGTGTGTAGCAGAGATGGGTGGGAAATCCTTTAAAATGTACATTATTGCATAAGCATAACTTGTTATGTTCATTAAATTTGATGATATATGAATTCTGTGAGAGTTATATTTATGATGATTTGGATGTTTTATGCTACATGTTGAAATATATGTTTGTGATGATCTCACACCGAGCCTTTTGAAGCTCACCCATGTTATGTGTGTATCTTAGGTAATCATCGTAATTGAGGCTTGAATTTGGATCATAAGAGAGTCCCTCGAATTAATGATCTCTTGTTCATGGGTATTCTTTTAATAATGTGGGACTTTTACAAACTATATGAGTCCATTTTGGATTTTTATTATGGACTTTAAATTAGGTTTTTCTTAATAATTTTTTGGAATTTATTTCTAAATTATGAATTGTGGCATGGGATTTCTATTTTCATATTTTGGGATAATGTTGCATGAAGTGTTTTTATATGATTTTTAAACAAACAATAAACATTTTAATAATTATTAGCTTGCAAATTTGTAATTTAAAAACTAAGTTACAATACAAATATTTTAAATTAAAATGGAACAAATAAATTTTTATTGAAAGGAACACGATGTTTTAAAAATGTCATTTTCAAGACAAGTGAGTTTTTCTTATAAAAACATTTTGGCCATCTCCATGGCCCACGTAATTACTCAGATTAGGCCTTAGCATCTAGGCCCGATTTGAGAGGTTACATTTAGTGGTATTAAAGCCCAGTTTAAAACTCAGACTATGGGTAAAAAGATGTTCTTCGAAAAACTTCGTGGATCATAAAACATGCCACATGTGATTTATTATAAAGAAATCTAAGACCTCCCAAAGCCAATCCGAGGTAAGTGTTGTTTAGATGTGAAACTATAGAATTTGAAACTATAGAATTGTGAAAACTATTGGTTATGACTCTATATATGACTATAGAAAACTTTTAAACTAAGACAACTTTAGATTATGAAATCAATAAATAAGTAATAAACGAAATTTCGATTGAAAAATATTCAAGTGATAATGATAAAACTTATCACTTTAGACAGTTTAAAACTTTAACATGAGTACTCGCAGTGTTAGAACTAGAGGAATGAGAGTACATGGGGAATCAGGTCAAGAAACCCAAATCGACTCATCTGCGTCTTGGGTGTGAACCCATGTGTCTGTTGCAGAGAATGTTGAGCGAGCAATTTCTATTGACAAAAGCTAGCAAGAGCCTACGAACGAGGTTGTATCGCAGGCCATGTTATGAGTTTTGGAATGAGTGGCGGGTGCCCAATCTAGTGCTAATAGCTGTGGCACTATTGCTAAGAGGCTTCGGTCAAGTAGTGCCGAACTGTTTAAGGGATTTGCTGGGATGACCCCTATTGTAGTCGAGTATTGGTTAGAAGCTATAGAAAGGATTATTAATGATATAGAGTGTACCCTTGAACAAAGGCTTAAAAGGACTATGTCATTGCTATGTGATGAGGCCTATCGCTAGTGGCAGGCTATTGTGAGGGGCACCCAAACTGATCACTTGATGTGGGATTATTTTCTGGAGGCCTTCCAGAACAAATATGTGGGAGCAAGATATGCCAAGGCTAGGAGACTTGAGTTTATCGAGCTGATGGAAGGTAGTATATCTGTGGCTAATTATGAGGCAGCATTCTTAAGGCTTAGCCATTATGCTTCGGGAATGGTGGATGACAAGCAAGAGAAGTGTGTCCAATTTGAGTTTGGACTTAGATCAGATTTAATGATGTAGGTGGCTCTATTGAAAAAGAGGGTCTTCAAAGCTGTGGTGGAGAAGACCAAGATTTGAGTGGAGGTTAGATGCATTAAGTACGAACAAAAGGAGCAAATGAGAGGTCCAGCTAAGAGAGATTCCAATCCTAGTGGACAAGCTTTGTGTCCAGTTAAGCGAACCAGATATGATCGACCCTGCCAAAACTTTTTCATAGTGGGAGATTGGATCCAGAATTATGCCACTTGTGGCAAGAGACATCTGGGTAAGAGTTGGTGACGCATGGGTGCATGCCTAAAGTGTGGATCATAGAACCATAAGATCTGAGAATGTCCTCAACTGAATAAGTAGATGCAAGCACAAAGTCAAAATGGTCATCAACCACAACGAGCTTAAGGGCGGAATAAAAAAGGAAATACAGGTCAAAGCCAGCGAGCACCGGGACAAGGTGCTAATCGAGTTGATGCAAGGTAGCCAGTACTTGTGTATGTGGCCAAACGCCGAGAGGATCATGATACTGTCAATGTGATACTAGGTACCTTTACTATTTATGGAATTCCTTTTTTTGTATCAATAGATAATGGCTCTACCCATTCCTATGTATCTTATATGATGGTTAAGAAATTGGGTATTCGAGTAAAGGAAATAGTTAGTGATGTGACAATCCTTAGTCGTTTAGGTAAAAATAAATAAAATCTATAGACATGTCCATTGCAAGTGCAATGTAAGGTATTTCCTATCGACTTTATGGAACTAACCTTCAAATAATTCTAACTTATTTGGGGAAAGGAGTGGTTGAGTGAACATTGAGTCATCTTAGACTACGACACTAAATGAGTTACATTGAGGACTTCTTCTAGGAATGAGATTATTGTAGTTGGGGAATGTTAGAATTATCTCACTAATGTGATTTTCACCTTGGTAGCAGAGACATTGGTCTGTAGGGGATGTGACGCCTATCTCGTATACATGTTGGACATGATTATGATAGTGAGGCATTGTAGAATACTCACGTGGTGAAGGAGTTTCCTAACATTTTTCCTGAGAAGCTATCCGGTCTACCTCTTGAGTGTAAGATCGAGTTTGGAATTGAGTTGCTGCTTGGGGTAGCACCGATGTCCATTGTACCCTTTCACATGGCACTTAAGGAGCTCAAGGAGCTTAAGGCTCAATTAGAAGAGTTGTTAGATCGTGGCTTCATAAGGATGAATGTATCATCATGGGAAGCTCTAGTTCTTTTTGTAAAGAAGGATAGGTTTATGAGGTTTTGCATCAATTATAGTCAGCTAAACAAGTTGACCGTGAAACATAAGTACTCGTTGTCGAAGATTGATGACTACTCGACCAATTCCTAAAAGCTACAGTCTTCTCTAAGATCGATTTAAGGTCAGGATACTACCAGTTGCAAGTGAAGGAGGTTAATGTGCCGAAGACTGGTTTTAGGACTTGGTATAGGCACTGAGTATAATGCCCCAAATCTTAAGTGATTAAAATTGTATGTTATGTTACATGTTGGCTGGCTTGCGTTAATGGTTAGGTGTCCTGAGGAGTGCTGGAGAAGTCCTGGGTTCAAGCCTAGACTTTAGCAAAAAAATTGTTTTAATTGAATAAACCCTTACTACTAGATAGTGGGTTCTTAATTAATTGTGGGGAAATCAAGTCAAAAAAAGCCTATTGGTTCAAGGGATAATGGCGTGTTACTAATGCTAAGGGACTTGAGTTCAAGTCCTACTGCACGCAAGGGTGTCTTTTTTACTGCTGTGTCATGTAGGAAGCTGGGTATAAGTAAAACTCTAAGCTAGTGGGCGGCTGGAGTGTTTGAGGGGAGGAGAGTGTGTGGCTGAGTTTTAGGAGGAGTTTGAAAGGGTTTAAATTGGTCAGTTGAGGGACTAGATGAGAGATTTGAGGAGATATTCGAGGAGTGAATCAAAAAGTAAGGGGTGGAGATGCCGAAGTGCGATTCTCCTCAACCATTCGGCTTGTTGTGGATCCCCATTAGGAAAATTCGGTCATAGTCTCTTAGTGCCAAAATTGTGTGGTTTTGCTCTCATTTCTGCTTCTTTCTTTTGGGTATTTTTCCTCCTGCATTCTTTTCGATTTTGCTTCCCCTTTTCTACCATTTCACTACTGTAGACATTTCTTTTTCATCTTCTATTCTACCAAATGTGCTCATCTTTGTAACCCTAACCGAATACCATTCTTCCCTTCTCAACTGGTTCTATGTCATCATCATTATCTTCTTTTGTGCTGTGGCCAAACATTCCTTTCTCTTCTCTTTCATTTTCTTCTGCTTTTATCAAGTGCCTTGTGTTGATTGAAACCAAATACTCTTCCCCTCTTCCTTTCAATATTTTTCCCTTTCACCTTGTTACACAGGCCGAATACCTCATCATCTCTCTCCATTTTCCCTTGTTTCAATTTTGGGTAAGTGCTCTTGATTTCTCTCTTCCCCTCATTTTTTGTCTTTCGGCTTTCTTCTCTTTGCACTTTTTAAGGTTAGCCAAATATTCCATTTCAAGTTTAAGTAAACAGTTTTTTTTTGTTCTCTATCAAATAGCTTTCCCCTCTAACAATTTCTATTCTCTGTCAGTTACTGTCAGGGGTGTTTGTACCATCTCCTGCCTCGATTTTAGGGTGTACTTTTTTAGTCCGATTACTGCTACCCTCTGCTATTAGTTTTGCATTTCGGTAAGTTGCTCACTTATTTCAAGTTATTTACGTTTAGGGTTTTGGTTAATGAGATTAAGTTGTAATGCAAATCTTTGCCAAGGTTCTTGAAGTCAATCTTGGTTAGCGATTTGAGTAGGTTAAGTTGCAATTGTTCAACCAAGGCAGGTAATAAATATCATGATTGGGATTATGTGTGAATAAGAGGGTGTTTAACCCCAGTGGTTAAAAGACTAATCGAATGCCTTGAATGAATGTAGGCTTGGTGCTCGTAGACTTTTAGAACTCCTCGCAAACAGGTGTGTAACCACACTGCTAGAAACGTAGATCACAAAAGCTGAAAAAGCATGACTATAGACGCTACACGAGCATACGCTCGCTCGTGTGGTAATCCAAACGTGTAAACGTGGGCGTTTGATCGTAGGGCCACCATGAGCGATCTCATGGGTCAAGTTGTTTTGGGCCAAAATGGGTCGTGTAGGCTTCACGGGATCATGGACCTACACGGGTAAACCACATGGAGGCCAGGCTGTGTAGTTTGCATGGCCAAGGCCATGTTTGGGCTTATTGGGCCATATGAGCGTGTGGGCCTACATGGGTCGTGTTATGGCCTTTGGGCCCATTTTCACTATTTGACCATTAAGGTTGCACAGGTCACCCGAGATGACTGTAGACCTGCTGTTGGGTCGGTAAGTACACTTAGTCCCCATATTGATGAAATGACTGTTATACCCCTACGAGGTAAATTGACTGATATACCCCTATGATATGTTTAACTGTATTTAAGCTTGACATTTTGCATACACGTATGATATTATGACACGACATATTGCATGGGGGTGGGTTTGATATATTTGGAGGAAGTGTACTGTACTGGCAGCTCTGCTGCAAATACTATTTAGTGCTGCAACCGGTGTTATATTTAGAGTGTAGGGATGGGTGGGTTGATTTTATCCCCACATGTAGTGTAGGGCTGAACGGAGTGGAGTGTAGAGGATGGATGGGCAGGACTATTTGCATTTATGATACTGTTACTGTAATGGGCTAAGGCCCACACTGATACTGTTACTGCAATGGGCTAAGGCCACACTTATACTGGACTGCCACTGAAATAGGCTTAGGCCCAAACTATTTTTGCCTACGGTTTGATTGATTATTTTTAAGGGAATGCACACTGAGTTTTTTATAAACGCAACCTTCTGCTTTCCTATGTAGGTAATCCTTAGGCCGGTCGGTGCTACGAGGGACTCGAAGGAGGCCACAGAACTGATTTTGCTACTGTTTTAATTTTTATTCTCTATGCTATTAAATTTGGGTATTTGTTATGAAATAAGGCCTCGTTAAATTTTTTCTTTAACTTGGGGTTTACTTACTTTGATTTATATCAGCTAGTGGTAGTAGGACGCGAATTTTCAAAATGATAAATGTTTTCAAATCACCACGCCATTGCAATATTTATCAAAAGCTTCTGCAACAAAAATGTCTTTAAAGTACTAATAACCTAAACTGAGTAAACCTATTAGAGTTTTTATTAACAAACAAGATCCTTAAACGTTTTGTTAAAGAGCACTACGAGGGTTTAAATTTGTACGGATTTTTCGAACAGAACAATGTTTTTCAAAACACACTTCAATGTGACATCGCAGATTTAGCCATAACGTCTAGGCCGAGTTTGAAGAGTTATACTACGAGTTCTTAGTGATGCCCTTCGGTCTTACGAATGCTCCTGTTGCATTCATGGACTTAATGAATAAAGTCTTTTAGCCCTACCATGATCAGTTCGTTGCAGTCTTCATCGATGACATCCTAATCTACTCCAAGTCTGAGTTGGAGCACGATGAGCACTTAGGGTTAGTCCTTCAAACCTTACATGAGAAAAAGTTGTATGCAAAGCTCAGTCAGTGCAAGTGTTGGCTTTGAGAAATAATGTTTTTGGGAGATGTAGTATCTATTGAAGGTATTCTCGTGGATCCAAAAAAACATCAAGGCTATCTGTAACAACCCAATTTTGGGCCTAGTCGGAACAGTGGTTTCGGGACCACTAATACGAGGTCGAAGAAGTTATTTTTAATATTAATTTTATGTGTGATGGCATATTTATAAAGGTGCATGAAAATTTTGGTGATTTAATTTTTAGCGCTTGTGAGCTTAATTGCAAAAAAGAAGTCTAAATTGCATAAAGTGCAAAAGTCCTATTTTGATAGCTAAGGGTATCAAATAGCTACAGAACCTAAATTGGGGGTCTTTAAAGGGCAATTAGACCCTTTAAAGAGGCATGGTCGGCTATAGGAGACAAAGATGGTCAAAAAGTGAAAAATTGGTGGATTTGGGGACTAAATTGACTAAAATAAAAATAAAATAAATAGAAAAAATATCATCTTTTTCCCTATGTCCTTCTCCACCAAAAATTCAGCCATTGTAGGGATTTTTTAGCTTCAAAAATTTCAGCCACTCTCTACTCTTGCAAGTAAGTGACTTTAATGGCTTTTCTCAAAAAATTTTACATTTTTAGAACCCTTGTAGCATGAGCTTTCTAACAAGAGGACTGTTTTGTTAAATAGTTGAAAGTCTAGGGTCTTTCCATGAGAGTATTTCTGAAATTTTATGGAAGAAAATAAATCATGGTTGTGAAATAAACTACTTTTGTAAAGGGACTTCTCATGAAAACCCTAATAAGATCTTTTTGTAAAGTTTGTAAAGTAGATAGTAATGTTGTGAAATATTGGAAATTTCATTTTTCATAAGAGAGATAAATGGTCGATTAGGCTTGGCTAATAAGGAAATTCGATAAAAATTGATTTTTAGGTCTAGGGGTAAAATGGTCATTTTGTGAAGACCATTTTGCCCAATTATAAATTATTGAGTACCTAGATCGATAAAGTGATTTAAACTTGTGAATTTTTATCATTTTAGATCAAGAATTACAAAATTCGGGCCTAGACTAGGGAAAAGCAAAACTAGCGGACTAAGCCGAAATAGTCACTATATTTTGAATACCGAGGTAAGTTGTATGTTAATAATGCAACTATATCTTTAAGATGCCTAATTGAGTTAATATGGCATAAAATTTCTTGATTTTGAATATGAGAATACATGTTGAGAAATTTACGTAGTAAAGACTTTCGTTGAACCTTTGGAATAGACTGGGATATTTGTACCGTAATAATGGGTGATATGTGTGCTAGTGTAAGATATGTCTAGGACATGCATCAGCTACCACATGAGAGCTAGTGTAAGACATGTCTGGGACATGCATCGACCTCCCAATATACAAGATAATGTAAGACCTATCTGGACATGGCGTCAGCTTGTGGTGTGTCAGTGCAAGACCTGTCTGGGACATGCATTGACACCGATAGATGAGAGCCAGTTAAAACCTGTCTGGGACATGGCATCGGACTCGCTATATGAAAGCCAGTGTAAGACCATGTCTGGGACATGGCGTTGGCATCTTAACCCATGTTAGGGCTATTGAGTATCTGGTAGTATTCCAAATGGTTCAACAAGAGGTTTATGATTTATATCGAAATGAGAAAAGTTATGATCATGTGATGAGTGGTACAAGTACCTAATTGAAATGTATGAGATATGGGCTCAATGTATGCAATATGAGTTGTATTGAATGGTGATGAGTAAGTTGTACTTATGTTTATTTATGGTATTCATGAATAAACTATGGAAGGTTATGAGCATATTGCCTTATGATAAATAGTTGTTGTTTATTTTCATGCAACTTACTAAGCTCTATGTTTACCCCATTTCCTTTCCATTTTCTTATTGTGTCGCCAAAGTAGCTTGAAGATCATTGTCTGCGTCAGAGAAGCCAGAGACACGATATCATCCGAAGAACTTGGTATAGTTAGATCTTTTATTTTGATTATGGCATGTATAGGACCCTGACTTTTGAGTTTTGTGTCATTGTTAATAGGCCAAATGTGTTGGCTTACTTTAGCATTTTATTCATTTTGTATAAGGCCATGGAAAATGGCTAATATTGAAAGTTTATATATGAATGCAAGATAGTCATTCATGAATGTGAAATTGTTGGCATGGTTGCATTTAAGAAATGTATATAAGCTGTAGCTAGGGTTGTTTGGTTGAGAAATCATATTCAGTTAGACTTCGATTTGTTGGTTGATGTTAGATTGTGCTTGAGGGTAGCAAAGGCTTGGTAGATAGCCTTATATTGTCCATATGGGTAGACACAACGATGTGTATATAGGTTGTGTGTGACACACGGTCAGCCCCACAGGCATGTTGTTCAACCGTGTGTCCCCTGTACGTAAAATTTTCAAGTTAGAATGCATGGTAGTAAACACACGGACAAAGACACGGCCGTGTGTCTCAGTCGTGTAGAGGACACAGTATCTGGCCACGGACGTGTCATGGCCGTGTGAGGGACACAAGCTATAGACACAGGCATGTGTCAGGCCATGTAAAAACCCATGTAGGTTCGAATTTAGAATTTAATTCACACAGGCTCAGGGCACGGCCGTGTCCTCTTGTGCTTAAGCTGTGTGAACCACACAGACTATCAACACGGCCAAGTCATAATAACCACACGGGCATGTTGCCCTTCCACACAGGCGTGTACCCTGATTCAAGGGTCATCTTTATTAAGTCGGTTTAAGGACCTGAGTTGGTTTTGAATGGCTTTTAATGAATGTTTGAGGCCTCGTAGACCCATATTAAGGAGTTAAAACAAAGTTCGAAAATGTTTTAAATTTGATCAAGTTTTGGTGATTTAGAAACGTTTGAATGCATGTGTTTAAGTTTAGTAACGCCTCGTATTTTGTCCCGACGTAGGGCACAGTATAGGGTGTTACATTTAGTGGTATCAGAGATATGGTTTAGTCAATTCTAAGACTAACCTAGCGTGAGTACGAGTCTAGCTATACATGCCATAATTGTATATTGATAGTGTGACGACTTCTGTCGAGATAAATTGCGCTTTTTTTATATATAGTAAATGGATCCTGACGTAGCTACATCTAATGACGTGGAAAGTAATGCGCCGGCTCCTGCTGAAGGGACTGTGCCAATAGATGGTGGGCCCATGACAATGAGTCAAGGCGGAGGGGCTAGAGAGGCTTACCTCCATATGATGGACGCTTGGTACACGGAGTTTGTTCGTGCGAATCCAAAAACTCCACCTCCCCCACCTCTTCTGATTCTTCAGTATGCCCTATAACTCCGCAAGGAGTGGATATGGCTAGGAGGGAGAAACCCCCGTAGATAAAATACGAAAGCAAGGGGCCGAAGAATTTTGGGCTAATATTGATGATGACCCAGAAAGAGCAGAGCTCTAGTTGGAAAATACCATTAGGTTATTTTATGAACTATCGTGCACACCTGAGAAGTGTGTGAAATATGTAGTGTCACTCTTACGAGACTCAGCCTACCAATGGCGGAATACTCTCGTGTCTGTTGCACCGAGAGAGAGAATAACTTGGGAATTCTTCCTGGAAGAGTTCCAAAAGAAGTATATTAGCCAAAGGATTATAGACTAGAAAAGGAAAGAATTTTTAGAGCTGAAGCAAGGCCGTAGAACAGTGACAGAGTACGAGCGTGAGTTTGTGAGACTCAGCAAATATGCACGGGAGTACTTATCTACAGAATCCATCATGTGCAAGAGGTTTGAAGATGGTCTGAACGAAGATATCTGTCTATTAGTTGGCATCTTAGAATTGAGGGAATTTGTGGTGCTCGTGGAGAGAGCATGTAAGGCCGAGGAATTGGCCAAATAGAAGAGAAAAGTTGACATCGAGTCTCGAAACTCAAGGAAAAGATAGAGGGGAAATCACAACAGGCCTCATGTAAGAGATCGAGAGAGTTTCCTACCCGATCAAACACGTTAGTGGGGTTCTCGAGCAAGAGCAAGAACAAGCAGCACACGACGTCTAAAGCTCAAACCACTTCTATCGCCAGTATTGGTAGTGCTCAGCCAAATAGGCTAGGCGTCATTTCAGCGAGTGCCGAGGGAATGAGAGGGGCTGCTTCAAATGTGGATCACTAGACCACTTCATCCGGAACTACCTGAAATTAGATAACAAAGAGAAAAAGCAAGATATGAGGGCGAATAGTGCTCATTCGAGGGGTAGACCACAGAAGAACCCGGGTAGTGGGGCTAGTAGTAGAGGTACTCCTAGTGATACAGATGTGAGGTCTAAGGGCGAAGCGCCTGCAATGACTTATGCCATTCGCGTTCGCGAAGAGGCATCTTCACCAAATGTGATTACGAGTACTTTTTCTCTTCATGATATTTCTATTGTTGCTTTAATTGATCTGGGGTCTAACCATTCTTATGATTGCATGAAATTGGTACCCAATATGAATATGTTAGTTAAACCTACAGAATTTGTAGTAAAAGTGTCTAACCCGTTAGGCAAGCATGTTGATAAACCGTAATTTATATATATTTTTATCCCATGCTTAGCACATTTATGGATGATTTATCCTTAGATTTGGTGGATTCGATGCTCCTAATTCTTTAATTTCACGTTTTATACTTAGGTGAGCATAAGAGAGTAAAAGGAGCGAAAAACGGGCCGAAAATGGAGAAAATGGAGAAAATGGACCCACGTGGGAAATCAACACGGCCTGGACTTCCTCACACGGGCGTATCATGTAATGCCCCCGTACCCGAGACCATCGCCAGAGTCAAGCACGAGGTGTTAATGGACTTAATTCATTAATTAAACAGCTCAAACAATTTATTTTTAAAATATCCGACAAGTTGGCTAACTGCATCACAGTCACTTAAAAATTCAAATCTCGAGTTTCGAAACTCGAAATTAAGATCCGTAATTTTTTCCTGAAACTATACTCATATATCTATCTACTAAATTTTTTTCTATAATTTTTTGTTGGGCCAACTAGTACAGTTTATTAGTTAAAGTCTCCCCTATTTCAAGGTTCAGCTACTCTAACCCTTGTACACTACGAATCAGATATCTCCCTGTACAGAGTTTCAATGACTATGACGTTTGTTTCTAATAAAACTAGACTTAATAAGGAATCCATACATATAAAATGTGAGTCCCAATTACTTTTACACAATTTATGGTGAATTTATAAAGTCAGAATAGGGAATCCAGCAATTGCTCTAACCCTGTTTCACTAAAATGTAAATATCTCATAAAATACAACTTTTTACCTATTTTGTTTCTTCCACATGAAAATAGATTCATTAAGCTTCAATTACATATTTTATTCATCATCTAATTATATTTTATTTTTAGTGATTTTTCAAATTCACGTCACTACTGCTGTGTGATTCTATTTTATAGCCAATTTCACCATTTTATGGATTTCCATAGATTTGTTAGCACATAAAGCATACGTGTTATCAAATATAATCTCGATTAGCCACTCCAATAGCTAATCATTCTAAAACATTTCCATGCCATCCATGAGCTATATCATAAGATTATATACACAAAAGGATTTTAATGCTATACATGTCATATTCCCAAAATATGCAAGCCACCATACCGAGATGGTCCGTTGATAGTGTGAGCGTGCCTCCGACCGTCTTGATCTCCAAACCGGCTTGTCAAAACTACAAGGAAAGGAAGGGAAGGAGTAAGCATAAATGCTTAGTAAGTTCACATGCAAATAACAAATAACTTAACAAAGCAATTATACCAACCAACATTAGCATAATATCACCAAAACATATATCACATTTCTATTCATCATTCATCGTCTTACTACATTATTGTTGTCGTATCAAGTCTCAACCCGAGGGTTAAGTACATACCTGTCCAAAGTGCCCATTCCACAACAATTACCAATACGTCACTTGCATCTTGATTATTCTTCCATTTCACTATAATTTTACCCGTTGGACACATCGAAATATAACTCGGATACATGGAAAGTTTGCACATAAGTGCCACATATGTAGCCAAGCTACCATGTAACCCGCCCATAAGTGAACTCAGACTCAACTCAATGAACTTGGGCGTTCACATCCATAAGTGAACTCAAACTCAACTCAACGAGCTTGGGCGTTTGCATCCATAAGTGAACTCGGACTCAACCCAACGAGCTCGGATGCCTAGTTACATCTCACGAACTCGGACTCCACTCAACGAGTTTGGAACTCAACCATCCTAGTGACATGTCACTTGTACCCTAATCTATTCCCAAGGTTCAAAAGAGATTCTTCTCAATTACACATTTTAATCGTCTTCTTCGAAATATAGAAACCGATAATTGCTAGCATCTCATACTTATCAAGTTGTTCACACAATTTACATATTACCAAATACTAATTCACAAAGCATAATATTTCATGATAATAAATATCATATCATAAAAATAACATTAAATTACTTAAAATGACACTTATGTTACTACATTTACACCTGAACTTACCTCGTATGCGAAAATGGTCATTTTTACCATTTTGTCCACAACTTGGTATTTTGCCGATTTTAGCCTGAATTTTGATTTTCCTTGCTCTATCATTTCAAATATAGCCTAATTAGGACTCATATTATTCAAATCAACCCAAAAGCATATTTTGGCAAAATTACAAATTTGCCCCTAAACTTTCACATATTTACACTTTTGCCTCAAATCTCATAAATTAAACTTCATCCTATTTTCTTATGTTTTATGATATGCTGATCATTTTTCCCTTCTACAGCAACATCCAATTCTCACTCTAACATGTACTTATGAACATTAGGTATTTTTACCGATTATGTCATTTTAGTCGTTTTTACGTAAAATCACTTAGCAAAAGTTGTTTAACACAATCTCAAGCTTCATATTCTACCATAAAACATCAAAATTCATGCATATCATTCATGGGTAAATTTTAAATATAAACCCTAGCTCAAAATATTGGTAGAAGCAGTAAACCGAAGCTACGAGGATATCAAAATGTAAAGAACATTAAAAACGGGCATAGAAATCACTTACAATCAACGCTTAAAAGTGTTGAAACCCTAGCTATGGTGGAGAGAAAAATTCAGCAGCAACTTATGGAGAAGATGATCATTTTTTTTGTTATTTTTCCCATTTTATTTCATTTAATATCCAAATGACCAAAATGCCCTTCCTTACTAAACTTTCAAAAATTCCATCCATGTCCAATCTTTGTCCATAAATTTAGAAATTGGTCAAATTCTATTTAAGACCTCGTAATTAATATTTCAAAGCAATTTCATACTAGAAACTTCTAGAATGCAAGTTTTGCAACTTATTCAATTTAGTCCCAATTTTCAAATTAAGCACTTTATGCATAGAATTTCTTTTATGCATAGAATTTCTTCACGAAATTTTCACACAATCATGCAATCATATCATAGACCTCAAAATAATTATAAAATAATTATTTTTATCTCAGATTTGTGGTCCCAAAACCACTATTCCAATTAGGCCCTAATTCAGGATATCACATATCACATGGCCATGTCCATTTGGCAGGATCGAAGCACGACTTACACGGGTAGACTACACGCCCGTGCCTATTCAACAGCCTTGACAACGGGCTAGAGTAATCGCACACAAGTGTTTCACACGGGCGTGTCACACGGGCGTGTCCCTGCCCAGCCCAAGTATAGTCCTATTCAGAAAAGGACACTTTTGAGGGCTGTTAGGCATTCTAAAGCCTATTTAAACACCAGAGGAGGCACTTAGAAGATACACACGGAGTAGGAGGCAAGGAATTACTCAAGGGAAGTCAATTGATCCATCTCAGAAGCTGGATTCATCATCAAGACTGAAGATCTCCCTTCAATTTCCATTCAGGGGTTTTAGGTTTTCTTTATGATTTGTATTCATTATTCTTCTAAGATGTTTTCTTTCATAATTATGAACTAAACCCCCTAAATACCTAAGGGGAATGAAACCTAAGACGTATCTTGTTATTATTATCTGAATTGTATGATAAATATTTGACTTGTTCTTAATTATGTGTTCTTAATTCTTGTTTTAATATTCTAGGATATTGATTCAAGTTATTGCTCTTATTCAAAGGAGGAAAATTCCCTGTCTAAGAGTAAATTTGTCGTAATTAAGCGGAGTTGATTGCAAGCCTAGAGATAGGGTGACAAGATTTTGTCAGATTAGGGTGAAACTAATAAACCGTAAATTGTACATATTTTTACCCAATGTTTAATGCATTTTATGGATGATTTCTCATTAGAATTGGTGAATTCGATGCTCCTAATCTTTAATTTCATGTTTTATACTTAGAAGAGCATAGGAGAGCGAAAGGAACGAGAAACGGGCCAAAAACGGAGAAAATGGGCCAAAGTGTGAAATCAACACGACCTGGACCTCCTCACACGGGCAGACCACACGGCCGTGTCAATTTGGCAGGCTTAAACACGGCCTAAAGTAATCGAACACGGGCGTATGCCAGGCGTGTCCCTGTCGAGCCCAAGTCTATAAATACACCCTATAAATACACCCTAGAAGAGGAGCAAACGGGAGACACGGAATAGGGGGTAAGGAATTACTCCAAGGAAGCCGATTGATTCATCTCAGAAGCCGGATTTATCATCAAGACTGAAGATCTCTCCTTAATTCCCCTTCAGGAGTTTTGGGTTTTCTTTATGTTTTGTATTCTTTATTTTTCTGAGATGTTTTCTTATTGAGTTATGAACTAAATCCCCTAAATACCTAAGGGGAATGAAACCTAAGATGAATCTTGTTATTATTTTCTAAATTGTATGATAAATATTTAACTTGTTCTTAATTATGTGTTCTTAATTCTTGTTTTGATATCCCAGGATACTGATTCAAGATAAGCTCTTATTCAGAGGAGGAATAGACCCTGTCCAAGAGTACATTTATCATGTTTAAGCGAATTTGATTGCCCTCCTAGACATAGGGTGACAAGATTTTGTCGTATTAGGGTGAAACCTAATAAGGGGATCCATAGATCGAGTTAATGCAACCCTAGAGTGTTAATTAGAGAAAAGTCTCGGTTATTCAATCTAGGGATTAAATGTTATTAGTCTTGAATAGGGATAATAACATAACTTAGGGATCTCTACAGAACAAGTTGAATGAATAAATCGTCCGATTCGGAGCCAGAATAACAAGTAAAGTCTAGGTGGATTTTTCCTTAGGTGTTGTCTTCATTCAATCGATTTTCCCAAAAGCAATTCCCCAATTCTATTTTCTGTGAGTTCTTAGTTTAGATAATTAGTTAGTTAAAAACAAAACCCCATTATTCTTAGGCTAGATAATAAAAAGACAATCATTACTAGTACTTTTAGTTCCTTTGGGTTCGACAATCCGGTCTTGCTAAAACTATACTACTGTTCGATAGGTACACTTGCCTACATCGCGATAATAGTTAGTTTAAGAATGAGTAATTATAAATATTTAAAACCTATCATGAAATAACGTGATCAGAAACCTAATAAGGGAGTCCATAAATCGAGTTAATGCAACACTAGGTGTTAATTAGAAAGAGATTTCAATTAATCAACCTAGGGTTAGACGTTATTAGTCTCGAGAGAGATAATAATATAACTTAGGGATTTCTACGGATCAAGTCAAATGAATAAATTGTCTAATTTAGAGTCAAATAACAAGTGAAGTCTAGAAGGATTTTTCCTTGGGTATTGTCTTAATCAATCGAATTTTCCTAAAAGCTTTTTCCCAATTTTCCCTCTGTGCACTCTTAGTTTAGTTAAGTAGTTTAGATAAACAAATCCCTTAATTTTTAGGCTAGATAATAAAAAGAAAGTAATTACTAGTACTCTTGGTTCCTTTGGGTTCGACAATCCGGTCTTGCTAAAGCTATACTACTGTTCGATAGGTACACTTGCCCTCATCGTGATAATAGTTAGTTTCAAGACAATTAATTATAAATTTTTAAAACCTGTCACGAATATCACGTATCAATTTTTTTGCGCTGTTGTCGGGGAACTAAGATATTAGGAACACTCAATTTTTATTACTTTAGCCATTTTACTTTATATGCAATTTAAATTTTTATTTTCTTTTCTAATTTTTCTTTTATTCGCTCATGGCAGGTTTTTATAATGTATGACTAGAAGAAACCCGTCGGGACCATTACTGTTTGATAGTGAGATCGATCACACAGTTCGTAAAAACCGAAGAGGAATAAGGCAAAGCTTAAGATACACAGAGGAAGAGCAAGAGGACGATATTCACACCACAACCGAGGAGATGGCTAAAAACCAGAAAAATCCGCTACCTCCTGCGATTGTTACTAATTAGAATCCTGCTCTACGTACTATGTATGATTATGCTAAACCTTCTTTAAGAGGAACTGAATAGAGCATAGTTAGGCCTGCTGTTGCTGCAAATAATTTTGAACTGAAACCTAACACCATTCAAATGATCCAACAGCTTGTTCAGTTTAATGGTTTGCGGGACGAGGACCCAAATGCTCATTTGGAGAATTTCTTAGAGTTTTACGACACTTTTAAAATCAATGGCATTTCCGATGATGCCATTAGCCTTCAGTTATTCCTTTTTTCATTGAGGAACAAAGCTAAACAGTGGTTGAACTCGTTACCACAAGGGTCAATCACTACTTGGGAACAAACGACCGAAAATTTTTTATTAAAATATTTTTTGCCGACTAAAATAGCCAAATTACATAATGATATCTCTTCTTTTGTGTAGATGGATTTAGAAACACTCTATGATGCATGGGAGATATATAAGGACCTTTTAAGAAGATGCCCTCACCATGGGTTACCACTCTGGCTACAGGTTCAAATGTTTCACAATGGCCAGAATCCTTCGACTAGATAGATTATTGACGCAGCTGCTGGAGGAACTATCAATAATAAGACACCTGAGGATGCTTATGAATTTATAGAAGAGATGTCACTGAATAATTATCAGTGGCAAGTCATGAGAACAAAACCAGTGAAAATAGTCGGCGGTTTTAACGTCGATTCGGTCACCATGCTCTCTAATTAGGTTGAACTTTTGAATAAAAAAATTAACGGTTTTCTTGGTTCTTCACAGGTTCACCCAATAATGCAATGCGAAGCAAGTGGAGGTGGATCAAGCAATTTAGAATACCCATCCTATGGCCACAACATGGAGAATGAGCAGTTAAATTACATGAGTAATAATCCTCGATCTCAAAAAAATCCTTATAGTAATACTTACAATGCAGGTTGGAGGAACCACCCAAATTTCTCATGGGGGCCAAGGGAATCAGAACCCACCACCACCTCCAGGCTTCCAACAGCCACCCTACCAACAAGAGAAAAAGCCAAACCTTGAGGAGATGTTAACAAAATTCATCTTCGTGTTAGAAACTCATTTTTAGAATACCGAGACAGCACTTAAGAATCAACAAGCGTCGATCCAAGGGCTCGAAACTCAGATAGGACAGCTCGCCAAACTAATTTCTGAAAAACCACCAGGAAGTCTACCTAGTAACACTGAACCCAACCCAAAAGAGCACGTGAAAGCAGTTACACTAAGGAGTGGGAAAGTGTTAGCTAAATCTGAAAAGAAGCCACCACAAGAAGCTGATAGAAAGGAGGTCGAACCCGAAAACAATGACAATCTAATGCCAAAAGAATATAAACCACCAATTCCATACCTAGTAAAGTTGAAGAAAAATCGCTTGGATGCTATATCATAGATGCCTACATATGCAAAATTTTTAAAGGAGCTTCTAACAAACAAAAGGAAGTTTGAAGACTTATCTACAGTGGAACTTAATGAGGAGTGCTTAGCCATACTCCAAAATAAACTGCCAACCAAACTAAAATATCCAGGAAGTTTTACTATTCCCTGTTTAATTGGTAGTTTGAATGTTGATAATGCACTAGCTGGTTTAGGCGCCAGCATTAATTTGATGCCATATAAAATGTTTAAACAACTTGATCTTGGGGAACCTAAACCCACTAGGACGAGTACTCAATTAGCTGATAGATCTGTTAAATATCCTAGGGTAATTATACAGTACGTACTTGTAAAAGTAGATAAATTTATATTCTCTGTTGATTTCGTTGTGCTTGACATGGATGAAGATGTCGAGGTGCCTTTAATCTTAGGTCGACCATTTTTAGCCACTGCTAGGGCTGTACTTGATGTGGGTGATGGTAAATTGGTACTTAGAGTAGGTGACGAAGAGATTATTTTTAAAATTTATGATGCCATGAGATTTTTTAGGGAACAGGATGACTCATGTTATTTTATCGACTCTATTGATCATGCTACTCAAGATTCTTTTTAGGAAATCGTACACAAGGAGAGGGGGTGGATGGTGATTCTGAGATAGGAACCGAACTAAACTCTAATGAAACCTCCCTAAAACTTGCAGAATATGAGGGAATTAAGGTAAAAGATGAACTTAAGTAAAAACCCTCTATTGAATAACCTCCCAAACTAGAACTTAAACAATTGCCGAATCACTTGGAATATGCATTCCTTGGAAATAATTCTACATTACCGGTAATTATTGCATCTAACTTGCAATCCAAGGAGAAAGAGGAATTACTCCAAGTATTAAGAGAGCATAAAAGGGCTATAGCTTGGAAAATTTCTGACATTAAAGGGAACAGCCCTTCTTTTTGCACCCACAAAATTTTAATAGAAGATGAATATAAACCATGCATGCAAGCACAAAGAGGACTGAACCCCAATATGAAGGAAGTTATTAAAGCTGAGGTAATTAAACTCTTAGATGCTGGAATTATTTATCCTATTTCTGACAGTTCTTGAGTGAGTCTAGTGCAGGTTGTTCCTAAGAAGGGAGGCATGATTGTTATAGCCAATGAGAAGAATGAATTAATCCCAGCAAGAACAGTTACACATTGGAAAGCGTGCATTGATTATAGAAAGCTAAATGATGCCACGAGAAAAGATCACTTCCCCCTTCCATTCATTGGCCAAATATTAGAAAGATTGTCAGGGCACATGTACTACTTCTTTTCAGACAGACTCTTTGGCTATTTCCAAATCCCAATAACTCCTGAAGATCAAGAAAAAAAGACATTTACATGTCCATATGGTACATTTGCTTATCGTTGAATGCCTTTTGGATTATGTAATGCTCCTACTACTTTTCAGTGCTACATGATGGCCATTTTTGATAGACTAGTAGAAGACGTCATGGAGGTATTTATGGATGATTTCTCGGTTTTCAGTAACTCTTTCCATCTTTAACTCAAAAACTTAAAACAAGTGTTAAGAAGATGTGAGGAAACAAACCTTGTGCTTAACTAGGAAAAATGTCACTTTATGGTTCAAGAATGTATTGTGTTGGGACATAAAATTTCTAGTAGAGGGATTGAGGTTGATAAATCTAAAATTGAAACCATTGAAAAACTACCTCCCCTTAATTCGGTTAAGGCTATTAGAAGCTTTTTTGGACATGCTGGGTTTTATAGAATATTTATTAAAGACTTTTCTAAAATAGCTAAGCCTTTGACTAAATTACTAGAAACAGATGTGCCTTTTAATTTTGATCAGGAGTGTTCAGAAGCATTTAATACTTTAAAGGATAAACTGACTAAAGCTCCAATTATAATTGCACCTGATTGGAATTTACCTTTTGGACTAATGTGCGATGCGAGTGATTTTACGGTAGGTGCAGTTTTGGGATAGCGAAGAGATAAACATTTTCAACCTATCTATTATGCTAGTAGAACTTTGACAGCCGCACAAGAAAACTACACCACCACGGAGAAAGAGTTGCTAGGTGTGGTTTTTACATTCGATAAATTCAGGTCATATTTAATATTGTCTAAAGTTGTCGTTTATACTGACCATTCCACTCTTCGCCACCTTTTGACTAAAAATGATGCAAAACCTCGACTCATTCAATGGATCTTATTATTGCAAGAATTTGACTTGGAGATTAAGGATAAGAAAGAAGCTAAAAATCTCACAGCTGACCATCTCTCCAGGCTTGAAAACTCAAGTACCAAAGAGCCAGATGACATTGAAATAAATGATTCATTCCCTGAAGAACAATTTTTTGTTGTATTTGATTCTGAGGTACCTTGGTTTACAGATATTGCAAATTTTTTAGCCGCTAACGTTATCCCAAAAGAGTTGATACATCAGCAAAAAAAAGTGATTCTTCACTAATGTGAAAAACTACTTCTGGGAAGACCATTTTCTTTTTCATAAATGTGTAGATCAAATCATTAAGAGATGCATTACAAGAACAGAAGCATTGAAAATCACTCAGGACCGACTGGAGGACATTATGGTGGAAATAAGACTGCACATAAAGTCCTCGAATCAGGTTTTTATTGGCCCACTCTATTCAAAGACGCCAACAGGTATGTTACTTCTTGTGACAAATGTCAAAGGACAGCTAATATATCTAAACATGATGAAATGCCTCAGAAATATATGCTCTCATGTGAAATATTTGACGTTTGGGGTATCGGCTTCATAGGTCCATTCCCTAGTTCATTCAGGAATAGATACATCTTAGTAGCTGTTGATTTTATGTCCAAATGGGTTGAAGCCTAAGCTTTACCTACTAATAATGCTAGAGTAGTAGTACGATTCCTTAAGAACCTTTTCTCTCGATTTGGTACACCTAGAGCAATTATCAGTGATAGGGGTACTCATTTTTGTAATGTCTAATTTGACAAGACCCTTAAGAAATACGGAGTTCATCACAGAACAGCTATCCCTTATCACCCTCAAACTAGTGGCCAAGTCGAAGTAGCGAACCGAGACCTTAAACCTATTCTAGAAAAGACAGTAGAATTAAATAGGAAGGATTAGGCGATGAAAGTAGATGATGCTTTATGGGCTTATAGAACTGCTTTTAAGACTCCCATAGGAACATCACCTTACAGACTTGTTTATGGGAAAAGTTTTCATCTACCGTTTAAGTTAGAACACAAGGCATTCTGGGCTATAAATTTTCTAAACCTTGACCCCAAACTTGCAGGAGAAAACAGGTTAATGCAGTTGAACATGTTAGATGAGTGGTGAGCCAATGCATATGAAAACTCACGCCTCTACAAGGAAGTGATGAAGCTCCGCCACGACGCCCGTTTGAAGCAACGAAGGCAATTTGAAGTTGGAGATCTTGTCCTGTTTTATAACTCGAGGCTCAAATTGTTTCCTGGAAAGCTTAAATCACAATGGTCAGGTTGTTTCGTAGTTCAAACTGTGTTTCCATATGGCACAGTAGAGGTAAGTCATCCATCACAAGGAACTTTAAGGTAAATAGACATCATCTCAAAATTTATAACGGTGAGAATTTCAAAGATGATAAAAAGGAGCTACGGCTCCACGAAGTTACCTAAATATACCCACAAGGTAGAGTCGAGCTTAGACTATAAATAAGCACTTCTCGGGAGGCAACTCAAGCACTAACAATATTGATTTCTTTAAAAAAAAATTTAACATCTATTCACTAACTGAGTCTTTGAAATACAGGTTTTCTAATCTACACAGATAGGGACACGAGCGTGCCTTTGGTCGTGCTCACACCATGGGAGGAGACACGGTCGTGCCACACAGCCGTGCGAAAATAGGGCAAATTTTTTTCTCAACACAAGATCTGATAAGTTGCCACGACCATGCGACATGGAAGTGGGCAATCCTACCAAATTAACACAAGCGTGCGACACTACCGTGCCCACCGACCGTGGTCGAGCCTGTCAAAATAACACGAGCACGTGCCTACATATACGGGTGTGGGAGAAGCGAACGAAGAATGACACAACCGTCTAACATGGCCGTGTGCACCAGTGCGCCCAATTTCAAAAACCACAAAACGCACGGGTTGAAATGAGGGCACACGGGCATGCCCCACGACTGTGTGCCTCAATTTCTTTGTAAACACATACTATTTATTTTATTTTTATCTTTATATTTTGAAATTACTTTTTATTTCCCTTTAATACTATTTTATCTTGAGATTCTATAATTTTCATTCAACTATTTCTATACGAGTAATTATGTTTTTTTATATTTCCTAAAAAGTTCCTCATTCTATCATAGTTATAAGGAGCTCCAAAGCTCAGTATTACTTAGGAACTTGCAACTCCATTGGAAAAGGTTCTCCACGACTGCCAAGTCCTGCCCGACCACCACGATAACCTCTTCGCTGGACACTATGGTTGTGGAACCTAACCTCTACCACCACCAGAGTATCCTCCTCCACTCTCATCATTGCCTTAGCCGATTATTCTCCATAACTCCAATTCAAGGAGTTCATTCATCATTCAAGAAGTTTCACTTCTCTCCCTATCTTATGATTATAAATCAATATTTTTCAATATATATATCTTTGTACATTGAGGACAATGTACATCTTAAGTGTGTGGGGGTCTCTTATATCATCATTAGAAATCATTAGAAATCCCTGAATTTTGTCTTATTCTCACGTGAATCACTCATATCACTATTAGAATGAATTTTAATTAATTTATGATTTTTATTGATATGTCTTGAATTAAAACATAGGCATTTATGCATTGATTGTTTAAACTTTAAGACATAAGGGAATCAAGCATGACAAGTTGATTTTTGAAGAATTAAAAACTTTTAGGTTATTTCCCTAAGTTTAGGTATTATCTTGAGTTGAAATTCACAAGTTTAAACATCAAAAAGCCATAATTTTTGTGAGATCTTGAGCCTTTTAGAGCATATTTTATTTCTTTCATGCTTACTTTAATTATGAGTGTGCCAGTATTGATTTGTTATTCTAGAACTTGCTTGATTATGCATGTCAAGACCACACCATTTGATTTGATATGTCAAGATGATAAAGGCACTTAGGTTTAACTCACTCACTCCACAAAAGCCTACCTTCATAATTAACCCTTAGTGATCCCCTTTGAGCCTAACAAGCCATTAATTGATTTACCCTCAATATTAACCCATAACCCATTGTTGTTGAAATCCCCTAATTTGATCCCTATTTTTGTCGAGATTTGATTTGAATTAATGGCTTAGCTATGTTTTATTCTTCGTTGCAATAATTAAGTTCTATGTTATTTGACTTGCCTTAAAAAAAATACCTACATACATATTAGTAGTAATTCATCGTTTTTGAGCTTGAGTGTTAATTACATATTCTGAGAAGAAGCTCCCTTGTATTCAACTAATAATTAATTATTTTTCTAGTTAGGTGATTTCTTCAATTCAATCTCGATTCTAACCTTTTTCTTTCAGCTTGTGACCACACCCCCTAACCAAAGCCACGTTACAACCCTCTAAAGACCTTTTTGATTGATGTATCATCTCAATATATAGTGGTGGAAATTAGATTTTCATGCAAGCCTATGGTAATAACTTTTCATATTGACTAATGAGTGCTTTATTTGATGTCCTTAAACAGCTCGAGTGATTTGAGTGAATCTTTAGTGAGGATGTTAAACTCTGTGATATTTTGATCAAAGGTGATTACTTAGATGATGGGAGATACCTATGTTTTCATGATAAAATTCTCAACTTGGAATGTTTGAAACTTTGATGTACTTTTAGTTGAATTTTCAAGGTATCATTACTTATGGATTATTTTGAGATATTATTGATAGGGATTATAAATTGAGAAGAATTTATTTTGATTCTGATTTGAGGATTTTCCTTGAGGACAAACAAATGCTTAAGTGTGGGGGTATTTGATAAACCATAATTTATACATATTTTTATCCCATGCTTAGCACATTTATGGATGATTTCTCCTTAGATTTGGTGAATTCGATGCTCCTAATTCTTTAATTTCATGATTTATACTTAGGTGTGTATAGGATAGTAAAAAAAGTGAGAAACGAGCCGAAAATGGAGAAAATGGACCCACGTGGGAAATCAACATGGCCTGGACTTCCTCACACGGGCGTATCACACGGCCATGTCCATTTGGTATGATCAAAGCATGACTTACATAGGTAGACTATACGCCCATGCCTATTCAACAACCTTGACCACGGGCTAGAGTCATCGCACACGAGCGTGTCACACGAGCGTGTCCCTGCCGAGCCCAAGTATAGTCCTATTCGGAAAAGGACACTTTTGAGGGATCTTAGGCATTCTAAAGCCTATTTAAACACTGGAAGAGGCACTTAGAAGAGACACACAAAGTAGGAGGCAAGGAATTACTCAAGGGAAGCAGATTGATCCATCTCAAAAGTAGGATTTATCGTCAAGACTAAAGATCTCCCTTCAATTTCCATTCAGGGGTTTTGGGTTTTCTTTATGTTTTGTATTCATTATTCTTTTGAGACGTTTTCTTTCATAATTATGAACTTAACCCCCTAAATACCTAAGGGGAATAAAACCTAAGACGGATCTTGTTATTATTATCTGAATTGTATGATAAATGTGACAGCCCAAAATTGACCCTTGTCGGGAAGTGGTTTCGGGACCACTAAACCAAGTCACCGAAATGTTTGAGCGTAATATTTATTGTCTATAATATGTATTTATGAATGTGTGAAAATTTCAAGCTTCGACTTAGTCGATTGCATGTGAATTCAGTTATTAGGACTTGTGTGACACTTTTGAAATGTGATAGGCTAATCTATAAGGACCTAATAGTGCATGTAATCAAAAGGAGGACTTGCATGTCAAATTTCCCCTAATAGCTAGTGGCCGCCATGACAAGGATTATGGGCAAAAACATGTCATAAAACATGTTGTGACAATGGTGTATGTAAGAAAAAATAAAATAATGAGCATGGGAATTGAATAATGAAAAGGAAAAAAAAAGAGATGGGTGTGATTGTTTCTCCCATTGCCGTGAGATGAGGGAAAGAAGAAAAAAAAGTGTTCATCAATTGTCACTTCTTTTGGCTGAAAATTCTAAGGAAGAAAGGAAACAAGTGTGTCCTTTGGTTCATCCTTGGCCGAATAGAGGAAAGAAAGGAAGGGGAGGAGCTTGAAATAATCGGCTATGGTGATTTGTTAGACTAAGGTATGTTTGATGTTGTCCATGAGATGCATGCATGTTTTAGTTGGTAGCTTGAGTTCTACCTAGCCCATGGTCTAAATCTTGTTAGGTGATGGAAATGACACTCGGCCATGGATGCAGCATTCTTGCTTGGTGTTGATGTCATTTACATGCTAAAAATGAAGCTTGATAATGATACATGTGATGATGGATTGAGGACTCTTAGATTTTCTTTTAGCATTTTTGAGTGAGACATCAAGTTCTTTGTTTAACCATGACCAAAATTGAAACGGTATGGTGTTGTGGTGTATTCGGCCATGGTATATCCATAAGTATGATTTATGCATATTGCATGGTAGGTAAGATTTGAGCTTTGGATATATGTTTATATTTGGTTATAATCAACTTGAGATTCGGCCCTTGCACCTACATGTATATATGTTTGCACATGATGTATTGGTATGACATATATACTATCTCAAGGTGTATATTTGCTTAGGATAATGTTTCGGTTATGAAGTAAATGATAGATGCGTATTGAGCTACAATATGAAATGCATTAGTTAGTAAAATGTATGCCATTTATGTGTGGTATTAAATATGTAATTGGCCTCAACATCAACATGCATATTCGGCCACATGAATGAGTACATAGGTTGATGTGTTGTTCGGCCATAAGTAAGCATGTTTAAGGCTTTATATTGACTTAGAAAATACGGCTAAGGAGAGTACTAACTAATGTGTTGAATTCGATTCGTGATTTCGTACACATGTGACTCTAATGTCTAATGTATATAAGGGCTAAGTACCTTGAGCTTCACTTTGATGTTTGAATGAATTGTATTAAATTGCTTGTTGTGATTAAAAATGTGCATGACCATTGTGTATTTGAGCTAAAGGATGGCCATATGACCATTTAAACTCCTTGTCATATTCGGCCATAAGCTAGCATAATGAGATTTTAATAAGTTAAATTTGTGTGAATTAGCTCAAGAGCTTAGAGGACCACAGTTGGATAAGGGAAAGGAAAAAGTGATCGAATAGCCGTCGAAATCATTCGACAACATCCGAGGTAAGTCTTCGAGTAATGATCCTACTTGTGTTATATTGAAATGATTTGTCATATTATGGCGGATAGCCGAATGTGCGTAGGGACTACGTTATAAAGTCAATTGAAATCATGCTCTTTGTGTGTGGCTATTGAGCCGAAATTTTAAAGGTTTGATAAATGTTTTGTGTTTGAGCCTTAGCAACGAAAATGAAATATGGATGTGTCGTGATTATTGATATATGTGTGCATGAGCATTTGAATGATACCTGGGCTAAGTCCCGAAGGCATTTATGCTAGTGATTATATCCAGGCTAAGACCTAAAGGCATTCGTGCGAGTTGTTATATCCGGGCTAAGACACGAAGGCATTCGTGCGAGTTGTTATATCCGGGCTAAGACCCGAAGGCATTAGTGCGAGTTGCTATACCCGGGTTAAGACCCGAAGGCAATTGTGCTTGTGGTTATATCGGGCTAAATTCCGAAGAAACTCGGTTTGAAGGTGAGCGTTTTGGTGCTGTAATAAATTCAATTAATACGCTCGAAAAACCCATACGATAAGGTATGTTTACATGTGCATCGAAAAAGTCAATTCGTTTGAAATAGTGTTTGTTCAATCGACTAACGAACCTTCGGCTCTTAGATAGGTTGATACCTTGTGTGTGTTTATGTTGATGAAGTGTGAAGTAAGTATGATTATGAGAATGTGTATTAATATGATTATGAGAATGTGTATTAATAAAGTGATTCATTTAGCTATGTGAACGTAATACTTTAGTCAAAGCTGATTTCATTACTTGAAACTTACTAAGCATTAAATTGCTTACCCCGCTGCTTTGGCTCTTTGTTTTCTAGATTTTGTTCGTTAGCACCTCGTATTCGACTCCGGCCACGGTCTCGGGTACGGGGTGTTACAATTTTATTGGTATCAGAGCTATGGTTTAGTCGATTCTAGGACTACCGTAATGCGTTTGGGTCTAGCTATACATGCCATTTTATGTGATTATTCGATAGTGTGGTGATTTCGACAATTGAAATGTGTTTATTTATAGTAATGGATCCGATCCCGACCGAGCGGTGGTGATGATCTTGAGAGTGTAGCGCTGCTCCAAGACAAGGGACGACTCGGCGGACTCTTAACCTATTGCTAGCAATCCGAATGATGAGGCTAGGCAAGCTTTTTATGGCGTGATGAATGATTGGTTCAACCAATACATTCGAACTAACACAATTGTTCCACAACCTCCATTCCCGACTAATACAACCCCGCACCTACAATGCCTCCGATGAATCGACCAAATAAGGTCAAATAAGCCCCAGTTGATGAATCCGAAAACATGGGGCTCTTGAATTTAAAGCTACGAGATAGCGGCGATGCCGAGCAAGCTGAATTTTGGTTGGACAACACTATCCGGGTACTCGATGAGCTATCTTGTACACCCGATGAATACCTAAAGTGTACTATCTATTTGCTACGTGATTCTGCCTACTATTGGTGGAGTACTCTGACTTCTGTTGTGCCCCGAGAGCAAGTAACTTGGGAGTTTTTCCAAATTGAGTTTCGAAAAAAGTATATCAGTTAGAGATTTATGGATCAAAAACGGAAGGAATTTCTTGAACTTAAACAAGATTCCATGTCGATTACCGACTATGAACGAAAATTTGTGAGGCTTAGCCGGTACACGCGAGAATGCATTTCTTCAGAAGCTGTGATGTGTAAACACTTCGAAGATGGAGTGAATGATGATATAAAGTCGTATGTTGGCATTTTGGAAATCCGAGAGTTTGTGGCTCTTGTCGAGCGGCGTGCAAAGCCGAGGAGCTCAAGATGGAGAAAAGAAAAGTGAAGTGGGAGCAAGGGAGTTTCAGAAGAGGTCTTGGGAAGCCCTTCCCACAGTCATCAAAGAAATTTAGATATGGCTTAGGCCGGTCTAGAGACACTTCGGGCTTTTCTAGACGAAATCGCGATCGACCCCCTGTGACCACACGAGTCACTTCGATCGCCAGTGTTGGAAATGATCGTCGAGAGAGAACGGAGTGCCAGTATTGTGGCAAATGGTATTCTGGAAGTTGCGGATTCGAGATTCAGACATACCCAAAACTGCCTTCAGAACGAGATATGGTCACTACGAGTTCTTAGTGATGCCGTTTGGGCTCACTAATGCCCCTGCGGTATTTATGGATTTGATGAATCGGATCTTCAGACCATATTTGGATTGGTTCGTAGTTGTGTTCATTGACGAAATCTTGGTCTATTCAAGAGATGAGACCGAACATGCAGAGCACCTAAGATTAGTGTTGCAAATTTTACGGGATAAGCAGTTATATGCTAAGTTCAGCAAGTGTGAGTTCTGGTTAAGAGAGGTTAGCTTCTTGGGTCATGTGGTATCTTCATCGGGTATTCGAGTCGACCCGAGCAAAATTTCAGCCATACTTAACTAGAAGCCTCCAGAAATATTCGAGGTTCGGAGTTTTTGGGGCTTGCGGTTACTACCGACGGTTTGTAAAGGTTTCTCGATGATAGCCACACCCATGACGGCTACTTCAAAAGATGTTAAGTTCGAATGGACGGAAAAATGTCGAAAATTTTGATCAATCGAAAACTTATTTGTGAAGCTCAATTTTAGTGCGGCCGAATCGGGCAAAGAGTTTGTCATCTATAGTGACGCCTTCCTACTTGGGTTAGGTTGCATATTGATGCAAGAGGGTCGAGTTGTGGCCTATCGTCGAGACAATTAAAGCCACATGAGAAGAATTATCGACCCATGATCTCGAATTAGTCGCCATCGTATTCGCCTTGAAAATATGGCGACATTACTTATTTGGTGAGAAGTGCCATGTATTTTCGGATCACAAAAGTCTCAAATATTTGATGACTCAAAGAGACTTGAATCTCGACAAAGGCGTTGGCTTGAGTTGTTGAAAGATTATGAGCTGGTCATTGATTATCACCCGGAAAGGCTAATGTGGTTGCGGACGCCTTAAGCCGGAAATCACTTTGTTAACTGCGAAGCGATGAATGTACACTTGTCCATTCTACCCGACAATGTGTTAGTAGTGAATTAAAAGCCAAACCATTATTGATTCATCAAATTCGTGAAGCTCGAGAAAGTCGATGATGAATTGGTTGCAAAAGCGAATTTGAGTGTGTTCGAACAAGGAGTCGGAGTTTCAAATTGATGATGATGATTGTTTGAGGTTGAAGTCGTTTGTGTGTTCCAAGGAATTGAACTCATTTCGATGATTCGAGCGAAGCCCATTGTAGCCGAATGTCAATTCACCCGGGAGTCGAAGATGTACAACGATTTGAAACGTCGATTTTGGTGGCATGGTATGAAACAAGACATCTCCGACTTTGTTTGAGATGTTTAATATGTCAACAAGTGAAAGCGGAACATCAAGTGCCTTGAGATTACTTCACCGATCAAGATACCCGAGTGGAAATGGGATCGAGTCACAATGGACTTTGTGTCCAGACCGCCATTGTCCATAAGCAAGAAGGATGCGATTTGGGTTGTTGTTGATAGACCGACTAAGTCGGCTCACTTTATCCCGTGCGTCACGGATTTTTCATTGGATAAACTCATTTGAATTGTACGTTTCTCATATTGTGAGATTACACGGGGTACCGATTTCTGTTGTGTCGGATAGAGATCCGAGATTCACCTTGCGATTTTGGAAGAAATTGCAAGAAGCTTTGGGTACCAAGCTGCATTTTAGCACCGCTTTTTATCCACAAACCGATGGTCAATCCGAGCGGATAATTCAGATACTTGAGGATATGTTGAGATGTTGCATCCTCGAGTTCAGTGGTTCATGGGAACGGTATTTACCTTTGATTGAATTCGCTTACAACAATAGTTTTCAATCAAGTATTAAGATGGCACCTTACGAGGCTTTGTACGGTCGTAAATGCCGTACACCATTGTTTTGGACCGAGCTCGGTGAAAGTAAAATTTTTGGAGTGGACTTGATTAAAGATGCTGAACAAAAGGTAAGAATAATTCGTGAGAGTCTGAAGGCAGCATCAGATCGTCAGAAGTCGTACGCGGATTTAAAACGAAGAGATATTGAGTATCGGGTGGGAGACAAAGTGTTTCTTAAGGTATCGCCTTAGAGAAAGATACTCCGATTTGGCCGTAAGGGCAAATTGAGTCCGAGGTTCATCGGGCCATATGAAGTCTCCGAACGAGTCGGTCCAGTTGCATATCAATTGATTTTGCCTCCTGAACTTGAGAAGATTTACGACGTCTTTCATGTTTCGATGCTTCGACGCTATAGATCTGATCCATCGCACATAATTAGTCCATCAGAGGTCAAAATTCAAGCCGATATGAGTTATGAAGAAGAACCGATTCGTATCCTAGCTCGTGAAGTGAAGGAGTTGCGAAACAAAAGGGTTCCATTAGTAAAAGTGTTATGGCTCAAACACGGGATGGAAGAAGCTACTTGGGAACCCGAGAACTCTATGAAAGAGCGATACCCAAACCTATTTACGGTAAGATTTTGGGACGAAAATTTCTTAAGTAGGGAGAGTTGTGACATACCCAAAATTGACCCTAGTCGGGAAGTGGTTTCGGGACCGCTAAACCGAGTCACCGAAATATTTGAGCATAATATTTATTGTCTATAATATGTATTTATGAATGTGTGAAAATTTCAAGCTTCAATTTAGTCGATTGCATGTGAATTCAGATATTAGGACTTGTGTGACCCTTTTGAAATGTGATAGGCTAATCTATAAGGACCTAATAGTGCATGTAATCAAAAGGGAGGACTTGCATGTCAAATTTCCCCCCCTAATAGCTAGTGGCCGGCCATGACAAGGGATTATGGGCAAAAACATGTCATAAAACATGTTGTGACAATGGTGTATGTAAGAAAAAAATAAAATAATGAGCATGGGAATTGAATAATGAAAAAGGAAAAAAAAAAAGAGATCGGTGTGATTGTTTCTCCCATTGCCATGAGTTGAGGGGAATGAAGAAAAAAAAAAGTGTTCATCAATTGTCACTTCTTTTGGCTGAAAATTCTAAGGAAGAAAGGAAACAAGTGTGTCCTTTGGTTCATCCTTGGCCGAATAGAGGAAAGAAAGGAAGGGGAGGAGCTTGAAACAATCGGCTATAGTGATTTGTTAGACTAAGGTATGTTTGATGTTGTCCATGAGATGCATGCATGTTTTAGTTGGTAGCTTGAGTTCTACCTAGCCCATGGTCTAAATCTTGTTAGGTGATGGAAATGACACTCGGCCATGGATGCATCATTCTTGCTTGGTGTTGATGTCATTTACATGCTAAAAAGGAAGCTTGATAATGATACATGTGATGGTGGATTGAGGACTCTTAGATTTTCTTTTAGCATTTTTGAGTGAGACATCAAGTTCTTTGTTTAACCATGACCAAAATTGAAACAGTATGGTGTTGTGGTGTATTCGGCGATGGTATATCCATAAGTATGATTTATGCATATTTCATGGTAGGTAAGATTTGAGCTTTGGATAAATGTTTATATTTGGTTATAATCAACTTGAGATTCTACCCTTGCACCTACATGTATATATGTTTGCACATGATGTATTGGTATGACATATATACTATCTCAAGGTGTATATTTGCTTAGGATGATGTTTGGTTATGAAGTAAATGATAGATGCGTATTGAGCTACAATATGAAATGCATTAGTTAGTAAAATGTATGCCATTTATGTGTGGTATTAAATATGTAATTGGCCTCAACATCAACATGCATATTCGCCACATGAATGAGTACATAGGTTGATGTGTTGTTCGCCATAAGTAAGAATGTTGAAGGCTTTATATTGACTTAGAAAATTGACTAAGGAGAGTACTAACTAATGTGTTGAATTGATTCGTGATTTCGTACACATGTGACTCTAATGTCTAATGTATATAAGGGCTAAGTACCTTGAGCTTCACTTTGATGTTTGAATGAATTGTATTAAATTGCTTGTTGTGATTAAAAATGTGCATGACCATTGTGTATTTGAGCTAAAGGATGGCCATATGACCATTTAAACTCCTTGTCATATTCGGCCATAAGCTAGCATAATGAGATTTTAATAAGTTAAATTTGTGTGAATTAGCTCAAGAGCTTAGAGGACCACAGTTGGATAAGGGAAAAGAAAAAGTGATCGAATAGCCGTCGAAATCGTTCGACAACATTCGAGGTAAGTCTTCGAGTAATGATCCTACTTATGTTATATTGAAATGATTTGTCATATTATGGCGGATAGTCGAATGTGCGTAGGGACTACGTTATAAAGTCAATTGAAATCATGCTCTTTGTGTGTGGCTATTGAGCCGAAATTGGAAGGGTTTGATAAATGTTGTGTTTGAGCCTTAGCAACGGAAATGAAATATGGATGTGTCGTGATTATTGATATATGTGTGCATGAGCATTTGAATGATACCCGGGCTAAGTCCCGAAGGCATTTATGCTAGTGATTATATCCGGGCTAAGACCCGAAGGCATTCGTGCGAGTTGTTATATCCGGGCTAAGACACGAAGGCATTCGTGCGAGTTGTTATATCCGGGCTAAGACCCGAAGGCATTAGTGCAAGTTGCTATACCCGGGTTAAGACCCGAAGGCAATTGTGCTTGTGGTTTTATCCAGCTAAATTCCGAAGAAACTCGGTTTGAAGGTGAGCGTTTTGGTGCTGTAATAAATTCAATTAATACGCTCGAAAAACCCATACGATAAGGTATGTTTACATGTGCATTGAAAAAGTCGATTCGTTTGAAATAGTGTTCGTTCAATCGACTAACGAACCTTCGGCTCTTAGATAGGTTGATACCTTGTGTGTGTTTATGTTGATGAAGTGTGAAGTAAGTATGATTATGAGAATGTGTATTAATATGATTATGAGAATGTGTATTAATAAAGTGATTCATTTAGCTATGTGAACGTAATACTTTAGTCAAAGCCGATTTCATTACTTGAAACTTACTAAGCATTAAATTGCTTACCCCGCTGCTTTGGCTCTTTGTTTTCTAGATTTTGTTCGTTAGCACCTCGTATTCGACTCCGGCCACGGTCTTGGGTACGGGGTGTTACAATAAATATTTGACTTGTACTTAATTATGTGTTCTTAATTCTTGTTTTAATATTCCAGGATATTGATTCAAGTTATTGCTCTTATTCAGGGGAGGAAAAGTCCCTGTCTAAGAGTAAATTTGTCATAATTAAGCGAAGTTGATTGCACGCCTAGAGATAGGGTGACAAGATTTTACCGGATTAGGGTGAAACCTAATAAGGGAGTCCATAGATTGAGTTAATGCAACACTAGGTGTTAATTAGAAAGAGATTTCAATTAATCAACCTAGGGTTAGACGTTATTAGTCTCGATAGAGATAATAATATAACTTAGGGATTTTTACGGATCAAGTCAAATGAATAAATCGTCTGATTCAGAGTCAAATAACAAGTGAAGGCTAGGTGGATTTTTCCTTGGGTATTGTCTTAATCAATCGAATTTTCCTAAAAAAAATTTCCCAATTTTCCCTCTGTGCACTCTTAGTTTAGTTAAGTAGTTTAGATAAACAAATCCCTTAATTTTTAGGCTAGATAATAAAAAGAAAGTAATTACTAGTACTTTTGGTTTCGTTGGGTTCGATAATCCGGTCTTGCTAAAGCTATACTACTATTCGATATGTACACTTGCCTTCATCATGATAATAGTTAGTTTCAAGACAATTAATTATAATTTTTAAAACCAGTCACGAGTATCACGTATCACATGTGTTAGTTGACCTCATGTTGTTGTCGTTTGATGAATTTGATGTAATCCTTGGAATTGATTGGTTAACTTCTCATAATGTTGTAGTGGATTGTGGAAGGAAATCTATTGAGTTGAAATGTGAAGACGAGAACGTTCTTCGGGTTGAACTAGATGAATCAAATGACTCACCTGTAGCGATATCGTCTATGACTGTAGAGAGATATTTGAGAAAAGGGTATCAAGCTTATCTCACTTTTTTATTGAACACTCAATTGTCTGAATTGAAGATCGAATCAGTGTCAGTGGTATGTCAGTTTATAGATGTGTTTCTAGAGGAATTACCTGGGCTGCCTCCAGTGAGGGAAGTTGAATTTGGAATTGAGTTAGTCCCTAGTACAGCACCCATCTCGATTGCTCCGTATAGGATGGCTTCTACGAAGTTAAAGGAGTTAGAGGTTCAACTACAAGAGTTAACTGACAATGGATTTGTAAGACCGAGTTTTTCTCCCTGGGGTGCCCAAGTGCTATTTGTGATGAAAAAGGATGGATCGATGAGATTGTGCATAGATTACCAGCTGCTCAACAAAGTGACTATGAAGAACAAGTATCCCTTGCCAAGGATCGATGATTTGTTCGATCAGTTGAAGGGAGCCACTGTGTTTTCTAAGATCGACTTAAGGTCTGGCTACTGCTAGTAAAGGGTTAAGGAGCAAGATGTATCAAAAACCGCATTTAGGACGAGGTATGGGCACTATGAGTTTCTTGTTATGCCCTTCAATTTAACGAATACCCCTGCGGTTTTTATGGATTTAACGAACTACATTTTTCGACCGTATTTGGATAAGTTTGTGGTGGTTTTTATCGACGACATACTGATTTACTCACGTGATGAAAGTAAGCATGCGGAGCATCTGAAAATGGTTTTACAGACCTTGAGAGATAAGCAGCTTTATGTCAAGTTCAATAAGAGTGAATTTTGGCTTAAAGAGGTTGGATGTCGGGAGATGGGATCAGAGTTGACCCGAGTGAGATCTCGGCTATTGTTGAGTGGAAACTTCCAAAGAATGTGTCGGAGATTAGAAGCTTTTTGGGCTTAGCTGGGTATTACAGACAATTTGTTAAAGGATTCTCGATGATAGCTACCCCGATGACTAAACTGCTACAAAAAGAGGTCAAGTTCAAATGGAATGATAAGTGCCAACAGAGTTTCGAGAAACTAAAGGCTCTGTTGACCGAAGCCCCCGTTTTAGTGTAACCAAAATCGGCAAAAGATTTTGTAGTGTATAGTGATGCATCCTTGAACGGGTTAGGGTGTGTGCTCATGCAAGAAGGCAAGGTAATAACCTATGCCTCAATACAGCTAAAGCTACACAAGAAAAACTACCCGACAAACCATTTAGAGTTAGCCACCATTGTGTTCGCGCTGAAAATTTAGAGGCACCGTTTGTATGGCGAGAGATGCTGAGTGTTCACTGACCATAAGAGTCTAAAGTATTTGATGACTTAGAAGGAGATGAATTTATGGCAACGAAGGTGGTTGGAGTTCATAAAGGATTACTAGTTGGTGATTGACTACCACCCCGGAAAGGCGAATGTAGTAGCCGATGCTTTGAGTAGGAAATCATTGTTTGCCTTGAGGGCTATGAATATTCAGTTGGCCGTGATTGATGATGGCTCGATTCTAGCTAAGATTAGAGCGAAACCTATGTTCCTTCAAGAGATTTGTGAGGCTCAGAAAAGTGATAAGGATTTGCGAGATAAGATGGCTCAGTGTGAGACAGGAAATGAATCAGAATTTCGTATTGGTGCTAACGGTTGTGTGATATACCGAGACAGAATTTGTGTACCCAAGGATAATGAGCTCATTCAGAAGATTTTACGAAAGGCACATAGTGGTTGTTTGTCTATCCACCCGGGTAGTGTGAAAATGTACAATGACTTAAAGAAAATGTACTAGTGGTTCAGGATGAAAACAGACATTTCAGAGTTCGTTTCTAAGTGTCTAATTTGTCAACAAGTGAAAGCCGAGCACCAAGTGCCTTCGGCTTTGCTTCAACCCATAATGGTTCCTGAGTGGAAATGGGACCGGGTAACCAAGGATTTTGTATCGGGGTTACCTTTAATGCCAAATAAAAAGGATATTGTTTGGGTTGTTGTCGATAGGCTTACAAATTCGTTGCATTTTATACCAGTACGTACTGACTATTCCCTTGAGAAATTGGTCGATCTATATGTTTCTAAGATCGTGAGACTTCATGGAATGCCCCTGTCAATTATTTCGAATAGGGACCCAAGGTTTACCTCGAGGTTTTGGAAGAAGTTGCAAGAAGCTTGGGGGACAAAGTTGAATTTTAGCACAGCTTTCCACCCACAAACCGACGGTCAATCGGAAAGAGTAATTCAAATATTGGAAGACATGCTACGATGTTGTGTTCTGGAGTTTCAAGGCAGTTGAGAAAGGTATTTACCACTGGTCGAATTCGCCTACAACAACAGTTATCAGTCAAGTCTGAAAATGGCACCTTATGAGGCTTTGTATGGGCATAAGTGCTGAATGCATTTATATTAGACCGAGTTGAGAGAGAATCAAATTCACGGGATTGATTTATTCAGAGAGACCGAAAAGAAAGTTAAAGTGATTCGTGACTATTTGAAGGCCACTTCGGATAGACAGAAATCCTACGCGGATTTGAAACGGAAAGAGATTGAGTTTCAAATCGAGGATAAAGTTTTTTTCAAAGTATCCCTGTGGAAGAAGGTTCTCCAATTCGGAAGGAAAGGCAAATTAAGTCCACGGTTTATTGGACCTTATGAGCTGACTGAGAGAATTGGACCGGTAGCATACTGATTATCTCAGACCCCTCTCATGTGATCTTGCCGACAGAGGTTGAGATTAGCTCGGACATGACTATGGTGAAGAGCCGGTTAAGATTTTGGCTCGAAAAGTAAAACAATTGAGGAATAAGAGTATTGCACTTGTTAAAGTATTATGGCATACACATAGAGTTGAAAAAGCCACATGATAACCCGAGGAGACCATGAGAGACCAATACCCAAATCTATTCACCGGTAAGATTTTTGGAGACAAAAATCCCTTAAGGGGACAATTGTAATAGCCGGATTTTGGGCCTAGTCAGAAAGTGTTTTCGAGACCACTAATCTAAGGTCAGAGAAGTTATTTTTAATATTAACTTTATGTGTGATGGCATATTTATAAAGGTGCATGAAAATTTTGGTGATTTAATTTTTAGCGTTTGTGAGCTTAATTGTGAAAAAAAAAGACTAAATTGCATAAAGTGCAAAAGTCCTATTTTGATAGCTAAGGGTGTCAAATAGCTAGAGAACCTAAATTGGGGGTCTTTAAAGGGCAATTAGACCCTTTAAAGAGGCATGGCCAGCCATAGGAGACAAAGATGGTCAAAAAGTCAAAATTTAGTAGGATTGGTGACTAAATTGACTAAAATAAAAATAAAATAAAGAGAAAAGATATCATCTTTTTCCCTATCTCCTTCTCCACCAAAATTTCAGCTATTGTAGGGGTTTTTGATCTTCAAAAATTTCAGCCACTTTCTACTCTTGCAAGTAAGCGACCCTAATGGCTTTTCTTGCAAATTTTTACATTTTTAGAACCCTTGTAGCATGACCTTTCTAACAAGGGGACTATTTTGTTAAATAGTCGAAAGTCTAGGGTTTTACCATGAGAGTATTCATGTTGTTTTCTAAAATTTTATGGAAGAAAATGAATCATGGTTGTGAAATAAACTACTTTTGTGAAGGGACTTCTCATGAAAACCCTAATAGGATCATTTTGTAAAGTTTGTAAAGTAGATAGTAATGTTGTGAAATATTGGAAATTTAAGATTGTCATAAGAGAGATAAATGGTCGGTTAGGCTTGGCTAACAAGGAAATTCGATAAAAATTGATTTTTGGGTCTAGGGGTAAAATGGTCATTTTGTGAAAGTCTAGGGGCAAAATGGTCATTTTGCCTGATTATAAATTGTCGAGTACCTAGATCGATAAAGTGATTTAAACTTGTGAATTTTTATCATTTTAGATCAAGAATTACAAAATCCGGGCTTAGACCGGGGAAAAGCAAAGTTAGCAGACTAAGCTGAAATAGTTACCATATTTTGAATACCGAGGTAAGTTTTATGTTAATAATGCAGCTATATCTTTATGATGCGTAATTGAGTTGATATGGCATAAAATGTCTTGATTTTGAATATGAGAATACATGCTGAGAAATTTACGTAGTAAAGACTTTCGTTGAGCCTTTGAAATAGACTGGGATATTTGTACCGTGATAATGGGTGATATGTGTGCTAGTGTAAGACATGTCTGGGACATGCATCAGCCACAGCATGAGAGCCAGTGTAAGACATGTCTGGGACATGCATTAGCATTGAGACGAGAGCTAGTGTAAGACATGTCTGGGACATACATCGGCCTCGCGATATACAAGCTAGTGTAAGACCTGTCTGGGACATGGCGCCAGCTTGTGGTGTGTTAGTGTAAGACCTATCTGGGACATGTCATCGACACCGATAAATGACAGCCAGTGTAAGATCTGTCTGGGATATGGCGTCAGCATCTTAACCCATGTTAGGGATATTAAGTATTCGGAAGTATTTCAAATGGTTCAACAAAAGGTTTATGATTTATATCGAAATAAGAAAAGTTATGACATGTGATGAACGGTACAAGTACTGAATTGAAAGGTATGAGATATGGGCTCAATGTATGCAATATGAGTTGTATTAGATGGTGATGAGTAATTTGTACTTATGGTTATTTATGGTATTCATGAATAAACTATAAAAGGTTATGAGCATATTGTCTTATGATAAGTAGTTGTTGTTTATTTTCATGCAACTTACTCAGCTCTATGCTTACCCCATTTCTTTTCCATTTTCTTATAGTGTCGCCAAAGTAGCTCGAGGATCATTGCCTACGTCGGAGAAGCCGGTCACCCTATCATCCGAAGCACTTGGTATAGTTAGATCTTTTATTTTGATTATGGCATGTATAGGACCCTGACTTTTGAGTTTTGTGTTATTGTTAATTGGCCAAATGTGTTAGCTTACTTTAGCATTTGATTCATTTTGTATAAGGCCATGGAAAATGGCTAATATTGAAAGTTTATATATAAATGCAAGATAGTCGTTCATGAATGTGAAATTGTTGGCATGGTTGAATATAAAAAATGTATATAGGCCGTAGCTAGGGTTGTTTGGTTGAGAAATAATATTAAGTTAGAGTTTGATTTGTTGGTTGATGTTAGATTGTGTTTCAGGGTGGCAAAGGCTTGGTAGATAGCCTTATATTGTCCATACGGGTAAGCACAAGGGCGTGTGTCTAGGCCGTGTGTGACACACGGTAGTCCCTAGATGTGTTGTTCAGCCGTGTGTCCCCTGCACGTAAAATTTGCAAGTCAGAATGCATGGTAGTATACACACGGGTAGGGACACGACCGTGTGTCTCAGCCATGTGGAGGACACAACCTCTGTCTTCGGGCATGTGTCAGGCCATGTGAAAACCCCTTTAGGTTTGAATTTAGAATTTAATTCACACAAGCTTGGGGCACGAGCGTGTTCCCTTGTGCTTAGGCTGTGTGAACCACACGGACCATCAGCACGGCCATGTCATAATAGCCACACGGGAGTGTTGCCCTTCCACACGAGCGTGTACCCTGATTCAAGGGTCATCTTTATTAAGTCAGTATAAGAACCCGAATTGGTTTCGAACGGCTTCCAATGAATGTTTGAGGCCTCGTAGGCCCATATCAAGGAGTTAAAATAAAGTTCGAAAAAGTTTTAAATTTGATCAAGTCTTGGTGACTCGAAAACGTTTGAATGCATGTGTTTAAGTTTAGTAACGCCTTGTATTCCATCCCAGCGTAGGACACGGGTGTGGGATGGTACACTATCCTAGATTGGAAGCAACCAAAGAATGTTAATGAGATTTGGGGTTGCTTTTATAAGAGGTTTGTGGGAGGATTCTCGCTGATTGTAGCTCTAATGAGTTAGTTTTTGAAAAATACTGCACCATTTAAGTGGACCGATGAGCAGCAAGGTAGCTTTGAGAAGCTTAAGACATTTTTGACTCAAGCACTTGTGTTGATCCAACCTGAGTCTAGGAAAGATTATATGGTCTATAGTTATACGTCCCATTCTGGTCTTGGTTGTGTGTTGATGCAAGATAGGAAGGTTGTGGCCTACGCTTCGAGACAACTCAAGCCATATGAGTGCAATTATCCGACGCATGATTTGAAATTGGTTGTTATGGTATCCTCTTTTAAGATATGGAGGCACTATCTTTATGGGGAAAACTGTGTCATCTATACAGATCATAAAAGTCTTAAGTACCTTCTTACCCAAAAGAAGTTAAACTTAAGACAAAGGTGTTGGATTGAGCTTCTGAAAGATTATGATTGTACCATCAAGCTTCTGAAAGATCCTCGTTTTATGTCACGCTTTTGAAAGAGTTTACACAAAGCACTTGGTACGAGATTGAATTTTAGCATTGCTTATCATCCACAGCCTGATGGACAGTCTGGGAGAGTTATTCAAATTCTCAAGTATTCAGATGGCTCTGTATGAGGCACTTTATGGGCGCAGGTGTAAGACACCTTTGTGTTGGTCAGATTTGGGAGAAAAGAAAGTTTTGGGACCAAATTTAGTTCAAGAGACTGAGAACAATGTGAAGATTATTCAAGATCGATTGAAAGCTTCATCAGATCGATAGAAGTCCTACCCTAACTTAAAGAGAAGGGATATTGAGTATAATGTGGGTGATGAAGTCTTCCTTAAGGTATCACCTTGGAAGAAAGTATTGAGCTTTGGTCGTAAGGGGAAGTAGAGTTCAAGATTCATTGCACCTTACCGTATCACTAGGAAGGTTGGACTAGTGGCATAGCACAAGGTCCATTATGTGCCTCTTTCAAAATCATCAATCTCAAGTCTGAGTCTCTCGGCATACAAATTCTTCCTCGAAAACAAAGAATTCCCTCACTATTTAACCCGAAGTCTGGATTCTCCCCCTTCTCAACTTACTGAAACCAAGAAACCAACGACTCGTCCTCTAACTGTTGCTTCTTAATCTGTTCTACCCAAGTCGGTCTTTCTTGCAACTCAGCCAATAAACTTTCATTGTCATACAAACTTAGACGAGCAAACATCGCCTTCAACTCTTTCACAGCCCTTCGACTTAGCGCATCAGCCACGACATTTGCCTTACCTGGATTGTAACACCCCGTACCCGAGACCGTTGCCGGAGTCGAACACGAGGTGTTAACGGACTTAATTCATTAATTAAACAGCTCATACAATTCATTTTAAAATTTCGAGACAAAGTGGCTAAGCGCATCACAATCGCTTTAAAATCATATCTCGAGTTACTGAAACTCAAATCCAATTCCGTAAATTTTTCCTGAAACTAGACTCATATATATATCTACTAATTTTTTCTAGAATTTTTAGTTGGGCCAATTAGTACATTTTATTAGTTAAAGTCTCCCTATTTCAGGGTTCAACTACTCGACCTCTGTGTATTACGAATCAGATATCTCCTGTACAGAGCTTCAATGACTATGCCGTTTATCTCTAATAAAACTAGACTCAATAAGGAATCTGTACATATAAAGCATGACTTCTAATTATCTTTGTAAAATTTATGGTGAATTTCAAATTCAGAACAGGGGATCCAGAAATCGCTCTGGCCCTGTTTCACAAAAATTTAAACATCTCATAAAATATAGCTCATATACCTGTTTCGCTTATTCCATATGAAAATAGACTCATCAAACTTCGATTCCATAACTTATTCATTATTTAATTCCATTTCTACTATTTTAGTGATTTTTAAACTCACGTCACTGCTGCTGTCTGAATCTATTTTATGGTAAATTTTACCTATTTCATGGTTTCCATGGATTAGCTAGCAATTTGACATACATAATACCAAATATGATCATGATTAGCCATTCCAATGGCTAATCATTACCAAGCATTTCTATTTCCATACCACTCAATAACCATATCATAAGACCATATATACAAAATGATTATAATGCTATACATGCCATACTCAAAATATACAAGCCATTATGCCAAGATGGTATACGGATAGTGTGAGCGTGCCTCCGACCGCTTCCGATTTCCGAGCTGGCTTGTCAACACTACAAGGAATGAAAAGGAGGAGTAAGCATAAATGCTTAGTAAGCTCACATGCAAATAGCAAGTAACATAACCATATAAGCAAACATAAAACATCATTTGCATAATCATCACCAAGACATTCATATCACCTTTTCATTTATCATCTTACCATATTGTTGTTATATCGAGTTTTCAACCCGAGGGTTAAGTACATACCTGTTCAAAGTATCCATTTCACAACACTTACCAATACGTCCCTTTCATCTTGAGTATTCCTCCATTTGAGTAGAACTTTACCGTTGAACACATGAATATAATTGAGATACATAGATAACTTGCACATAAGTGCCACATATGTAGCCAAGCTACCATGTAACCCGCCCATAAGTGAACTCAGACTCAACTCAACTAGATCGAGCGTTCGCATCCATAAGTGAACTCGGACTCAACTCAACGAGTTCGGATGCCTAGTTACATCTCACGAACTCGGACTCAACTCAACGAGTTCGGACGCTCGCATCCATAAGTGAACTCGGACTCAACTCAACGAGTTGAATGCCCAAATATCCCAATGACATGTCACTTGTATCCTAATCCATTCACGAGGTTCAACGGACCTTTTTCCCAATCATGTGTCTCAACCATCTTCTACGGAATACCGATCCGATACTCGGTAGTATTTCACATTTTCCAAGTATATCACATAATTTGACATATTATCAAACAATTATCACAAGTATAATATTTCATAATAATTATCATATCATTTAAAAACATTATAACATTTAAAATAATAACTATGTTACCAACATTTACATATGAACTTACCTCGTATGAAAATGGCTATTTTACCATTTCGTCCACAACTTGGTATTTTCCCCATTTTAGCCCGAATTTCAGTTTTCCTTGCTCTATCATTTAAAATATAGTCTAATTAGGACTCACATTATTCAAATTGACCCAAAATCATATTTTGGAAAAATTACAATTTTGCCCTAAACTTTTGCATATTTACACTTTTGCCCCAAAGCTCGTAAATTAAAATTCAGCCTATTTTCTTATGTTTTATGACATGCTGATCATTTTTCCTTCTATGGCAACATCAAATTCTCACTCTAACATGTACTTATGACTATTAGGTATTTTTACCGATTAAGCCCTTTTGCTCGTTTTCACTTAAAACCGAGTAGCACAAGTTGTCTAACATAATTTAAAACCTCATATTCTATCATAAAACACCAAAATACACAAATTTCACCTATGGGTATTTTTCCAAATATAAACCCTAGGTTAAATTATTGCTAGCATAAGCTAAATCGAGCTCTAGGGACTCCAAAAACGTAAAAATCATTAAAACGAGGCTAGAACGGACTTACAATCGAGCTTGGAAGATTGAAAACCCTAGCCATGGTTTCTCCTTGCTATATTCGGCCATGGGGTTGAAGATGAGCAAAATTGGCTTTTAATTTTGTATTTTAATTCATTTTACCCTAAATGACCAAAATGCCCTTACTACTAAACTTTCCAAAATTCCATCCATGTCCAATTTTTGTCCATAGACTTAGAAATTGGTAAAATTACTCTTTAAGGACCTCTAATTAATAATCTAATTCAATTTTATGCAAAATACTTCTAGAACACAAGTTTTGCAATTTATTCAATTTAGTCCCAAATTTCAAATTAAGCACTTTATGCATAAAATTTCTTCACGAAATTTTCACACAATCATGCAATCATATCATAGACCTTAAAATAATCATAAAATAATTATTTATATCTCGGATTTTGTGGTCACGAAACCACTATTCCGACTAGGCCCAAAATCAGGATATTATATGGATGGTACTCAATCGAACAGTCATAGTCTTTTAACAACTCTATCCACCTTCGCTGCCTCAGATTCAACTCCTTCTGAGTCAGTAAGTACTTAAGACTCTTTTGATCCGTATAGATGATGCATTTCTCCCTATACAAGTAATGCCTCCATATCTTAAGTGCAAAGATTACCGCTGCCAACTCCAAGTCATGCGTAGGGTAGTTCACCTCGTGCGGCTTCAGTTGTCGTGAAGCATAAGCGACCACTTTACCCTCCTACATCAACACGCAGCCCAAACCTACAAGTGACGCATCGCTGTACACCGTGAAATCCTTACCAGACTCTGGCTGAATCAATACTGGTGCTTCCGTCAAAACCTTCTTTAACTTCTCAAAAGCCTCTTGCTGCTTATTTGTCCAAACAAAAGGTGCTCCCTTCCTTATAAGTTTCATTAACGGTGCTGCCAACACAGAAAATCCTTCCACGAATATCCGATAATAACCTGCCAACCCCAAAAAACTTCAGATCTCTGTTACCGACTTCGGTGGCTTCCATTCCAAAATAGCCTCAATCTTTCGAGGGTCCACCTTGATCCCCTCAGCAGACACAACATGTCCCAAGAAGGTAACTTCTTTCAGCCAAAACTCACACTTACTAAACTTTGCATAAAGTTGCCTTTCTCTTAACACTTGCAGCACTACACAAAGATGTTCATCATGCTTCTCTTCCGTTTCCGAATACACCAAGATATCGTCAATAAAAACGACTACGAACCGATCCAAGTATGGCTGGAATACCCGATTCATCAAATCCATGAATGCTGCCGGTGCATTAGTCAACCCAAAAGGCATTACCAGAAACTCGTAATGACCGTATCGAGTCTTGAACGCCATCTTATAAATATCCCCCTTTTTAACTCTTAATTGATGATACCCTGACCAAAGGTCGATCTTAGAAAATACCGAGGCTCCTTTTAATTGGTCGAACAGATCGTCGATTCTTGGTAACGGGTACTTGTTTTTGATAGTCAGTTTATTCAACTGCAGATACTCAATACACATAAGCATAGTCCCATCTTTCTTCTTTACAAATAGTACCGGTGCGCCCCACGGGGAAACACTTAGTCTTATAAACCCTCTATCTAACAACTCCTGTATCTGAGCTTTCAGTTCTACCAACTCCTTTGGTGCCATCCGATAAGGCACAATGGACACAGGAGCTGTTCTAGGTAATAAGTCGATTCCAAACTCGACTTCTCTATTTGGGGGTAATCCAGGAAGTTCATCTGGGAATACATCCTGAAATTCCTTAATAGTCCTAACCGACTCTACCGTTATCTCTTCAAGTTCAGTTTGACTTACAAGGGCCAAGTACGCCTTATGACCATTATCTCCTCATCTTTAGCAGATAGTACCATCCTCTTTGCAGCACAATCCAACGTCGCCTTGTGCTTAGTTAACCATTCCATTCCCAAGATAAGATCAAAACCCCCAAATGGCAGCTCCATCAAATCTTCTTCAAAGATTTTATCTTGTGTCACTAACAGTACTGCCTTAAAAAGTTTATCTACCTTAACCGAATGTCCCAATGGGCTTACCACCGATACCCCACTTACAGTCTCCTCAAGAAGCACATCCAAAGCCCCAGATACATCACAAGCAACATATGAGTGGTGGAACCCACATCGATCAAAGCAGTGTAAGGCATGCTATGAATAAAGAACGTACCAGTTATAACATCAGGAGCGCCACCCTCCTCACGACGTCGTGCAGCATAAACCAACGCCGGATGTCGGGCTTCGGTATGTCCAGCACCTCTACCAGGTGCCCCACGTCCTCGTCCATTACCATTGCAACCACTACCTTGCCCACGACCCCTCTGTGGTGGTGGTCCTCCTCGCCGTGGTTGGACATCCCTTTACTCTGCAGCTAGCTCCTGAGCTGTCCTCCGAGGACACTCTCTGAACTTATGCTCCTTAGACCCACATCGAAAACATGCTCCAGTTCGTTTCCAGCACTCCCCCATATGCACCTTACCACAGTCCCTGCAAGCCTGCGGTCTATAAGTATTTACTGGAACTGCTTGAATTGGTTCCTCCACCCTTGCTCTTTTAACATTTCGATTCGTGGTGCTTGAGGGTTTAAAATCCCTCTTGAATCTAGGTCGATCCTTCTCACGATTCTGTCGCTCAGTTAGCTTTACCTCCTCGGCTATCTTAGCCTTCTCTACCAATGCAGCAAAACCACGCTCCCTCTGTGGAGCTATCAATATCCTAAGCTCATTGCAGAGACCATCCTCAAATCGGACACTGCGCTCATATTCAGTTGCCACTATCCCACTAGCATATCGACTCAACCTTAAAAATTCTGCCTCATACTCTACTACAGTCTTATCACCCTGAGTCAGATTCAAGAATTCCTTCCGACGAGCATCCACATAACTAGCTCCAACATACCTCCCCTTAAAAGCAGTTTTGAACAATTCCGAAGTTACCTGCTCAATTGGGGTACTCTCCCTTACGGTGATCCACCATCGGTATGCCTCGTCACGTAGCAGTGACACAGCTCCTTTTAGCTTTTGCTCCACTGAGCAGTCTAGATCGTCCATGATCCGTTCTGTTGCCTCTAGCCAATATTCTGCCACATTTAGGGCTACTCCAGATACACCCCTAAATACTTCTGCTCCGTTGGCCCGGAGTCGCTCCGATATAGACCCTCTATTCACTGTCCCAGTACTAGCTCCAGCAACTCTTTCTAAAACCCTTAACATGGCTTGGGACAAAGCATCATCCCCCGTAGCCCGATCATAAGACCCAGTCTCCGTTGCTTGTGGCACAGATGCCTCCTTAGCTGGCCTATGCCCTGAGGATGAAGATTCAGCTTGCACCCTTCCGCGACCACGTCCGCAGCCTCGTCCACGAACTCCTCTTGTACTCATATCGACTTATCTGATTTACGAATTTTATGAAATTAGTATAATGTTCCACTATTTATTAAGAAAATGTCTTATGGAAATGTAGCAGTTCAAGAATTGTTTTCGTATCGTCGTAGTCTAGCTACAGTCTCATTTCTACCGTTTCACAGTTTTACCCTATCTACAGCATCATAGTAGAGTCTTAGCACTATTCATAATATCATATCATTATCATATATCGTAAAGAAAATATACTTATAGACTTGGTGCCGGGGATTCAGTGCGCCACTTCTTTCTCCAATCCAAAACTTGAAAACCATGTTTTTGATCACCGAAAATAGAAATTTGAAAACTTTGATTTGAAAACACCCTTTATTTTGAACTCTTGATTTAAAACAGAAAAACTCGAACCATTTTAACATGTATACTCTGTAAAACATCTTTGAAAAGAATTTTCAAAATTCATTTCCAAAAATACCCTTCTTAAGCCTAAGTTTTCAAAAAAATTTTGAACCCGATCCACAGGCGAGTTGTTGCAACCTAGGCTCTGATACCACTAAATGTAACAACCCAAACCCGGCCCAGATGTTATGGCCGAATCTGACGTGCCACATTGGAGTTGAAAACCCATGTTCCATTTTAGTGTTTTAAAAACCATATATTTTGTTGAGTTAACAACGTGTATGGAAGCTAGGCACCAGGTAGGTATCCGAGACAGAGGAGGTGAGCCATGAAGGTCGCTAAGTACCAAGCTCTTTGATTGGATCCAATCTGACATGCCCACAAACATAGCCACACTTTGTTATATCGTGTTTAAATTTGTTTAAGTGGGCGTCTTTGATAAATCGATTAATCGTGGAGTTGAGATATTTTGAAAACAAGTATCGTTTTGAAAACACGTCCTAAATCTAGCCCATTTGAATAATTATCAACCAGGTTTAAAGTTATTAAAAATAAAATAATCCCGAAAAGAAATAATAGGAAAGTTAAAATGGCCTTATTACAACCCAAAAATAAATAATAATTAAAGGAAATTTAATGAAAACCAATGCTTATTTAAAAGCCCAAAGACGATCACCGTGGCTACTCTGAATCCCTCCGCCCAAGTCCCCACATCAAAGCTCACTGCGAGGTTAAAGAAAGGGGTGAGTTTGGAAACTCGGTGTCTGACAAGTCCCTTTCGAGCCCAAAACAATATGACTGTTGGGCCTAAGCCCAAATCCAATCTCAACATGTACTGGTCGTAGCCCTTTTCATATTTCATATTTCATAACTTTGGGCGAAGCCTTTTTATATTTCATATTCTTGGGCAAGCCTTTATCAGAAACGGTATGGCCCATAGGCCCATTTCAATATCACGTGTAATGTCAATGAAAGAATGCAAGCCCATTTGGGAGACTACTCGACCCACCATCCTCTACTCTCCACCGCACCAACCAACACACCATGTGGGAATAACTCAACCCACCCAACCAACACACCTTTGGCGGCATAGTTGCCAGATAATCTTGGAGGCCTAGCCTCTTTTAATAACTGGGGCAAAAAGCCCTTTTAATAACTGGGGCATAAGCCCTTTAATAACTAGGGCATAAGCCCTTTTGCACTTCCTCCATCCATATAAAAGCCCAACCCAATGCATTTATGAATACATCATGTGCATATCATACATATCATGTGCATAGCATACATGTCATGTGCATATCATACATACCATGTTTACTAAAATCCCATGTATCAAAATTCACATTTAAACCCTAGGGGTATAATGGTCATTTTTACTTAGGGGCAAAAATGGTCATTTTCATATTATAAGGGTAATATCGTAATTTTACCAAAAATTAGGGATTTTTTCATGTTCATTATCAATTACTAACTATTCATTTGTTTAAACAGCGTTTCTGGCCCACTTTTAGCGAAACCGAGTTATTGGGCCTAAAACCCCTAATGGGCCCTACTTAGCCGATTTTGTCATCTAGGCTCATTTAACCTAAATCCATAACAGTATTAACAGTCTCAACATGCAATTTAACAGATTTTCGTTTTTTACCAAATTTTTCCCAAATGGGCCCGAAAGCCTATCGGGCCCTATTGCAGCCTCTCGAGGCCCAACTTATCGTGAACGCCAAAAATCACGTTCTTACCATTTCCAATGTTCCTGATCATCATCTCAACAAATCTAGCTAACTAATGAGCATTCGCTTGCTCACGAGTCCTCGAAATGCCCGAATTTTGGCATTTTGGCTTTTCGGCACTTATTGCTTTTAAGCTTAGGAAAGAGGGTTCGTTACATACCTGTTTGGCGATATTCCTCGAAGAGATCTCCTACACGATTTCTCCTATATTCCACCGTTAAAAAATCAGCTTCCATTAATTGACTCAAAACAAGAACCATCTTATATTAGTACTTACACATTCGGCCACCATCCAAAATGGCCTTAAGGACCTTACCTTGCCGATATTGATTGACTAGATCAAGCCACTCCGGAGATCCAAGCTGATTCAAGTTGACACTACGCCTTGCTGCTCCTCCACTATAGAAACCATAAAAATATTAAAAGAAGAACCCCCAAAAACCTATACCCATATTCGGCCACCTCCCTAAATTATAGGGTTTCAGCTTTTGCCAATAGTTACTCTAGAAGTCATTTAGAGTTTAAGCACTTACCACAGTCTTTCTTCTCTTGAATCCGTATTCCTAAAAGGTAAAGGAATTGAACGTCAACAATTGAAAAGGAAAGAAAAGGCTGATGGTCATAAAGAATTGGCACCCCCTAACTTCATTGATTTCGGCTTTTGCGGTATTTTGGCAGAAGTAGAGATTGAGGAAAGAAACAATTGGTGAATAGAGGGAAATAGTGGGCTAGTTTGAAAGGAGGAGAAGGAAGAAAAGATGGAAGAAGAGATGGTAGATTCGGCTGCAAAAGAAAAAGAGAGAAAAAGACTAATCCTCTAGGGAGAAAACGGCACACTAATACCTAAGTGCCGAAAATCCCTAACTAAACCCCTCTGCCGAAAATCCCCCCTCCAATCTCCCTTATTCGGCCAACTCTATCTTCCCTTATCCCTTCTTAATCCATGCATTTGACTTGATCCAAACTCTCCTCTTACAGAATCCACTTGGGTTCCAACACTTACCCTTCCTGCACATAAAAATAAATACCCCTATTTGCCAACACAGGGAACCGATCCCAGGTCTTCCTCTATGCTCCACACGCCACCTTTTTAGGAGCTTAGTGGCGTCACCCTTGCCACTTTACCAGAGCTCTTTTTTTGTTACATTTCTCTGACAACTTTACATAAGGTCACCTAGCTAGGACCCCTAACTCCTAAGTCCAAAATTTAAAAATTCTACCGGGTTTTGGCCAACTCATGGGCCTTCCATAAGCACATTTACATACCCAAATTATGAATTCCATAATCACATACCAAATTTTAGAAACTTACTTAAAATATCAAGAATCGTGAAAAATCCGAAAATCAGGATGTTACAACTGTACCCTCCTTAAAGAAACTTCGGCCTCGAAATTTACCTGATCCAAACAGTTGAGGGTATTGTTGACGCATTGTCTCTTCAGTCTCCCAAGTAGCTTCTTCCTTGCTACGGTTCCTCCAAAGTACCTTCACTAATGGGACTGACCTCCTTCTCAACACCTTGACATCGTGATCAAGTATTTGCACAGGTTCCTCTTCAAAGGTCAAATCCGACCATACTTCGATTTCTGCAACTGGCACGATATGAGTTGGGTCAGAACGATATCGCCTTAGCATGGACACATGGAAAACATCGTGAATACGATCCAGCTCTGGAGGTAACTCTAGCTGATATGCCATCGGCCCTATCTGCTTAATGATTCGGTAAGGCCCAATAAACCGTGGGCTCAACTTACCCTTCTTACCAAATCTCAATATCTTCTTCCAAGGCGAAACTTTCAAAAAGACCATGTCCCCTACAGCATATTCAATATCCTTACATTTCAGATCAGCATAAGACTTTTGTCGATCCACTGCCTCCTTTAACCGATTCCTGATCACCTTAATCTTGTCTTCAGTATCGGCTACCAACTCTGGCCCAAGTATTCGCCTTTCCCCCAATTCTGCCCAACAAGTAGGCGAACGACACCTTCGCCCATATAGTGCCTCATATGGAGCCATCTGAATACTTGCTTGGTAAACTGTTGTTATACGCGAACTCCGCTAATGGCAAATGGTCCTCCCAGCTGCCTCTAAACTCAATAGCACAACCCCTTAACATATCCACTAAAATCTGAATAACCCTCTCTGACTGCCCATCCGATTGAGGGTGAAAAGCCGTACTGAAATCCAATCGTGTTCCCAATGCCTCATGACACTTCTTCCAAAACTAAGATGTAAACCTTGGGTCTCGATCTGAAATTATCGATGCTGGCACACCATGCAACCGTACTATCTCCGCCACATACAATTTGGCCAACTTCAAGTGAGTGTTAGGTTCGGACGGTATGAAATGAGCGATTTCGTGAGTCTATCCACAATCACCCAAATCGAATCCTTCTTAGAAGGTGTCAACGGAAACCCACTTACAAAGTCCATAGTTACCCTTTCTCACTTCCAAAGTGGTATCTTTACCGGCTGTAACAATCACGAAGGTAGTTGATGCTCGACCTTCACTTGTTGACATGTCAAACATCTCCCTACAAATTCGGTCACTTCTCGCTTAAGCCCAGACCACCAATATAGCTCTCGCAAGTCTTGATACAACTTACTCCCTCCTAGATGCATAGCACAAGGTCCATTATGTGCCTCTTTCAAAATCATCAATCTCAAGTCTGAGTCTCTCGGCATACAAATTCTTCCTCGAAAACAAAGAACTCCCTCACTATTCAACCCGAACTCCTGATTCTCCCCCTTCTCAACTTGCTGAAACCGAGAAACCAACGACTTGTCCTCTAACTGTTGCTTCTTAATCTGTTCTACCCAAGTCGGTCTTTCTTGCAACTCAGCAAATAAACTTTCGTCGTCATACAAACTTAGACGAGCAAACATCACCTTCAACACTTTCACAGCCCTTCGACTTAGCGCATCAGCCACGACATTTGCCTTACCTGGATGGTACTCAATCGAACAGTCATAGTCTTTTAACAACTCTATCCACCTTCACTGCCTCAGATTCAACTCCTTTTGAGTCAGTAAGTACTTAAGACTCTTGTGATCCGTATAGATGATGCATTTCTCCCCATACAAGTAATGCCTCTATATCTTAAGTGCAAAGATTACTGTTGCCAACTCTAAGTCATGCGTAGGGTGGTTCGCCTCATGCGGCTTAAGCTGTCATGAAGCATAAGCGACCACTTTACCCTCTGCATCAACACGCAGCCCAAACCTATGTGACGCATCGCTGTACACCGTGAAATCCTTACCAGACTCTGGCTGAATCAACACTGGCGCTTCCGTCAAAACCTTCTTTAACTTCTCAAAAGCCTCTTGCTGCTTATTTATCCAAACAAAAGGTGTTCCTTCCTTATAAGTTTAGATTAGCGGCTACCAACACGAAAATCCTTCCACGAATCTCCGATAATAACCTGCCAACCCCAGAAAACTTCGGATCTCTGTTACTGACTTCGGTGGCTTCTATTCCAAAATTGCCTTAATCATTCGAGGGTCCACCTTGATCCCCTCAGCAGACACAACATATCCCAAGAAGGTAACTTCTTTCAGCCAAAACTCGCACTTACTAAACTTTGCATAAAGTTGCCTTTCTCTTAACACTTGCAGCACTACACGAAGATGCTCATCATGCTTCTCTTCCGTTTTCGAATACACCAAGATATCGTCAATAAAAATGACTACGAACCGATCCAAGTATGGCTAGAATACCCGATTCATCAAATCCATGAATGCTGCCGGTGCATTAGTCAACCCAAAAGGCATTACCAGAAACTCGTAATGACCGTATCGAGTCTTGAACGCCGTCTTATAATATCCCTCTCTTTAACTCTTAATTGATGATACCCTGACCGAAGGTCGATCTTAGAAAATACCGAGGCTCCTTTTAATTGATCGAACAGATCGTCGATTCTTGGTAACGGGTACTTGTTTTTGATAGTCAGTTTATTCAACTGCCGATAGTCAATACACATACGCATAGTCCCATCTTTCTTCTTTACAAATAGTATCGGTGCGCCCCACGGGGAAACACTTGGTCTTATAAACCCTCTATCCAACAACTTCTGTATCTGAGCTTTCAGTTCTACCAACTCCTATGGTGCCATCCGATAAGGCACAATGGACACAGGAGCTGTTCCAGGTAATAAGTCGATTCCAAACTCGACTTCTCTGTTCGGGGGTAATCTAGGAAGTTCATCTGGGAATACATCCTGAAATTCCTTAATGGTCCTAACCGACTCTACCGTTATCTCCTCAAGTTCAGTTTGACTTACAAGGGCCAAGTACGCCTCACAACCTTTCCGAATCAACTTCCAGGCTCTTAAAGCCGAAACAACATTAGACAAATAATCCCTTCGTTCCCCTATGACCATTATCTCATCATCTTCAGCAGTTCGTAGTACCATGCTCTTTGCAGCACAATCCAACGTCACCTTATGCTTAGTTAACCAGTCCATTCCCAAGATAAGATCAAAATCCCCAAATGGCAGCTCCATCAAATCTCCTTCAAAGATTTTATCTTGTGTCACTAACGGTACTGCCCTAAAAAGTTTATCTACCTGAACCGAATGTCTCAATGGGTTATCACCGATACCCAACTCACAGTCTCCTCAGGAAACACATCCAAAGCCCCAGATACATCACAAGCAACATATGAGTGAGTGGAACCCACATCAATCAAAGCAGTGTAAGGCATGCTATGAATGAAGAACGTACCAGTTATAACATCGAGCGTCACCCTCCTCACGACGTCGTGCAAGCATAAACCAACGCCGTTTGTCGGGCTTCGGCATGTCCAGCACCTCTGCCAGGTGCCCCACGTCCTCGTCCATTACCATTGCAACCTCTACCTTGCCCACGACCCCTCTGTGGTGGTGGTCCTCCTCGCCGTGGTTGTACATCCCTTTGCTCTGCAGCTAGCTCCTGAGCTGTCCTCTGAGGACACTCTCTGAACTTATGCTCCTTAGACCCACATCAAAAACATGCTCCAGTTCGTTTCCAGCACTCCCCCATATGCACCTTACCACAGTCCCTGCAAGCCTGCGGTCTATAAGTATTTACTGGAACTGCTCGAATCGGTTCCTCCACCCTTGCTCTTTTAACATTTCGATTCGTGGTGCTTGAGGGTTTAAAATCCCTCTTGAATCTAGGTCGATCCTTCTCACGATTCTGTCGCTCAGTTAGCTTTACCTCCTCGGCTATCTTAGCCTTCTCTACCAATGCAGCAAAACCACGCTCCCGCTGTGGAGCTATCAATATCCTAAGCTAATTGCGGATACCATCCTCAAATCGGACACTGCGCTCATATTCAGTTGCCACTATCCCACTAGCATATCAACTCAACCTCAAAAATTCTGCCTCATACTCTACTACAGTCTTATCACCCTGAGTCAGATTCAAGAATTCCTTCCGACGAGCATCCACATAACTAGCTCCAACATACCTCCCCTTAAAAGTAGTTTTGAACAATTCTGAAGTTACCTGCTCAATTGGGGTACTCTCCCTTACGGTGATCCACCATCGGTATGCCTTGCCACGTAGCAGCGACACAGCTCCTTTTAGCTTTTGCTCCACTGAACAGTCTAGATCGTCCATAATCCGTTCTGTTGCCTCTAGCCAATATTCTGCCACATTTAGGGCTACTCCAGATACACCCCTAAATACTTCTGCTTCGTTGGCCCGGAGTCGCTCTGATATAGACCCTCTATTCACTGTCCCAGTACTAGCTCCAGCAACTCTTTCTAAAACCCTTAACATGGCTTGGGACAAAGAATCATCCCCCGTAGCCCGATCATAAGACCCAGTCTCCGTTGCTTGTGGCACAGATGCCTCCTCAGCTGGCCTATGCCCTGAGGATGAAGATTCAGCTTGCACCCTTCCGCGACCACGTCCGCGGCCTCGTCCACGAACTCCTTTTGTACTCATATCGACTTATCTGATTTATGAATTTTATGAAATTAGTATAATGTTCCACTGTTTATTAAGAAAATGTCTTATGGAAATGTAGCAGTTCAAGAATTATTTTCGTATCGTCGTAGTCTAGCTACAGTCTCATTTCTACCGTTTCACAGTTTTACCCTATCTACAGCATCATAGTAGAGTCTCAGCACTATTCATAATATCATATCATTATCATATATCGTAAAGAAAATATACTTACAGACTTGGTGCCGGGGATTCAGTGCGCCACTTCTTTCTCCAATCCAAAACTTGAAAACCATGTTTTTGATCACCGAAAATAGAAATTTGAAAACTTTGATTTGAAAACACCCTTTATTTTGAACTCTTGATTTAAAACAGAAAAACTCGGACTATTTTAACATGTATACTCTGTAAAACATCTTTGAAAAGAATTTTCAAAATTCATTTCCAAAAATACCCTTCTTAAGCCTAAGTTTTCGAAAAATTTTTGAACCCGATCCACAGCCGAGTTGTTGCACCTAGGCTCTGATACCACTAAATGTAACACCCCAAACCCGGCCCAGACGTTATGGCCGAATCTGACGTGCCACATTGGAGTTGAAAACCCACGTTCCGTTTTAGTGTTTTAAAAACCATATATTTTGTTGAGTTAACAACGTGTATGGAAGTGGGCACCGGTAGGTATCCGAGACAGAGGAGGTGAGCCATGAAGGCGCTAAGTACCAAGCTCTTTGATTGGATCCAATCCTGACATGCCCACAACCATAGCCACACTTTGTTATATCGTGTTTAAATTTGTTTAAGTGGACGTCTTTGATAAATCGATTAATCGTGGAGTTGAGATATTTTGAAAACAAGTATTGTTTTGAAAACACGTCCTAAATCTAGCCCATTTGAATAATTATCAACCAGGTTTAAAGTTATTAAAAATAAAATAATCCCGAAAAGAAATTAAAGGAAAGTTAAAATGGCCTTATTACAACCCAAAAATAAATAATAATTAAAGGAAATTTAATGAAAACCAATGCTTATTTAAAAGCCCAAAGACGATCACCGTGGCTACTCTGAATCCCCTCCGGCCCAAGTCCCCACATCAAAGCTCACCTGCGAGGTTAAAGAAAGGGGGTGAGTTTGGAAACTCAGTGTGCAGCAAGCCCCTTTCAAAGCCCAAAACAATAACAGCCTGTTGGGCCTAAGCCCAAATCCAATCTCAACATGTACTGGGTCGTAGCCCTTTTCATATTTCATATTTCATAACACTGGGCCGAAGCCTTTTTATATTTCATATTACTGGGCCGAAGCCTTTACTGTAAACGGTATGGCCCATAGGCCCATTTCAATATCACGTGTAATGTCAATAAAAGAATGCAAGCCCATTTGGGGAGACTACTCGACCCACCATCCTCTACTCTCCACCCGTACCAACCAACACACCATGTGGGGAATAACTCAACCCACCCAACCAACACACCACTGGCAGCATAGCTGCTTTCGTATAACTGGAGGCCTAGCCTCTTTTAATAACTGGGGCAAAAAGCCCTTTTAATAACTGGGGCATAAGCCCTTTAATAACTAGGGCATAAGCCCTTTTGCACTTTCTCCATCCATATAAAGCCCAACCCAATGCATTTATGAATACATCATGTGCATATCATACATATCATGTGCATAGCATACATGTCATGTGCATATCATACATACCATGTTTACTAAAATCCCATGTATCAAAATTCACATTTAAACCCTAGGGGTATAATGGTCATTTTTACTTAGGGGCAAAAATGGTCATTTTCATATTATAAGGGTAATATCGTAATTTTACCAAAAATTAGGGATTTTTCCATGTTCATCATCAATTACTAACTATTCATTTGTTTAAACAGCATTTCTGGCCCACTTTTAGCAAAACCGAGTTATTGGGCCTAAAACCCCTAATGGGCCCTACTTAGACAATTTTGTCATCTAGGCCCATTTAACCTAAATCCATAACAGTATTAACAGTCTCAACATGCAATTTAACAGATTTCCGTTTTCTACCAAATTTTTCCCAAATGGGCCCGAAAGCCTATTGGGCCCTATTTAGCCTTTCGAGGCCCAACTTACCGTGAACGCCAAAAATCATGTTCTTACCGTTTCCATTGTTCCTGATCATCATCTCAACAAATCTAACTAACTAATGAGCATTCGCTTGCTCACGAGTCCTCGAAATGCCCGAATTTTGGCATTTCGACTTTTTGGCACTTATCGCTTTTAAGCTTTGGAAAGAGGGTTCGTTACACACTTGTTTGGCGATATTCCTCTACGAGATCTCCTACACAATTTCTCCTATATTCCACCGTTAAAAAATCAGCTTCCATTAATTGACTCAAAACAAGAACCATCTTATATTAGTACTTACACATTCGGCCACCATCCAAAAATGGCCTTAAGGACCTTACCTTGCCAATATTGATTGACTAGATCAAGCCACTCCAAAGATCCAAACTGATTCAAGTCGACACTACGCCTTGCTGCTCCTTCACTATAGAAACCATAAAAATATTAAAAGAAGAACCCCCAAAAACCTATACCCATATTCGGCCACCTCCCTAAATTATAGGGTTTCGGCTTTTGCCAACAGTTACTCTACAAGTCATTTAGAGTTTGAGCACTTACCACAGTCTTTCTTCTTTTGAATTCGTACGCCTAAAAGGTAAAGGAATTGAACGTCAACAATGGAAAAGGAAAGAAAAGGTTGCTAGTCACAAGGAATCGGCACCCCCCAATCTTCATTGATTTCAGCTTTTGCGGTATTTCGGCAGAAGTAGAGATTGAGGAAAGAAACAATGGGTGAATGGAGGGAAATAGTGGGCTTGTTTGAAAGGAGGAGAAGGAAGAAAAGATGGAAGAAGAGATGGTAGTTTCGGCTGTAAAAGAAAAAGAGAGAAAAAGACTAATCCTCCAGGGAGAAAACGGCACACCAATACCTAAGTGCCGAAAATCCCTAACTAAACCCCTCTGCCGAAAATCCCCCCTCCAATCTCCCTTATTCGGCCAACTCTATCTTCATATCAAATCCTAAAATATCTCCCTTATCCCTCCTTAATCCATGCATTTGACTTGATCCAAACTCTCCTCTTCTGAATCCACTTGGGTTCCAACATTTACCCTTCCGCACATAAAATAAATACCCCTATTTGCCAACACAGGGAATCGATCCCAGGTTTTCCTCTATGCTCCACATGCCACCGTTTTAGGAGCTTAGTGGTTTCACCCTTGCACTTTACCAGAGCTCTTTTTGTGTTACATTTCTTCGACAACTTTACATAAGGTCACCTAGCCAGGACCCCTAACTCCTAAGTCCAAAATTTAAAAATTTTACCGGGGTTTGGCCAACTCATGGGTCTTCCATAAGCCCATTTACATACCCAAATTATGAATTCCATAATCACATACCAAATTTAGAAACTTACATAAAATATCAAGAATCGCGAAAAACCCAAAAATCAGGATGTTACAGTTCGACTGAGGCAACTTCGAAACCTGAAGATGCGATGCGACAACAATATCCTCACCTATTTCTATCAGGTAATTTTCAGGACAAAATTTCTTTAAATGAGGGTAGAGTTGTCACATCCCATTCTCTTAATTAATTTTAATTTAGTAAAGAGGGTGAATTTGCTAGCTCTTATGTCTTAAAATTATTCGCACATTATTGAACACAAGTGTAGCGATTAAGTGGTTAAGTGCTCCTTAGCTATCCTTGAAGTCCCTAGTTCGAACTCCTATGTGCCCATTATTTTTATTTAATTTTTTCACTTTGTTAGCTTGTACATTAAAGCCTTTGTTGTCCACCTATGTTTCCATATAAAGAGGATTCATTTCCTCTATTAGCAAGTCAAACTTGCCTTTTTAAGTGAAACACATCCCCCTTATTGCTCCTACGTTCAATCACCTTTCCCATCCCTCACCCTTACCAAAATTGCAAGTGTTGACCACCAAAAACACCCTAGCTAGCCATACACCCCAAGTTCCACCATTTTATTCTTTTTCTTTCTCCTTTCCACCTTTCTTTTCTCTTTTTTGACAACCACCACCATCGTTTTTTCTTTTCTCCATCATAAGCATATTTGCACCACCACATCACCACTGTCAAAAAACAACCACTACTTTCCTTTTCCTTTCTCTCCCCTTCCTCTCTTCCACAGTGTGCCACTATAAGGCACCGTGGTCATCGTGCAACCATCGTGGGCCATCTCTTCTACCATCGTTTTCCTTTTTTCTTCTCCCTTTTCTCTTTTATTTCAATTAAAAGTGATCGAATCCTCGTCTCTACTTGTTTTTTCCCACCACTATTGGACTACCGCACCCCATTGCCAACCGTCGTCGCCACCACCTGTGGCCGATTTCTTATTTTTTTAAATTCTCTTGCTTTTGTCGATTACCCTAGTGGCTAAAACACATACTTTGTTTTATTTTATTCAATTATTTTAGATTATCCAACCATCGATTTCACTCCATTTTCACTCCTTCGATCATCTTGTAATGAAACAAGTGTAAGTGAAGTTTTGGGATTGAAAATCCTTCACCCTAGAATTATTGTGACATGACTGATTGGTATAGGGCCTAGAAATTATATATTTAATTTTATTATTTTGAAAATCTTAAGTACTAACATGATCTCGTGTAAACATGAAGGACCGAACAATAATCTTCCAAAAAAATAATAGTATGACATCGTAAGAGTGATGAATCTGAGCAATCAAATTGAGGGTAAGTGTTGGTGATATTTCCATATTAGATCTCGTATTAAAAGTTATGTTATTCGATTAGAACTAAAATTGGTTAATTGTTTGATTAGATTTGCCATTAGAACTAGATCCAAATGAGACTTTTACAAGGGAGCGTACGGTTTAGATCTGTTTAAGGTGTGGGATCTAACTTAGATCTGTTTAAGGTGTGGGATCTAACTCTCGTTTTATGTGAAAAATAATGTTATTTAATTAATTAATTTGTGAGTACATTAAGTACTCGAGTGGAGTTGAAAAGCTCAATTAAAGAGGAATCCAAGTAAGTGTCCTAAACTATTAAGTGTTGTGAAAATCCATGATTTGTTCTACGTGATGCATGTAATGTTGATCTCAGCTCTATGTTATGTGATTTATGGCTAGATTTATATGTGATGATCTAAACATGTGATATATGTATGTGTATGTTAAGACCCATATTTTAATATAAATATGTATATTAAAGCATGCTAAAGTGAACACTATGTGATATGTGAAAATGTAAGCTTTGATACATGCATATGTGTAAAAATCGAGAAATATGAGATACGAGCATGAATATGTGAAAAATGTGAAAAGTGAAAAATATGTGTTAAAATGGCCATATCACGTACAAAGGATGGGATTATTAGAAGGAGGAAGCTATGTGGCAGTTTAACTACGATTATGTGGCCATTATGTGACCATTTATCGTTATCTATGTGGTGGCTTGTCCACAAATGGTGTGTTATCAGATGGACGAGTTCTGGGGAACTCGATATTAGTGTGTAGCGGAGATGGGTAGGACATCCTCTAAAATGTGCATTATTACATAAGCATAACTTGTAATGTTCATTAAAGCTGATGATATGTGAATTCCATGAAAGCTATATTTATGATTATTTGGATGTGTTATGCTATGTGTTGAAATATATGTTGTGATGATCTCACAATGAGCCTTTTAAAGGTCCATGTTATGTGTGTATCTAAAGTAATCCTTATAATTGAAGCTCAAATTTGGATCTTCAGAAAGGCTCTCAAATTAATGATCTCTTGGTCATAGGTATTTTTTAATAATGTGGGACTTTTATGAACTATATGAGTCCATTTTGGATTTTTATTATGCACTTTAAATTAGGTTTGTCTTAATAACTTTTAGGACTTTATTTTTAAATTATGAACTGCGGCATGGGATTTCTATTTTGATATTTTGAGAGAATATTGCATGAATTGTTTTTATATGATATTTGAACGAACAATAAATGTTTTAGTGATTATTAGCCACTGCAAATTTGTGATTTAAAAACTAATTTACAATACAAATATTTTAATTAAAAAGGAAAATTTATTTTTTTATTGAAAGGAATACGATGTTTTAAAAATGGCATATTTTCAAGCCATGTGAGTTTTTCTTATAAAAGGTTTTGGCCATCTCTATGGACCATGTAATTATTGAGATTGGGCCATAGAATCTAGGCCTAGTTTGAGGAGTTACAAATAATAAAACATGTCAAAAAAGTCAATATTATGAATTGAGTAGTTTTGTATGGTTTAAAGGTTGGGAATTAGTTGTAGGTGAATTGTAAGATGAATGAAATTGTTTTTAGGTGAAAATACTAAGTGTAGACCGAGATATTCAAATTTAAAATTTGTTATGTTAAAGGTTTCGGTTACATAAGAACTTAGTTTAGGCTTATGTTTTTTAATGTTTGATGTGAGTCTTTGGCTGAATGTTGATTGTGTTGTTGTGTGATTTACTTTTTTAAGGCGTTAGAATCGATAAGACCTTCTACGAGTATAAATAAAGGCAAGGAAATGCCAGTTTGAGCTTTCAGTGTTCGGCGAAAGTGTAATTGGTGAGTGTTTGGAATCGTTGCACGTAAACACTAGTCATGTCTTATTTGGGAATTTAGTAGTAGCCTAAACCCCTACTCTAAATTTCGAGTGTAACCTTTCTTACACCTTTGTTTATCTTGTGAATTATATGCTTATGCAAATATGAATAAGTGAATTGGGATAAGTTGATATAACATGTGATATGTGATTGTGTTAACTATTATGAAAGTGAAAATGTGTACATGTTATGTATATGTTAAATGTTTTTGACAGTGTTTTGTTAAAAATGAAAATATGTAGTGATAGTGCATGGATAATCGGTAAATGATATGTGTTCGTTTCAGATATTTTTGCCTTGTGATTTGTTTCAAATATTTTGGCCTTGTGATCTTGAAATCATTGGATATAGTTGGCATGTCATAGGATTGTGAGTATTCACATATATGTGTAGTGGTTTTAGGCATTGAGGCCCTGGGATATGTTGGAGGGATAAGGGAATGTGAACTAAGCTCCATTCAACGGGACATGTGAGGGGAAATAAGGAGAGTGTTAGTTATATACTTCACTTATGGGATATGTTCAACTCTATGAGTCATTTGGTGTGATTAGAGATTCGTGTGTCCAATATGTGGTGATAGTGCCCACTTTATGTTTCATACCTCAAGAGTCAATTTATCAGTATACGTGATTGTGTGAAATGTGATACATGATTAATGGATTGTGTTATATGATATATGCTTGAATAAGTATGTAAACTCTATGTAAATAAACTAATAGATAAAGCATGAATAGGTATTATATGACACTAGACATAATAATATTGTATTTGTATATATATGGTTGTGTTGTGGATGCATGATAACATGCTTGCATAGTGATTATTCTAATCATTCACTAAGCTTATTAAGCTCACCCACTCTTTTTAACATATGCAAATTAGTGATGTTTCGGAGTGGGCGGTGTGGTTTTTCCAAAGGAGTTATCCAAGAAAGACTTGTTAATATTTCGTAGGTATTCATTACTTATTTATGTTTTGGGGAATAAGGCAATGTGGTAGACATGTTTATAGTCATGTTAGTTCTAAACATTTCATTGGTTTGTGATTTTGTTTATGAGGCTTATAAGTTATAAATATGCTTAGGTTTATGATGATTGATGATGGCATGATGTTTCTTGCTCAGACACATTCCTGACATTTTGAACTATTAAATTTAGTCGTTTAGATGGTTATTTGTTGAATTATTTGATCATGGTGTTTAGAAGCTAACTTGGAATGGACTAAATACTTTTGTATGTTGTATTTTTTAGGTTTGCAGCAAAGGTATCAAAATCGGGTTTTAAAACCAATACCTCTGTGTTTTGAAACGTGTAGAGAAGTCAAAATAGAGATTTGGTATCGATACCCTTGCTCGAGTATCAATACTCAGGGTAAATCTATCGATACTCTATGACAAGTACAGATAATTTTCGACAAAATGATTTTTGTGTGAGAAACAAAATGCAAGTTTGGTATCAATTTTCCAGGTGGTATCGATACCACTTAAAATATCGATACTCTAGGGTTAATATTGATACCTACATGTTTAACTTTGAAATTTTTCTAAGTGGTCCAAATGCTTGATTATGTAACTTGGAAAGGTACATTGAAATATGTCCAGCATGATGTCATGATGATTATGCATGTAGTCTTGAAACCTGTGCAAATGCTATGAATGACATATGTCAACTTTAATAAAGTGAACATTGTAATGTACAAGTAGTGAGACGGTGGTGTAGCATATTTAAATTCAGGCTCAGCGACCAGGCTGGGTATAGGGTGTTACATTTGGTGGTATCGAAGTTCTAGATTCATTAACTCTCAGACCTAGGTGATTATAGTGTTTGGAGTTTCGAAACTCATGGGTCTAATCTCCTTATTTTCTTGAAATTGTTGATATAACTCTGATTGAAGTGTAAGGAATTGTTTGAAATGTCTTTGACTGAATTGCATATGGGGTAGGAACAAGAACACACTTCCTTTAATCCTAAATTTTTCTTGCAAGAACGAGACTTGGATCATCTCCTCGCCACTTACATTGTTTATTTGTTTGTATGTATGTTAGATTAGATTAGATTAGATATGCCTCCTAGACGTCTTAATGTCAGAACTATTTCTCAAGAGGATGATACATCCCCTGCGCCTACTGTGCTACCGTGTCGAGTGAACAAACCTGATGAAGGTGTAATGTAACACCCCTAACCCGTATCCATCACCGAAATAAGGTTACAGAGTATTACCAGAGTTTATAGAACAATTACAAATAATTCATGTTGATTACTATTCATTTCCAAAAGTGGTCATATTGTCCCTTGAATGGACCCTCGAGGCCCAATATAAACATTGGAATCGAGTCAATACAAAATCGAGAACTCAGAGAATTTTTTGCAAAGTTTCCAAAATTTTTCTTAGATTTAGGGCACACACACCCGTGTGGTCAAGGGACACGCCCGTGTGACCATAGGACACGCCCGTGCTGCAGCCTGTATTTGACCCCATGTAACTCTCTGGCTTGTGCCACAAGGCCAACCACACGCCCGTGTGCTAGGCCATGTGGTTAATTTAATTTTTCCAAAATTAAGTGCAGGTTTCACACGGCCAAGACACACGCTCGTATTCTAGGCCGTGTAGCACACACGGCTGATACACATGCCCGTGTCTCTGCCTGTGTACTCAATTTTGAGCATTCTGTTTCTAAATTTTAAGATGCAGGGGACACATGGCCTAACCACATGCCCATGTGCCAGGCCGTGTGTCACACACGGTCAAGACACACGCCCGTGTGCTTACCCGTGTGGACAAAATAAAGCCATTTCCTAGCTTTATTTCTCACCCAAATATGCCAATAACCTACACTAAAACTTACAAGTATATACCAACCAATTCAGGCATTAAATTCAAGCCAATTCTAACATCTAATATGATATTTTATCATATGCATTTATGTTTATACTCTTACCCTTGTTAAACTTATATGTTAAGCATAACTTGATCAACCATACTTAATATACTTAACACATAGGTATTTGTCATAATATAACTTTATAAATATACCAAGACAAATCATTACTAGTCATTCCAATGGATAGATTTCAAACAACATTTACAAGCCGACAATGGCCAAGTTACCTATACATGCCATTATACCAAAATAAGTTTACTAGTTATACCAAAACAAGCTAGTAGATAGTGTGATGATGCTCCATCCGATCTCTAACCTTTTCGAGCTTCTGAGCACTATAAAATAGGGAAAATAAAACCTAGTAAGCATATAACGCTTAGTAAGTTCGTATAACGGAAATTAAACTTACCAATCACATTCATTAATATTAGGCATACAATAACATACTTTCCATCAATTTGGCAAGTCGCCTAAACACATACACTCAATCAAGCAAGTTAGTCATGTAATTAATATGTATATCAAATAAATATAATGAGCTCATCATAATACATCTTTCAAATATTTCAGAAGCATTCGAGATATAATTCATTAATCTCATAATTTCTCATTTGAAGAAATTGTCTGTTGAATCATTGAAATTTCGATAGATACTCAGATAGTACACACAAGGTGTACAAAATAGTAAACCGTCAACTCATAGTTAGGGGTACCCATTAGGAAACTTAATCAGGGAGCGTAGTCTCGAGCCACATATTAGGATGCTCAGATGAGCTATGTAACAGGACACTTATCTTGGCTAAACAAGAAACTCATAAGAGATTTATTCAGGAAGCTCATAGAGCTTAACAGATAACTCTGAAGAGTTATTATCAGAGAGCACCGGATAGGGAAACAGGGAGTTCGAGCGAGTCATATCAGGAAGCTTATAAGAGTCTATTTCAAGACACTCACAAAGAGCTGCAGTAGTTTTCAACACATGCTAAATCACTGCCAATTAAGATGCTCACAGGAACTATATAACAGGATACTCGAGAGGACTTTATCAGGATTACTCGTCCAAACTAAATCCTATCTACAACTTATACAAAATTACATTCATATACGGGAAATCACATGTATCCATCGATTTTCATTCTTCAACGGAACTTAACTTCTTTGTAACATTTTCAATCATGTAATCATTTCATGTTATTTATAACATTCATAAAAATCACATAAACAAATACCACATTCAAATCAAATGCAACATTGAATTTAAACGTATTATCATGCATAATTAAGTTACACGAACTTACCTCAATAATAGTTCGTATAAGAAAATCTACTAATCTGAAACTTTCTCTTTTCCTCGATCTAGCTTCAAATTTGAGTTATCCAAATCTATATAAATGAATTTAATCATCAATTTAATACAATTTACACTCTAGGCAAAATTATCATTTTGCCCCTAAACTTTTCATAAATTCTAATTTCGTCCCTAGGCTCGGAAATGAAATTCATGCAACTTAATCCTTATTCCAAGCCTAATCGAAATTTTAGTATAACTTTTACAGCACATGTATTTCATAAAATTCAGAATTTTTCTTCAATTTTTACAACTTTAAAATTTAGTCATTAAATCACAATTTCATAAAAATTCACTTTGTAAAAGTTGTTTATCTATCAACAACCTTCCATTTTCTACCATAAATTTCAAATTTTCAACATATTCATCCATGGAAAAATTTCTATACTTTGATAACTTTTCAAATTGATTCCCAATCTAGATAGATTAGGTTATCTTGATCTAAAAAATATAAAAATTACAAATAACGGGACAAGAATACTTACCAATTAAGCTTGATTAGTTTCTTCTCTCTCTCTCCTAGGGTTTGCATGTATTTTGGGGATGAAGGTGATAATAATTTAATGATATTTCTTATTTATTAATTTATCATCTTTTATTTATTTTGATTTCCAATTTAGTCATTACCCTTTTTCTAAATTTCCATGGATGATTCATCAAAAATATCTACTAACTTTTCTTTAATAGTCTAATTAGCATATAAGGACATCAAGTTTTGAATTTCATAGCTATTTGATCCTTCTAGCTACTAGAATTCAACTTTTGCATTTTATGCAATATGGTCCTATCCGTAATTAAGCACATAATCGGTAAAATTTTCTTATCAGAATATTCATATGACATTCCTATCATAATGCAAACCATATAAATCTATTAAAATAAATTTTCTTTCTAGCTCAAATTTGTGGTCCCTAAACCACTGTTCCCATTTCACTGAAAATGGGCTATTACATGTAGGCCCTCTGATGGAAGCTATGATAGGTGTGTTTCAACAGATTGCTGATGCTAACCTTGCTCCTACACCTGGTAACCAAGGGTTGCCACTTGAACGTCTTTGGGCATTGTGTAGTAAGAAATTTTCTGGAGTGAAAGGTAATGATTCGACCGTAGCTAAATGCTGGTTTGAAAGAATTGAAAGGATCCTCGAGTAGATGTCCTGTTCTGACTATGAAAAGTTGGTTGGGTTGTGTCTTTACTCGACGGTGAGGCTCATCATTGGTGCAATATGGTTAGGAGAGGTAATGTTTCTAATATATTGATTTGGAATTACTTTCTCAAGGTTTTTAAGAGGAAGTTTATGGGAGAGCATTATATGGAGGCTCGTAAGCGTGTGTTTCTAGATTTGGTTCAGGGAGATTTGTCAATGACTGATTATGAGGCTGAGTTTGTGCTAGTTAGTATGCTTCTAAGATGATACTTTCTAAAATACACCGTTGTAAAAGGTTCTGATTTGGGCTTAATCATGAGATTCGAGTTTACTTGATAGCTTAAAACATGGAGATGTTTGATAAGTTAGTTGAGAAAGCCAAAGTAGTTTAGGAGACTTTGGCTGAGCTGCCTCGTTCTGTGGTAACTGATTTTGGTGAGAGAGATTCTGATGGTGCATTTGGATGACTGTCCAAGAGAAAACGTGATATTTAGGGTTCTGATGGGAGTGCACAAAACGAGTTACAACCAATTCAATCTGGGCAGCAAGATAGTTGTGTAATTAGTACTGGCGGTTCGTTGTGTGGTTCTGGATGGTCGCTTTGTGCTCATTGTGAGCGTAGGCATTTGAGTGAGTGTCATAAGTTGATAGGTGGTTGTTTTAAGTATGGTTTGAAGGAACAATTTCTGAGGGATAGTCCAAATAGAGTTGAGGTTTCACAGACTTAGAGTTCTGTGCCAGTATCTGTACCTGCGAGAGGATATGGTCGTGGTAGAGGTAATGGGAGATCATGTGGGCAGCGAATTGTTGCTCATATTGCTACTGCATAGGTTGAGTTTAGAGGTTTAGCTTGAGTTTATACTATTGGGAACCACAAGATCAAGACTCGAACATCAAGATTGCAGGTATATTTTTTCTTGTTATCACTTCTTTTATTCTCAACGATAGATTAGGTTCTACGCCTTAGTAAATTATGAGTGATTTAGCTAAAAGTGGAGAGTCCTAATAGTAACTGGTGAATTAGGAAAAATGGTTACGAGTTCTTTAGATGAGAGTGTCATAGTGAATGGAGGAAATTGTTAGAGAAGATATTGTAGAATTACCCATGGTAGTGAAGAAAATCATTAAAGAACGTGGTAAGAAGATAGGGAGAATAGAATTCAAAGTGCACAGCGAAAGGGTGATGGTGAGTTTAGAAGTAGAAGCAGAAAATTTTTTGAGTGCAAGTGACATGTTAGTAGGGAATTTCAAGGACGAAATTCTTTTTAGAGGGGGAGATTTGTAACACCCCAAAATAGGGCCTAGGAGTTTTAGGGGTAATTTAGGAATTTTAACCTTAGAGTGTTTAGAATTTTTTAACATGGTATATCGGTAATGTTTTCTATTATGCATTTTAGAAAATTAAATCAATTCCTGAAAATGAGTTTTAAATACCTTTAATTTTGAAAATAGGACTTATTTGTAAACGAGTCAAAACTTAAAGTTGTTAAGAGGCAGGTAGACTAGATTTTAAAAATCACCCTATATCTTCCCCCAGCTAGTTTTATTTTCACGTTAGTTTTCTTTTCCTTCATTCTTGTGCCGTACATTTTTCTCCCTTGCTCTCTCATTCGATTTTTGATTTCCTAACTCTAATCTTTTTATTCCTATCAATATTCAAGCCTTAAATCTCCATAAAATCCAAGAAAAACATCCCAACAGTCCATAGATTCCATATGTGAGTTTTCCAGGTTTCGAACTAGGAACCTAATGGTAAGCTAAGACTTTACCACTAAACTAGTAGGCTCATTCTTGTCAACAATTAAACGTAAATTACATATAAGTTATGTGTGACTAGCTAGATATAGAGACAAAATAACCAAAATTCAATGAGAAGGAATCGAACACATGACTTCAAGTACACATCCAGAACACTTAACCACTGGAGCATATTAATTTACTTTACATAATTCAACAATTCAAAATTTTAAAAAACTTGGGGCGTTATGTAACACCCCTAACTTGTATCCGTCATCGGACTAGGGTTACGAGGCATTACAGTACAAAAACATAATTCCGAACTTTCACAAATTTAAACATAGTGTATTATCATGAATCAATTATTCATTAGCAAATATATATTTACATACACAAATACTTTCTTTATATATAACCAAACATTATTCAATTCACAAACATATACATATATATGTGTACACATAATTATCATTTTTGCAAAATGCATATAATTTCCATGGTGAACTATTACATAAATTCACTATTCAAATGGTCATTTATCAATGTTTCATTTACAAGCCTTATTAAACAAAACAATCTTAATAATTAATCATTATTTAACCTCATAACCAAATATAAAACTCATATATTTTTCATGCAAACCGAACTAAATTAACCTATGCATAATCGAACATATGCATGTCTCATACTATGCATTATCAAATTTACATTAATCATGCTTAACCTTATAATCAAAACAAAATAAACTATTACCAAATATATTATTATACAAACTACTATTCATTTGGTAAATTTTCTTCTCATTAACTGAATAGGCGAATCCTTATCGTCATATTCCTTTCAACTTTATTACATCACAAACAAATATACATTCGCACATGAAATCATGTATATACCTCTTATAAGTTACATATTCTAAACTCATCATTCAAATATATATTATCCAAACCAAAACCTAAATCAAACAAATAATTATATCATGAAATTTATATATATAATCATTACATCAATCCATTTTCAGATCTACCATCAACAAATCATTTTCAATCATACCATATATATATATATATATATATATATATATATCACATATTTCATTCGCATATAATATATAACATATCAACTAAAAGTAAGCTCAATCCGTATCCAAGTATGAACGAATCTATCATGGAAATTAAGCCATTTTCGCATGGCTAAGGTTATACATATTCAAGGTCGATCAAAATACGACTTAGCCTATACATGCCAAAAGTTCGAAGATAAACTTTGAAAAATACTAAAAGTTGACGATAGTGTGGATGACTTCGATCACGATCCCCGAGCTCGTAACTTACAACCAAAATCTATAAAACAGAGTAACAAAAACACACAGAGTAAGCTAACTTAGCTTAGTAAGCCTTAAGCAAATTAAGCAACTCAATGAATAATCAAAACATTCAAACTAACCAAATTATATCCGTAATATTATACTTCATCTTAATAAATTACCTTGGCCAAATGTTCACAATCAATTATATAATACCAAATAAATATTTCATATAAGCCGACTATACAAGATCAAATCTTTCATCACATAGTCACTTACATATATGGCCAAATACACAAGATTCATTATATCTTCATATGTGGCCGAATATATGAGTTAAATAAAACATCACATATAACCTATAGTTCAAATTCAATATAACATCACTTATGGCTGAATATGCACATATAAGATAACTTCACATATAACCGAATATTCAAGTTCAATATAAGCTCACTTGTACTTACATTTTTTACCTAATATATACAATGCAATTTAGTTCAATTTCACTTGCTCAATATCAACAATAACTTGAATTATCATCATCTTAAACTTGAAAACAAATCACCGGTATAAACCTGCTAGGCATAAGCCTGAATCACACACCGACACAAGGCTTGCTAGACTCGAAGTCTGATATTTATTCACTGGCACTAAGCCTTCTAGGCACAAAGCCTGATCAAAGTCACCAGCACAAGGCTTGCTAGGCTCAAGGCCCGAATATCACAAATACAAAAATCATTCCACAACATTTCACATATATCAAATCGTATAATATTCCATGTAACACATACACATTTTCAGAGGCTTCGATATCAGTCAAATACAACTTAATCACATTAATTCATTTACATATATCATTCGGCTATCAACTAATACATTATAAAATTTGAATCATCATAGTAAATCATTTTATGTTCAAAATAAGCCATGTTTAATTGCTTAAAAACTTACCTCGGATATCGACGGACGTTACGAATCGGCTATTTGACTATTTTTATTTTTCCTCGATCTAAGTCTGATTTCCTTTGTTCTCGATCTATATAATTTCAAATTAACCTCATTTAAATACAATTTCATTCAATTTAATCCAACAACACATAAATAGGAAAATTACCATTTTACCCCCTAATATTTCATATTTTTACAAATTAGTCCTAATTGCATAAAACACAAATTACACAAAATCTCACTACAACATAGTTGAGCCGAATCTTCTATATACTCATACTAATCCATTTATTTCATCTATTTCAAATTTTAATCCCTCAATTTATTATTTTTGCAATTTAGTCCTAATTACTCAAAATCTTCAAAAACTCAAATACAAAACATGTTAGTCTAAAATATATTTTTAATATTTCATCATCAAACATCACAAAACACAAATATTCATCAATGGCATAACTCAAAATATGCATCGAAATAAAAAATTTAAACATGGGTCGGATAGTATTCGAAGCAAAGATCTCAAAAACGTAAAAATTATCAAAAATCGAACAAAAACTAACCTTGAATCAAGCTTCCAAAGTGCTGAATACCCTAAGCTAATAACAAGTATAAATGCATGGCTTTCTTTTTTTTTTATGTTTTAATATATTATATGTTAACTTTTAACATATTTTACCTATTTAACCTTATAATAATAATAACATAAACATATACAATAAGGGTACATTCGGCCATCACTTAGATAGTGGACTATTTGCAACATAACTCTCCATATTAAAAAGCCACTATCAATTCAACCTTTATAATTTAGACTATCAAGTTTTCAACTACACAATTAAGTCCTTTTATCAAATTAAGCACACAAACAATCAAATTTTTGTACGAAATTTTCACACATGCAAATTCACATATAATAAATACGAAAAATAATATTTAAATATTTTTCTAACTCGAATTCGTGGTCCTGAAACCACCATTCCGATTAGGGTCTAAATTAGACTATTACACGTTACAACTCTCCCTAATTTAAAGAAATTTTGTCCTCAAGATTTACCTAGTTCAAGCAAATGAGAGTATTGATGACTCATCAAGTCTTCTGGTTCCCAAGTGGCTTCCTCAGCACCATGATTCTACCACAGAACCTTAACCAAAGGGATACTCCTCCTTCTCAAGACATTTAGCCCATGATCTAGAATCTATATCAGCTCTTCCTCAAAAGACAAATTTGGTCTCACCTTAATCTCTTCAACCAGAACAATATGAGATAGGTCAAACTGATACTGCCTTAACATAGAGACATGAAAGAAATTATGGATGCAATCTAACTCAGGACGTAGCTCCAACTGATATGCAACTAACCCTACACACCTTAAAATCCGATAACGCCTGATGAACTTAGGGCTCAACTCACCATTACATCCAAACCTTAGAACCTTTTTTCTACAAAGATGCCTTTAGAAAAACTTGATCCTTCACAGCAAACTTGATATCCTTCCTCTTCTGATCTGCATAGATGTTTGTTTATTTGATGCTGCCTTTAACTGATCTCGAATCAGTCTAACCTTATCCTCAATCTCGATTACCAGATTCAGACCCAAAATTTTCCTTTTGCCTAAATCTGTTCAACACAACTGTAACACCCCTAACCCGTATTCATCGCCGGAATAAGGTTATGAGGTATTACCAATCAATTCACAACGTATAGCATATCTTTATTAACCATAAAGCATTCATTCTCATAAATCATTCAGCACAATCACATGTCCTTTATAAGGGCCTACGAGGCCTTAAACATGCTTTAAAAGTGGTTCGGGACTAAACCGATATCATACGAAAATTTTGGAAACTTAGAAAAATTTCAATCATATAGGGGTCACACGCCCGTGTGAACGAGCCGTGTGCTTCACACGGCTCCAGACATACTCGTGTCTCAGGCCGTGTGAAAACATGGCATACATACTGACTTGGGTCACATGGCCAACTACACGCTCGTGTGTCTAGCTCGTGTGCCCTTCGAAGTGGCCACATACGCTCGTGAGCCAGGTCGTGTACTAGGTCATGCCAAAACTGTAGGGTATACTGACTTATGCAACACTGCCAAGTCACACGCTCGTGTGCTAGGCCGTCTGCCAATTAGGGGGTATACTGACTTGTATCATATGCCCGTGTGTAAGACCGTTTGGAGCATACTGACTTCATTTTAATAAAAACACCAGGGGACACATGGCCGTGTAACATGACCGTGTGTCACACACGGCTGAGACACACGCCCGTGTCTTTGCCAATGTAGACAAAAATAGGCTATTTACCAAGCCATTTTGCCACCCTAAATTACCATCCATCTACACAACTCACATGGCACATAATAATAGCATAATTAGGCATTCCAAGCAACCAAATCAAGATCAAAACATGCTTTCCCAATATCAACAATTCAAGTATCCAAATACCAAATTAGGCCATTCAAATTTCATACTGAAAACTCATCATCATAATTCATCAATGTGGTCACAATCAAATATGCATTATTTAACTTGATTCACTAGCATATCAATTCTCAAAATTCTACTACTTGAGATCCATAATACCCATCAGTAACAAGCAACACAATTTCATTCATCACCTCATAATAAAAGTCATTTGCACAAATATAAACACAACCTAATCAACCAAAATATGCCAACTTCCTTGGCTATATACAAACCAAACATAGATATTCATAAACCAACTCAATGGCTATATTCACAACCAAAATACCACATCTAGCCTACACATGCCATATACCATATATACACAACTTAGAAGTACCAAATAGATGTTCGATAGTACGATGTTGTTCCCGACAATTTTCGGATCTGAGCTTGCCTTGATTCACTATAAAACATAGAAAAATAACATGAAGTAAGCTTCATAGCTTAGTAAGATCGTATGTAAATAACTTAATTCATCAAATAAATGTAATTCAAACAAACCTTTATCATGTTTTAAACAATATTAAATACCATCTTATTGAACTTTCTCTATTTAATACTCAAATAGGTTCTGTACATACCTGTATCGCCTCGTACTAACCTCTTTCTCAACCACTTACTCATTGAACCATTCAGAATAGAAATTGAATACTCAATAGTCTCATACAATAAGTACCTATACCATGGCCCGTAGCCAAATCAAGGTAACTTATCCAAAGAACAATTATCATGGTCATCCGATATGCATGGCCCGAGGCCAAATTGGTATAACTCGCACCCGAAGTGCTAATATCATGGCCCAAAGCCAACTCAACTTATCAATTAATAACAAGACACTAGTATCTAAATCTATTCCTAAAGTTCAACCGGGACTTCACACTTTCTGTTTCTATCATTGAATGTATTCGTAGAGTCGTTTTCATAATTCAAACATAATCCATAATCTCATAATCACTGTTTATGCATTATCAAAGCTTTTAACATACATTTATAATGAAATTACCACATACAAACTTACCTCGAGTATGAAAATAGCGAAATGAGTCTATTACTCGATAATCTTGCCTTTCCCCGATCTAATTTCGGATTCCTCTTTTCTTGATCTAAATATATTCAAAATTAACTTCTTTAATCAACCACTCATTCAATTTAGTCCAAAACATATATTTAGGCCTATTTTCACTTTAGCCCTTAAACTTTTACACTTTTAACAATTTAGTCCCTATTTCACAAATGCACAAAATTCACATATTTTCAATAAACCCAAGCTTGGCCAAATTACATATAAGCCCCTAGCAGCCCAAAACTTTCATTTATTTTGTATTTCAACCACTCAATTTGCATATTTCACAATTTAATCCCTATTATGCAATTTCTTCAAAAATCACTTTACAAAACATGAAAATCTATCATCAAAAATTCATATTTTATCTTCAAACACCAAAGAACATTTAAACTCATCAATGGAAACTCTTAAAATCTTTAACAGTTTTGAAATTAAAGGTACGGGCTAGCTAGATTGAGCTGCAACAATACAAAACCATAGAAATCATTAAAAACTAAGCAAAAATCATACCTTAATCAAGCTAGGAGTGTGCCGAATGGAAAACCTAATTCCTTGGCTTTCTTCTTCTCCAAATTCGGTTGAAAGAAAGAAATATGGACATAATTTCATTTGTCTTTATTTAATTATAACTTAATTAACTAATTTAACTTTTTAACCTTAGTAAATAACTATCAAAATACTTTAATACATGTCCATAAAAGTCCACTAACATTTAAAATGGTCTAATTACAACATAAGGATCTTAAATTTAAGGTTCTATAGCCATGTAATACCCTTAGCTAATAGAGCAGCACTTTTGCACTTTACACGATTTAGTCTTTTTTTCTCAAATTGAGCAATTAAACGATAAAATTAGCTCACTAAATTTTCACACATACATGCTATCATGCTGTAAACACCAAAAATAATATTAAAATAATTTTCCAACATCGAATTTGTAGTTCCAAAACCACTGTTCTGATTTAACTAAAACTGGCCTATTACAACAACGGTGTATAGAACTTACAACCATACTAAGCCTCATAAGGTGCCATCTAAATACTGGATTGAAAACCATTATTATAGGAAAGCTCATCTAGAGGTAAAAACTCTTCCTAACTACAACGAAAATTAAGAACACAAATCCGTAGCATATCCTCTAGAAACTGAATTACCCTCTCGGACTATCCAACAGTCTACATATGGAATTATGTACTAAAGTCCAACTGAGTACCCACAATCAAAAATCGTGATGAAAAATGAGGGTATCGATATCAAATAATTGATACATGAAACCCTATGGAGTCTTACGATCTCAGAGGTATACAATTTAGCTAACTTCTTAAAAGTGTAATTAGGCCGAACTGGAAGAAAATAGGCAGACTTGGTCAACTGATCCACAATGACCCAAATAGAATCTTTCTTAGTGGGTGTCAAGGGAAACTCACTAACAAAATCCATAGTCACTCATTTACATTTCCACTGCAGAATTTTAATAGGTTGCAACAAACCAGAAGGAAGTTAATGTTCAACCTTAACCTGCTGCCACGTCAGACAACGAGCAACAAAATTAGTTACTATCCTCTTCAACCCAAGGCACCAATACAAATTCCGAAAATCATGGTACATCTTATTCCCGCCGGGATGCATACCATAAGGGCTACTATGTGCTTCCTCTCATATGGATTGTTTCAACTCACTATCATTCGACATACATACACAGCCTCGGTAGCACAGAATACCCTCAAAATTAAACCTGAAGTCTGAAATCTTACCCTCCTCAAATTGCTTAACTCGAAGAACCAAAGGCTTATCCAAAAGCTATTTATTTCTAATCTCATCAACCTAAGTCAGCTTGACTTGCAAATCTACCAAAAAACTACCATCATCATACAGACTTAACCGAGCAAACATCACTCTCAACTCGGTCATCAACCTCCTACTCAAAGCATCGACAACCATATTAGCCGTACCAAGATGGTACCCAACAGTACAGTCACAATCCTTAAGTAACTCAATCTTTCTACATTGCTTAAGATTTAACTCATTCTGAGTGAGGAGATACTTGAGGTTTTTGTAATTAGTGTAAATAATACACTTTTCACCGTATAGATAATGCCTCTAGATTTTCAGAGCAAAAACCTTTGTCGCTAACTCTGATTCATGCATTGGATAGTTTCCCTCATACAGCTTGAGCTGTCTAGAAGCATAAGCTTCAACCTTACCTTCCTACATCAGAACACAACTGAGACAAATGTGTGATGCGCCATTGTACACAACATGCTCTCATTCCAAACAAATTGGGTGTTTGAGCCAACACTAACTTATGCTTTTCAAAGCTTCCTTGTTGATCATTAGCCCACTTGAAAGACGAATTCTTATGCAACAACTTGGTCAAAGGAGTTGTGGTTAACAAAAACCCTTCCACAAATCTCCAATAATACCTCACAAGACCAAGAAAACTCTAAATCTTTGATACACACTTAAGTAGTTTCCACTCAAGAATAGCATTTATCTTTTTCGGGTCTACATGGATACCCTCGGTAGAAACCACATGTCCCAAAAACATTACCTCCCTCAACCAGAACTCATACTTACTCAACTTAGCATAGAGCCTATTTTGTCGAAGAATCTGTAAAACCACTCTAAGATGCTCATCATACTCAACCTCAAGCTTAAAGTATAATAGAATATATCGTCAAATATTCAATATGATTCCACAAGATCTAGTTTCGTTCAAGTAACGGATTCTCGCCAATTGAAAGGATCTTCTGATTAATCTAGAGATCGTTTCGATTCCATTAGTAATGAGGATTCAGAATATCACACATTGATCAATCAAAGAGAGATTCAATAACTAAAAGAAAAATCAATTATTTGGGATCCTTTCTTTCTTCAAACGGAATGAACAGAGATAAAATCAGACCGATTCCCTAAGTGCCTTTCTGGATATTCCTCAATGTCCCAGCTATTCACGGAATGTGAGAAGCAAATGAATAATCATCTGCTTCCAGAAGAAATCGAAGAATTTCTTGGGAATCCTATAAAATTCATTCGTTCTTTTTTCTGTATGTCTTTCTAAAGTTTGATCTATTCGTTCAATCCATAATAGATTATAGTTGAACAAGTATTTTTAAAATAATTAAATTTATTTATAAATTATATGAAATATTAGTGTAAAATAATTTTAAAATAATAATACAAACTCTAAATTAATTTGAATTAAATATAAATATATTATGTAATTTTTTTCAAAATACATTATATAAAAATATCAAGACTTAATTTATTACCTTTATATTTTGTCAAAAGGGGTCCATTTGTATACAAAATTCTTTTAGTACAGTGTGTTGTAAACAAAACAAAAAAATTATTTAATCAATTAATTCAAAATTCATATTTTTATTTAAAACTTATTTTGTGTTAATATTTTGTACACTATATAGTTAAATTTACATAAAAATATTTTTGATATATAACTAATCTAATTTAAAAATAAAAAGATTTTGTTCAAATTTGATTTAATATAAATTGAACGGATAACTCATCGGAGAAATCTTATTACCATTCATGGAGTAAATAACACATTTTAAAATTTTTGAAATTTTGAAATTTTCATATTTTAAATTATTTAGAATGATTTTTATTTTTAAAATTTTTAAGAGTTTTAATTTTTCAAAAATTTGTCATTTTTCTATTTTTATTGTAAATATGAAAAAGACTTCTAATTTTAAAAATATTTTTTAATTGTTTATGTATTTTTAAGGGTAAACTATTAAAATAATCACTTTTGTTTACCTCAAGTTATATTTTAGTCACTTATGTTTGAAATGTTATGTTTTAATCACTTATGTTAACGTGTTATAACATTTTAGTACTAAGCCGTTAATTGTCGTTAACAATGTAACAAGAAGCTGATGTAGAACGTTAAATCATCATTTCAAACAAACAAAAATTAGGTTAAACTATCCAATTGGTCCCTATATTTTTTTTTTGTTTTGAGCAATTTAATATTTTTCTTTTATGTTTTTTTTTAACTTTTCTTTTTTTTTCCCTTTATTTTACATTCTATTTTGCTTCTTCCTCTATTTTCCTCACTTCTCCATCTCTTTTAACGTAATTTTTCTTTATTTTCCATTTGTTAAAACTTTTTTATGTTTATAAAAAAAGAAAAGGCGAAAGTTGAAACCAAAATAAAACTTGTGTCACATATTCTCACCCCACAATTACAAACCATCATCATCCATCATCACTTTAACGAGCCAATTTAGATCTCTTAATGACCTAGTCCACAATCTCGCCTCACTCGAATATCTCGCCAGTTGTGACTTATGACAATCCACCCTCAACAAAGTTTCTCGAGCCCATTCCGTTAACCTCCTAACCAACCCCTATGGCCACCTTATTTATCTTACCTACAACATTCTCGCCCTCTCAAAACTATGTTGTTTCACAGATTCTTCGAACGAGCTCTACACTCTCAATGACTAAAACAATCACCATATGAAACACCCTCAACTTTACCTAAACCAGTTTGGTTTCATACTCCCTTTCTCTCTTCGATTCATTCATGCTCGGCTTCTAATCAAACTTGCTAGGGAATATCCAGAAAGGTTTAGATCAATTTTATTGTTTGCTTAATTTTGTTCGTCAAAAATTTAAAGAAAAGGAAAGGAATAATCTACATAATTCTATAAAAGTTTGGAAATAAAAATTGTTTTGAATATAAAGAATTTAATTTATGTTTAGATTTGATTAAGGACATGATTTTGTATATTGATTAATTAGATCCAATTTTAGTTTCAAAATTAGGTTATATTCAAATTGAGATTTGATTAAGAATAATTGATATTGAGTAAAATTTAATTTAGAAATCATGTGAAAGAAATAAGGACTTGATTTATTTGGTGGGCAAAGATTATTTTTTACAGTGAAGAATGTGATAAGAGAGAAAAATAAGGGAAGAAGAAGAGGAAAATAAAGAAATAAAAACAAAAAGTTAAATTGTTCAAAAAAATAAAAGTATAGGAACTAGTTTTAACAAATGAAAAATATAGAAAAACTAAGTTAAAAGAAATGGAGAAAAGAGAAAAACAGAGGGAGAATGAGAAGATAATGGAAAATAAAGAAAAAAGAAAGAAAGTTTAAAGAACATAAAAAAAAATTTAATTGCTCAAAACAAAAAAAATACAAGGACCAATTGTATAATTTAACCTAAAATTGTCATTTGAAATAATGATTTAACGTGCCACGTCAGTTTATCATTACACCGTTAACGACAATTAGCGCTTAATAATAAATGTTACAACCCAATAACGTAAGTGATTAAAACGTAATATTTCAAGCATAAGTGACTAAAATGTAACTTGAGACAAATAAAAGTGATTATTTTGATAGTTTACCCTATTTTTAAAGAGTAACGATCAAATAGACAAAAAAACTATAAAAATGAGAGCTAAAAATTATTTTACCCTTTTATAATAGTTAAGTGATTAATTTTAATTGTCAGTTTAAGGCAAAAACTAATATTTTAAATAAAAAATATAGAGATTTAATGTGTTGGAATAAAATTATAAAAATTAAATTTTAAATTTAGAAAAAGAGCTTTTTTTCACAGCTTATTGTATCGCAACTCATACCATAATGAGTTTCTAGAGATAACTGTAAGAATAACAAATAGTATAGGGATTTTGATCACAATAGAGATGAATATAGTAATAATATAACAATTTGGGTGCCCAATCGGTACTATTATCCTTTTCAGATACGGTAAAAATGCCCAATCGAGGTTATACTAACAAGTAATGTAATATATATAAGAGGGTGCAGGTACCTAAAATGGCAAACCTGGTTTCGGCATCTTCTCTTCTTTGCAACTTCTTCACCGCTGAATACAGTACAAAACCATCTTGTTGATAATCTTATTTCAATCTGCCAGCTTTCATCATAATTTACTCCTTTTTTGTTTGTTTTCGGAATGGAGAGGCAAGGAGCTGGTGCTACCTAATGGCTTTATAAGCCCACTTTCAAACCCAATAGAGCCCCTTCTAGAAAGCCCCTTTGCTTTTTACCTTCGAAAGTCCAAGTTTTTCTGAAGGCGACTGTTGCAGAGTTGGGATGTGTGGTCTATATTAACTGCTTTGCTTCAAATATCAAAACTATCAATCTACACTTGCACAGCGCAAAACTTTTGATCTTTGAACCTTCTTCCAGTCTCTACTTGTAATTTTTTTTTTAACTGTGTAACCCACTGTCAAGAAATGGAAAGTTGTTTTTTGACAACAATATCATCATCATCATCATCATCATCTCCCTTCTCCATCTTCAGTATTCAGGCAAGTAAATTATCATCATTGCATGCATTTGTTCTGTTTGTATAGCTATTTGTATATATTGAATATATTTTCATTTACAATATTTCTGGGTTTATTACTCTATGTTCACTCTGGAAGTGTAAGTAAGAAGATTTTGATTTCTGATACAGTATCTTTGAACTATAAACTCGTTTGCCAAATTTGGTGTTTCCCATTTTGTATACGATCATGGGGTCATTTTGGATTTCATAACTTCATCAACTGAAAAAACTGCAGGGTTCTTCATCAAATGTTGGTAGAAAATTTTCTAAGAGTTGTATGCATCCTCAGCTTCTCTCCTGTCAACTTCCTAAACCATTTCTTCAACTTAATGGCAGACCTAAGTATCGTCTTAACCAACGAAGGTCCGCTTATTTATCTTCTGCAACGTACAAAGAGACTATATCTGCTGAAAAACAGGGTTGGGATTTGGGGAGATTTTTTAAAACGTTATACTTTTTCAATGGACCACCTTCTCCTGCTAAGGTAGCATAAACTTTCTATCCTTCTTTTAATCAATAATGTCTTGATTCTTAAATTTGTGTGCACACACTTATATGCAATTTACTGTTCCCTGAAGATTGTTGAATTTATAATTGAGAAATTATCCGGTTCATCGCCTGAAGAATCAGAGAAGAAAATGGGAACTTCTGACTACGTTTTGGTAGTTGGAGCTACTGGGGGTGTAGGTAGGAGAGTGGTTAACAACTTCAGGAAGAAAGGGTTGCCTGTTAAAGCACTGGTATTTGTCCTAAACCTTGTACACCTTTATCTAGCATTCCCTTGAAGTATGATTTATGAATTGATGCCTTTTGAAGTGTTTCAAGAGGGCTGTCTTAGTATAGATTTGACTTGTTTTTCTCATTCTCTTTTCCTCTTTTCTCTTTCGCCCTTTTAACTTTTTCTTTTCATGTGTGCCTACATTTAGGTTAGGAATGAAGAGAAGGCAAGAAAGATGCTCGGTCCCGATATTGAATTGGTGAGCTACCTTCCCATGTTAAGTCCTCAGTATAGTTTTGTTTTAGGTCATTGATTTTATAATGTGGTGGTACTAAGGTATTGCATTAAAGAAATATGTTTGTTTGCTATATTTTTCATGATTCTTGAACATACAAACTTAACTTTTAAGCTCTGCTTGGTATAAAAGATGGAAATGAATGACAATGGAAAATTTGTTAATCTAATGCTTAAGCTACAAAGTAAGAAAGTGGTTATGAATCTTAACCATTTGATTAACAAATTTTGCATTCTAACTCCTTTCCATCCTTCATACCAAGAAAAGCCTTAGTGCTGTCATAGTGCAGATCCTTGTTAATCTAATGCTTAAGCTACAAAGTAAGAAAGTGGTTATGAATCTTAACCATTTGATTATCAAATTTTGCATTCTAACTCCTTTCCATCCTTCATAGCAAGAAAAGCCTTAGTGCTGTCATAGTGCAGATCCATGTGATCCGAAACTATACTTACTTTAATATATCCTTCTTCATTGTTGATAGAGTTTATCCTTTAATCCTTCCATTCCATGCTTTCTAATTCGCCCTTTCCTTCAAATTGCAGATTGTTGGAGACATTACAAAGGAGAGCACACTGGTTGCTCAATACTTCAAAGGAGTGAAGAAAGTCATAAATGCTGCTTCTGTCATTATTGGCCCAAAGGAAGGGGACACTCCTGACCGAGCAAAATACAGTCAAGTATGATTTCGGGCATTCTCCGAATGATGAAACTATTGGTTATAAAACAGTTGGCTAAGTTTCAAAATTTTCTTTTAGTCTATGAGAAGATTGAGTGTTTTATTGGATTATATTAAATAATATTTTTCCTGGTTTAGGACCCTGACATCCAAATGTTATTTCTTTCAGGGAGTCAAGTTTTTTGAACCAGAGGTAGCAAACTAATTGCAATCTTTCACCTCTTCAGATTCTCTTGAGGGAGTTATACTTGAGAATTTGTTTGTTTGTTTGATGAAACAGATAAAAGGTGATTCACCTGAAATGGTTGAGTACATTGGAATGAAAAACTTGATTAATGCTGTGAGGGAGAGTGTCGGACTACGAACAGGGAAACTGCTTTTTGGATTTGAAGGTATTCTCTCGAAATTGTCCTGCTAGTTGAAAATTGCAATTAACACCCTTCTAAATTGGTTATAATTATAAATTATGAATTGTGAGAAGGGATATTTAATGCAAAGGGCCTTACTTTGTCTATAAATGAAACAAAGGAGACAAACTTCCATTATTTTTCATTACATGAGGATTTAAGTTTCCATTTAGAATATTGATTTTTGAGTAACATCTGTAGCATATCTCAATTTCTAAAGTTGTGATATATTGTTAGTGTAAAATCTATGATCTACAATTTTCTGGTTTTATACAAAATATGGTTATTTGCTTTTTCTTTATTCTGTGTTTCCATCAAGCAGATCAGCTTTCAAAAGAACTTGATTGGGGCACTTTAGATGATGTTGTAATGGGAGGTGTTAGTGAAAGTACATTTCAGATTGATCGGACTGGTGGTGAAGGTGGTAAACCAACAGGGCTTTTCAAAGGTTTGTTCTTTTGAGAACCTTTCATTAGATTTTCTCTCTATAATACTTCGTGCTGGCATTAGAACCATGACCTTAACTATGAGCCTCTATTATGGCTCTATCATCTCTTTGTTCCCATTTTTCCCTTTTCCTTATCCAATTCATTGTCTTTGCAAGGCATTGTTTCAACGGCAAACAATGGTGGGTTTACTAGTATCAGAACAAAGGTACGCAAACAAGAATAGCTTTTGTTGTTCTTACACCATGCATGTTTCGCAATTTTGTTGTCTGACATGTTGCAAGTATTATAAGTGCATTCATTTAGGTGAAGAACAAAGTAAGAAAATATGAGTTAGGTAATAGTCATAAAAGGTTAAGGGACTGCTTTTGGCACAATCTGATAAGAGGCTGGTATTTGACACTGTAGGCTTCAACTCCTCAGATTTGCAGCTAAGGGAAACATATTAAAGGTAGGATAGTAATCTGATAGAATTAAAACTATATCCAGTTATAACCACTAACTAATAACCATACTCATATCAGACCTCCCCGGAAATCACATTTGACGAGATATATATTGGTTTGAATATCTTTCTCAAGTGCACATATGTGCTTTTCTTTGGGTGTTCAATAGGACTTGTGAATGCATAGCTTACTTTGGTTCCATTTTCTTACGAAAAAAGTAAAAAGGTTTTTGGTTTTTATTTTCAGAACTTTTCCTCCCCAGTGGATCTTTCAGCATATGATGGTTTTGAGTTGCGCTTAAAGGGTGATGGTTGTCGGTATAAACTAATTGTTCGCACTAGCACTGATTGGGATACGGTGGGTTATACAGCAAGCTTTGACACCATTGGAGGCCAATGGCAGTCTGTGTGTAACACCAAGACCATTTTATACATCAGCATTATCAAACAAATTACCTTCTCCTTTCAACTTGTAACTTCCTGTTTCTTTACAGATTCGTTTGCCATTCTCTTCACTGAGGCCTGTATTTCGAGCACGGACTGTATCTGATGCTCTACCCTTCAATCCAAGTAATGTCGTATCATTTCAGGTTTGCCACTTTGTCTGTGCTTTTTTATCTTTCTGAATTTTGAGTTTTTACCAAAATTGTTTATGAGGAATGCAAATTATTCCAGCTCATGTTCAGCAAGTTTGAATATGATGGGAAACTGAATCCCACTTTTGTAGAAGGACCTTTTGAGCTTCCACTCTCTACCATAAAAGCATACATAAAGTATCCTATCACTCCCAGGTTCATATTCTTTTCTCATCATTCTATCAGATTCTTTCTATAATCCGGTCTATTCTTGTTCTTTTTTTGGGGAGGGAGGTGCTGATGATGGGGGTCTTATTCGATTATTTATCTGTTGCTTCCCTTGTAGGTTTGTACACGTGAGCTCTGCAGGAGTTACTAGACCGGACAGGCCTGGCATTGACCTGAGCAAACAACCTCCTGCTGTGCGCTTGAATAAGGAATTGGATTTTGTCTTAACATTCAAGTTGAAGGTTATTTTCTATGCATGTAGTTCTATTTATGCATCATGCTGTAAGGATTAAATATTTGTTGGAGAGAAAAAAAAACCAGCTGCTTAATGCTTACCATTATGATACAATACATTGAGCGTGTGAACACAATATTGGTTTCAAAACTAGAAAGTTTCCACTATTGAACTGTGGAAATGCTTGAATGTATGATATTTGAGGTATTATTTTCCCCATATATGATGCATTTTCCATCAAGCTAGTGTCAGAAATAGATTTAGAGTTGATATGCTTCCAGCACCTTCCTACAAGAAGGCAATTATTGATGAGAAGCTTTACTACATCAACCAACATTTTCTTTTACCCTTTATGATTTTGGAGATCCCTTCTTTTTCAATTTCATAATTTGAGTACTTAAGCAAATCTATTAAATTAATGAGATATGACTTAAGTACTAGTTTTGGTAAGTTAATTATAATTATCTGTTCCATGCTCAGCTGAAGTGTTTCTCTCTGTATCATCAGTTCTTTAGCTATGAAGCTGGAATCCATGTTTTACCTTACACTTTTTTTTCCCTCTATAACAGGGTGAGGATTTGATACGAGAGAGTGGAATTCCTTATACAATTGTAAGGCCTTGTGCATTAACTGAAGAACCTGCTGGAGCTGATCTCGTTTTTGATCAAGGAGACAATATAACGGTATGTCATTGAATTAAACTGAACAGTTAGTTGTGACTAAGCTTGTCTAATATTCCTAACTGTGGGTATCAATGCTAGACATCCAAAAAAATATTTTCCTTTCTTATAATTCTGCTAGTATGAGCATTGGGCCACTGATAAGGTGGATACAGTTCTACCTCATAACTTATTTTCGGAACATAAACATTTTTAGTGTGGCTAGAACTCTGTTTTCTTGCTAAAATTGTTTTCATTATCTGACAATACAGGGAAAGATATCAAGAGAAGAAATTGCTCTCATATGCATTGCTGCCTTGGAAAGCCCATATGCATGTGACAAGACATTCGAGGTTAATCTATTACTTGCTATTATGTTAAATCATATTTTTTTTTATTCTACTGATGCCTGTAGCTTTACGTTGGGATGGATCATATCAAATCATATTTGGTTTCAGCATTCTAGATCTTAAATCACTTCACCTAAACGGTTGAGTTGTGTTACTGCTGATACAAATTAATGATACATTTTACCATTAAAAAGAATGTTAAATTGATGGACATTAAAAAGAACGTAAATCAAAGCTTGAGGAGTTAAGTATGAATGTTTGACAAGCTTCAAATTACGTGTTGACGGAGAGGATTTGATGTTATTGTCTACTCTAACCTAGGCTGAACATATAGCTGTGGTTAAATGTTAGATGTCCAGTATTTTGTTTTGATTTCTTCATTTACATTGTTGTTTCTTTTACAGGTTAAAAGTGTGGTTCCATTTAGTGAGCCATTCACAGTGGACCCTGAAAACCCACCCCCAGAGAAGGACTACAATATTTATTTCCAAACGTTAAAAGATGGCATTACAGGGAAAGAAAGTTTGGAACAAAGTGCCATTGCAGTCTGATATTGATGGCAATATTGCAGGGTATGTCCCTTTGGAAATACCTCTTAGACAATTATACATGAGTGTGATGGATGTCCATTAGAGAAGTTGTTTGATACCTGAAAGTTCATCTTCTTATAGATCTTATTATATACATGCCTCAAACACTGCCTAGACTATCTTCTTGCTCTTCTTGCTATCTTCTTTTTTTTTATCTTTTTCCCTTCTTTTTTATGAACTAAACTTTGGTACATTCTGTTTAAACAATGGTATGTAGTACAGTTCCTTTTGTAAATATTAACAAGTAATGCTATTTAGATACAAATTTTATCTAAAAAAGGAGCTTCTAATCCTGCCACCTAGCGAATATTGGGTTGAAACATACAGCAATTGTGAAACATAAAAAAATCAATGCAGAATTGCAGATGTACAATAAAAAAAAGGGTTTAATAGCAAGTTTGACAGCTAGGGAGAATTAAGATGTGATGTTTATAGGAGGGAAATTAAAGGAAAGAATATGGTAGGGAGTGAAGAAAAGAAGTATGAAGATATAGTATTAAAAGAAGGGATGGAGGATCTCTGTTGAACATTTGCAAGTTGCAAGATAATTCCATGAACTATTACAGAACAGAAATCAAAGGAAAAAAAAAAAAGACATGTTCATTGGTGCACATCATCAGGGGTCCCATTGTGTCTCCCCAAAGGTCAGAATTACATTACATTTTTCAATCTTTGGCAGGTACTTCCATAGCTACATAGGACTTGATGAAAGTTCACTGCTTGAAGGGGTAAAAGTCCAAAATTTGAAACCCTGAAAGCTCTTTCCTTTGAATTTTCTCAATGCCTTTCTCTTTTAATTTTTTACCATTGTTCCCAAATAAAGGATTGAACAGGGTAGATCTTGTTTATGCAAAAGAAAAAAATTTGTTTTGATACAAAGCAGAAACAGAACAGGGGACCAGCCTGGGTTTTGAGTGTATTTCAGACATTGCAGTAGGCAAAACAAGATTGTCTCTGGCTATCCATCCTACCAAATTTTTTTTTATTCTCTTGGTAAAATTCATGCAAATGGGACCCCACAAAAGGTTTTTTCTGAAAAGGAATGAGTTGTCGATTTTGGGGATTGGTTACCTATCTAAATCAGATGACCACATGATTAGCATGTGATTTCCATGTGTTTCCAAATTAGCATCTTTTTATTTTTCTTTCCATTAATCCAGTGAGAATGTAACTGGTACCACCTAATGATTCCATTTTTTATTTAATTTAATCTTGAAAGTTAATGCAAATCATAATAATGTAAATACTAGAAATAGAAACACGTTAACGAACCTGGAGGGAAATTTTTAATATTATTAAGAAACTGCAGGATGATGGTCAACATTAATTTAAAATTCAATAGCTCGAAACCCAATTTATTGGCTTTTTTTTCCAGAATAATATGAAAAAAATTATTGGAATAATGTGGAAATTTTTTTTAATTACCGGAATAATATGTATTATGCATGAGAACTTAAAATTGACATAACTGCTGACGATTTAGAATAATTACGAGATAATGATTGTGTTAGAAAGAAATATTGAATCCTCATAATCCCAAATCGGCAGTTGACTTGCGGAATTAAATTCTCAATGGCTTGTCATGTTAGAATTTTAGAATTTTTTATATTTAAAAATTAATTTTATATTTTTAATTTTAAAGAGTTTATTTTTATAAATTTATTTTAAAAATATGATTTTAATTTTTTAAATATAAATTTTAAAATTTTATGTTTTTATTTAAAATATGAAAATTTAATTTTAAAATTTATTAAAAAATTATGTTCTTTTAAAGGGAAGACCAATTTGACAAAATTGTAAACATTAAGGACTAAAAAGTTATTTTACTTTTAACATCATTAACTTTAACAACAAAAAATGGAGGATCAAGGATTTTAAATAAAAATGTACAAGGACTCAATGTCTCAAAATTAAAAGTATAATAACTAAAGTTTAATTTTTAAAAGAATAAAAGGATCTTTGTCAGCTTATAAATTGTACACACCAGATAATGAATCAAATATAAATTCAAATAATTAAACAATGTATCAAGTAGCTAAAATGGATTAAAATGGCATATAAATGTATTAAAAAAATCATAAAAACTTAAAAGCAAGTAGTGAGTACTTATTGTGAATAGAGATTAGAGATTAGAAAATGGAAATACAACCATATCAGATGGAATTCGAGCTTTAAATTATTATTTGCACCATTTAGAAGCTCAAACTCATTTAATTTTTTCCGTCTAAAATGGATACTATTGTTCGCACTTGTAGCCAACACTTTCAATATATTATTATTTTGATTAAAATTTATACGCAATGAAATTCAAGCTTTAAATTACTATTTGCACCATGTGCAAGCCCAAACTCTTTTTTTTTTCCTTCTAAATTAGATATTATTTGTAAAATTTTTGCTAATTTGGTTTTCACCCTTAAAAAATAAATAAAAATTATTAATAAATTTTAAAATTAAATTTTCATATTTTAAATAAAAACCATAAAATTTTAAAATTTATAATTTTTTAAAATAAATAAAATCATATTTTTAAATAAAATATAAAAAAACTCTTTAAATTTCAAAAATAAAATATAAAAAATCCAAAGTTCCAACTTGACAAGTTATCGGGAACCTAAATTGGCATGTCGACTGTTAATTTGAAATTACAAGGATTCTATGTTTCTTTTTGACACAACCATTTTTTTGTAATCACTTCAAGTCATTAGCTGTCATGTCACTTTGAGATTTTCATACACAATTCATATTATTTTAATAATTAAAAGAATTTTCATATTATTCTGATTCTTTTTCATGTTATTACGAAAAAACCCAATTTATTGTACTTTCTTGATTCAAACAGAGTTTAAGAAATTAGATGTGAAACTTTTGGATACTATGATGTATTTAATAAACAATACATCTTGATATTAATTTTATTTAAGTTATATCATGAATTTTATTTAAATTTATTTTGATTGAGGTTAAATATATTTTAATTATTAATTTAATTAGATATTATAACAATTAATTTTAATTATAGTTATTTAAATGTATTTATTGTAATTATATTTATATTTAAATTCTCTTGAAAACATTACAAATTTAGATCTTATTCTCTATTGCTTTTACTTTTTCATCATACAAGTATTGTTAAACGTACTGAGTTTGAAATTAAAATAGTTTTGTAATACTAACAAATGGTCGCGTGTAATAATCAAATACATTGTACTCCTAAGGAGAATGTAGGTTTAAATATTGAAAGTAACATTATTGGGTTTCAAATCTTGGAAGTAACATTATTGGGAGCAAAGGCCAAATTAGGGGGCTGGCAGGGCCTAATCCCCCTTAATGAAAAATTACTATTTAGGTCCTTTAAAATATTTAAACCAATAAAGGTAAAATTATATTTTGGCCTTCCCTAAAATTATAAAAACTTGATTTAATCATTTAAAAATTATAAATATATAAACTATTAAAAATTAAAATCTCATTCGGCCTCTAAAAACTTATTCTAACTTTGTCCTTAATTCGGAGAGACATCTACGAACCTGAAAAGTTGAAATAATAAATTATTTAGCTTTTAAGATTTTATAATAAATTTATTGAAATATACCCATTTATTCTTTCTTCCTAACCAATTCTACCATTCCCAATGTTAGTTTGTGTTTGTCTTTGAACTTATGATTGGTGGGACATTAAGGTATTGGGTGAAATTAAAAGTGATATATTAATGATTATTATATTAACATCTTTAATGAATTTTTACAAAATAAAAGAAAAAAAATCTTTAATGAACTTTTGATGTAGTCATAAATAATTAATCAATACTCAGTAAAATATAGTCTGTATACTTAATTTAAAATTTAACATGTGTTTTATATTAATTATTTAAAAGTATTTAAAATTTTCATTTCATGTATTGTTGTATATTAAATTTTTAAATGATATAATGATAAATTTAACCTTTAATATATACATTTTGTCAATTTAATAATTTTTAGTTAAATTTGATCATAAACCTATCAAAATGAGGTAAATAGTTTTTTAATGTAAATACTAACTAAAATATTAATCTTTTAACGATGTTGGCGTGACAACCCGCAGGACTATCCACTTGTATTTGATGTTGTATTGATACTATTTGACTATATTACATAAAAACATTAAAAATATACAAAATACAAAAAAATATAAAAAATTCAAAAATAGAAGGAAGTACACATTTGTTATGTTTAAAATTTTAATATTTGCCAATATTTTTATTAAAAAGATAGTAATTCAATTTTTTAAAAGATAAATGTTCAAAATTAATCTTTTTTTCAAGTTGGAACTAAATTTAGCCTAAAACGGGCCAAATTATCCAAATATGCAAACGTTAAGGGATTAAATTGTGATTATACCTATGTGACAATGTTAAACAAAACCACATCTTCTAATTGCACTTTTCTTGATATGCATAACATATTCACATTTAGGATTTTGAAATCAATTTACGTCAATTTTATATCTAATGCAACAGTAGCTTGGGAGACTCTATGACAACGAGAATTAGGCGCTTTTGAACATTGGATGAACAATCAGAAGCTGTCATTCAAATTGCAATGTTGTTTTCAATCCTTGGAGATTCAAGATTGGAAGATATACCTCTGAGAAAAATAGGTTTTCGCTAATTTCCAACAAACCAAACATTCCCAAGAAAATTACCAGAAGAAAAAAAAGAGAGGATGAATTGCAGATGAACGAGTTAGCAAATGTATACTATTCACTATATATTTCTCCAAAAAAATTAGTAAAATTTACATAAATTCTCTGTTTTTGCCTTTCCAATGTTCCTGCAGTTCTTTCAAGAACAGCAAAATACCTGCAAAAAAAAAAAAAGATTCATGCCAGCGTTAGAATTGAATTCGAATTTAGTGGAATCCCACTTGATGAAATGAAATATGAAAAAGAGAGCCGTATGTTGAAACGAACATTGAATCTTCTGGTACGACGACGTCTTTCCATGACAATTTTGAGCCTTTGGAGCATTTCTTGTTCATTGAATATTGTCCCAGGGGAGCTTAAAAAAGCACTTCTTGGAACAGGGGGAGACCAGAGTCCACTCTTGGAATAATCGAAGTTGAACTCAGACACATCAAAGAACTTGTCAAGAAGGCGGTCGGATACAGATTTAGAAACCACTTGAACCTTAACTGGAGATGCCTCAACGAAATCACAAGAAGATGGAGACGAAATAACTTCAGATTCAGAGTTTGACATTGATTTTTTTGTTTCTCCAAAAAGAAAATAATGATAATGGTGATAGCTTAAGCGTGGTCAAGGTTGTTAGAAGGAGATAATGGTTTTAGTGACAAAGACATGTATGGCAGTAAACAATCATGGAGAGTTCGTGGGGGGGGGGGCATGACTAATGTTTTAAAACTCTCGGGGGTTGAAGTTTAGAGGAAACCTGCATTTGGGTAACCAATGATTTCAGCAATGAAAAGCTTGTTTTGTATATCTGCAAATTTTGTTTGGTATGGGGATTATTTCCTTTTTATTTTTATTTTTCTTCTGTGGACCCTCTTATCTTGTTCATTGGAAAAGGTCATGGTTGGTAACCAAGTTTCCAAAATGTGCTTTTAATCGAGTAGGTCCTGTTTATAATTTGAATGGGAACCATATCACCATGGAAAGATTCCTATTTTTTGCAAATGTTTACATTTCCATTTCCTTCACTTTCAGTAAACATTTATTAGGAACTGTTTATTTAGTGCAGGCTACAATGGAAGCAGTAGGCCTTTGGTGGCCTTTTTTTTTTCCCCCATAGGTTTGGCAATAATTTCAACTCATTGGATGCTTAACTTGTTGAGAATAATGTTTTCAAATAATTAAAGCCTCAAGTTTGTGGGTCAGAAAATACAGGCAAAACATAAACTCAGCTCAGGTTTGGTTGATTATTTTACTAAATACCCAACTGCATTTTCCTTGCTATGGGCCAAGGATCGACTTCAGGTGCAGTAAGATAAATAAATATATTGTGACTTTTATCAGAGACCTTTCATCAACAAGAATAGTACGGTCGAGGTATTTATTATTATCACAGTGAAGATTCCAAGAAAAAGAAAACAACCCTTTTGTGCTTCCACGTAAATATTTCTATGTTTTAATATTTGAGATTTACACTTTATTATTTTGAGGTTTTTAAAATTGGGTTTAAAATAAAAACTCTCCTAAATATTATTATAATATAAATATAAAAGTTTAAATTCAATCTCAAATAATTTTATTGCCTTCCCCAATCATCAAATAAATATATATATATATATATATATATATATATATCATCAAGTTATCGTCTTTTAGTTTGGGTTCTATTTCAAACAATTTCATTCTCCTATATATATCTCATCAAGTTGGCTTAATTAAGCTTTTTCAATACTAATTAAAATAGATTTAAATATGTTAAACCTGGTCTTATTCTATTGAAATTTAAAATTTAGTCTATTTATTTTAATTTTTGAAATTAAGTCAACCTATTTTTTATATAAAACTTTTAATCTCTTCATCTAATTTTGCAACTATAAAAATATTGAATAACGAGTTTAGCTCTCATATTTTATAAATTTTATAAATTTGGTCTTTACTTTTTAAATACATAAAATTAAAATTGTTTTTATATTTTCATAAAATTGTTTTAATAAAAAATTAAAAATTATATTTATTTTAAAAAAATTCATCTAAAAATTCAAAATTATAAAAACAAAAATTTTTAAAATTCAAAAGAATTATGTTATTTACTTCTTGAGTAATAATTAGAGGTGATCATGGGCGGGCGGGTTCGGGTGAGCACAGATAAATTTTAAGCCCGTCTACTAGGCCCTTGACCGAAATATGGGCACGAAAATTTGTCCAAGCTTGGCCGAAATAAAATTACTAAGACCGAGCCCGGCTTGGCCGACCCATATTAATTTTTTTGCTTATTTCATTAAATAAAAATTTTAAAATATAATAAATCAAATATATTTAAAAACATAAAACAAATATTAAGACAAATAAAATAATACTAAAACAATTCTTAAAACAATACACAAATTGACAATATAATAAAAAAGGTTATATTAAAATTAAAATGATTAAAATAAAATAAAAATATATTAATATATAATTGGGCGGGTCGGGCCCAAGCCCGGCCAAAACTCTTGTTCGAGGCCCGCCCGCTTTCTAAATGGGCCTCATTTTTTGTCCAAGCCCATTTTTCGGCCTATATTTTACCCAAACCTCCCATTTTTGAGCGGGCCTTGGGCGGGCCGAACCGCCCTTGACCCATGATCACTCTAGTAATAATAAAGTGTCTTCAAATTTAAGTTATTCTTTTGTCAAGATTAAATAGGATTTTAATATAATTTTGAATTTAAATAAAATATTTTTTAGAAATTAAAAATATTAATTTTGAATTTAAATAAAAATATTTTTTAGAAATTAAAAATATTTGTTCAAGTTTAATTTTAATAGTATTGAATGGATAAATCAAACTTTAAGTAGACCTTATTATCATTTAAGGAGTACATAACTTTTTTTTTGAATTTTATGAATTAAAAATATTTTTATTTAATTTTAAAGAGTTTTATTTTAATAATTTTTGGAAAGTTTTTATTTTTATTTTTGCTTTTAATTCTTTTAGAATTTTTTATTTAAAATATAAAAACTTTTGATTTTTATGATTTTATGTACTTTTAAATAGTAAGGAGCAAATGAAAAAAAATAACTATTAAAGGTTAAAAAGATATTTATTAAACATTGTACTAAAATTTTAGAAAATGAGTGGGAATTTGGATGTAGATCAATACATCCTAAAACTTATAAAAAACATAGAAAGAAAAATAAAAGATATAAATTAGTTAGATGGAAACCAGAAATAAAAATATCTGGTTATAATAAAAAGAAAAAAATTGTTAGAAGAAGAACTTTTAAAAATCTAAAAACAAATATGTAAATGTTTCATATGTGATGAAGAAGGTCATATAGCAACAAATTGTCTTAATAAAGGAAAAATGCAAAGAAAATGATAAAAACTCTTGAAGAACAAGATTTAGAAATATGTTTAGAAAAAGAAATAAATCATGAAGAAATATTATATGAATTAATATCGAAACAAACTCGATTCAAATGATGAAAATATATATTTATGTTTAATGTAGAAAGTAGTTCTAATAACTAATTAGAAGAAATTCTTAAATCCGAACAACAGGATATAAAATTAGGAAATTTAATCGGAGAAGAAAAAGACTTTTCTGATGAAATGATAGAAAAATAAATAAGAATCATATTTCTAAAGAAGAAATATATAAAATTTCTAAATTCAAGATATGGAGTCAAAGACACATAGAAAAAATTAGTGACAATACAGTCGCTAAAGATACTAGAGGTGGATTAACAGAAATTCTATTGTTTACTAAAGATAAAATTAAAGGAATTAGGAAGAAATATCTGTAACGCTCGGGTTTGTGGAAGTGTACTGTGACAGCCTTAAAAAGACTCTAGTCGGAATGTGGTTTCGGGACCACAAAACCGAGGCATAAAAATAATTTAATATTTATTTTATTGCCTATAATATGTGTTAACTCATGTGTGACATTTTTGATGTTTTAATTTAGAGTTATAAATGTGAATTTCACTAGAAAGGACCTAGTAGAAAACTTTGAAAGTATGATGGAGAAATGTGTGATGACTAATTAAAGCATCCATGCAAAACAATGGCCTTGCATATCAAATATCCCTCTTTTTATAGGAGGTGGCCGGCCATGACAAAGGAGTATGGGCAAAACATGTCATGAAACATGTTTTGTTGGTGCATTAGGGAGAAACATCAAACTAAGGGGTATGGGTAATAAAAAAATGAAAAAAAAAATGTGTGTGAAGGCTTCTCCCCTCCCCATTGCCGTGTATTGAAGAAAAGAAAAGAAAAAAATTTGCTCATCCATTTCATTCTCTCTTGACCGAAAATACTAAAGAGGAAGGAAGGAATTTTTGCTTCATGTTTGGTTTGGAAGGGGATTAGGAAGAGATTTGGCTATACTTGCATCAAGATTAAGGTATGTTTGAGGTTGTGCCATGGGATTCATGCATGTTTTTAGTTGCTAGCTTGATGTTTTTATTAGCCCATGGTTCAAATCTTTGCTATGTCATGGAATGATATTTGGCCAAAGTGGATGTGGTGTTAATGCCATTGCATGCTAAATATCAAGCTTGATAATGATACATGTGATGGGGGATTGAGGACTCTTAGATTTTCTTTTAGCATTTTTGAATGAGATACTAAGTTCTTTGTTTAACCATGACCAAATTGAAACGGTATGGTGTTGTGGTGTATTCGCCATGGTATATCCATAAGTATGATTCATGCATGTTGCATGGTAGGTAAGATTTGAGCTTTGGATATGTGTTTATATTTGGATATAAGCAACTTGAGATTCGGCCCTTGCACCTACATGAATATATGTTTGCACATGATGTATTGGTATGACATATATACTATTTCAAGGTGTATATTTGCTTGTGATGATGTTTCGATTATGAAGGAAATGATAGATGTGTATTGAGTTACAATATGGAATGCGTTAGTTAGTAAAATGTATGCTGTTTTTTTGTGTGGTATTAAGTGTATAATTGGCCTCAACATGGACATGCATATTCGCCACATGAGGGAAATGGTGTGCATGCATTCGGTTAGAGGCAAGCATATTGATGCCTATTCTTGGCTTAGAAAATCCGCTAAGGAGAGTACTAACTAATGTGTTGAGTTGATTCATGATTTCCGTACATATGTGACTTTAATGTCTAATGAAAATATGTGGGCTAAGTACCTTGAATTCCTCTTCGATGCTCAAATGATAAAACCAATTTATTTGTTAAATTAAGCTCAAGAGCAAAGGGAGCTAAATCCGATAAGGGAAGGAAAAAGTCGTCGAATAGCCGTCAAATCGTTCGACCACGCCCGAGGTAAGTTCTCGAGTAATGGAACTTAGATTATGATTTGATTAGATCATGCTCTTTGTGTGTGGCTATTGAGCCGAAATTGCAAATGTGATAAGTGACTTGTGTTTGAATTTTGCTAATGAGAATGAAATACGAATGTGTCATGATTTATTGATAATTGTGCTTGGCTATTTGAATGATTCCGGGCTAAGTCCCGAAGGCTTTGTGTTAAGTGACCATATCCGGACTAAGATCCGAAGGCGTTAAATGCGAGTTAATAAATCCGGGTTAAGCCCGAAGGCATTTGTGCGAGTTACTAAATCCGGGTTAAGCCCGAAGGCATTTGTGCGAGTTACTAAACCCGGGTTAAGTCCCGAAGGCATTCGTGCGAGTTACTATAACCGGGGTTTGTCCCGAAGGCATTTGAGCGAGTCGTTATATCCGGTTAAATTCCGAAGGTACGTGATTCGAGAACGAGCGTTCTTGCTGTAAAAATTTCAGTTAATACGCTTGAAAAATTCCAGCAATGAGGTATGTTCGTATGTGCTTGAAATTAGTTGATTCCCTTCGAATGATATTTGCTCAGTCGAGTAATGAGCTTCCGGTATTTGGCTAAGATGATCCCTTATGTATGAATATAGGGGTTGGAATGTGAAATAAGTATGACATTGAGAATTTGTGCATACGAAATTATCCGTTAGCTATATGATTGCTATGCTTTTGTTGTGCTGGAATCCCTTGCTCAAACTTACTAAGCATAAATTGCTTACTCCGTTTCTCTGTTTCTCTGTTTTATAGATTTTGCTCGTTAGCTATCGGATTCGGGATCATCGAAGTCGAAGTCATCCACACTATCAAAGCCCTTTTGGTATTCTTTTAGTTGAACTCCGGATATAGCATGTATAGGACTACCCTTTGCTGTTTTTCAAATACGTTTTGTGATGTATGTGTGTACAGCCATGCGAAAATGGCTCGTAAAAGTGGGGTATGGCATTAGACTATTTGTGTTTATGTATATATGTATGATTTCATGATGTGAGCATGGACTGGAATGGAAGTGTTGGGCAAATGATCAGCCATTGGAATGGCTAAATATGAGTATATGTGGACCTATGTATGACAAAACTCTAGTTGGTCCATGGAAACCACGAAATAGGTAAAGTTTACCTTGAAAACAGATACGGACAGCAGCAGTGGTGAGCATTTGAAAAATCACTAAAATTTTTAGGAATGGAATTAAATAGTGAATAAATTATGTAAATGAACCTTGATGAATCTACTTTCATATGGAAGAAACGAAACGGTCATATGAGTTATATGTTAAGAGATATTAAAGTTCTCGTGAAACAGGGCCAGAACAGTTTCTGGATCCCCTATTCCGACTTTGGAAATTCATTGTAAATTAACCAGAGATGATTAGGAGTCATGCCATATATGTATAGATTCCTCTTTGAGTCTAGTTTCTAAAGAAACAAACAGCATCAGTATTGAAGACCTGTACCGGAAGATATCCAATTCGTAATGCATAAAGGTCAGTGTAGTCGAACCTTGGAATAGGGGAGACTTTAACTAATAAACTGTACTAATTGGCTCGACCAAAAATTCTAGAAAAAAATTTGTGGATGGACATATGAGTCTAGTTTCGGGGAAAAATTACGAAACTGATTTTCGAGTTTTGAAACTCAAGATATGATTTTTAAGGCGACAGTGATGTAGTAACCAGCTTGTCTGGAAATTTTTAAATGGACAGTGAAAATGATTAAGTTAAGTTTGTGTGCACCTTGTGTTCAACTCCGGTAACGGACTCGGGTACGGGGTGTTACATGTACACAGTCGTTATCAAGTAATAAGTAAATATCAATTTATCGTCTCCACAGGGATTGTATTTGTGCTAAGTCAATTAATTTGTAAAATTATATTAACAATTTGATAAATAAAAACAATATAATTGAGAAGTGATGATTAAAATACATTAAACTAAATGCAATGATCCTTGATGAGATTTATCCTAACATGCAACTATATGAGTCAAATAGATTTTAGCAGAATTAAAACAATAAGCAACAATTATAACATAAATAAGCTAGGACAAATAATTTAATTAAACTTAAATTATTATCAACATGCTTATCAATACTCGAAAAAGCATTCCATGGCAACTCGATATTTCATGATTTTGGAAACCACATTAGGTCCTTTCGGAATCCTTTACTTGGTAAATATGCATTTTATTGATCCTTATTTACTAAGGGTTTCTTAGTATTCGTGCTACGTAACAGGGACGTGTTAGGTTTGAAATAATTTAATCGCACAAATCCAAAAACTATGCAGATAACAGAGCCTGATTAGGGTTGTTATGTAACCTAAAATTTAATTGGGTTAGGATCTAAATTGAGCATGCACATTTCAATTATGTGTCCATTAGCCTTCGTCTGGTTAGGATCGCTAAACTAATTCAAGTGCATTTCAATCACGTATGAACGAAATATAGACTTGATTTTAATTGAAAACATGATCGATTAAGGCACAAACATTATAAGCATGAATCAAATAAATATTATTCAATCAAAATAATCATCCTAGCTTAAATAAAATTAAGCTATCATTGTTGTAAACAAGAACAGCAAACACATAGCAAACATTATTGAATTAAATTAAAGAAAAGAAAGATTAAACCCAAATCAAAGTGGTTGTCACCGAAGACTCTGACTGACGAGGGCTCCTTCGTTCCTTCGCTTAGCTCCTTTGCTGATGGCTCTTTGAGGTAGCCAACCAAGGGCTTTTTAATAGGCTAATTTGCTAAAAATCTTTATGCAAAGATGATGATAGGCATGAGGGCTAAGAGAGTTGAGAGAGGAGAGAATGATGAATGAGTGAGGGATGAGGGATGATTAGAAAAGTGAGAAATGGGGACTTAATTATAGGTGAGGCAAGGGAGCTAGTTAAAAATAGGAGTGTCCATCTTTTGCAATTTCCTCCAAGGGTGGCTGGCCATGATTTGTGGAAATGTGGCTGATTTTTGCTTGATTTAAGTGCCACAACATCATCAGGATCAAGACTCGATCAATTGTAAATCTCCGGGTAAATCTCCGATTTCTTCAACTCTTCAAGGACCTTGTGTAATTAAACCAAAATTCGATTTATGAATATCCACATGTAGCCGAATTTTGGGTTGACTTGGTCCTCCATTTGGATGGTTTTGTAATCAACATAAAGCTCTCAGACCTGTCTAGCAATCAATTGCAAATCTCCGGGTAAATCTCCGATTTCTTCAACTCTTCAAGGACCTTGTGTAATTAAACCAAAATTTGATTTATGAACATCCACATGCAGTCGAATTTTGGGTTGACTTGGTCCTCCATTTGGATGGTTTTGTAATCAACATAAAGCTTTCAGACCTGTCTAGCAATCAATTGCAAATCTCCAAGTAAATCTTCGATTTCTTCAACTCTTCAAGTGTAACACCCCGAACCCGAGACCGTTGCCGGTGTCGGACACGAGGGGTTAACAAGCCAAAACCACTTATGGCACCGACCAATTTGACATTCCCAGGCAAGCTGGAAAACTGCATCGCTGTCGCCTTAAAAAGCATATCTCGAGTTTCACAACTTGGAAACTGATTCCGTAAATTTTCCCTGAATTTAGACTCATATATCCATCCATGGATTTATTTCTAGAATTTTTGGTCGGGCCAATTGGTACATTTTATTAGTTAAAGTCACCCATGTTACAGGGGTCGACTACACTGACCTTCGCGCGTTACAACTTGAATATCTCTCTGTACAGGGTTTCAATACTGATGCCGTTTGTTTCTAATGAAACTAGACTCAAAAAGGAATCTGCAAATATAAGGCATGACTTCTAATTCATTCTGGATAATTTATGGTAAATTTTCAAAGTCGCGACAGGGGACCCAGAAACCGTTCTGGCCCTGTCTCACGAGAACTTTAATATCTCTCGGTATACTGTTCATATGATCGTTTCGTTACTTTCATATGAAAATAGACTCGTCAAGGTTCGATCAAATAATTTATTCACTATTTAAAACCGTTCCTACAAATTTTGGTGATTTTCCACATCCACGTCACTGCAGCTGGCAGCATCTGTTTTTAAGGTAGGCTTTACCTATATTGTAGTTCCCATGAACCAACTATAGTCTAGTCATACTTATGTCCACATATGATCATATTTAGCCATTCCAATGGCTGATCATGTGACCAACTCTCTCATTCCAAACCATAATCACATCATGAAACCAAATATAATTACAAACCACAAATGGTCTAATTCCATACTCCACTATTACGAACCATTTTCGCATGGCCGTACATATACATCACAAGTACTTAAAACAACCGAGGGTAGTCCTATACATGCCATATCCAAAACTCAACTAAAGGAGTACCAAAAGGGCTTTGATAGTGTGGTTGACTTCAACTTCTATGATCCCGAATCCGATCGCTAACGAGCAAAATCTATAAACAGAGAAACAAAGAAACGGAGTAAGAAATTTATGCTTAGTAAGTTTCGAGCCATAATATACACACAACCAAAGCATAGCATTCAAGTAGCTAAACAATAATTCATATGCACAATTTCTCAAAGACATGCTTACTTCACAATCCCAACTCTTATATTCATACACAAAGAACGGCCTAGTTAATGCCGATAGCTCATTTATCATTAGAGCGAATATTCATACGCACTTACTCATAGTGTGCGAAGCACACACAAAACATACCTTGTTGTTGGGAATTTCACAACTGCATTAACTGAAAATTTTCCAGCAAGTTCAAAGTTCTCGAATCACATACCTTCGGAGTTTATCCGGATATAGCTACTCGTTCAAACGCCTTTGGGACATAGCCCGGTTATGGTAACCCGCACAAAGGCCTTCGGGACTTAACCCGGATATCACAATTTGCACAATTGCCTTGGGCTTAGCCCGGATATCATAACTCGCCTAATTGCCTTGGGCTTAGCCCGATATCATAACTTCGCACAATTGCCTTGGGCTTAGCCCGGATATCACTCGAACATTCATACACATCTTTGTTTCAATTTCATAACACAACTTTTATGCACAATTCACTTAGCAAAAATATCATTTCGGCTCAATGGCCACATACAAAGGCACAATTTCGATTGCTTATTACTTCATTCAATCGAATCAAAATCTAAGTTTCGATACTCGAAAACTTACCTCGGACGTGGTCGAACGATTTCGACGGCTATTCGACGACTTTTTCCTTCCCCTTATCGGATTTAGCTCCCCTTTGCTCTTGAGCTTAATTTAACAAATAAATTGGTTTTATCATTTGAGCATCGAAAGAGGAATTCAAGATACCTAGCCAATATATATGCTCATTAGGCATCAAAGTCGCATATGTACGAAATCACGAATCGAACTCAACACATTAGTTAATATTCCTCTTAGCCAATTTTCTAAGCCAAAATAGACATCAATATGCTTGCCTCTAACCGAATGCATGCACACCAATTTCCCTCATGTGGCGAATAGGCATGTCCATGTTGAGGCCAATTATGCACTTAATACCACACAAAAACAGCATGCATTTTACTAACTAACGCATTACATATTGTAGCTCAATACACATCTCTCATGTACTTCATAACCGAAACATCATCACAAGCAAATATATACCTTGAAATAGTATATATGTCATGCCAATACATCATGTGCAAACATGTATACACATATAGGTGCAAGGCCGAATCTCAAGGCGTTCATACCCATCCAAACACAAATTTTTACCAATCAAGTAACAAGCATAAATCATGCTCATGAATGCACCATGGCCGAATACATCACAACCATACTCTTTCAACTTCGGTCATGGTTAAACAAAGAATTCAATGTCCTACTCAAGAATACTAAAAGAAATTTCAAGAGTAGTCAATCCATCATTACATGCATCATCAACAAGCTTCACATTTAGCATGCAATGGCTTTAACACAATATCAACCTTGGCCAAATACCATTTTTCATGGCATAGCAAGGATTTGAACCATGGCTAACATGCACATCAAGTTAGCAACCAAAACAAGCATGAATCTCATGACACAACCTCAACATACCTTAATCTTGATGCAAGTATAGCCAAATCTCCTTCTAGATCTCTTCTAAACTAAAAATGGAGCAAAATTTCCTTCCTTCTTAGAATTTTCAGCCCAAAGAAAATGAGAATGGATGAACCAAATTTTTTCTTTTCCTTTCTCTCAACTCACGGCCAAGGGGGAAGCATGGATGAGACCATTTTTTTCTTTCTTTGCCCATGCTCTTTATTTTATTATTTCACCCTAATGCACCAACAAAACATGTTTCATGACATGTTTTGCCCATCCACTCTTGCCATGGCGGCCACTTCATGTTGGGGGAAATTGACATGCAAATCCCTTATTTTTGCATGCATGTTCAACTAGTCATCACACCTTTCCCCATCAAACTTTCAAAGTTTACTACTAGGTCCTTTCTAATGAAATTCACATTTATAACTCTAAATCGAAACATCAAAATGTCACACATGAATTAACACATATTATAGGCATCAAAATAAATTATAAATTATTTTTATGCCTCGGTTTTGTGGTCCTGAAACCACCTCCCGACTAGGGTCAATTTTGGGCTGCCACAACTCTCCCCCACTTAAGAAATTTTCGTCCCCGAAAATCTTACCGGTAAATAGGTTTGGGTAACGCTCATTCATAGGGCTCTTGGGTTCCCAAGTAGCTTCTTCCATCCCGTGTTTGAGCCATAACACTTTTACTAACGGAACCCTTTTGTTTCGCAACTCCTTCACTTCACGAGCTAGGATAGGAATCGGTTCTTCTTCATAACTCACATCGGATTGAATTTCAACCTCTGATAGACTAATTACGTGCGACGGATCAGATCTATAGCGTCGAAGCATCGAAACATGAAAGACATCGTGAATCTTTTCAAGTTCAGGGGGCAAAAATCAAACGATATGCAACTGGACCGACTCGCTCGGATATCTCATATGGCCCAATGAACCTCGGGCTCAACTTGCCCTTACGGCCGAATCGAGTATCTTTTTCAAGGCGAAACCTTGAGAAACACTTTATCTCCCACGATGCTCGATGTCTTTACGCTTGGATCCGCGTCACGACTTCGACGATCGGAGGCTATCTTTGATTTTCACGGATCACTATCACTTTCATTCAACATCTTTAATCAAGTCCACCCCGAAAATTTTGCTTTCACCGAGCTCCGTCCAACACAATGGTGTACGGCATTTACGCCCGTACAAGGCCTCGTAAGGTGCCATCTTAATACTTGATTGAAAACTATTGTTGTAAGCGAATTCAATCAAAGGCAAATACCGTTCCCATGAACCATCGAACTCGAGGATGCAACATCTTAACATATCCTCAAGTATCGAATCATCCGCTCGGATTGACCATCGGTTTGGGGTGAAAGGCGGTCTGAAATGCAACCGTACCAGAGCCTCTCGCAACTTCTTCCAAAATCGCGAGGTAAATCTCGGATCTCTATCCGACACGATGGAAATAGGCACCCGTGTAATCTCACAATCCGAGAAGCGTACAATTGGCTAGTTTGTCCATTGAAAAATCCGTACGTACGGGGACAAAGTGAGCCGACTTAGTCAATCTATCTACAACGACCCAAATCGCATCTTTCTTACTCGCTGACAATGGCAGTTCGGATACAAAGTCCATTGTGACTCGATCCTATTTCCACTCGGGTATCGTGATCGGCTGAAGTAATCCTGAAGGCACTTAATGTTCCGCTTTCACTTGTTGACATATTAAACACCTCGAAACGACGTCGGAGATGTCTCGTTTCATACCATGCCACCAAAACCGACGTTTCAAATCATTGTACATTTCCGTACTCCCCGGGTGGATTGCCATTCGGCTACAATGGGCTTCTTTCAGAATTATCGAAATATGTTTCGAATTCTTTGGAACACACAGACGATTTCTCAACCTCAAACAATCGTCATCATCGATTTGAAACTCGATTCCTTGTTCGAACACACTCGGCCCGTTTTGCAACCAGCTCATCGTCGACTTTACGAGCTTCACGAATTTGACGTATCAATAATGGTTTGGCTTTCAATTCAGCTACTAACACATTGTCGGATCGAGCGGACAAGTGCACGTTCATCGCTCGTAAAGCTAATAATGATTTACGACTCAAGGCATCCGCAACCACATTCGCCTTTCCGGGTGATAGTCAAAGACCGATTCATAATCCTTTAACACTCGAGCCAACGTCTTTATCGCAGATTTAAGTCTCTTTGAGTCATCAAATATTTGAGACTTTTATGATCCGAATACACATGGCACTTCTCACCAAATAAGTAATGTCGCCATATCTTTAAGGCGAATACGATGGCAGCCAATTTGAGACCATGGGTCAGATAATTTTTCTCATGTAGCTTTAATTGCCTCAACGCATAGGCCACAACTCGACCTTCTTGCATCAATCGCAACCTAACCCAAGTAGGAGGCGTCACTATAGATGACAAACTCTTTGCCAGATTCGGGTTGCACTAGAATTGGGGCTTCAGTCAAATAAGTTTTCAGTTGATCGAAACTTTTCTAACATTTCTCCGTCCATTCGAACTTAACATCCTTTTGGAGTAGCTTCATCATTGGCGTGGCTACCGTTGAGAAACCTTTTACAAATCGTCGGTAATAACCAAGCAAGCCCCAAAAAGCTCGAACCTCGGTAATATTTCTGAGGCTTCCTATTAAGTATGGCTGAAATTTTGTTCGGTCGACTCGAATACCGATGCAAATACCACATGTCCCAAGAAGCTAACCTCTCTTAACCGAACTCACACTTGTTGAACTTAGCATATAATTGCTTATCCCATAAGATTCGCAAAGACTAACCTCGGTGTTCAAAGATGTTCGGCCTCATTTCTTGAATAGACCAAGATGTCATCAATGAACACGACTACGAACCGATCCAAATATGGTCTGAAGATCCAATTCATTAAATCCATAAATACCGCAGGGGCATTAGTAAGCCCAAACGGCATCACTAGGAACTGTAGTGACCATATCTCGCTCAAGGCAATCTTGGGTGCGTCTAAATCTCGAATTATGGCGATAATAGCCCGATCTCAAATCTATTTTCGAGAACACTGAAGCTCCTTCAGTTGATCGAACAAATCGTCGATCTGTGATAGCGGATATTTGTTCTTTATCGCCGCTTTATTAAGTCGACGATAGTCGATCTACGACCTCATGGTTCCATCCTTCTTTTCACAAACAACACCGGTGCACCCCAAGGTGAAAAATTCGGTGAGCAAAACCTTTATCCACCAATTCTTGCAACTAAGCTTTCAACTCCTTTAATTCCGTTGGTGCCATACGACACGGAGCTATCGAAATTGGAGTGGTACCGGTACCAATTCGATGCCAAACTCTATTTCCGAACAGTGGTAAACCCGCAATTCTTCAGGAAAACATCCGGTATTCACAAACCAACGACACGATTCGGGTTTCTTTTCTAACTCCTTGTCATCTAGAACATACGCAAGGTATGCTTCGCACCCCTTTCTTACGTATTTCTGGGCCAACATTGCTGATATTACAGCTGGCAACCCCTTTAAGTCCGTAGACTCATCCCAAATTATCTCGTTATTTGCGCACCTCAGATTAATAGTCTTGCTTTTGCAATTTACAACCGCATCGTGCATGGTCAACCAATCCAAACCAAGAATGACGTCGAATTCGTCGAATGGCAAAAGCATCAAGTCCGCCGGAAAACAAGAACCTCGAAATACTAGGGGACTTTTCTTACACACTGTGTTGATAAGCACGTAATGACCCAAGGGGTTTAACTCCCGAATTACAAACTCGAGAGACTCAATGGGCAAAGTCTTCTTGGATGCTAAGGTTTCAGATATATAAGAATAAGTAGGACCGGGGTCAATCAAAGCAATCACATTAGTGTAAAGGAGAGTAAGAGTACCGGTAATAACATCTCGGCGAGGAAGTATCCTCACGCGCGTATGGCATAAGTCTTAGCAGAGCACGAGCCTCGGATCGATGGTAGCATCTCTAGATCCTCTCTGACCGCCACTAGCATTGCCCATATTTCTAGGTGGCCTACCTCGAGTTGTGGTAGCACCCGGGTTCCCACTTTGATTTACGTTTTGTTCAGATAAACTCGGGCAATCCTTAATGAATGATCAACTGATCCGCACTTGTAACAGGAGCGGTCACGGAATCTACAACTCCTAGAATGCCACTTGCCACAATATTGGCACTCCGTTCGTCTCGACGATCATTGCCAACATCGGCGATCAAGTGACTCGCGTGCCCATAGGGGGTCTATCGCGGTCTCATCTAGAAAAGGCGAAATGTCTCTAGACCGCCTAAGCCATCTCTAAATTTCTTTGATGATGTGGGAAGGGCTTCCCAAGACCTCTTCTGAAACTCCCTTGCTCCCACTTCACTTTTCTTTTCTCCATCTTGAGCTCCTCGGCTTTGCACGCTCGCTCAACAAGAGCCACAAACTCTCGGATTTCCAAAATGCCAACATACGACTTATATCATCGTTGGTCCATCTTGAGCGTTTACACATCACTTACGAAGAAATGCATTCAGCAGCGTCATGGCTAAGCCTTACAAATTTTTGTTCATAGTCGGTAACCGACATGGAACCTTGCTTAAGATCAAGGAATTCCTTCCGTTTTGGTCCATAAATCTCGATGATATACTTCTTTCGAATTCAGTTTGGAAGAACTCCCAAGTTACTTGCTCTCTAGACACCACGAAGTCGAGTACTCCACCAATAGTAGGCGAATCGCATAGCAAGGAGATAGTACACTTTAACCATTCATCGGTGTACATGATAGCTCATCGAGCACCGGATAGTGTTGTCCAACCAAAATTCAGCTTGCTCGGCATCGTCATTATCCGTAGCTTTAAATTCAGTGGCCCCATGTTTTTGAATCACGTCGATCGGGGCTTACTTGACCTTATTTGGTCGATTACGGAGGTATTGTAGGTCTTGGGGTTGCATTAGTCGGGAATGGAGGTTGTGGAACAGTAGTGTTAGTTCTAATGTATTGGTTGAACCAATCATTCATCACACTATAAAAGGCTTGCCTAGCCTCATCATTCGGATTGCTAGCCATAAGTTGAGAGTCCGTCGGATTGTCCCCTTGCGGAGCAAGCGCCGCACTCTCTATATCATCGCTATTGCTCGGTTGGGATCGGGATCCATTGCTATAAACAAACACAAATTGATTGTCGAAATCACCACACTATCAATTTATCACTTAATGGCATGTATAGCTAGACCCCAAACATATCACGGTAGTCCTAGGATCGACTAAACCGTAGCTCGATACCAATAAAATTGTAACACCCGAACCCGAGACCGTTGCGATTGTCGGACACGAGGTTAACAAGCCAAAACCACTTATGGCACCGACCAATTTGACATTCCCGGCAAGCTGGAAAACTACATCGCTGTCGCCTTAAAAAGCATATCTCGAGTTTCAGAACTCGGAAACTGATTCTATAAATTTTCCCTAAATTTAGACTCATATATCCATCCATGGATTTATTTCTAGAATTTTTGGTTGGGCCAATTGGTACAGTTTATTAGTTAAATTCACCCATGTTACAGGGGTCGACTACACTGACCTTCACACGTTACAACTTGAATATCTCTCTGTACAGAGTTTCAATACTGATTCCATTTGTTTCTAATGAAACTAGACTCAAAAAAAAATCTTCACATATAAGGCATGACTTCTAATTCATTCTGGATAATTTATGGTAAATTTTCAAAGTCGCGACAGGGGACCCAGAAACCGTTCTGGCCCTGTCTCACGAGAACTTTAATATCTCTCGGTATACTGTTCATATGATCGTTTCGTTACTTTCATATGAAAATAGACTCGTCAAGGTTCGATCACATAATTTATTCACTATTTAACACCGTTCCTACAAAATTTGGTGATTTTCCACATCCACGTCACTGCAGCTGGCAGCATCTGTTTTTAAGGTAGGCTTTACCTATATTGTAGTTCCCATGAAACAACTATAGTCTAGTCATACTTAGGTCCACATATGATCATATTTAGCCATTCCAATGGCTGATCATGTGACCAACTCTCTCATTCAAACCATAATCACATCATGAAACCAAATATAATTACAAACCACAAATGGTCTAATTCCATACTCCACTATTACGAACCATTTTCGCATGGCCGTACACATATACATCACAAGTACTTAAAACAACCGAGGGTAGTCCTATACATGCCATATCCAAAACTCAACTAAAGGAGTACCAAAAGGGCTTTGATAGTGTGGTTGACTTCAACTTCTATGATCCCGAATCCGATCGCTAACGAGCAAAATCTATAAACAGAGAAACAAAGAAACGGAGTAAGCAATTTATGCTTAGTAAGTTTGAGCCATAATATACACACAACCAAAGCATAGCATTCAAGTAGCTAAACAATAATTCATATGCACAATTTCTCAAAGACATGCTTACTTCACAATCCCAACTCTTATATTCATACACAAATAACGGCCTAGTTAATGCCGATAGCTCATTTATCATTAGAGCGAATATTCATACGCACTTACTCATAGTGTGCGAAGCACACACAAAACATACCTTGTTGTTGGGAATTTCACAACTGCATTAACTGAAAATTTTCCAGCAAGTTCAAAGTTCTCGAATCACATACCTTCGGAGTTTATCCGGATATAGCTACTCGTTCAAACGCCCGGGACATAGCCCGTTATGGTAACCCGCACAAAGGCCTTGGGACTTAACCGGATATCACAATTTGCACAATTGCCTTGGGCTTAGCCCGGATGTCATAACTCGCCCAATTGCCTTGGTCTTAGCCGGATATCATAACTCGCACAATTGCCTTGGGCTTAGCCGGATATCACTCGAACATTCATACACATCTTTGCTTCAATTTCATAACACAACTTTTATGCACAATTCACTTAGCAAAAATATCATTTCGCTCAATGGCCACATACAAAGGCACAATTTCGATTGCTTATTACTTCATTCAATCGAATCAAAATCTAAGTTTCGATACTCGAAAACTTACCTCGGACGTGGTCGAACGATTTCGACGGCTATTCGACGACTTTTTCCTTCCCTTATCGGATTTAGCTCCCTTTGCTCTTGAGCTTAATTTAACAAATAAATTGGTTTTATCATTTGAGCATCGAAGAGGAATTCAAGATACCTAGCCAATATATATGCTCATTAGGCATCAAAGTTGCATATGTACGAAATCACGAATCGAACTCAACACATTAGTTAATATTCCTCTTAGCGAATTTTCTAAGCCAAGAATAGACATCAATATGCTTGCCTCTAACCGAATGCATGCACACCAATTTCCCTCATGTGGCGAATATGCATGTCCATGTTGAGGCCAATTATGCACTTAATACCACACAAAATGGCATGCATTTTACTAACTAACGATTACATATTGTAGCTCAATACACATCTCTCATGTACTTCATAACCGAAACATCATCACAAGCAAATATATACCTTGAAATAGTATATATGTCATGCCAATACATCATGTGCAAACATGTATACACATATAGGTGCAAGGTCAATCTCAAGGGTTCATACCCATCCAAACACAAATTTTACCAATCAAGTAACAAGCATAAATCATGCTCATGAATGCACCATGGCGAATACATCACAACCATACTCTTTCAACTTCGGTCATGGTTAAACAAAGAATTCAATGTCCTACTCAAGAATACTAAAAGAAATTTCAAGAGTAGTTAATCCATCATTACATGCATCATCAACAAGCTTCACATTTAGCATGCAATGGCTTTAACACAATATCAACCTTGGCCAAATACCATTTTTCATGGCATAGCAAGGATTTGAACCATGGCTAACATGCACATCAAGTTAGCAACCAAAACAAGCATGAATCTCATGACACAACCTCAACATACCTTAATCTTGATACAAGTATAGCCAAATCTCCTTCTAGATCTCTTCTAAACTAAAAATGGAGCAAAATTTCCTTCCTTCTTAGAATTTTCAGCCCAAAGAAAATGAGAATGGATGAACCAAATTTTTTCTTTTCCTTTCTCTCAACTCACGGCCAAGGGGGAAGCATGGATGAGACCATTTTTTTCTTTCTTTGCCCATGCTCTTTATTTTATTATTTCACCCTAATGCACCAACAAAACATGTTTCATGACATGTTTTGCCCATCCACTCTTGCCATGGCCGGCCACTTCATGTTGGGGGGGGAAATTGACATGCAAATCCCTTATTTTTGCATGCATGTTCAACTAGTCATCACACCTTTCCCCATCATACTTTCAAAGTTTACTACTAGGTCCTTTCTAATGAAATTCACATTTATAACTCTAAATCGAAACATCAAAATGTCACACATGAATTAACACATATTATAGGCATCAAAATAAATTATAAATTATTTTTATGCCTCGGTTTTGTGGTCCCGAAACCACCTCCCGACTAGGGTCAATTTTGGGCTGTCACATCAAGGACCTTGTGTAATTAAACTAAAATTTGATTTATGAACATCCACATGCAGCCGAATTTTGGATTGACTTGGTCCTCCATTTGGATGGTTTTGTAATCAACATAAAGCTTTTAGACCTGTCCAGCAATAGTAGATAATTTAGAGGACCAAAGATATAATTTAACCACTTTAATTAATCAACTTACTTAATTAATTAAAACTCAATTTATTAATGAAACATATTAAAATAAATTATTAAATATAACTTTATATTTTATTATTTAATTTTAATCATGCATAACCCACTTTATAAGTTGAAAATATAATATGCTCAAATTAATATAAAAGAAGCCATTTTCGCATGAAAACTATATAATAAAGTATAAAATCACATTTTAATAATTTCTATTTCCCAATTTCATATTTTCATAAATTTCATTAATTTATTAAGCAATTACTTGGTTTTAACAACAAATTTAGTAAAAGGTGACGAATTATACAGGAAAAATCCTATATATTTTTCAGTTTACACACCTCCAAACTTAAATCATTACTCGTCCCGAGTAATATTCATGCACAACACAAGGTTTCACTAAAGCAAAATCACTAAAAGTGTAAGCAGATGAATCCTTGCCCCATAATCATGTATTAATAAATTCATGCTCATAGATCTTCTTTATTAACAAGTAAATCATACGCAAACATTTTGAAACTTTTATACTAAGTTTCAAGTTATGCCAACATGAATCATAATATGTATATATGTCACAGCCATAGATAATATTCTTCATTCAACATAATTTCTCCTTAATCAAGCAAAACAATCATAGGGCTTATTTATGATCTTCATATGTTGAACTTAGAACTCCCTCTCCATTAATGTAGGTGACATAATCATTAAATCAATAGGTCTTTTTTAAGGTTGTAATAGGGCTCGATTAAAGGTAGCCATTTTAACAGATGAGACATTTTGGTTTCAAAATCTTAACCTTTAATTTTGTCTTGGATTTTTCGAAATACAACCTTTTTCTTTAAGTGAACCTTTGGAATACCCCCGAACTTATTTTGAACTCATGCTCATACATTTTTCTTTGTGGAAACTGAGCAAACTTTTTTTCGCTCTTTATTTTTTAAGCATGAACATGTACATCCTTTGAAAATTTCCTCAAATGTCATTTACCGAGAAAACTTTAGTTAAGATGGGTGCACAAAATTAGGATAACTTTAAAAGATGGAGATATGGCTTGTAATGTAGGTTCATTGCAATAAACAAACCTTTTAAGCTCAAAATTATAGTTTCAAGGGTCTAATATCATAAGATGGGCTTGAAAAGGCTTAAATGATCCAAAGAAATAGTGCCTATATCATTTTAGACTTTTATGTCTCTTAGGATTTCGTCTCAAGAAAGTTACTAAGTCAATTCTAAGGATATAAACCTTCATGCATGTCTAATCTCAAAAGAAACTAAGTTTTCATGGTAAACATTATCTAAGACTAAGATCATACAATCATTCCATTCTTCATGATAACATACAACCACTCAGATAAAATCATCATTCATGCTCGCATACAAGTTATCTCATTAACAAAAAATTTATCTAAACATTCATTTATTAAAACATACTCATGAAAGAAATGATTGAAACATACTTGAAAATTTTAAAGATTCTGAGCAATTATTTGCCTTACCCCCCTTTAAAAAGAAGCAATGTCCTCATTGCAAGAACAAAGTAATGAATGAAAACTAAACACCAGGTAGGGTTAAAAAGAAAGAGAGGTGAGTCATTAAGACTACTTAAATACCAAGTCTTTCCTCATAATCTAGTCCTAGACATGTTCATTCCCATTACCACATCACTTAGTCTTTTTCTTTTTAAAGAAGCATTTATTCATGCTTGCTATGTTTTATTTTGCAGAAATTAAATCTTAGTTACTAAAGAAACAAATTCCTAAAGACCTAAAATAAATAAATAAAAAGACAAGGATCACCCATTTTATTTCTCTGACTCATTCCCCTTGTCTTCTTTAACTCCTTCTCCACTTGTATAATCAAATATCTTTCGTCCATGTCTCAAAGATAGCATCTGGGAACTCAGGAACAAAAGTGTTAGAGATATTCTTAAAAGTATTTCGAATCGAATTATCTTTAATTTTTTCATATTTCCAGTAAGTTTGTTGTTGATTGTGCATAAACTTGCACATATCCATCAACATTGAAAACTATGATTTCCTTTAAGTACTTGCAAAAGTTGGCATGGGAGTTGTATATTTAGGTTCAACACTTAGCTTGACTGGTTCTTCTTCTGGCTTAACCCTTGGTTTAGGCTTTTCAGATCCTTCAACTGGTTTAGGACTGTTTAGTTCATTATCAGATTCTTCTTCTTCAGTGGCTGTAACTGATTCAGTTTCAGTTTCATTTGTTGACTCCTCAGTATCTGGCTCAGTTGGTCCTTCTTGCTCACCTTGATTCAACTCATGCACCTTATCTACTAACCTTTCACGATCATGACTTGTAATGCACCCTTGGACATATTGCCTCTTCAAATTCGCTTGTGTTTTAACATGGGCCCTTAAACAAAGTGAAGTGATTAATGATGGGAAATAAGCACTTCCTATCTTCATAAATCTCCTTGAGAATAATTTTCATTAATGGACTTTTCTGTCAAGATGGCATATAACAAGAGCATTCGTTCCATCGAGATGGTGGAAATATGTGAGATAGGCATAAAACTATAGCAAACAAAATAAAACCATACCTTTGCTACTGGTTTTAGGTATTCCCTTCGACAAGAATGGCTCCTCTACTTTCTTATAATCCATTGGGATCCCGAATTTGTCACAACATCAAGTACTTGTTGAAGAAAATCCCAATTTATGTTGTTCATCATAGGGTAGTACTCATCTTCTTCAACATTAGGTAAGTTAAATTAATTATTGATGGACTTAAAAGTAAGAGGTACCTTTTTCTTCCGAACGATGACCTCAGTAGCATCTTGTGTGGTCAAACTTGCATAGAACTCTCGAACTAGTTCATTATTGGGAAATGAACGAGTATCACAAGATCGTTCACACTTGAGAGCATTGATTGTCTTTCTAATTGGTACAGGGACAACCATCAAATTATTACTTTTCAATTTAAAACCTTTTTCCGGCATCAGAGGTTGATGGTTGAAAATTGAATCAAATCTCTCTAAAATTGAATCAAATCTCTCTTTCACTTCTTCATCAATCACAATCGGGTTTCCAAGAGTAGTTTTCGATGATTTAGTTCTTTTGCGAGACATGGTATTTTCTCGAAAATTTAGCAAAGTTCTGCTTATAGAGGAAAAAGAGAAATTAGAAAATGGGTAGGATTTGCTTCGGTGAACCTTGCGACGGTAAAAAGGTTACGTCGGTGAAGGCAGCGTGTGGCAGTAATAGTGGTGTACGGCGGCGATAGCGACTATATGCGGCAGCGATGTTGAGCTCTAGTGATCTCTTTGCGGCGGTTATAGGAGATTTTGGCAAAAAGGAGAGGAGAACTAGGGTTTCTTTCGGGATTTGAAATTGATGGTACAAGAGAAAAGTTTAAGGATTTTTGGGGTTTAAGCAAATAACTTTGAGGGATATGAAAAATAGTAGAACGAAATGAGGTCTATATAGGGAAAAATTAGGGCAACATGTAGCAAAAACGTAGCTACATTAGGGTTACTTGGGCGGCAAGCAATGGAAGTAGCGGCAATGGGTGTGGAGTTTTCCCTCTTTTTGCTATCTTGGGCCTCAAATTCAGATTGTATCTTACTAAAAAAACTAGTTAGTACTTGGGCCAAATTTGACCCCCTTTATTAACATAAAAATTTAAAATTTAAACAAAACAAATGAAACTAAAAAAAAAAAATTTAAATCTTAATTAGAAAATTTCTTCTCAATAAATTACATTAAATTAATTCCTAAGAAAGGTTGAAGGGGTCACAGTAGTCCCGCTTAAGTTCCAATCTCGTTAGACAGAATTAATTAAATGTACTAAATTAAGAAAATAAATCCTAATTAATTAATTATTTACAAAACAAGTTTATGAAAAATCAAGGGTCTTTTAATTTGAACGAGGATTCAACTCGCTCAACGTCACCATCTTAATAATGTTTGAGACGTTGACCATTGACTTTAAATGTACCTCCATAATTGTTGTATAATTCCACAGCTCCATAAGGATAAACTCGATAGATGGTATAAGGTCATTTCAATCGGGATTTTAGCTTCCCAGGAAATAACTTCAGACTTAACAAAACCATCTGACCTTCTTTAAACTCGTGAGGTCGTATATGACTATCATGCCATCTTTTTTATATTTCTTTATACATTTTGGCATTCTCATAGTAAAACAACCTCAGCTCTTCCAACTCATCCAATTGTAACATCCTTCTCTCACCGGCTTGCTTAAGATCAAAATTCAACTTCTTCAAAGGCCAGTGAGCTCTATTCTCCGACTCTAATGGCAAATGACATGCCTTCCCAAAAACCAACTGATAAGGAGTCATTCCTAACGGTGTCTTAAATGCTATTCGATAGGCCCATAATGCATCATCGAGCCTTCGATACTAATCTTTTCTGTTGGGGCATACTACCTTTTTAAGGATACCTTTGATTTCGCAGTTCACTCTTTCAACTTGCCCATTAGACTGGGGGTGATAAGCAGTAGCAATCTTATGCTTCACATCATATTTTTCAAGCAACCACTTAAGCCACTTGTTCACAAAATGAGAACCTTCATCACTAATAATAGCTCTTGGTGTCCCAAATCGTGTAAACACATGCTTATGTAGGAATCGCATGACTACCTTAGCATCATTTGTAGGGTATGCTTCAACTTCAACCCACTTGAATACATAGTCCACAACAACTAAGATGTATTTGTTCCCATACGAAGAAGGAAATGGGCCTAAAAAGCCAATGCCCTAAACGTCAAATAATTCAATCTCTAAAATGTTTGTTAAGGGCATTCATTCCTCCTTGATATGTTTCCGCTCCTTTGGAATCTATCACAGTTCTTCACATAGGCATAAGTATCTTTAAATAGTGTAGGTCAAGAGAAACCTGCTTGCAAAACCTTAGCTGCAGTACGTGCACCACCAAAGTGTCCCCCACTTGGAGATGAATGGCAATAATATAAGATCTCAGCAATCTCACTTTCAGCTACACACTTTCGGATTATATTATCTACACACTGTTTAAAAAAAATAAGTCTTCCCAGAAATAATACCGACTATCATGAAGGAATTTCTTCCTTTGTTGGTATGTCGTTTCTTGAGGAATTATTCCACATGCAAGATAATTTGCAAAATCAGCAAACCAAGGTGTTTCATGAATTTAACTCACCTTAAATAAGTGTTCACCTGGGAAATTCTCGTTGATAGTCACATGTGATCGAGTTACCTCATCTTGCTCCAACCTCGACAGATGATCAGCTACTTGATTTTCACCACCTTTTCTGTCTTGAATCTCAAGGTTAAATTCTTGGAGTAAAAGTACCCAATGAATTAGCCTCGGTTTTGCATCTTTCTTCATGAGCAAGTATTTAATGGCCGCATGGTCAGTAAATACTATAACTTTGGTACCTATAAGATATGAGCGGAATTTGTCAAAAGCAAAGACTATAGCAAATAGTTCCTTTTCAGTTACCGTATAATTGAGTTGAGCTCCCGTCAAGGTTCTACTTGCATAGGAAATGGGGTGGAACACCTTATTTTTTCTTTGACCCATCACGGCTTCAACAGCATAATCATTTGCATCGCACATCAATTCAAAAGGTGTGCTCCAATCGGGTGTAATAATTATTGGGGTTGAGATTAACCATTTTTCAAGCTCTTCAAAAGCTTCTAAACATGCTTTGTTAAAATCGAACACTGCATCTTTCTCTAACAACAAACGCAATTGTAACACCTCTTACTCGTATCTGACGTCAGGACAGGGTTTGAAGCGTTACCGGACTTAAACGTACCCAATTTCGTAAAATCGGGCCATAAAATTTCATTTAAATTAAAAACATTCACTCACATGTATAATGTCCCTTCATGAGCTACCGAGGCTCTAAACATGCATTAAAGGTAGTTTGGGACTCAACTGAGAACTTTTGAAAGTTTTAGGAAAACTTAGAAAAATTTTCATGAAACAGGGTCACATGCCCGTGTCCTCAGGCCATGTAACTCTTTGTTTATGACATCAGCAAAACAAATTGAACCACATGGCCAAGCCATACGCCCGTATGCTAGGCCGTGTCCTCCACACGGCTGAGACACATGGCCGTGTCTTTACCCGTGTGGCTAGCACTTAGGCTAATGTCCAAGCATTTTTGTTTCCTTAACCCTTCACATGCTTAAACACTTCATAAACATGTGTTATAACACTGATTTAATGGTTACACATCCTTTATTAAGACTCAAAAATAGAATTTGCATGGCTACATACATGTGAATCACATACTCATTTAATACCAAGTCTAAACACGTCTATTCATATTATTTTGGCTTTACCATTTTAATCACTCTTATACTCTTATACCATGTTCAATAGCATACCATTTAATCTCAACAAAATCAGCAAGCATACATATCATGATATCATCTAATCATAGCAATCAAGCCAAATCATATAACCACTTCACAGGGCAATATCACATAACTTGGATAATTAGGCTTACCAGCCATGACCATCATAAGCCAGATCTCATGGCTATATACAATGTACTAATATAAGCCAACATTTTGGCCTAATCATAAGAACACATATCAATAACTAAATAACTTCATTCATACACTTACAATTTGTCCCTGATATAGGCTTACAAGGCTCAAAACAACCATCGGTAGGGATTCAAAACTAAATCGAAGACTTTGGAAAAGTTTAGGAGATTTTCCCTAATACAGAGCCATTCACTTGAAGACATTTAAGATTCATCAATACCCCGAAAGTGATAGATTGATAGTGTGATGCTGCCTCCGACGATTTCCAACCCTGAGCTAACCTGACAACACTAAAAGAAATGTAAAGGAGAGGGGTAAGCTTTATAGCTTAGTAAGTCCATATGAAAATAATAAGAAATTTATTAACATACTTTTACCAAATTCTTACGACATGTTCTCATTGTAACACAATCGAATTTACACATAATTCCACTATTTGCTCAGATTCCAGTCAAGCTATCTACTCGAGTCATAGTAGCTAAAATATTTATAACTTAAGCTACGGAACTATAAATTAAGATCCCCTAATTTTTCCTGAAACTAGAATCACATATATTCTTACCATAAAATTTTCAGAATTTTTGGTCAAGCAAATAAGTACAGTTTATTCTTCAAATTTACCTCTATTCTGCTGTTTGACAGCTTTGACCTTTCTTTACTAAAATTCATTTATCTAATAGTACGAGATTCGGATAATGTTCCCATCTATTTCTATTGAAAATAGACATATTAAGAATTTATTCATATAAATTATAGCCCATAATTAATTTTTTAAAATTTTTTTAGTGATTTTACAAAGTTAAGACAAGGGAGCCCAAAATCACTCTAACCCTATCTCACAAAAATTCAAATATCTCATAATATGAAATTCTTTTTTTACACTATTTCCTCTATGTGAAACTAGACTCAATAAGCTTTAATTTAATATTTTATTCAATCTCTAATCTGATTTCCATAATTTTTGGTAGATTTTCAAAGTCAGACTACTACTGCTGTCCAAAACTGTTTTAGTGCAATATAATGATAACTATCATAAGTTCATTTTCAACTAATCATGAACTCACCATTTCATGGATTCCATGTTCAATTACACAATGTAAGTTAGCATGATATTGCAACAAAATTGATAATCATAATTCATACATCTTAGCTCATCGATGTCTCAACATTTCAAAGTCTCAATAATCATAAACTTAGTGTACATACTTGTACCCCTCGTAGTATAGTATACAACCATACCTTCCGTAACATGTCCTCCTCGAGGTTTCCCTTACATCATCCATCGTATTACCCGTTGAACACTTGGAATATTATTGGATACGCTGAAATTCGCACATAAGTGCCACATATACAAAGGTAGCCAAAGCTACCACATAACATGTAACGCTCACGAAGGAGCTATTCACGGGCTTGCTCATATAAACTATCGGTCTGTAACTACACAGGCTGCTCACAAAGCTGTCAGGTACCCGACCACTCAAGGATTACCTAGCCACTAGTAGGACACACAAGACCATTGCCCGGAACTCAATCACATGTATCGCATCCATTATGAACTCAGACCACTCAACGAGCTCGGATGCCACATATATCATGAACCCAGAACACTCAACGAGTTCGGACTTCTTAATTCCTAGTGACATGTCACTTGTATCCTAGACTTTTCCTAAGATTCAAATGGGATTTTTCGATACTACATCTCTGTCGAACTTACTCAAAGTGTCTATCTCACTATCCATAGTACTAATTGCCTATTCATGGCATAATAAGGCATAACTCAAATAGCAAATAAGCTTTTATAAATTTACATCATATATATCACCTATTTCATATATCACTTGTCATATATCATTATTTTCTTGCATTTCATGTAATATTCTTCCATGTCATATTTCCACGTCATGTATACCATTCCATCAACTTTTCCAATGTATTCAATCATACAATTTATGCAATAATAGTAAAGAATTATAATTCAAACATAACATTGCATTATTATCATACGAACTTACCTCGAATCCGAGCACGACTAATTATTTCATTTTAGTCTACAATCTCGTACTTTTCCGATTTGAGCCCGAATCTTGGTTTTCTTGATCTAACATTTTAGATATAGCTTATTAGGACTCACATTATTCATATAGACCCAAAAATTATATTATGGCAAAATTATATTTTTGCCCCTAAACTTTGTCATATTTACACTTTTTACCCAAGGCTCGTAAAATGATTTTCATTCAATTTCTTTATTCTTTGAGCCTAATCAAATCATTTTCATAACTATAGCAGCCCAAAATTTCCACTAAATCACACTTTTATGACAAATTTTATAACTTTTACAATCTAGTCTTTTTAAGCATTTTCACCGAAAATCACTTAGCAAAAGTCATTTTTTTAACACCCAACTTTCATTTTCTACCATTAGACATCAAAACACATGCATATCACTCATGGGTAAATTTTTAAACATGAACCCTAGCTCAAAATAATGGTAGAAATAGGTAAATCGAGTTACTAGGACTTAAAAAATGTAAAGAACATTAAAAACAGGGTTCAGGATCACTTACAAATGAGCTTGGAAGCTTGAACCAAACCCTAGCCATGGCTTCCATGGTAGATTCGGCTGGTACATGAAGAAGATGGACAAATTTGGCTTATTTTGACTTTTTAATTCTTTTAATTATTAGATTACCAAAATGCCCCCAACTTAAAAATATTCTATTTCACCCATTTCATGTCTATTTTTGTCGAAAAATTAACCAATGGTCTAATTACCATTTAAGGACCTCCAATTTAAAATTTCAAAACAATTTGACACCTCTAACATGTAGAACTTAACTTTTGCACTTTTTACAATTTAGTCCTTTTGACTAAATTGAGTGCGTAAACGTCAAAATTTTCAAACGAAATTTTCACGAAATCATCTCCTGAAATTGTAGACCATAAAATTATAATAAAAATAAGTTTTCTTATGTTTGATTTGTGGTCCCGAAACTACTATTTCGACTAGGCCCTAATTCGGGATGTTACAACAACGGTTTCGAAATTTTCGAAAATTTTTTTATAAACCTTCGGTAAAAACCGGCATGGCCTAAGAAACTTTTGACTCATTTCACATTCATTGGGGCTGGTAATCTTTCAATTACGTCCACCTTTGCTTTGTCTACTTCAATTCCTTTCTTTGAAATTCTATGCCCTAAGATAATCCCTTCCTTAGCCTTAAAATGACATTTCTCCCAGTTAAGGACAAGATTCGTCTCTTCGCATCTCTTCATTACCTTAGCTAAATTAATCAAACAAATATCATAAGTGTTACCAAAAACAGAAAAATCATCCGTGAAAACCTCAACAAAGTTTTCAACCATATCAGTGAATATTGTCATCATGCATCGTTGAAAGGTTGCAGGTGCATTGCATAAACCAAAAGGCATTCGCCTAAAAGCAAACGTACCATACGGACAAGTAAAGGTTGTTTTATGTTGGTCTTCTGGGGCTACAACTATTTGGTTATATCCCGAATAACAATCTAAAAAATAATAGAATTCATTACCTGCCAGTCGATTTAACATCTGATCCATAAAAAGCAACGGAAAATGGTCCTTCTGAGTGGCTTTATTTAGTTTTCTATAGTCAACACAAATTCTCCAACCAGTAATAGTTCTCGTTGGGATTAACTCGTTATGCTCATTCTCAACAATCGTAATTCCACCTTTCTTCGACACACACTGCACTAGACTTACCCACGACTTATCTGAAATAGGATAGATGATTCCTGCATCTAACCATTTGATCACTTCCTTTCTCACAAATTCCTTCATAATAGGATTGAGCCTCCTTTGCCCATCAATTCGAGGTTTTTCACTTCCTACAGAATAATCTCATGCATGCAAAATGAAGGGCTTTTACTTCGAATATTAGCTATGGTCCAACCAATTGAGTTCTTAAATTTCTTTAGAACAGAAATTAGTTGCTCCTCTTATTCTTTGGTCAGTTCTACTGAAATAATCACAGGCAAAGTGGAACAGTCATGTGACAGCCTTAAAATGACCCTAGTCGGAATGTGGTTTCGGGACCACAAAATCGAGGCATAAAAATAATTTAATATTTATTTTATTGCCTATAATATGTGTTAACTCATGTGTGACAATTTTGATGTTTTAATTTAGAGTTATAAATGTGAATTTCACTAGAAAGGACCTAGTAGAAAACTTTGAAAGTATGATGGGGAAATGTGTGATGACTAATTTAAAGCATGCATGCAAAACAATGGCCTTGCATGTCAAATATCCCTCTTTTTATAGGAGGTGGCGGCCATGACAAGGAGTATGGGCAAAACATGTCATGAAACATGTTTTGTTGGTGCATTAGGGAGAAACATTAAACTAAGGGTATGGGTAATAAAAAAATGAAAAAAAAATGTGTGTGAAGGCTTCTCCCCTCCCCATTGCCGTGTATTGAAGAAAAGAAAAGAAAAAAAATTGCTCATCCATTTCATTCTCTCTTGACCGAAAATACTAAAGAGGAAGGAAGGAATTTTTGCTTCATGTTTGGTTTGGAAGGGGATTAGGAAGAGATTTGGCTATACTTGCATCAAGATTAAGGTATGTTTGAGGTTGTGCCATGGGATTCATGCATGTTTTTAGTTGCTAGCTTGATGTTTTATTAGCCCATGGTTCAAATCTTTGCTATGTCATGGAATGATATTCGCCAAAGTGGATGTGGTGTTAATGCCATTGCATGCTAAATATCAAGCTTGATAATGATACATGTGATGGGGATTGAGGACTCTTAGATTTTCTTTTAGCATTTTTGAATGAGATACTAAGTTCTTTGTTTAACCATGACCAAATTGAAACGGTATGGTGTTGTGGTGTATTCGCCATGGTATATCCATAAGTATGATTCATGCATGTTGCATGGTAGGTAAGATTTGAGCTTTGGATATGTGTTTATATTTGGATATAAGCAACTTGAGATTCGCCCTTGCACCTACATGAATATATGTTTGCACATGATGTATTGGTATAACATATATACTATTTCAAGGTGTATATTAAGCTTGTGATGATGTTTGGTTATGAAGGAAATGATAGATGTGTATTGAGTTACAATATGGAATCGTTAGTTAGTAAAATGTATGCTGTTTTTTTTGTGTGGTATTAAGTGTATAATTGGCCTCAACATGGACATGCATATTCGGCCACATGAGGGAAATGGTGTGCATGCATTCGGTTAGAGGCAAGCATATTGATGCCTATTCTTGGCTTAGAAAATCCGCTAAGGAGAGTACTAACTAATGTGTTGAGTTGATTCATGATTTCGTACATATGTGACTTTAATGTCTAATGAAAATATGTGGGCTAAGTACCTTGAATTCCTCTTTCGATGCTCAAATGATAAAACCAATTTATTTGTTAAATTAATCTCAAGAGCAAAGGGGAGCTAAATCCGATAAGGGGAAGGAAAAAGTCGTCGACTAGCCGTCAAAATCGTTCGACCACGTCCGAGGTAAGTTCTCGAGTAATGGAACTTAGATTATGATTTGATTAGATCATGCTCTTTGTGTGTGGCTATTGAGCCGAAATTGCAAATGTGATAAGTGACTTGTGTTTGAATTTTGCTAATGAGAATGAAATACGAATGTGTCATGATTTATTGATAATTGTCCTGGCCTTTTTGAATGATGTCCGGCTAAGTCCCGAAGGCTTTGTGTTAAGTGACCATATTCGGACTAAGATCCGAAGGCGTTAGTGCGAGTTAATAAATCCGGGTTAAGCCCGAAGGCATTTGTGCGAGTTAATAAATCCGGGTTAAGCCCGAAGGCATTTGTGCGAGTTACTAAACTCGGGTTAAGTCCCGAAGGCATTCGTGCGAGTTACTATAACCGGGGTTTGTCCCAAGGCATTTGAGCTAGTCGTTATATCCGGTTAAATTCGAAGTACGTGATTCAAGAACGGCGTTCTTGCTGTAAAAATTTCAGTTAATACGCTTGAAAATTCTAGCAATGAGGTATGTTCGTATGTGCTTGAAATTAGTTGATTCCTTGAATGATATTCGCTCGATCGAGTAATGAGCTTCGGTATTTGGCTAAGATGATCCCTTATGTATGAATATAGGGGTTGGAATGTGAAATAAGTATGACATTGAGAATTTGTGCATACGAAATTATCCGTTAGCTATATGATTGCTATGCTTTTGTTGTCTGGAATCCTTGCTCAAACTTACTAAGCATAAATTGCTTACTCCGCTTCTCTGTTTCTCTTTTATAGATTTTGCTCGTTAGCTATCGGATTCGGGATCATCGAAGTCGAAGTCATCCACACTATCAAAGCCCTTTTGGTATTCTTTTAGTTGAACTCTGGATATGGCATGTATAGGACTACCCTTTGCTGTTTTTCAAATACGTTTTGTGATGTATGTGTGTACAGCCATGCGAAAATGGCTCGTAAAAGTGGGGTATGGCATTAGACTATTTGTGTTTATGTATATATGTATGGTTTCATGATGTGAGCATGGACTGGAATGGAAGTGTTGGGCAAATGATCAGCCATTGGAATGGCTAAATATGAGTATATGTGGACCTATGTATGACAAAACTCTAGTTGGTCCATGGAAACCACGAAATAGGTAAAGTTTACCTTGAAAACAGATACGGACAGCAGCAGTGGTGAGCATTTGAAAAATCACTAAAATTTGTAGGAATGGAATTAAATAGTGAATAAATTATGTAAATGAACCTTGATGAATCTACTTTCATATGGAAGAAACGAAACGGTCATATGAGTTATATGTTAAGAGATATTAAAGTTCTCGTGAAACAGGGCCAGAACGGTTTTTGGATCCCCTGTTCCGAGTTTGGAAATTCATTGTAAATTAAACAGAGATGATTAGGAGTCATGCCATATATTTATAGATTTCTCTTTGAGTCTAGTTTCTAAAGAAACAAACAGCATCAGTATTGAAGACCTGTACCGGAAGATATCCAATTCGGAATGCATAAAGGTCAGTGTAGTCGAACCTTGGAATAGGGGAGACTTTAACTAATAAACTGTACTAATTGGCTGGACCAAAAATTATAGAAAACAATTTGTGGATGGACATGTGAGTCTAGTTTCGGGGAAAAATTACAAAACTGATTTTTGAGTTTTGAAACTCAAGATATGATTTTTAAGGCAACAGTGATGCAGTAACCAGCTTGTCTGGAAATTTTTAAATGGACAGTGAAAATGATTAAGTTAAGTTTGTGTGCACCTTGTGTTCGACTCCGGTAACGGACTCGGGTACGGGGTGTTACAAGTCACCTAAATAAACGTATTTCAAAAGGAAAGGAAGTACCTTTAGTTCGAGTGTAGGTGGTTCTTCGATTGACAATTTGGGTTGCACAAATTCTCTGACTTCTAACTCCAACGATTCAAACCGTGTGGATTGAATAAAATTTCTCGGATTGGCTTCCACTAGAATAATGTTTTCTTCACTTTCTTCATCCTCCAAAAGGTCAAACCCTAAGGCTTTCTCCAATGGATCTTCTTTAAAATTGCTTTCCATAGAAATCAAGGTTTCCAACTCTTCCATAACTGAACACTCTTCTGTCGGATCAGTAAATTTCATTGCTTTAAGAATGTTAAAAGTTACCTGATCATCTTGAACTCGCATGGTGAGTTCGCCTTTCTGTACATCAATTAACGTTCTTCCCGTGGCTAGGAAAGGTCTCCCAAGGATAATTGGCACTTCATTAACTGCTTCAAAATCTAGAATAGTGAAATCAGCAGGAAAAATAAATTTATTGATTCTTACCAAAATATCCTCGATCTTTCCTTTGGGGTATGCTAAAGATCGATCCGCTGGCTGGAGTGTCACAGTTGTATGTCTTACTTCTCCTATCCCTAGCATCTTGAAAATAGACTTAGGCATCAAGTTGATACTTGCTCCTAAGTCACACAAAGCTTTACCGCAGTAAGATTCACCAATGTTACAGGGTATCATAAAGCTTCCTAGATCTTTCAATTTTGGTGGCAGCTTGTTCTACAGGAATGCACTGCACTCCTTTGTTAGGGCGACAGTCTCATACTCACTTAGTCGTTTCTTTTTGGATAGTACATCCTTCATAAACTTCACAAAATTCAAAATTTGTTCTAAAGCCTCCACCAATGGAATATTGATGTGTAATTGTTTCAAAACATCCAAAAACTTCTTGAATTGCACCTCCTGTTTCTACTTGTGTTGCTGCAATCTTTGCGGATATAGAGGTGATGGAACTTTCAATTGAATCAGAAAACTCTTCTAAGTAGGTAAATCTGTATCCAAAGCAAATGTTAAAGTATCTGAATTCACTAAGTTAGGATTTACCTTGTCAGTCTTTGCAGTTTCTGATTCCTTTGGTGTAGGAATTTCAACAGCTAGTTGACTTTCCTCTTTTTCAACAGGCTCGCCTTCGACATCAATCAATCGGGGTTCCAGAATTTTACCACTTTGCAATGCCACTGCCTTGATATGTTCTTTACCTAAGTTTCTTGGATTCTCAGTATTGCTCGGCAATGTTCCTTGCGGTCTATTACGAAGCTCCATAGCTAACTACCCCATTTGGTTTTCCAAAATTTTTAGTGTTGCTGCTTGGCTTTGGATCAAAGGGTCATTCTTTCCCATGTATGCTTTCAACAAGTTCTCCAAACCATTTGATGATTCAGCTTGAGGTGATTTTGGAGCTTACTGATTAAACCCTTGAGATTGGTTGGGTCTATGTTGCCATAAGTTGTTGTTTGGTCCATTTCCTTGGTTGCTCCAAGAATTAGGATGATTATGACATGAAAGATTATAGAAGTTGGACTGGGGTCCTTGTCCACTCCTATTTTGATGTTGGTTCCCTACATAGTACACTGACTCGAGATTTAATGAGCAATTCTCGAAAGAATAACCTTCCCTACAGTACACACAAGAAACTACTTCAAATGGACTTGGTGGCTGAGCTGCAAAATTATTAGCACTATTAGCGGTAAACTGCTTTAACATAGAGGAAATAGACGATACTTGAGCTGATAACGAAGTGAGAACATCAACTTCATGAACTCCGGCTACACGTCTTCCTGAAGCTGTTTGATTTTTTGGCCATTGATAGTTATTACTTGCGCTCCTCTCGATGATCTTATAAGCCTCATTATAAGACTTAGACAAAATTGCACCATTCACAGAAGCATCTACCATCAATATTGTATGTACATTGAGACCATTATAGAATGTCTCCAACTGGATAAAATAAGGAATCCCATGATGAGGACACTTACGAAAGTAACTCCTTGAATCGTTCTCAAGCCTCACACAAAGACTTGTCATCCAATTGTTGGAAAGTTGTGATCTCATTGCTCAACTTAGTGTTCTTGCTAGGCGGGAAATACTTAACCAAAAATCTCTCTGCTAATTCTTGCCATGTAGATATGGAACTTGGTGGCAATGAATTGAGCTATGCTCGTGCTCGATCTCTCAACGAGTACAGAAACAACTTCAACCTCAGTGTGTCTTCAGTCACACTGACTATCTTAAATGAATCACTCACCTCCATAAACAATCGAAGGTGGAGATGTTGATCTTCCGTGGGCATACCACTAAATTGGCCTATCGTTTGTAGCATTTGAAACATCACTAGCTTCAATTCGAATTGGGTTGCCTCAATATCTAGCCTTTTAATTCTTGGATTTAACTCATTGAAAAGCAGCACAGCATATTGTCTGATGTATCGATCCCTATCATCGACAATGAGAATAGGATTTTGCACACGAACGGCTTCATTACCTTGGTCTTGATTCTGATGTCCAAGGTCCATCTCGACTTGTCTTTGAGCTGTTCGTTCACGTCTTCTTTGTTTCAAAGTTCACTCAATTTCAAGGTCTACTGGGAGTAAATCGATAATCCGATCTATGCTCATAAATGCCTGAAAAGAAAATCAAAAAATTAAAAAAGAATAAGTTAGTAATGTTAGAAATAACCAAATTGAAAATAAATAATTTCACAAAAAATGACTATGGCAATAGCTGACAATTCCCGACAATGGCGCCAAAAACTTGTAACGCTCGGGTTTGTGCAATTGTACACAGTCGTTATCAAGTAATAAGTAAGTATCAAGTTATCGTCTCCACAGGGATTGCATTTGTGCTAAGTCAATTAATTTGTAAAATTATATTAACAATTTGATAAATAAAAACAATATAATTGATAAGTGATGATTAAAATATATCAAACTAAATGCAATAATCCTTGATGTGATTTATCCTAACATGCAACTACATGAATGAAATAGATTTTAGTAGAATTAACACAATAAACAACAATTATAACATAAATAAGCTAGGACAATTACTTTAATTAAACTCAAATTATTATCAACATGCTTACCAATATTCGAAAAAACATTCCATGGCAACTCGATCTTTCGTGAGTTTGGAAACCACATTAGGTCCTTTTGGATTCTTTTACTTGGCAAATATGCATTTTATTGATCCTTATTTACTAAGGGTTTCTTAGTATTCGCGCGAGGTAACAGGGACATGTTAGGTTTGAAATAATTTAATCGCACAAATCTAAAAACTATGCAGATAACAGAGCCTAGTTAGGGTTGTTATGTAACCTACAATTTAATTGGGTTAGGATCTAAATTGAGCATGCACATTTTAATTTTGTGTCCATTAGCCGTCATCTGGTTAGGATCACTCAACTATTTCAGGTGCATTTCAATCACGTATGAACAAAATATAGACTTGATTTTAATTGAAAACATGATCGATTGAGGCACAAACATTATAAGCATGAATCAAATAAATATTATTCAATCAAAATAATCATCCTAGCTTAAATAAAATTAAGCTATCATTGTTGTAAACAAGAACAGTAAACACATAGCAAACATTATTGAATTAAATTAAAGAAAAGAAAGATTAAACACAAATCAAAGTGGCTGTCACCCAAGACTCTGACTGACAAGGGCTCCTTCGGTCCTTCGTTTCACTCCTTTGCTGATGGCTCTCCGAGGTGGCCAACCAAGGGCTCTTTAAGAGGCTAATTTACTAAAAATCTTTATACAAAGATGATGATAGGCATGAGGGCTAAGAGAGTTGAGAGAGGAGAGAATGATGAATGAGTGAAGGATGATTGAGGGATGAGGGATGATTAGAAAAGTGAGAAATGGGGACTTATTTATAGGTTAGGGAAGGGAGCTAGTTAAAAATAGGAGTGTCCGTCTTTTTCAAATTCATCCAAGGGTGGCCAGCCATGATTTGTGGAAATGTGGCTGATTTTTACTTGATTTAAGTGCCATAACATCATCAGGATCAGGACTCGATCAATTGTAAATCTCCAGGTAAATCTCTGATTTCTTCAACTCTTCAAGGACCTTGTGTAATTAAACCAAAATTTGATTTAAGAACATCCACATGCAGCCAAATTTTGGGTTGACTTGGTCCTCCATTTGGATGGTTTTGTAATCAACATAAAGCTCTCAGACCTGTCTAGCAATCAATTGCAAATCTCTGATTTCTTCAACTCTTTAAGGACCTTGTGTAATTAAACCAAAATTTGATTTATGAACATCCACATGCAGCCGAATTTTGGGTTGACTTGGTCCTCCATTTGGATGGTTTTGTAATCAACATAAAGCTCTCAGACCTGTCCAGCAATAGTAGATAATTTAGAGGTCCAAAGAATGTAATTTAACCACTTTAATTAATCAATTTACTTAATTAATTAAAACTCAATTTATTAATGAAACATATTAAAATAAATTATTAAATATAACTTTATATTTTATTTTTAATTTTAATCATGCATGACCCACTTTATAGCTTGAACATATAATATGCTCAAATTAATATAAAAGAAGCCATTTTCGTATGAAAACTATATAATAAAGCACAAAATCACATTTTAATAATTTCTATTTCCCAATTTCCCAATTTCATATTTTCATATATTTCATTAATTTATTAAGCAATTACTTGGTTTTAAAACAAATTTAAGTAAAAAGGTGACGGATATAGGAAAAATCCTATATATTTTTCAGTTTACATACCCCCAAACTTAAATCATTACTCGTCCCGAGTAATGTTCATGCACAGCACAAGGTTTCGCTAAAGCAAAATTGCTAAAAGTGTAAGCAGATCAATCCTTGCCCCATAATCATGTATTAATATATTCATGCTCATTGATCTTCTTTATTAACAAGTAAATCATACGCAAACTGAAACTTTTATACTAAGTTTCAAGATATGCCAACATGAATCATAGTATGTATATATGTCACAGCCATAGATAATATTCTTCATTCAACATAATTTCTCCTCAATCAAGCAAAACAATCATAAGGCTTATTTATGATCTTCATATGTTGAACTTAGAACTCCCTCTCCACTAATGTAGGTGACATAATCATCAAATCAATAGGTCTTTTATAAGGTTGTAATGGGGCTCGGTTAAAGGTAGCCATTTTAAAAGATGAGACATTTCGGTTTCAAAATCTTAACATTTAATTTTGTCTTGGATTTTTCGAAATACAACCTTTTTCTTTTAGTGAACCTTTGGAATACCTCCAAACTTATTTTGAACTCATGCTCATACATTTTTCTTTGTGAAACTGAGCAAACTTTTCTTCGCTCTTTTTTTTTAAAGCATGAACACATACATTCTTTGAAAATTTCCTCAAATGTCATTTACCAAGACAACTTTAGTTAAGACGGGTGCACAAAATTAGGATAACTTCAAAAGATGGAGATATGGCTTGTAATGTAGGTTCATTGCAATAAACAAGCCTTTTAAGCTCAGAATTATAGTTTCAAGGGTCTAATATCATAAGGTGGGCTTGAAAAGGCTTAAATGATCCAAAGAAATAGTGCCTATATCATTTTAGATTCTTATGTCTCCTAGGATTTCGTCTCAAGAAAGTTACTAAGTTACAAATCTAAAAACTATACAGATAACAGAGCCTGGTTAGGGTTGTTATGTAAGCTACAATTTAATTGGGTTAGGATCTAAATTGGGCATGCACATTTCAATTATGTGTCCATTAGCAGTCGTTTGGTTAGGATCGCTCAGCTAAATCAGGTGCATTTCAATCACGTATGAACGAAATACAGACTTGATTTTAATTGAAAACATGATCGATTGAGGCACAAACATTATAAGCATGAATCAAATAAATACTATTCAATCAAAATAATCATCCTAGCTTAAATAAAATTAAGTTATCATTGTTGTAAACAAGAACAGTAAACACATAGCAAACATTCTTGAATTAAATTAAAGAAAAGAAAGATTAAACCCAAATTAAAGTGGTTGTCACCCAAGACTCTGACTGACGAGGGCTCCTTCGTTCCTTCGCTTCGCTCCTTTGCTGATGGCTCCCCAAGGTGGCCAACCAAGGGCTTTTTAAGAGTCTAATTTGCTAAAAATCTTTATGCAAAAATGATGATAGGCGTGAGGGCTAAGAGAGTTGAGAGAGGAGAGAATGATGAATGAGTGAGGGATGATTGAGGGATGAGGGATGATTAGAAAAGTGAGAAATGGGGTATATTTATAGGTGAGGCAATGGAGCTAGTTAAAAATAGGAGTGTCCATCTTTTGCAAATTCATCCAAGGGTGGCCGGCCATGATTTGTGGAAATGTGACTGATTTTTACTTGATTTAAGTGCCACAACATCATCAAATCAGGACTCGATCAATTGTAAATCTCCAGGTAAATCTCTGATTTCTTCAACTCTTCAAGGACCTTGTGTAATTAAACCAAAATTAGATTTATGAACATCCAAATGCAGCCAAATTTTGGGTTGACTTGGTCATCCATTTGGATGGTTTTGTAATCAACATAAAGCTCTCAGACCTGTCCAGCAATAGTAGATAATTTAGAGGACCAAAGAATGTAATTTAACCACTGTAATTAATCAATTTACTTAATTAATTAAAACCCAATTTATTAATGAAACATATTAAAATAAATTATTAAATATAAATTTATATTTTATTATTTCATTTTAATCATGCATGGCCTACTTTATAGCTTGAAAATATAATATGCTCAAATTAATATAAAAGAATCCATTTTCGCATGAAAACTATATAATAAAGCATAAAATCACATTTTAATAATTTCTATGTCCCAATTTCATATTTTCATATATTTCATTAATTTATTAAGCAATTACTTGGTTTTAACAACAAATTTAAGTAAAAGGTGACGAATTATATAGGAAAAATCCTATATATTTTAGGTTTACAATATCCTTAAGTTAGATATATACATTTAGGTATAATTATGATAACAATTAGAGCTTTTTCTAGAAAGGGTCATGATACACCTATAATAGCAGTTTCATTAGATAAAAGATTTGAAAATCCAAAAAAAGCACTTATTGGAGGTATTCAGTCTAATTTAGATACTGGTGTAATAGGTTTTAAAGTTAAACCAAATTACTTTATATCTATTACAGATCCTCTAATAGAAGAGTATTTATGTTTAAGAATTCAGACAAAAAATTTTGAAATAAATGATTTAGCAGAAGGTCTAGCAATAAGTTGGACTTCTGTTAATGAATATACTAATACTGCAGAAGTAGAAATTAAAGAAATAAATAATAAAATTTTTGAAATTTTTATACCTAATAAATTTACTACAGAAATTCAACCAAAATTATTACATTTAAGGGATCTATCAATACCAAGAGACTAGATGATAAATAGAATAAGTGGTGCTAGTACTTTAAAACCTGTAAGTAGTATAGAACATATGTCGTTAGGAGATAGATTATATTTTAAAAATAATGCTATAACAAATACAAATGATAATTTAGTTTTATACTCAAATACTCAAACAGAGGAAGACAAGGATAATATAAGTACAAGTTCAACGCCAATAGGAATGAAAATAGTTCAAATACCTATTTTTTGAACTGAACCTAGTAGAAATTCTAGAAACACTAGAATGGAAGAAATTCAAACCTCAACAATTATTCAACAGATGAAAATTGGAAATAGTAATGTTATTACATTTTCAAATTTTCAACCAAGAAAATATTATACATAATTTCAATTTAGAGAATATAAAACATATTCTTTACATGCTTTATTAGACATTGGAGCTACCACCGGTAGTCGTAGAAAAAATGCCATTCCTGTAGAAAAATAGGAACCAATGAAAAATCCAATTAGAGCTATAGGAATAGATGGTAATGAAACCAGAATAGGATTTAAGGCTAGAAATATAACAATCTACATAAATAATGTTAGATTTGTTATTCCTAAAATATTATGTTTTCTGAAATGCATGGAGACATATTATTAGGAAATAATTTTATATATCAGCATTTACCATTTTCTATGGATAAAAATTTAATAATATTATCTACGAAAAGACTTCAGAGAAATACCTTTAGTAGAAAATCATAAATTTGTGTGTGATAAAAATTTTACACCACCAAGAAAAGAATATATTAAACAACTAGAAAGCAGATCATTGGTTGTTTAAAATTTTAGAAGATAATTTTAGTGAAGAACCATTAAAATTATGGTAGAATAGTCTTAGATATTGTGAAATAAAATTAGAAAATCCGAATAAAATCATTAGAGTAAAACCTATGATCTATAGTAAACAAGATATAGATGAGTTCGATATAAAAATCAAATAATTATTAGAAAAAGGATTAATAGAAAAAACTAATAGTCCACATTCTAGCCACGCTTTTATGGTAAGAAACTATGTTGAAGTAAAAAGAGGAAAAGCTAGGATGGTAATTAATTATAAAAGATTAAATCAAAATATTATTTTTGATGGATATTTTATTCCAAGAAAGGATGTTTTAATTAATCAAGCTAAAAAAGAAAAATATTTTAGTAAATTTGATTGTAAATCGATTTTGGCAAATAATGCTAACTAATAAATCTAAACCTTTAACACTTTTAGTGCACCTAATGATCATTATCAATGGAGAGTAATGCCATTTGGATTATGTAATGCACCTCAAATCTTCCAAATATGGATGGATTCTATATTTAATAAATATAAAAATTACGTGTAGTTTATATAGATGATATTTTAGTATTTTCGGATACATTAGAAAAACATAGAAAACATTTAAATATCATTTCTCAAGAATTCATAAAATATGGAATAATCTTGAGTTCTAAGAAAATTGAATTAGAAAAATAGAAATAGAATTTTTAAGATTAAATTTATCAACAAATGGTCTTAAACTACAAGATCATATTATTATAAAACTAAAAGAATTTCTGAAAATATTAAAGATCAAAAACAACTTCAACAATTTTTAGGAATAGTTAATCATGGAAGAAATTTCTTTCCTAACTTATCTGAAAAAGTAGGTGAGTTATATGAAAAATTAAAACGGATAAACCTTTTATCTAGCCTAAAAAGATTCAGAAATTATAAAAATATAAAATCGAAATAAATTATACTCCAAAAGTTATTTACCTAAACAAGATGATAAATTAATTTTAGAAAGCAGATACATCACAAAATTATTGGAGATGTATTTTAAAAGCTAAAACAATTAAAAATGAAGAATTAATATGTGGATATAGTTTAGGTAAATTTAAACCAAGTGAAATTAATTATGCTATCTATGAAAAAGAATTATTAGCTATTAAAAAGGAATAAAGACTTTTCTTATATATTTGAAATCAGAAAATTTTATTATAAAAACTGATAATCAGACAGTTAAACAATTTCTTACTAATAGAAGTTTAGAAACTGTACCTAGGAGAATTAGATGGTATAATGAAATATGTACTTTTAATTTTGAAGTTTTATATGTGAAAGGCACTGATAGTACTCTTGCTGATTATCTTAGTAGGCTTTATGGATAAAGGTAAAAAAACCTCTAGAACAAGTAGGAGAATGGACTACTGTTCATAAAAAACCCAACAAAAGGAAGACAATAAATCCTAATCAAGGATTTGTTACAATATCTCCACAAGCATCATTTTATCCTAATTAGGGATATTATGTTCCTTATCCACTAGTAAGACAACTAGTTAGATCTCAATTATCTTTCACACCAAGAACAGTAAGCCAATACCCTGGTCTCAATATTCAAATTTGGCATTTCAAGCCAGCTATTCTGAAATTATAAAAGGAGCGGAAAATTTGTTGAAACAACAACAAATTCCAAAAGTAAAAGATTTTTATAATCCAGGATTATCACTAGAATTATATAATTTTATAAATGAAATATGAAAAACTCATATTTCTGAACAAAGAGCTAATTTCAGAAGAGCTCTTACAAAATTCTCACAATTCTTAGTTGAAAAAACAACTAAAGAAAATAAAGCTCATGATTTATTATTAAAATCTATTTTATATAGAGATTGGTATGAGCTTGAAATAGAATATATAGATATTAAGGAGATAAACAATCTTCTTGATATAATTCAATATTTTAATAATAAAGGGACAAATAGTCCTATCATGAATAAAATGTTTAGATTGTGTCTATATAATAAAGCTAGGAAAATATTACCAGAGAAATTTTTTCAAAAATAAATAGAGTTATTTGCAACCAAGCAAACTCAATTTAAAAATACTTTTCGAATACTTCTTACAAGCATATGTTTTTACAAATGATATAGATAAAAATTTTCCTACTATTAAATTTAGACTTGATCTTGAACAATTTGATATAAAAAGTATTGAATGGGGTTTTGTCAAAGAAATAGTAGTTCAAAAATTTTCTTTTCATTTATTAAAAGATTTTCCTGTAATTATTAAATCTATATTATCACAAAAAGTAAATCAAGATGATTTTTTCTATTATTTTATATTCAAATAAGTAGCCTTATTGGTATTACTGAAAGAGAAAGATTTTATCAGCCATATCAAATTTGGATTATCCAAAGAACGATTGGAAGCCCAAAGTTATCAGCTGTCAAAGAAGACAAAGAACACTTGACAAAAAAATATGGACAAGTGTTATAATAATTTTAATTATTATTAGACCCAAGCAAGGATTGATTTAATGTCAATAGCTCAACATGTTCTTTGACATCAGACTTATAGACTGATGACTGATGGAAGAAGAATAGTAGCAGATGAAACTGGAAAAATCCAGAATAATAGAGAAGAAGAATCCATACAACTATTTAAAAAGATAGCTAATATGGAGATTGATGATTTCCCATCACAAATAATAGAAGAAATTAGAAATACGTGAGAGCTTTGGAACTTGCCAAAACTGTCACCAGATTCATTACATCTAGATGAAATAGAGTTAATGAATCTAGATAATATCCAAGAAGGATAAGCCAAAACTGTTTCTAGTTGTTTAATCTGTTCTTTTCTTGGTAGTGTAAAATTTTTATCATACACAAATTTATAATTTTCTACTAAAGGTATTTCTACAGAAGTCTTTTCTGCAGATAATATTATTAAATTTTTATCTATAGAAAATGGTAAATGTTGATATATAAAATTATTTCCTAATAATATGATTGCAAAACTATAGGAAAATGTAAAGATTTTAAATCAAGAAAAGTACAGGCACTCAATGTGATATGTGCATAAATTCCAATTTTTTTTGGTGATAATTTTCCTTTTTGAATTGTGCTATCTAAGTCCTTAATTATTTATTTTGTCTCATATTTTATTGTTTATGGATTAGATGAAATAACAGGAGAAAAGTGAGCATAAAAGTTAGTTTTAGCAAATTTTTATGGATTGAACTTTTAACTACACTACTATAATATTTCAATCATACGTTGAGCTACAGAACTACGACTTGCGCCCATGATATACCATTTTGAAGGGAACCAAAACATCTAACTAGACTTATTTAACGACTCAAACAAGAAAAAAAAGTCAGGAAGATGTCCAAAAAAGGCCAAGAAGTTCGCGACTCAAATCTGCCAAAAACTTGAAAAATCTCTCCAATTCATTAAGAGTACTTTTGTCTTTTTCTCTTTAATACGAATTTTGCCTTATAAATACATAGTTTTAGGTTTTGTTAACTAAAATAATCAAACCAAAATTGTCAACAGGGAACATAAGAATTTAGAGTGGTTCGGGCCCAATTGCCTACTCCACTACTTTAGCTTTCCACTACCAAGGATTTTTCCAAATTCATAAATTTGAGAACTTTTGAGGACAAGGTTTAACCTTACAAACTCCCTTAAGGTTTCTACCCAAACCCTAAGACACAAATCCTCTCAAAGAGATACAAATAATCAAACATAGAAATAACCTTTATAAGATCATAATGTTTGCAAATTAAGCACAAATACAAGAAGAAACACTTGAGCTAAAAATGAATACAATGGAAACGCATGAGTGTCTAAAGAAAATTGTTGAGAATTGTAAGCACAAAGTTGTTTTTTTATTGATCTTTAAGCTTAATAATCTCTCTTGTTATTATAGGACCTTTGGAAGCTGATATTTATATCCCTAATTGATTTCAACTGTTGTGGTTGTTGGAGACATGAATAGAGTTGTCAAGGATGAAGTAACCAATACATTTAATTCACCTATAACTACGAGTATAGATATTGGCTAAAGAAGGTATCGATATTTTTACATTTAATGCAAAATGTAATGACTGTTGGAGCTAAAGATATCGATACCAGTGAACTTTTATCAAATACCATATGAAAAAGTATCGATACTAGACCGATATTTAATTGAATTGGTTTAGAAACAAAATGTCAATTTGTTACCCATTATTAAAGGGATATCGATATTTTGGAAACTATCGATACTTGGCCAAAAAGTATCAATACTTTTTGGCCTGAAGCTATACTGACTTGTTTTAAAAACAATTTAACTTTGATTGAAAAATTCTAACTTGATTGAAACCATTTCAACTTGATTTAAAAGTTGATTGAAAAAATTTCTATGAATTCAAAGTATAAGATTCAAAATTTTATCTCTTAGACTTCATTTGAAATATTATTTTACCAAGTTTACTCAACTTTAAATTTTATTCAAAAATATTCTAATTTGTTATATCAAAAATATTATCAAATAAACCTTTGTATAACAATCTCCCCATTTTTATATAACAAAATATTTGGTAAATTTGTTTTTGAATAAATTGCTCCACTTTATAAAAGTCATTTTTAATTTAAGGCCTTCTAAAAAACTGACATATATTTAGAAATTTGATATTCATTCAAAAAAAAATGGTCACATAATTTGCATAAATTTAATTTAGAACAATGTCAAATATTAATCAACCGATTTACCTTTGCCTATCAACAATTTACCTTTTCTTTCTCTCCCTTTTTGTTATATAAAAAATCAAATAAAGCTTACGAGAAAGAAAATGGTTAGTTCAAGAATTTTTTTTTTAAAAAAAAGACCAAGTGAACTAATCATGTGCAAAGAAATCACCAAAGTATCTTAAAAATACCAAATAAACATCAATATACCATAACCATAGGAAACAAGCAAATTTAATATTACAAATGTCATCAAAAATGATATGAAAGTGCATGTAACACCCTATACTTGGCCTGGTCACCAAACCCGAATACAAGATGCCACACCACCGTCTGATGTCATATACAAGTAAAGATTCATTTTAATCGAAGTATCTTCTATTTTAGTATTCATATAGGTTTAAGCCAATTATACTTGTTGTTTATCAATGTTACATGCAAATCATAGAAAAAATAATCCTAAAAATGAACGTTAACATGCGTAAGTTTCATTTAGCAAAATTCTCAAAATATGTCTATAGGTATTGATACTGACACTAGGGTATCGATATTTCCTCTATGTTGTGACAACCCAAAATTGACCCTAGTCGGGAAGTGGTTTCGGGACCTCTAAACCGAGTCACCGAAATGTTTGAACGTAATATTTATTGTCTAGAATATATAATTATGAATGTGTGAAAATTTCAAGCTTCGATTTAGTCGATTGCATGTGAATTCAGTTAGTAGGACTTGTGTGACACTTTTGAAATGTGATAGGCTAATCTATAAGGACCTAATAGTGCATGTAATCAAAAGGGAGGACTTGCATGTCAAATTTCCCCCCCTAATTGCTAGTGGCCGGCCATGACAAAGAGTGATGGGCAAAACATGTCATAAAACATGTTGTGACAATGGTGTATGTAAGGAAAAATAAAATAATGAAAGGGAGGAGTGATGAAAAAAAAAAAAAGGTCTCATCCATTCCCCCCCATTTTGCCGTGAGTTGAAGAAAAAAGAAAAAAAAATTGTTCATCCTTTTTCATTTCTTTGAGCCGAAAATTCTAAGGAAGAAGGAAGGAGTTCTTGCTTCATGCTTGGTTTGGAAGAGGATTAGGAGGAGGTTTGGCCATACTTGTATCTAGATTAAGGTATGTTTGAGGTTGTGCCATGAGATTCATGCATGTTTTAGTTGCTAGCTTGAGTTCTAATTAGCCCATGGTTCAAATCTTTGCTATGTCATGGGGATGATATTCGGCCAAGGTGGATTTTGTGTTAATGCCATTGCATGCTAAATATGAAGCTTGATAATGATACATGTGATGGTGGATTGAGGACTCTTGGATTTTCTTTTTAGCATTTTTGAGTGAGACATTAAGTTCTTTGTTTAACCATGACCAAAATTGAAATGGTATGGTGTTTTGATGTATTCGACCATGGTATACCCATAAGTATGATTTATGCTTATTGCATGGTAGGTAAGATTTGTGTTTTGGATTTATGTTCATGTTTAGTTATAATCAACTTTGAGATTCGGCTCTTGAACATATATATATATATGTTTGCACATGACGTATTGGTATGACATATACAATATCTCAAGGTATATACTTACATATGATGGTGTTTCGGTTATGGAGTACATGATGGATGCGTATTGAGTTATAATATGTAATGCATTAGTTAGTAAAAGGTATGCCATTTGTGTGTGGTATTGAGTATATAATTGGCCTCAACATAGACATGCATAATCGGCCACATGAATGAGTACATAGGTTGATGTGTTGTTCGGCCATAGGTAAGCATGTTGAAGGCTTTATCTTGACTTAGAAAATTCGGCTAAGGGGAAATATTAACTAGTATGTTGAATTCGATTCGTGATTTCGTACCCATGTGACTCTAATGTCTAATGTATATATGGGCTAAGTACCTTGAGCTTCTCTTTGATGTTCGAATGAATTGTATTGAATTTCTTGATGTGATTAAAAATGTGCATGACCATTGTGTATTTGAGCTAAAGGGTAGCCATATGACCTTTTAAACTCCTTGTCATATTCGGCCATAAGCTAGCATAATGAGACTTTAATAAGTTAAATTTGTGTGAATTAGCTCAAGAGCTTAGAGGACCACAGTTGGATAAGGGAAGGAAAAGTGATCGAATAGCAGTTAAATCGCTCGACCACATCCGAGGTAAGTTTTCGAGTAATGGAACTTAGATTATGATCTAATTAGATTATGTAATAAACAAATCAAAATCATGCCCTTGTATGTGGCTATTGAGCTGAAATTGTAAATATGATAAGTGTCTTGTGTTTGAGCTTTGGTAATGAGAATGTAATACGGATGTGTTATGATTTGTTGATATATGTGCTTGGTCATTTGAATGGTATCCGGGCTAACTCCCAAAGGCTTTTGTGCTAAGTGACTAAATCCGGGTTAAGTCCAGAAGGCATTTGTGCGAGTTACTAAATCCAGGTTAATTCCCGAAGACATTTGTGCGAGTTACTAAATCGGGTTAATTCCCGAAGGCATTTGTGCGAGTTACCAAAACCGGGTTAAGTCCCGAGGGCATTTGTGCGAATTACTATAACCGGGCTATGTCCCGAAGACAATCGAGCGAGTCGCTATATTCGGTTAAATTCCAAAGGTACGTGATTTGGAAATGAGCAATTTTGCTGTAAAAATTTCAGTTAATACGCTTGCAAAATTCCAGCAATGAGGTATGTTCGTATGTGCATTGGAATAGTTGATTCCCTTCGAATAATATTCGCTCGAGAGAGTAGTGAGCTTAGGTATTTGGCTAAGATGATCCCTCATGTATGAATTCAGGGGTTGGAATGTGAAGTAGGAATGATTTGAGAATATGTATATACGGAATTATCCGTTTAGTTATATGAATGCTATACCTCGATGTGCTTAAATTCTTTGCTCGAAACTTACTAAGCATTAAGTGCTTACTCGTTTTCTCTGAATTTTTGTTTTATAGATCTTGGCTCGTCACCATCGGACTCGGGATTTTTGGAAGTCAAGTCTCCCACACTATCAAAGCCCCTTTTGGTACAATTTTGGTTAAACTTTGAAATGGCATGTATAGGACTACCCTTTTGTTGTTGGTCTTGTACCCATGGATTTTGTGTAAATTTGGATAGCCATGCGAAAATGGCTTATATACGTTTTAGCATAGTACTATAATCGTTTTGTATGTTGATCACTAAGAGGTATGGAAATGTTTGGAAACGATTAGCCATTGGAATGGTTAATCATGATTATACTTTGTGCTATGTATGCAAAAAAGGGCTAATTGAATCATGGAAACTATGAAATAGGTAGAGTCTACCTTAAAGGCGGTGACAAAGAACAGCGATGTGGATGTGAAAAATCACTAAAAATAGTAGGAATGGAATTAAATGGTGCATAAATTATGTAAATGAACCTTGATGAATCTACTTTCATATGGAAGAAACGAAACGGTCATATGAGTTGTATGTTAAGAGATATTTAGGTTTTCGTGAAACAGGGCCAGAACGGTTTCTGGATTCCCTGTTCCGACTTTGGAAATTCATTATAAATTAACCAGAGATAATTAGGAGTCATGCCATATATTTATAGATTACTCTTTGATTCTAGTTTCTATAGAAACAAACGGAATCAGTATTGAAGCCCTGCGGGGAGATATCCAAGTCGTAATCTTGCGAAGGTTAGTGTAGTCGATCCCCGTAATGGGAAGACATTAACTAATAAACTGTACTAATTGGCCTGACCAAAAATTATAGAAAAAATATGTAGATGGAAATATGAGCCTAGTTTCATGGAAAAATTACGAAACTGATTTTCGAGCCTTGAAACTCAAGATATGATTTTTAAGCGACAGTGATGCGATAACGACTGCCGGAAATTTTTTAATGGACTGTGAAAATAATTAAGTTAAGTCTGTACGCACCTTGTGTTCAACTCCGGTAACGGACTCGGGTACGGGGTGTTACATATGTGGTATCGATACCACCAGGAAAAGCAATACCAAACTTGCATTTTGTTTCTCAACTAAATCCCAAAGTCTCAAAAATTGTTGGTATCTATCATGAAATATCGATACTTTGACACTGAGTACCGATACTTAAGCAAAGGTATCGATACCGAATCTCTATTCTGACTCCCTACACATTTTAAAACACAGAGGTAATGATTTTAAATCCTGAATATCAATACCTCTACCCATGGACATAAAAATGCAACATACATATGCAATTAACTTATTCCAAAACAAATTCTAAGCATTATGCATCACTTAATTTAATAAATAATCATCCAACGGCTAAATTTAACAGTTCAAATCATCAAAATGTGTCCAAGCAAGATACATCAAGCCATCATTAAAGTTCATGAACATAAGCAAACATATAAACTCACAAACTTCCAAAATCGAAATAAACAAAGTTGGTAAAGAATCCAAACAAATCATGGCACTAAACAAGCCTACCACATTGCCTTATTTCCCAATACAAAAAATAACTGAAAGAACACCTACGAGAATAAATGAGTCTTCCTTAGATCACTCCCAGGACAACCACACCGCCCACATCAAACCGTTACTAATATGCAAATGTTGAAAAGAGTGGGTGAACTTAAACAAGCTCAGTGATGAGTGAAATAATGACAACGCAAATATTAAGTCATGCATCCACAAAAACCACATACATATATGATAATAGAGTCTCATGGTTAGTAACGTGTAACACTTTAACATGTATCGTTTAACAGTTTATTTGCATAACATTTATAAGGATAGTTTCCATAGCAACCACATATATATTAAGGCATTCATCACACCACACACATATATAGATATAATACAAGATAATTTGACACTTGAGTTATGAAATTTATATTGAGCACTATCATATCTCAATCAGATACATAAATCTCTATCACACCAAACATAGACTCATAGAGTCAAACATGTCCCAGAAGTGAAGCGTATAACTAACACTGTAACGCCCTAAAAATCTCGAAGTCTCAAAATTTTCTTTTATTTTGTGCTTAGCATTTTCGGTTAAGTGCTAATTATGTGATGGTAGGTCTTGGTTAAGGTTTGAGTTCGAACCTAGGGTAAAAAAAATTATAGTTTAATTATTAAAATTATTAAAAGGACCTTTTTGGCAAGTAGTGGGTTTTTAAATAAATATAAGGGAAAATGGCATCAAAAAGCCTTGTGGAAGAGTGGCTAAGTGACACCACTTAGAGTGTAGGGAGGTGGCGTTAGTAGCTAGCAAGGAGATCTAGGGTTCGAATCCTAGCTTAGTGTTTTTAGAAGTTTAATTTTGGCCTTCTAGAAGGATGGAAATAGCGTGAAGATGGACTCCAAGAGGAGTGTTCAGAAGAGAAAATTAAGGAAAGGATCAAGGGGTTATCAGGGAGAAAAATGAGGAGATGAGAAGGGAGAAGTGATGGAGCCAAATATGGAATTGGGCATGGGAGAATTCAGCTATAAGGCTTATAAATAGGGGCCAAATGCTAGGGTATGAAGCTAATGTCGAATTTCCTTCACCCTGTTACCAGAAACTCTTTTCTCTAAAAGCCGAAAACCCTCTACCTTTCTTTTCTTTTTCTTCTTCCTTGTGCCAAATTCTATTCTTCCTTTACCTCATTGTCGACTTTTCTTTCTTTTCCCTTGGAGCCGAATAACCCTCTTTTGCCATACAAAATCTAAAGGGCCGAACCTCTTTGGCCAAATACCCTTGGTGCAATCACTACTCCTTCTACTTCAGTCAAATCTAGTGTAAGTATTGTTCTTCCAATCATTTTTGCTAAGAATCTATTACTCTATTCTTTCCTCACTCTTTCTAATCAACTGTGGTAGGGAATTAGTATCGGATCTCAGATCTTAGCTCTCTGCCAAAATTGCTATTTAGGTGTTGCGGTTTTGGTAAGTATTCCTCATACATTGGCTAAGGTTGGCCAAATAGCCATAGTAAGGTAAGGGGGCTTGTGTTGGATACGAGTCACCTATTATTCTGGTTTTAATAGTTATGATTGGTGCAGAGCTAGGAGTTGATCGTGGTTAGTGAAGGGGCTGTTATACTTATCACGTAAGGTAAGGTTAAGGTAAGATTCCGGCTTTTGGTAAAGTTTTGATAAGTATGTGAGATTAATCTTTAAGTGATATCAATTGTAGGTTGGGCTATGGAAATCACAGCACGCTTGCCTACCAGGTGTGTACATACACTACACACACACTATGGATCAGCAAAAGCCGAAATGCTAAAATGCTGAAAAGCCGAAGGTTTGGCTACGGTAGTCTTACGAGTGTGCGAACACTTGTAAGGGGGAGAAAATTAGGTTTCCTGAGACCCACGGGCGATTCCATGGACTTGGGTTGTGATTTGGCCATATGAGCCAGAATGGGCTAAATGGGCCCGATGGGCTGTTGGGCCCATAGTAGGCAAAAACTGAATATTCATGCTATGTGATAGGAATTTGTATGTGAGCATGAATATGAATGTGACTGGGCCTAACAGGCCATATAAATGTGATTTGGGCCTAATGGGCCATATACAGATGATTTGGGCCTAATGGGCCATATATAGATGATTTGGGCCTAATGGGCCATATGAATATGATTGGGCTTAATGGGCCAGATACAGCTATGTGAATTTTTTTGGGCGTTGTAAAGGGTTTAGGGCCTAGTATATGATAAATACATAAGACTTAATTAATATATTACGACTATGGACAAGTCAAAGGGTTAAGGTGTGGCAACGAGTATATACATGTCTAGGACTAGATCTAGGGAAAGCTTGGTACTTAAGCGGTCTTAATGACCCACCTCATCTTCTCTGGAATCCTACCTGGTGCATAGTATTCATTCATCTTAGCTCGCGGGACTTGTTAATGGGTCAAGGTAAGTGAAAACCATAATTAAAGAAAAATTACCGAAATGCCCCTAAGGGAAAAAATGACCAAAATACCCCTAGGTGTTGAATGTAAGTTTTATGGATGTGACATGCATACATATGATGTTCTGCTTAGGTTGGATATGGGGTGGGAACTATGGAACGGAGGAAGTATATGAGGATCGCATGGTTGCCTGACAATCGTGGATCCACCGACAGCTTTTAAAGCGCAATATGTAAATGAAGGTAGTTTCGCAACCGAGCTACCATTGGTGTGTGGGCTGGGTGGGTCAATATTTATATCCCCACATGGTGTGACGGGGGACGGATCTGGTGTGTAACGGATGGATAATTTGGATGGGATTGCATTGCATGCTTGATGATTTCTCTTTGAATACTTGTTTTTCATCGAGGGTTGTACACACTAAGTTTGCGAAAACTCACCCCCTCTTTTATTTTATTTTCAAATGATGCTCAGTAGAAGGTTCGATGTTTGGAGGGACTCTGGGTGGCCGGCTAGCAAGATAATTCAGACTTGGTTTTTTTTTAAGCATTTAAGTTTTTATTTCTTTTTAAGTGTGTTCAGATCATATTGTAATGAGGTTTTTATTATGTTATTATTACTTGAATTATTATTATTATTTTCATTGTAATTACAAGAAGTTTAACATGGTTTCTTAAACTATAGTATGTCTTTTCTACGTTTCCGCAACCAAATTTTTAAGTAACATGTTTTCATCAAATCTTATGTTTCAAACAAGTGATTGAAAGAAGTTTATTTTTTTAAGATGTTCTTTTATTTTAAGAAGGGTTTTTAATGAAAACACGGTTTTCACTAAAACACTTCAATGTGACACGTCGAGTTCGGCCATAAGTCTGGGCCGGGTTTGGGGTGTTACAAACACTCTCTTTATTTCCCCTCACATGTCCCGTTGAATAGAGCTTAGCTCACATTCCCTTATCTATCCAAACATGTCCTAGGGCCTTAACACCCGAAATCACTATACATATAGATAAGTACTTACAATCCTATGGCATGCCAACTATATCAAACAGTTTCAAGATTACAAGGCCAAAATTTTTGAAATCGAACCCATAACACTTACCGATTATCTGTGCATTATCACTGCATTTTAGTATCTTTTGCAAAACACTATAACTGCCATTTAACATATATATCATGTATACATTTTCACTTTTCACAACGGTTACTATATCGACATATCACATATATGAGCTTCTTATCACTATGCACAACTTTATAATCATATAAGTACAAAAGCACAAGATAAATATAGATAGAAGGTGTAATGGCCTAAATTTAAAGTTATCGAAACAGTGGTTTCGTAACCAAAAATCTGATTTAAAGAGAAATTTATTTCAATATATTTGCATGAAAATTGATATGATAGGAAAATCGTATGAAAATATTGATAGAAAAATTTTACCAATTTAGTGGTTAGTTAGAAAAAGAAATTATTGAAGAAATTGGGTAAAAACAAGGTATCAGGACCTCTATCTCGTAAAACCAAGTCGAAAATAATTTTATAAATATTTATGAAATGTTAGTAATGTGGTATTAAAATTTCGTTAGGAAATTTTAATGTTTGGGTAGTCAATTAAATGAAAAGGACTAAATTGTAATAGGAGTAAAAGTTGCTAGAATGATTAAATAGCTTAAGAGTCTAATGAGAAAGGATTTAAAAGGCAATTAGACCCAAAGGTTATTTGGGCTGGACAGCAAGGGTATGAAATCAGCAGAAAAATTAATAAATTAAGGGTAAAATTGGAATATTGCAAAATTAACTAAATAAAGCTAGGACTAAATAGGAAATATCTAGATTTCTCTTCATTTCTCTTCAATTCCAGCAGCTAAAAACACCATAGGAGGGTTCTCTAAGCTGGTATTTCATAATTTTTGCACCAAAAGATTCAAATACGAAGCTAGATCGAGGAAAGGAAAACGTTCGGGATTAGTAGATTTTCTTTTACAAACAAGTATCAAGGTAAGTTCGTGTAACTTGAATTATATTCTTAAATGCTTGAAATGCATGTTTTTGATATGAATATGATTTGAATGTTCATTATATGAAATTTTATGAAACATTGACATATTTGATAAAGAGGAAGAAATCCGGTTGAATGAAAGGAAAATTGATGGATCTCGAAAAGAAATTGACGGTAAAAAGGATCAAGCGGACGGGTGATCCTATCTGATATAGCCCTCCAGAAGAATATGTGTAAAATGGATTTAGCCTGACGGGTAATCCGAATTAGGGTTTGAATTTAGCTTTGGTGGTAATTGAGATCCAAGCTCATTAGAGTAATTGTCGTTGAGGATTTAGCTCGGTGGTAATCCATTGCAAGGTTGAGGTTCATGAGTGTGCTCTCGAAATGGAAATGTGCGCACATGAATATGAATTGACGGACCCGGAATTGTACACTAAAAGTGTACCTTTGAAAAATCCATCGAAATTCTGATAAATTCAACGGGATAAATATGGAAACATAACAAGGAAATTGAAATCATCGTATTGATGAGCTCATCAATCATGGTATATATTATTGGTACATGGAAATTATTGTACTAACTTGAATGTTGAGTTTGTGCATATTAGGGTAATAACGCATTGAATGGATATATGGATGTTTATTGTATTGTATTGAAAATATTAGGTAAGTATAATTCTTGTTACATGAGCTTACTAAGCACAAAGTGCTTACCCGCTTCCTTTTCCCTGTTTTGTAGTGTTAAGAGCTCGGAGGTCGGATTTGGTGGAGACACATCACTTTATCAACCTCGGGATTTTGGTATATAAAGAAACTTTATTTTGGAAATCAATGGCATGTATAAGATAATAAAGTAAATGATTACGTGAAATGAATGTAGAGTTAGCCATTGGTATGGTTAACAAACACAGTTTTGGGTATGTGATGACGTTATTTTATAAATATGCATGAAATTATCTTGAAAATATGTTGAATTGGATTGGTTGATGTGGATTGTTTTTGGTTTAAAATTTCAGGGAATGTTAGATATCTGTAAAGGGATTATATTGAGTTTTTCTAAAAAAAAAAATTAATTCGTAAAACTCCGGTAATACCTCGTACCCTATTCTGGCAATGAATGCGGGTAGGGGGTATTATATTTATTGGTATCAGAGCTACGGTTTAGTCGGTTCTAGGACCGATGTAGCAAATACGGGATTAGCTATACTTGCCATTTAAATTATTATTGATAGTTTGATATCTCCTGACCATTTAAAATGTGTTTTTCTTATAGTAAATGTCTACCGACCGAGCTCAATCTGAGAAAGCTGGGAGTCATGCTCCAGCTTCAGTACAAAGAAAAGAAACTAGCAGTAGAAGGCTCGAGACAGAAGGTCGAAGGGAGGAGGCAAAAACAGCCTTCTTTCAAATGATGAATGAATGGTTTAATCAATACTTAAGAACTAACCCTGTAGTGCAGCAAGTTCAAGCTCCACCTCCTGCTCCTCCACCAGTTCCTGAAATCCCACAGGGTACAGTTACTTAATCTGTCAGAAAAGGGAAAGCTCCAGTAGATAAAATTCAAAAATATGGGGCCGAAGAATTTTGAACAGCAGTTGATGATGATTCCGAACGGGATGAATTCTGGTTAGAAAACACTACTCGGGTTTTAGAGGAATTATCTTGTACACCAGAAGAATGTTTGAAATGTGCCGTCTCACTACTAAAAGACACAGCTTATTATTGGTGGAATACTAAAGCTTCAGTTGTTCCGAAAGAAGAAATTACATGGGAATTCTTTCAGACCGAGTTCAGAAAGAAATATATCAGTCAGAGGTTTCTCGATCAAAAGAGAAAAGAATTTCTTGAGCTGAAACAGGGCAACAGATCAGTATCTAAGTATGAAAGAGAATTTGTTCGATTGAGTAAATATGCTCGAGAATGGGTACAGTCAGAAGTTGAAATGTGCAAACGATTCGAAGAAGGGTTGAATGAAGACATTAAGCTACTGATCGGAATTCTTGAAATTCGAGAGTTTGCTACATTGGCAGAGAGAGATTATAAAGCAGAAGAATTGAGCAAAGAAAAGAAACAGGCTGTGAGGGAAGCTCGAATTTTTAGTAAAAGACCGATTGAAGAAGTACCAGGATCGTTCTACCTCAGCCACTGGGTATTCAGGTAGAGAGCGAGGTTCTCAACGCACTAATCCAAGACCTTCTACTCCATCAGTGACCAGTGTTGGCAATGTTGGCACTCCTAAACCGAGATACCAGTACTGTAATAAAGCTCATTTTGGTGAATGTCAATTAAAGAACGGGGCTTGTTACCGATGTGGTTCTTTTGACCATTTCCTCAGAGATTGTCCAGAAAGGGGTGAAAAAGAAGCTGAATAGATATTGAAGCTGAGTAATCCAGTTTCGAGAGGTAGACCACCTCGATCATTCGATAATGTCAGTGGTAGTCGAGGAGCTACAAAAGATACTGCAGGTAGGCCTGAGGCACGAGTACCTGCAAGGACATATGTCATTCGTACCAGAGAAGATGCCTCAGCATCCGATGTTATTACTGGTACATTTTCTTTACTTGATACTGATATTACTGCATTAATTGATCCTGGTTCTACGCATTCATATATATGTGTTAAACTTGCAATTATTAAAAATTTATCTGTTGAACCTACTGAATTTATGGTTAAAGTCTCGAACCCCCTGGGCCAGTTTGTGTTGGTGGATAAAATTTGTAAAAATTGTCCAATAATGGTAAGAGGTTATTGTTTTCGGCTGATTTGATGTTACTGCCATTTGATGAATTTGACATGATATTGGGCATGGATTGGTTAACCTAGCATGATGCGGTAGTAAATTGTAGACAAAAATATATTGTGCTAAAATGTCAAAATAGAGAGTTGCTCCAGGTTAAATCTGATCAGATAGAGGGGTTATCTGATATAATTTCAGTAATGACAGCACAGAGGTATGTCAAAAAAGGGTATGATGCTTACTTGGCTTATGTACTTGACACCAAGGTATCGAGTCAAAGATCTGAGCGATGCCAATAGTATGTGAATTTTTCGATGTGTTTCGGAGGAATTACGGGGTTGCCACCGAAAGAGAAGTGGAATTTTCTATAGATTTGATTTGGGAACTACTCCGATCTCCATAACCGTCTTGGATGGCTCTCTGAAATTAAAGGAGCTAAAGACACAGTTGCAAGAGATTGTTGATAAGGGTTTTATTCGACCGAGTCATTCACCTTGGGGTGCTCCGGTTTTGTTTGTGAAAAAGAAAGAGCGGGTCTTTGAGATTGTGTATCGACTACTGGCGACAATAAAGTAACCATAAAGAATAAGTACCGTTACCGGATTGATGATTTATTTGATCATTTGAAAGGTGCTCTTGTGTTTTCAAAGGTTGATCTTGATCGAGTTATTATCGATTCTGGGTAAAGGAGTCAGATGTGCGAAAAACAGCCTTTAGAACCAGGTACGAGGATTATGAGTTTCTAGTTATGCCGTTTGGGCTAACTAATGCACCTGCAGTATTCATGGATTTGATGAACCGAATATTCAGACCGTACTTAGACAGCTTTTTAGTAGTATTTATTGATGATATTTTGGTTTATTCTCGGGATGAAAAAGAACATGCAGAACATTTGAGAATTGTGTTGCAAATTCTATGAGAGAAGCAGTTATATGCTAAATTCAGTAAATGTGAATTTTGGCTTCGAGAAGTGGGTTTTCTTGGACACATTGTATCTGCCGAAGGCATCAGGGTAGATCTAAGTAAAATATCAGCTATTGTCAATTAGAATTCACCGAAGAATGTATCTGAAGTTAGAAGTTTCTTGGGTTTAGCTGGTTATTATTGGAGATTTGTACAGGGATTCTCTATGATAGCTTCTCCAATGACTCAATTATTGCAGAAAGATGTAAAGTTCGAGTGGACTGATAAATGTCAACAAAGTTTCAACCGATTGAAAGACCTATTAACGAAGGCACCTGTATTAGTGCAGCCTGAACCGGATAAGGAATTTGTTATTTACAGTGATGCCTCATTAAATTGTTTAGGTTGTGTTTTGATGTAAGAAGGTAAAGTAATAGCCTATGCTTCATGACAACTTAAACCACATGAAAGAAATTACCCAGTACATGATCTTGAATTATTTGCTATTGTATTTACCTTTGAAGATATGGCGGCATTACTTGTACGGTGAGAAATGTCATATTTATCTTGATCATAAAAGCTTGAAATATTTGATGACACGAAAGATTTGAATTTGAGGCAGTATGATGGCTTGGCGATAAAGGACTATGATTTGATTATTGGTTACCATCCGGGTAAGGCTAATGTTGTAGCGATGCTTTGAGTCGAAAATCTCTGTTTGTTTTCTGAGCTATGAATACCCGATTATCATTGGTGATGATGGTTCAATCTAGCGTAATTAAGAGCTAAATCGACATTTTTGACAAATATGTGAAGCTCGGAAGAATGGTGAGAAGTTACAAGTTAAGCGGACACGGTGTGAGTCGGTAATGATTCGAATTTGATTGGTTCGATGGTTGTTTATTATTCAGAGGTAGGGTATGTGTACCTCGAATTGAGCTCATATAGAAGATTCTACGCGAGGCTCACAGCGGTATTATGTCTGTACATCTGGGGAGTAATAAAATGTATAATGATCTGAAAAAGATGTACTTGTGGTCGGGAATGAAACGTGGTATCTCTGAGTTTGTATCAAGGTGTGTAATATGTCAACAAGTTAAAGCTGAACATCAGGTACCTTCGGGGTTACTTCAGCCAATTACTATACCAGAATGGAAATAGGAAAGAATCACTTTGTATCGGGGTTACCTTTGTCTCCGAGGAAAAAAAAAGATGCTATTTGGGTGATTGTTGACCGATTAATAAAGTTAGCTCACTTTATTCTGGTACGTATGGATTATTCTTTAGATAAACTAGCTGAACTGTACATATCTGAGATTGTCAGGCTACATGGAGTGCCTGTCTCTATTATATCAGATAAAGATCCCCGATTTACGTCTCGTTTCTGGGACAAATTGCAAGAAGCCTTGGGTACTCAGTTGTATTTCAGCATTGCATTTCATCCTTAGACAGATGGTGAATCTGAGCGTGTAATTCAAGTATTGGAAGATATGCTCCGATGTTGTATACTAGAGTTTGAAGGTAATTGGGAGAGGTATCTACCTTTGATTGAATTTGCTTACAAAAACAGTTATCAGTCTAGTATTAAAATGGCTCCGTATGAAGCTTTGTATGGTAGAAAATGTAGAACACCGTTATATTGGACAGAGCTTAGTGAAAGGAAGATACATGAGGTCGATTTGATCTTGGAAACAGAAGAAAAAGAAAAGGTTATTCGGGATAGTCTAAAAGCAGCTTCCGATCGTCAAAAATCATATGCCGACCTTAAACGAAAAGAGATTGAATTTCAAGTCGGTGACAAGGTATTTTTGAAAGTGTCTCATTGGAAGAAAGTCCTCCGATTCGGTCGAAAGGGTAAACTGAGTCCAAGATTTATCGGGCCATATGAAATCATAGAAAGAATTGGATCGGTCGCTTATCGATTGGCATTACCACCGGAATTTGATAGAATCCATAATGTTTTTCATGTATTTATGTTACGACGATATCGATCAGATCCTTCACATGTTATTTATCCGACAGAAGTAGAGATTCAACTGGATATGACTTACAGTGAAGAACTGGTCAAGATATTGGCACGGGAGACAAAAGAGCTTAGAAATAAAAAGATAAATTTGGTGAAAGTATTGTGGAAAAAGTACGGGATTGAGGAAGCGACATGCGAACCGGAGGAGGCAATGAGGAAACAATACCCAAATCTCTTTACTGGTAAGATTTTTGAGGACGAAAATCCTAAAAGGGGGGAGAGTTGTAATGGCCTAAATTCAAAGTTATCGGAATAGTGGTTTCGTAACCACAAATCTGATTTAAAGAGAAATTTATTTCAATATTTTTGCATGAAAATTGATATGATAGGAAAATCGTATGAAAATATTGATAGAAAAATTTTTCCGATTTAGTGGTTAGTTAGAAAAAGAAATTATTGAAAAAATTGGGTAAAAACAAGGTATCGGGACCTCTATCTCGTAAAACCAAGTCGAAAATAATTTTATAAATATTTATGAAATGTTAGTAATGTGGTATTAAAATTTCGTTAGGAAATTTTAATGTTTGGGTAGTCAATTAAATGAAAATGACTAAATTGTAATAGGTGTAAAAGTTGCTAGAATGATTAAATAGCTTAAGAGTCTAATGAGAAAGGATTTAAAAGGCAATTAGACCCAAAGGTTATTTGGGCTGGACGGCAAGGGTATGAAATCAGCAGAAAAATTAATAAATTAAGGGTAAAATTGGAATATTGCAAAATTAACTAAATAAAGCTAGGACTAAATAGGAAATATCTAGATTTCTCTTCATTTCTCTTCAATACCAGCAGCTAAAAACACCATAGGAGGGTTTTCTAAGCTGGTATTTCATAATTTTTGCACCAAAAGATTCAAATACGAAGCTAGATCGAGGAAAGGAAAAAGTTCGAGATTAGTAGATTTTCTTTTACAAACAAGTATCAAGGTAAGTTCGTGTAACTTGAATTATATTCTTAAATGCTTGAAATGCATGTTTTTGATATGAATATGATTTGAATGTTCATTATATGAAATTTTATGAAACATTGACATATTTGATAAAAGAGGAAGAAATCCCGGTTGAATGAAAGGAAAATTCGATGGATCTTTGAAAAGAAATTGACGGTAAAAAGGATCAAGCCCGGACGGGTGATCCTATCCTGATATAGCCCTCCCGAAGAATATATGTAAAATTGATTTAGCCCGGACGGGTAATCCAATTAAGTCAATTTAGCTGGACTGGTAATTGGATCCAAGCTCATTAGAGTAATTGTCGTTGCGAGGATTGCTTTGAATGGTAATCCCGACAATACTCTATGAGTTTATATTGCGAGAATTTAGCTCGGTGGTAATCCATTGCAAGGTTGAGGTTCACGGAGTGTGCTCTCGAAATGGAAATGTGCGCACATGAATATGAATTGACGGACCCAGAATTGCACACTAAAAGTGTACCTCTGAAAAATCCATCGAAATTCTGATAAATTCAACGGGATAAATATGGAAACATAACAAGGAAATTGAAATCATCGTATTGATGAGCTAATCAATCATGGTAGATATTATTGGTACATGGAAATTATTGTACTAACTTTGAATGTTGAGTTTGTGCATATTAGGGTAATAACGCATTGAATGGATATATGGATGTTTATTGTATTGTATTGAAAATATTAGGTAAGTATAATTCTTGTTACATGAGCTTACTAAGCACAAAGTGCTTACCCCGTTTCCTTTTTCCCTATTTTGTAGTGTTAAGAGCTCGGAGGTCGGATTTGGTCGGAGACACATCACACTGTCAACCTCAGGATTTCGGTATATAAAGAAACTTTATTTTGGAAATCAATGGCATGTATAAACTAATAAAGTAAATAATTCTGTGAAATGAATGTAGAGTTAGCCATTGGTATGGTTAACAAACCTGGTTTTGGGTATGTGATGACGTTATTTTATAAATATGCATGAAATTATCTTGAAAATATGTTGAAATGGATTGGTTGATGTGGATTTTTTTTGGTTTAAAATTTCAGGGAATGTTAGATATCTGTAAAGGGATTATATTGAGTTTTCCTAAAAAGAAAAATTTAATTCGTAAAACTCCAGTAATACCTCGTACCCTATTCCGGCAATGAATGCGGGTAGGGGGTATTACAGAAGGAAACTTACACTCAGAATTTAGAGTAGGGGTTTAGGCTAATACTAAGTACCCAAATGACTCATGACTCGTTTCTACGAGCAGTGATTCCAAACACTCACAAATTACACTTTCGCCAAAAAGCCAAAAGCTTAAACCAGCTTTTCCTTGCCTTTTGCTTGGCTCAAAGAAGGTTACAACAGTTCTGATGCTTTTCACATATTAACCACACAATATATACAATTAATTATTCAACTAAAGACTCATTTAGACCAACCAAAAACACAAGCCTAAGTTATATTCCTCAAGAAACAGAAATTTCGACTAACAAACTTGAAACTCAAATATCTCAATATTTACTTAATAAATTTGTCTAAAATGAATTCCGTTCATCTACTTATTCACCTACGACTGATTCTCAACCTTTAAACTACTCAAAACTATGCATTTTAAGGTACCAAAATTTTTGACATGTTTATGGTAATTTTTGAGAAAATTCATTAAATCCTTAGAAATCCTTAATGAAACTTTAAATTAAGTTTAGTAACCTTCTAATCATGTTGAAACAAGTTGAAAAACACTTTGAAATCACATTTTTACTCAAAATATTGAAATTCTTCATTAACAACCTAATTTTCGGCTTTTATTTAAAACATGCAATTTAATGGCTAATAATTCAGTTTGAAAGGCTAGATAACATTAAAAAATCATAAAGAATTGAATTGTTATCTTTGATGATGGAAAATGGAGTAATTGACCGAAAACACAAAAAACCCACAAGCTCAACAATGGAGGAAACTATGGTGTTTTGGGTGCTTTTCCTGGTTCTTATTGAGGTTTATAACTAAAGAGATGATAGAAATCAAAAGGAATTAGGATTTAGAGTTCAAAATTGATTGAAATAGCAAGAGAGAGCAAGGGACGATAAGCACAAATTTTGGGGTTGTTTTCATGTGAAATAACTTGGAAAAGGAATGTTATTTAGCTTAGATTTTAAAATCTAGTTAAGTTGCTTCATAAAAACTCTCAATTTTGGCTATTTTACAAATCAGTCCTATTTTCAAAATTAAATATATTTAAAACTCAATTTTAATAATTGATTTAACTTTCTAAAATCCATAATTGAAAACATTACCGGCATGCCATGTCACAAAATTTTGAACACTTTAAGGATAAAATTCCTAAAATACTCTTAAAATTCCTAGGCCCTATTTTTGGGTGTTACATTTCAATAACTAGCCTAATTGTCATCACTAGGAAAAAAAGGAGGGCTCAAAGGATGATGAGCTAGAAGTGATGTCATTTGCATTTCCAACGACGAAAGCCTAGTGTTAACCTCATATCTAAATCCCCAAATATTATTACTCAAGGAGTAAAGAATATCAAGGATGGCAACATTGATGTCGGAAGAAGGATGAGTAGCCTGAAATGGAGCAGCCGATGTAGGAACATGCTTGGGTGCCAGAACATCTTCGAATGCACCTTCGGCATCATTGTCTTCATGTACAACCAGTAGTCCACTCTTTACCCATTTGTCGAAGTTAGCATCAAAATGGTAATCGGAATAGTGAAGGGCTCTATAACTTATAGGTTGATTAAAGATGATGGGGTGTCTCTATGAGTATTAATCCTTAATTTTCTTAAAACGTATGAAAAATAAGTGCCATGGGAAAGGGTAATGTTTTTAGATATTGCCTTCCCGATATCCTTAGTTATGTCCTTGAACATTATAAAAGCTAAGTTGGATGTCTATCGGATTGAACAAAATTGATCCACCAATAATCGATGGAGCGAAGCATGACATGCTTTTTTATAGGACGTAAATTCTAAGTAATGATGAGATAAAGAACACAATCATGGAGATTGAGTTCAGATGCGTGTCTGAACTCAATATAAAAAGAGGGGCTATAGGCCTCTTTTTCATTGGAGTTACCACTAGAAGGAAAATGAAGAAAATTTCTGAAATCATCTAAAGTAATTCGATTAGGGGTGTTCATTAAAAAGGATTTGATAACAATGACAATATCGCTGGACTCATCATGTTCAAGTTTGACGTTTGGGTAAAAAGATCAAATAAGATTGATGTAAGTCGATGAGGAAATTTTTAAGAAATCAATCCAACCCCAACATTGAAAAATCAGAAGTTAAGAAAAATTGATACCTTCTAACATGGAAAAATCTATCTTCCTCAACTCTCAGACTCATTTAGACGAACAATTCCTATTGAACTATTCTCGTTCCAATTTGGAATGAAAACACTCATTAAATGATCATCTAAACCCACTAGAAGGATTTGAAGAGGATGCACGGTTCTAGGAAACTTATTAAGGGCCGTGAAAAAGGACTAAGCACTAAAAACACACTTAGACTATCAAAAAATTTGTTTAGAGATTTTGTTGAACACTTGGTGGGCAAAATGTTTGAAACAAATTTTCTCAAAAATGTTTAGTAATTTCTTGCAATACAACACAGTGTATAGAGTTCAAATCAACCCAAACTCATAAAAAATCAACATTTTAACCTACATTTCATAAAATCAAAAAATGGGAAAAGTTTAGGCTTTACCTCAAAAATGTTGAAATGTTGAAAACCTTGAAACAATGTTGAACAAATCTTGATGCAATGGTGTTAGAAAGTATTTTAGTGTCAAGAATTCATGAAAATATCAAAGATTTTTGAAGAAATTTGAAGTTTGGAAGAGAGGGTTTTTTGGATGAAGGGGAAAGGAAATTTGAGGTTTTGAGATTGTTTTGAAAAACTCCCAGTGCATGTACTTTTAAAAACCAATAAGTATCTATGTTTTTAGACAAGTATTAATAATTTTATAAAAAATATCGATAATTTTAAATCTGTATCAATACCAAATCACAGTTCTGCTTTCCAAGTGCATATATTTTCCAAAAACTCAATTTTTGAACTTCTAATGTGTTCTAAGTGTCCTAAAATGACTCTTTGATAAATCCTAATGATTTCATACGCATGAAAATGAAAAAAGTAAGCATGATGCATATGATTCATAAAACACAATAGGTTCATTAAAAAAATTGATTAAGTTAACCAAACAAAGTCCATTTTAATAAGTTTAAGGGCATAAAAAGTAAATCATGCTAGACAAATAAGATCAAAATAGATCAATCAAACACATGAAACTCCCCTACCTTTTTGCATATCAGAGTCATGTAACTCACACAAGCATGCCTTTTCAATATATTTAAAAAAAATCATTCAAAGTGCATAGAAAAGATTCAATCAGAAAGTTAACACAAGATGGTCAAACTTAGTTCTCTCCTAAGTGTCCAGAATATTTCCTTGTCTAAAGGTTTTGTAAAATTTACAACTAATTGATGCAAAATGTCTACATATTCTAGAACTATATCACCTCTTTGGACATGATCTCTAATGAAATGATGATTTATTCCAATATGTTTAGTCCTAGAATGTTGGATGGGATTCTTAGTGAGTCAAATAACACTAGTATTGTTACACTTGATAGGAATGGTATCTATTTCAATTACATAGTCCTTAATTTATTGTTTCATCCATAAAACTTGAGAACAAGAACTACTGGCAGAAATGTATTCCACTTTGGTGGTGGACAACACAACACTATTTTGTTTCTTTGAAAACCATGAAATTAGCATGTTGCTTAAGAATTGACAAGTATTAGAGGTGTTTTTCCTATCTAGTTTGCAACCTCCAAAATCCAAATCTAAGAGAGCATACAAGCTAAATGATGAATCTCTAGGATACCAAAGTCCTAAGTAAGAAATGTCTCTAAGGTACCTAAAAATACTCTTAACGGCTTTTAAATGTGATTCCTTAGGGCATGATTGAAATCTAGAACACAAGCAAACATTAAACATAATATTCGATTTACTTGCGGTAAGGTAAAATAAATAACTAATCATAGACCTATATAATTTAATGTCTACACATTTACCTTCTTCATCTTTGTCAAGCTTTATGGAAGGGCTCGTAGGAGTGGCTTGAGTTTTGAGGATGTCCATCCCAAACTTCTTGAACGTTTCCTTTGTATGCTTGGCTTGATTGATGAATATGTAACAACCCATTTTCAATAGTGTCAAAAATAGTGGTTTCATGACCACAATTATGATGTGTGAGGCTATAAATATTATTTATTTAATATTTATGAGGTTATTAGAGTGTCGTATTAATGTTTGGATCGGTAATTTTGATGTTTGGATAATTAATTAAGGAAAAAGGACTAAATCGTAAAACTTGCAAAAGTTAATCACTATTAGCTTTTATGGGCTAAATGGGATTAAAAGTATTAATGGATGGATATAAATGGAAATTAATCCATTTTTAAAGCTAGTGGTCAGTTTTATGCTTAGTTAACTAAGTTTTATAATTAAAAATATTAATTAAAATAACGTTAAAGTATTATTAATAATAAAACAAAAACAAGCCAATGTCATCTTCCCCATTTATTTCTATTTCCAATCAAAATCACCATTTTTGGAACCTAAGAGTATTCGATCAAGCTGAGTCCCTGCATGTAAGTTAATTTCACATCCATTTTTCATGAATTTTATGTTTTTGAGATCGTTGTAGCTTACTTTAGCTAGCCCAGGGACTATTTTGAAATAATGTCAAAGTTTTAAAAACTTACCAATGATGTTCTTGAAGCTTTTTAGATGTTAATGCTTGATTTTGAAGCTTGATGATGAAATAGGATTAGTTTGTAAAGTAATTTTGAATAATTTTGAGTTTACGAACTAAAATGGTAATATGTTGAATTGGCTTGAATTTCTTGTAAATTTTGTTACTTATGAGCTGTAGAGGGGTAGGATTGAATTTTAAACTATGGATTGGGATATAATTATGAAAAAGAAATTTATTTCGATTTTAGGGACAAAATTGAATGAAATGAAAAAATTTAGGAAAATTCTAAAATTTTTAATAGCAAGTCATATCCATCTAATTGAATGTTATAATATAAATGGGGCTGATAAATTGAAATAAAATTAATGTATAGATTAAGAACCAATAGATAATCGTGGAAAAGAGAAAGTTGTACACTAGTCCCTGATAGTCCTATCTTTGTTGTTTGGCCTTGGTAAGTTCATACGTAAGTTGAAATGGAAATTGTCATAACGATTATGTAACGAGCCCAGATGAACATAGGATATGATATAATTGGTATGCCAATAGGTTATTTTGTGTGCTATACGAGACTGATATGTGATGACATGATGACATATTACATGTTATTATACACTAAATGTACTGGAAACCAACATTTGTTGTGGATTACCAAGTTATATTTACAATGATCCTGGTGTGTTTCTTGGGAAGGATGTGAAGCCTACGAGCTTGAAACTTGGTGCCTAGCCATGTTTTTGGAAAGATGTTAGCCTTTGGGCTAGGCACTTAGTGCCCATGCATGTTCTTGGTTAGATTAACTCAGTTGAGCATTCTGGTGTGTCTTAGGTGGGTAACTGCATATTCGTATATGTTCATATTAGTTCATTGAGCTGAATCGTGATTATTAAATGACAAAATGACTTGTATTGATGCTTGGTAATAATGTCTTAATAAATGACTTGAAAATATGTGCTCATGCTTACGGATATTATATCGTGCCTTGGTATTAAATGATCTTGTATAGCTTGGAAGGTTATATGACTTGTTTATAATGAATTCACCTATTGAAATGCTTGTGATGAAAGTATTAAGTGTTAGTTAATTGTTTTGTTAATTTTTAAATGTGACATTAAGGTATGTTATATTGTTTTTCTACCTATGAAGTTACTAAGCTCAGTTGAAGCTTACTCTATCTTATTTTCCTATTTTCCTATAGTTTTCGTATTGCAAAACCAAGTGATCAGATCAAATTAAAGATCAAACTGTCCAACTATCTTTTGGTAGACCTTGAAATTGTTATATTTCAGTTTTGTGGCATGTAATAGGAGTAACTTGTATATATATGTGTATGTGTGTATGTGTATGTTTGGTAAAAGTTGTATGTTTTTTGGTTGTATAAAAGATGTAGGCTTGTTGATTAAGGAACTCATAGCTTAGTATAATGATTTGAATGTGGTATTTCAGCTTAATAGATGATAGAATGAGACATATAAATAAATTATAAGCTACTATGAAATACTTGGATAGGAAAAACTTTTGTTGGAACTTATGGTAATATGGTTGGATATTTGATTTGGATGTCATGAAATAATATGTGCATTGATTCTTTTGATGGAAATTGTATTAGTGATTATGCATTGGTAAATGGTTGTTAATTGGTGAAAGAAATTATGATATTTTGATACTTTACATGACATTGTTTAGTTAAGCTTGAATTGAAAGAAAATGAAGCTGAATTTTAGGGTTGAATGTTTTTTGTGATGGTGCCTATGACATATTGGTTAGAATTAGGCAAATGATATGTTTTGGTATATTTTTAGTGTGTTTTGAATTGGTTTAATGAATGGTTAATGGCATGATTGTGGCCTAAGTAAGCAATATATGAATGACTTGCAATTTAAGGTTTAATTTGGCACACATGGGCTGTCACATACATGATCGTGTGTCACACATGAGTATGTGACACAGCTGTGTGGTCTGTTTGTTCAGGATGGTTTTGATTCCACACGGCAATAGTTAGTTACACGGCTTGGCAACACGGTCATGTGACTTAGGCATACACAACATGAGTCCGTTACATGGTTTGAGGACATGACTGTGTGAAATTACACTACACAGCCTCAGCTTGTCACATGGCCATGCGACCTCTGTTTAGCCTTGTTACCTAATTTTTTATAAAAGTTTAAGATTAGTCCTGAATTGTTCCTGAGTTGGTTTAAGAGCTTTGTAAACTCGATTGAGGCTTGATTTTGATTATGAAACATATTATACTTATGATATTGAATCCTTAAATGTCTAATTTCATATTTAAGACAAATTCGTGCATGTTAAATGTTGTTAACTATCATAGCATCTTATAGCTCAAGTCCGATTACCAAACAGGGTAACAACCCATACCTGGTCTGGTCACCAGACCCAAGCTACACGATGTTATAAAAGATAACAAAAAAATATGTAACACCCCAAACCCGGCTCAGACGTTATGGCCAGATCTGACGTGTCACATGGACTTATGACTTAGTATGCATTAGTTGGTTTAATTGATTGGGGTGGTCTTTGTAAAAACAGTGGTTGAATGAAAAGCCGGTTTATCAATCTTTAGGCTCTCCATTTGTTGTGCTTGTTGAGTCTTGGAAACGTTCATTAATTTTGAAAACCCGCGCAGCCTAATACTAGCAGTTTTGACATATTATAAATATAATCAGAAAATAAAACCATAGCGGAAAAAAGAAATTTAAATAGCGGCCTTATTACAACTTAAAACACAAAATTAAATCAGAATATAAAAATAATAAAAATAAACTAACTTAGAAAAACCAACTTTACAGATGATGTGGTCACTCCGAATCCCTTACAGCTCCAAGCTAACTATGGTTGGGGATTTCCTACAGAGATGAAAATAAAGGGTGAGTTCAATAAACTCAGTGTGTAACATAACCCAACCATAGCCCAAAACAGATCAAACCTCAGAGTCAGACTTATCTGGGCCTTGGCCCAGTACAAATATCAGAATGAAACCCATAAGCCCATAGCGATCTGAACAAATATATCATGAATGCGAAATCCCAACCCGAGCCATCCATAACACCCGTGCGCCTTTACACCATGTGGGAGGCTACTCGACCCACGCAACCGCTACACACCACGTAAATTGCAATGAGGTCGCGGATATTCGACGAAGTCACCAGATTCGAATATTGTGGCTAGGCCACGAGCAGATATATATATATATATATATATATATATATATATGTGTGCGAAGCCACCAGATTGCGATGAGGTCGCAGATATTGTGACTAAGTCACCAGAACAGATATATGTGGCGAGGCCACCAGATTGCAGCGAGGCTGCCAGAACGCTTCCTCTATCAATATAAACTCATGTCCCATGCAACAGAAATAATATGTCATGGCATATGTATATAGAAACAGAACATCATGCTTTTCAGAAAAAAATAACCCTAGGGGTAAAATCGTAATTTTGCATGCATAAGGATATTTCAGTAATTATTACCTATTGCTAAGGTTTCATGCTCATTCTAACGTTTACTAAGTAAAGTACTTACCTCGTCTTTTTACCAAAGTGGGCCCGTTGGCCCATTGGCCCGTTTTCGGCCCATTAAGCCCAAAAATATCGTTGTACACGAAAATGCACCCTCTGCACTCTAATAATCCAAATGCACCATATTCATTAACAATCGTCTCACGAAGGCCAGACGTCATGAGTTCACAAAATACCAATGTTTCGGTATTTCGGCTTTTACTGATTCAGTCTAAGGGAGGGTGTCATTTACACACCTGGTTGATGACGATTGATGACGATATCTCCCACGCGATAATCCTTTAATCGATCACTAACACACTAGACTTACGAATTAACGATAGCTAACATAATCCACGTCAACTAACCCAATCATCACATAAGTTAGTCATTTACGCACGAGGGGCAAAATAGTCATTTTACCCTCTAAGGGTAAATCGGTAGTCCTACCCTACGGGGGTATTTTAGTAATTCTACAACTTATCCACTTAGGCCTACGGACCCATTGGGACCACATGGCCCATTTCAGCCCATCGCGGCCCGAAATAGTCGTCCTACTGCTAGAGTAATGAGAAATACACACCTGTTAGGAGACTGCAGTTAATCCGCGCTCCAAGCACTCTTAGCTGACGCCCAACCCAAACGAACACATCCCAAAGCGAAAGGGATCATCCAAGAAGGGTATGCCTACTCTCCTAATGGTTTTCTATTTAAAGCCGACTCTCGTCTACTCTTATGTTAGCTTCCGATGTGGGATCCCTCCATCACCGAGTTTAAAACCAACACCAACTCTTGCCGTCCCAACATAGCAAAATAATCAACCTTTATGTGCAAGGATTCAACCAAAGTCCTCTCACATGCCAACTCACGCCACCACCACTAGGCCATCAACTCATTTGTGTCATAAATCCAACACATTAAACTTTAAAGCGCACCTACTTGCTTCCAGATTTATTGAAAAGAAAAACCAAAATATATTGCAAGTGCCAAGACTTGAACCTTGGACCCCTTGTTTCCTCTATGGCGTCACTTCCTTGTCCCCTAAGTGGCGCCACCTTGCCACTACACCACACTCCTTTTTGTGTCATCTTTTACCCCTTTACTCTTAAAAGCCCAAACGCCAATTGCATCACCTGATCATAAAATTAAAATACCGAAGACTACCACAAATTTAACTTAAGTTTGGGCCTTCCAAAGGCCTACTAACCTACTAAAATATATATTTTAACCATCCAGAACACAAACAAATTTTAAAAATCACAGAAACACAGAAACCCGAAAATTAGGGCATTACAATTCTTACCTCCTTAAAGAAATTTCATCCTCGAAATTTTACCTGAATCAGACAGATGAGGATATTGTTGATGCATCGCCACTTCTGGCTCTCATGCAGCTTCCTCTCTGCCATGATTACGCCACAACACCTTTACTAGCGGAACTGATTTCCTCCTCAAAATCTTAACATCTCGATCCAAAATCTGCACAGGCTCTTTCTTAAAAGTCAAGTCTGTTTGGACCTCGGTCTCTGCAACTGGCACAACATGAGTAGGGTCAGAACGATACCGCCTTAACATGGAGACTTGAAAGACATCATGAATCCTATCCAACTCTAGAGGTAGCTCCAACTGATAAGCCACTGGACCCACTCGCTTAAGAATCCGATAAGGCCTAATGAACCGCGGACTTAACTTGCCTTTCCTCCCAAACCTTAATATTTTCTTCCAAGGTGAAACCTTCAAGAAGACCATATCACCCACAGAGTACTCAATTTCCTTGCGCTTCAAATCTGCATATGACTTCTGTCTATCAGATGCATCCTTCAACTGGTCTCTAATCAACTTGACCTTATCCTCAGTATCTGCCACCAACTCAGGTCCAAGAACCTGTCGTTCACCCAACTCGGTCCAACAACTAGGTGTACGACATCTTCGCCCATATTGTGCCTCATAAGAAGCCATTCGAATACTTGCCTGATAACTGTTGTTGTATGCAAACTCTGCCAATGGTAAGTAATCCTCCCAACTGCCTCGAAAGTCGATAACGCATCCCCTCAACATGTCTTTCAAGATCTGAATAACCTTTTCCGACTGACCATCAGTTTGAGGATGAAAGGCTGTACTAAAGTTCAACCGTGTACCCAACGCCTCATACAACTTTTGCCAAAATCGAGATGTGAATCTAGGATCTTGATCAGAAATAATCGACACTGGCACTTCGTGAAGTCGCACTATTTCCACCACATACAATTTGGCTAACTTCTGAAGTGAATAATCAGTGCGGACAGGTATGAAATGAGCAGATTTGTCAACTTATCCACAATTACCCAAATTGAGTCCTTCTTCAACGGTGTCAAGGGTAACCCATTCACAAAATCCATGGTTACCCTTTCCCACTTCCAAAGTGGTACTTTCACTGGCTGCAAAAGTCCAGAAGGTAATTGATGTTCAGCTTTCACTTGCTAACAAGTCAGACATTTTCCCACAACTTCTGTTACCTCTCGCTTCAATCCAAGCCACCAATACCACTCTTTTAATTCGCGATACATTTTACTCCCTCCAGGATGCATAGCACACAGACCTTCATGAGCTTCTTTCAGAATTGCTTGCCTCAAGTCAGAGTCCTTTGGAATACAAACTCTACCTCGGTAACACAGAACTCCCTCACTGTTCAGTCCGAACTCATAAGTATCCCCATTCTTAACCTACCAAAATCGAGAAACCAGGGACTCATCCCTCGATTGTTTTTCCTTAATCTCATCCACCTAGGTCAGCCTAACTTGTAGTTCTGCTAATAGACTACCGTCGTCATACAGACTCAAACGAGCAAACATGGCTCTCAGATCAGATACAGTTCTACAACTTAGGGCATCAGCCACCACATTAGCTTTGCCTGGGTGATACTCAATCACTCAGTCATAATCCTTAAGCAACTCTATCCATCTCTGCTGCCTAAGGTTCAGCTCCTTCTGAGTCAGCAAGTACTTAAGACTCTTATGATCTGTGTATATAATACACCTTTCTCCGTATAGGTAATGTCTCCAAATCTTAAGTGCAAAAATTACCGCTGCCAACTCCAGATCATGAGTAGGATAGTTAACTTCATGTGGTTTAAGCTGTCGCGATGCATAGGCAACCACTTTACCCTCTTGCATCAGTACACAGCCCAACCCTATATGTGATGCATCACTGCATACGGTAAAGTCTTTTCCAGACTCCGACTGAATCAGTACAGGTGCCTCGGTCAGAACTTTCTTCAACTTCTCAAAAGATTCCTGTTGTTTCTCAGTCCAAACAAACGGTACTCCCTTCCTTATAAGCTTTGTCAAAGGCACTTCCATCACAGAAAATCCTTCCACAAACCTTCTATAGTACCCAGCTAAACCCAAAAAACTTTGAATTTCCAACACTGACCTCGGTGGCTTCCATTCCAGAATCGCTTCAATCTTTCGAGGGTCCACCTTGATCCCTTTAGCAGAGACAACATGCCCCAAGAAAGTTACCTCTCTCAACCAGAACTCACACTTACTAAATTTCGCATAAAGCTCCTTCTCCCTCAGCATTTGCAGCATAATACGAAGATGCTCATCATGCTTCTCCTTAGTTTCAGAATAAACCAGAATATCATCGATAAAGATGACCAAGAATCGATCCAAGTATGGTTGGAACACTTGATTCATCAGATCCATAAATGCCACAGGTGCGTTTGTCAACCCAAATGGCATAACCAAGAACTCATAGTGACCATACCGTGTTCTGAATGCCGTCTTGTGAATATCCACCTCCTTAACCCTTAACTAATGTTACCCAGATCGAAGGTCAATCTTGGAAAATACTGAAGCTCCTCTAAGTTGGTCGAATAAATCATCGATTCTCGGCAGTGGGTACTTGTTCTTAATCGTCAGTTTGTTCAACTGCCGATAATCGATGCACATTCATATTGACCCATATTTCTTCTTTACGAACAACACTGGTGCTCCCCACGAAGTCACACTTGGTCTAATGAAACCTCTATCCAGTAACTCTTAAATTTGGGCTTTCAGTTCCACCAACTCCTTCGGTGCCATCCTATAAGGTGCAATGGACACCAGTACCATTCCAGGCAACAAGTCGATTCCAAACTCAACCTCTCGGTTCGAGGGCAAAGCTGAAAGCTCCTCTGGAAAAACATCTTGAAAATCCTTGACGGTTCTAATTTTATCCACTGTTAGATCCTCAGTTTTCGATTGGCTTACAAATGCCAAATAAGCCTCACATCCCTTTCGAATCCACTTCTCGGCTCTCAATGCCACACCACATTAGACAGATAATCCCTACGCTCGCCTATCACCAAAACCTTCTCATCCTTTGTGGTCTTTAACATTATTCGCTTAGCAGTACAATCCAGAGTAGCCCTATGCTTAACAAGCCAATCCATTCCCAAAATGAGATCGAATTCTCCGAAAGGTAGCTCTATCAGATCTCCAGAGTAAACTTTTCCTTGAGTTTCTATAAGCACATCTCTATATAGTTTATCTACCCTAAACGAGTGACCCAAAGGACTTAATACAGATACTCCACTCACGATCTCCTCAGAGTGCACACCCAGCGACCCAGATATAGCACATGCAACATATGAATGGGTAGATCCAACATTTATCAACGCAGTGTATGACATACTGGAAATCAGAAACGTACCAGTTATGACGTCAGGTGCATCACCCTTCTCTTGGCGACGAGCTGCATACACCAACACCGGCTAATGAGCCTCAGCAAATCCAGCACCCCTACCAGGCGCTCCTCTTCCTCGACCATTTCCATTACCACCACTGTCTTGCCCAGGTCATCTCGGAAACTGTGGTCCACCCCTCACTGGTTGAGCGACCCTCTGCTCTAAAACTTGAACCTAATCTGGTTCTTAGGGACAATCCTTAACCCTATGCTTCATAGATCCGTATCGAAAACAAGCACTAGAATGTTTTCGACACTCACCCATATGCATCTTCCCACAATTCTTACAACCTTGCGGTCTAACAGCATTCATCGGTACTGCTCGAGCTGGCTCCATTACCCTTGCTCTCTTAACATTCCTGTTCATACCACCTGAAAGTCCTGAATCTCTCCTAAAACGGTTCCGATCTTTCTCACGATTATGTCTTTCTGTATGCTTCACTTCCTCAGCTATCTTAGCTTTCTCCACTAAAGTAGCGAAGTTACGCTCCCTCTGCAGAGCAATCAGTACCCTAAGTTCATCACTCAGACATCCTCGAAGCGTATGCTACGCTCATACTCTGTAGCGACAATCCTAGAAGCATACCAGCTCAGTCTCAGAAACTCAAACTCATACTCAGCCACTGACTTACTCCCTTGGACCAGGTTCAGAAATTCTTTCCGGCCAGCGTCCACGTAACTAGCCCCAACATACTTTCCTTTGAAGGTCGTCTTAAATGACTCCCAAGTCTGCTTGTCAAGAGGAGTTCCATCTCTCACCGTGAGCCACCACTGATAAGCCTCATCCCTGAGTAACGATATGGCTCCCTTCAACTTCTGCTCCACAGAGCAGTCCAGATCATCCATAATCCGCTCTGTGGCTTCTAACCAATACTCAGCCACATTCGGAGCTACACCAGATATGCCCCTAAATATCTCTGCTCCATTGGCCCAGAGCTGCTCAGAAATAGACCTCCGAATTCTGTTTCCCGTACTTGCCTCAGCAACCTTTTCCAAAACTCAGAGCATTTCCTAGGACAGAGCATCGTCCCCAGCACCTAGATCATGAGACTCTACCTCTGTTGTCGGTGGTACCGGTGCATCTGCTGTCGGCACATGTCCTGAAGATGAAGATTCAGCCTGAGCATTACCTCGGCCACGTCCACGGCCTCTTCCACGAGCCGCTTCAGTACTCATTTCAGATTATCTGGTTAAGAATTTTATGAATCGTTTAATATTTCAAAGTGTTTATTACAGATGTCTTATGAATAATGATAATTCGAGTTTGAGTGTGTTTCCTTTTGCGGTAGCCTAACTACAGTCTCAGTCTACTTATCAGAGTTTCTATGGTTCCAGTGTTACCCTAACTAAAGTACCATGATAAGGTTTTGTACAAGCATATAACAGATATTTCAGAAACAATCAGAAAGGCTCAGAAAACTTACAAACTTGGGCCAGAGATTTAGTGTGCCACCTTCTAAAAAAAAACCTAATTTTAGAAAACTGATTTTAATCTTTAAAATCATCTATTTGTAAAGAGAAAATATTAGAAACATTCTCGAAAACAATTTATAATCAAGTTCCAAAAAAAAATGGTTTTCGAAAACCTTTATTCAGTGTTTCTTTACAAACTCCCATTTTTAGACCCGTTCCATAGCTGAGTTGTTGCAACTTGGCTCTGATACCACTAAATGTAACACCCCAAACCCGGTCCAGACGTTATGGCCAGATCTGACTTGTCACATGGACTTACAACTTAGTATGCATTTGTTGGTTTAATTGATTGGGGTGGTCTTTTTAAAAACAGCGGTTGAATGAAAAGCTGGTTTATCAATCTTTAGGCTATCCATTTGTTGTGCTTGTTGAGTCTTGGAAACATTCATTAATTTTGAAAACCCGCGCAGCCTAATACTAGCAGTTTCGACATAGTATAAATATAATCAGAAAATAAAACCATAGAGGAAAAAAGAAATTTAAATAGCGGCCTTATTACAACTTAAAACCCAAAATTAAATCAGAATATAAAAATAATAAAAATAAACTAACTTAGAAAAACCAACTTTGCAAATGATGTGGCCAATCCGAATCCCTCACAGCTCTAAGCCCACTATGGTTGGGGATTTCCTACAGAGATGAAAATAAAGGGTGAGTTCGATAAACTCAGTGTGTAACATAACCCAACCATAGCCCAAAACAGATCAAACCTCAGAGTCAGACTTATCTGGGCCTTGGCCCAGTACAGATATTAGAATGAAACCCATAGGCCCATAGCAGATACAAAATAAATATATCATGAATGCAGAAATCCCAACCCAGAGCCATCCATAACACCCCCGTACCAGCCTTACACCATGTGGGGAGACTATTCGACCCACCCAACTGCTACACACCACAGAAATTGCAGCGAGGCTACCAGATATTGTGACGAAGTCACTAAATTCAGATATTGTGGCTAGGCGACCAGAACAGATATATGTATGTGGCAAAGCCACGGATTGCAAAGCGAGGTCGCGGATATTGTGACGAAGTCACTGTAGCAATTTATGTGGCGAGGCCACAGATTGCAGCGAGGTCGCCGAACGCTTCCTCCATCAATATAAACCCATGTCCCATGCAATGTAAATAATATGTCATGGCATACGTATACAGAAACAGAACATCATGTTTTTTAGAAAAATAAATAACCCTAGGGGTAAAATCGTAATTTTGCATACATAAGGGTATTTCAGTAGTTATTACCTATTGCTAAGGTTTCATGCTCATTCTAATGTTTACCAAGTAATCAGAAGTACTTACCTCGTCTTTTTACCAAAGTGGGCCCATTGACCCATTGGCCCGTTTTCGGCCCATTAAGCCCAAAAATACCGTTGTGCACGAAAATGCACACTCTGCACTCTAATCATCCAAATGCACCATATTCATTAACAACTGTCTCACGAGCACTCGCATGCTTGCGAGTTCACAAAATACCAACGTTTCGGTATTTCGGCTTTTACCGATTCAGTCTAAGGGAGGGTGTCGTTTACACACCTGGTTGATGACGATTGATGACGATATCTCCCACGCGATAATCCTTTAATCGATCACTAACACACTAGACTTACGAATTAACGATAACTAACATAAATCCACGTCAACTAACCCAATCATCACACAAGTTAGTCATTTACGCACGAGGGACAAAATAGTCATTTTACCCTCCAGGGGTAAATTGGTAGTCCTACCCTATAGGGTATTTTAGTAATTCTAAAACTTATCCACTTGAGCCTACGGACCCATTGGGACCACATGGCCCATTCAGCCCATCGCGACCCGAAATAGCCGTCCTACTGCTAGAGTAATGAGAAATACACACTGTTAGGAGGCTGCAGCTAATCCAAGGCCCAAACACTCTTAGTCGACGCCCAACCCAAATGAACACGTCACAAAGCGAAAGGGATCAGCCAAGAAGGGTATGCCTACTCTCCTCATGGTTTGCTCTATTTAAAGCCAGCTCTCCATCTACTCTTATGTTAACTTCCCGATATGGGATCCCTCCATCACCAGAGTTTAAAACCAACACCAACTCTTGCAGTCCCAACATAGGAAAATAATCAACCTTTGCATGCCAAGGAATTTGAACCAAAGTCCTCTTACATGCCAACTCACGCCACCACCACTAGGCCATCAACTCATTTGTGTCATAAATCCAACACATTAAACTTTAAAACGCACCTACTTGCTTCTAGATTTATTGAAAAGAAAAACCAAAATATATTGCAAGAGCCACGACTTGAACCTTGGACCCCTTGCTTCCTCTATGGCGTCACTTCCTTGTCCCCTAAGTGGCGCCACCTTGCCACTACACCACACTTCTTTTTGTGTCATATTTTACCCTTTTACTCTTAAAAGCCCAAACGCCAATTGCATCACCTGTTCATAAAATTAAAATTCCAAAGACTACCACAGATTTAACTTAAGTTTGGGCCTTCCAAAGGCCCACTAACCTACTAAAATATATATTTTAACCAACCAGAACACTCACAAATTTTAAAAAATCAGAAAAACACAGAAAACCCGAAAATTGGGGCGTTACAAAATACATGTAAATCTGATGTTTAAAACTAAAAAAAATCATTAAAATGTTCATAATTCAAGTAAGTAATAATTTACACATCAATCCGAGTCTCAAACGAGCTTACAGAAGCTCTTAAACCATCTTGGGAACAAATAGGGACTTCATTGTAAACTTAACAAAATACTTGAAAATTTCAGTAAATAGGGTTCCACGGTTGCGGCCAGGTCGTGTGATAGGCTAAGGCCATGTGGTGTTCAATCTCATAGTAGTGTACTTCAACCGTGCTAAAGACTGAAGCTGTGTAAACTGAGTCAGATGGTCGTGTAACAAACTAAGGCTGTGTAGACCTAAATGGAAAATTTTTCAAACATTCAGACAGCTGTGTGGCTGGGCCATGTGTGAGACTAAGACTGTGTCAATAATCACACATCTAAGTTACTAGTGGCACACAACCGTGTCAAACAACCGTGTGGCAAACCATGTGACATAAAAAATTGACCATTTTTGTAATTCATTAAACTTAAACACTTAAGTTTTCAAAAAAAAAATTAATATACTTCAAAATCTTTCCTAAAACACATTAAGAAGTCAAGCCAAATCATGATACAAAAAAACCGAAAGTTCCAAACTAATATGCCTCACTTGGCACCACAATATAACAAAACTAATTCTATCCATTCAATTCAACCATACAGTTCATGCATTGCTTGTACATTCATCATAGAAATCTTATTTCCATATGATAATATACATTCAATTTAGGCATATCTACCTTTACTTCATATATGCACAAGTTTGATTCAACTTACCAAAATCAACATCATCAACCTCACTTTTATACAAGACCATATAAACATACCAAAATGGCAATTTCACAATTTCAACATCAAGCACAAATATACATTGTACCAATTACATGCCACTTATAACCAAGCCAAGATGAACCAAAGATTACAAAAAGAGATGTTGGATAGTGTGAGCTTTGGAAGTGATCTGATAGCCAAGTTCTGTAAAGGCGCAACTACATAAGATGAGAAAATAAAACGAGGTAAGCATTGACATGCTTAGTAAGTTCATAGTATATATTTTATGCTATTATGAACTGATTTTGGTTGAATTGTGAATAAATCTATAATATTAGATTAAATTTATAAATTGTTGATAATTGGTACTAAAAGTGAGAAAGAACTATGGGTTTATTTAAAAGCTATGTATTTTTTAGGAAATATGATTCGTATGATGTGCTGAATGTGACATGTATCCTAAAATCATGACTTATAAATATTATGAATCCTATGTAAATGCTCGTTTAAACATAGTAAACGATTATGATATGATTGGCATGCCAATAGGGTTAGAATACGTGCTTGTACGGCTTTGCACTTAGGTAACTTTGATTGCACAATCGTGCCTCTGTTTGCACTTCGGTTCCTTTGTTTGCACAATCATGCCTATTTTTACACTTTGGTGCCCTTGATAGCTCTACGATGCTCTCTGGTGTGGTGTAGTTACCCATGTAACAAAATCATCACGGACTGTCACACAGTTCTGTGTCACACATGGGTAAGTGACATGGTCCCGTGCTTTGTTTGTTTAGGATGATTTTGATTCCACATGGCCACAATTAGTTACACGACTTGACGACATGACCATGTGATTAGGGCATACACGACATTAGTCTGTTACACGGTTTAGGGACAAGATTGTGTGAAATTGCACCACACAGCCTTATCTTGTCACACAACTGTGTAGCCATTGTTTAGCTTTTTTTACCTAAATTTTTGTAAAAGTTTGAAATTAGTGCTGAATTGTTTCTGATTTGGTTTAAGAGCTTCATATGCTGGATTAAGGCTCGATTTTGATTGTGAAACATATGATACTAATGAATTGAATGTTTGAATGTTTAATTGCATATTTAAGATGAATTTATGCATGCAAAATGTTGTTAACTGTCGTAGCATCTTATAGCTCGGGTCCAGTGTAACAACCTATTTCAGTGAAATCAGAACAGTGGTTTTGGGACCACAAATCTGAGCTAGAAAGAAAATTTATTTTAATAGATTTATATGGTCTGCATTATGATAGGAGTGTCATATGAAAATTCTGATAAGAAAATTTTACTGATTATGTGCTTAATTACGGAAAGGACTAAATTGCATAAAATGTAAAAGTTGAATTCTAGTAGCTAGAATGATCAAATAGCTATGGAATTCAAAATTGAGGTCCTTATATGGTAATTAGACCATTAATGAATAGTTAGTAGATATTTTTGGATATTTATCCATGGAAATTTAGAAAAAGGGTAAGGACTAAATTGGAAATTAAATTAATTAAAAGATGATAATAGAAAATATCATCTTATTTTCATCATCTTCCCCAAATTTTGCATGGAAACTGTAACACTCCTAATCTGTATCCGTCACCAGATTAGGGTTAAGAGGCATTACCTGACATATGACAATTCAATTTTTTTTTTATACTCAACTAATATATGACAGATCTGTACAAATTAATAACTCAAATTCATAAACAAAACTCACAAACATCATATTTTAAAATATTCTTTCAATGTAAACTCAAACCAAAATCATATATGTATATAATCATTGACATTATACTTAATCATAGTCTGCTAAATATGAATATATTACCTAACTAATAATCAAGTATTTTCATGTCTCATATCAATCTTTATTCAATAATATCTATTAACTCATTTGAATCTTTACTAACTCATATAAAACATAATTAATCAACTTAACCAAAGGTAGCATAACATTTATAGTTCATTCGGCATTTAAATAATAAAACATCTAGACACATTTAAATAAAGGTTATAATAAATTGCATTTATGGATTATTACTCACCCAACATGCATCAATTAATAACTTCCATACAACCCATAATTAAACCAATTGAAATCATGTTACAAACTTTATTAAACAATCACCTATGTAATTTAAATACATTATATTAGGGTCGAACATGCTATTAATGCCCACGCATATAATATGCAAATTTCCCCAAAGTAAGAGTCACATTTAACATTGAATATATATACACCAAGACAAACGACCAAATTATTCATAATAACATCTACAATACATACCACATATTCATCACTTAAACTATATTACATATCATTTTCCATTATTTCAAAACATGATCGAAACTATTGTGACAAGTATCACTCAAATATATACATATATATATTTAACAAGTTCATATTCACCAACCTATGCATTATTCCAACCGATTTGTTTAGTCAAGCACACCACTCACACATAATGTACATAATCTCTAAAGTGAACTAATACACAATCGGTTACACATTTTAACTAGCATCACTATCAATTCAATTCCCAAACATGTCACATTTAACACAAATATCATATAATTTATAATACATTTATAATAGCCAAAACAGATTAAACCATGATCAAACATGAACAAATCCAAGCTTAGAAATTAAGCCATTTTCGCTGATAATGCTCTAGAATAACGTATTTTTATGTATTAATCATGTGTTTATTCTGGGCTTGATCCTACTAATTTGAGCTATTTATGTCTTTTTATCGATTAGGGACTGATTTGGAGGCAAAAGAAAAATTAAGGGACAAAAGTACGAATTTGGAGACACAATGGGCTGATATGTGACGCAGGAAAAACATTGTGCCAAAAGTGCAAGCATGGAAGACACAAGGACACTAAACGCAAAAAGAAGAGATTTTATTTTATAAGACTCCATTTTATTAGGATAATTAATATTAAGATAATTATTAGGATTATTTAATTTTAGGATTTTATTTTAATTATCTTTATTTATCTTTAATTAATTGTATTTATCTTTTTAGAATTTAAGTTAAATTAAACTATCTCCCTAGCACTATAAATAGAGGGTGAAGTGACTCTATTGGGGATTCATCTTTTTCTGTAAACACTCTCCCCCTGAAAGTCTAGGCTTTTGTTTCTTCATATTTTCTTTCAATAAAATTCCCTTTTCCATTTTTATATTTATTTTCTTTTCCACCATTATTATAAGCCACTAAAACCTATCTAGCCGAAAGTTGTCAATATTCCCCAAAAAGTGTTCTTGAGGCCTAGAATCCGTACTTAGCCTTCTCAGCAAGTATTCATCGTTTCTCCGCACTACGGGATGATGCTTCCGTCCATGGCCCTTAAGAAGTAAGCTTTTCAGCATATGCAAAGGCAACCGCTTTGTATGTTTTGGAAGGATTGAATAGTCGGTTCGTTAACTTACTGCGTCAGAGGTTGGCGAGCCAAAGAGACAAAATGGCGTGGGATTCGCCATTAAGAAGTGTTGATCTAGCATAGATTACTGGCTAGAGTCAGGTTCCCTAAAAATCATAAGTCTAATCTTTGGAGCTGGTGATCGTAGGCGTCCTCTTCCACTATAACTGGCTTACTTGAGTTGAGAAGGGTCATTTAAAAGCCAAGGATCGAACCCAAGGTGGAATGAGACAACTGGAGGCTGGAATCTACCAATAAGAATTTCTTTTCCTTTAACTCTCTTTATTATTTTTATTATTTTCGTAATCACAATTTCAGTCAACTTTAGATTATGTTTTTCATTCTTCTCCAAATCAAATCTTTAATTATGTTATTTTTATTTTTTTCTACCACGCAGGTTTTCTTGGGCAAGATTCTGCCCAGGATTTCGAGAAACAAGCATTCATATAATCCGATCCTTGAGGATTCGACCCTACTTCCCCTTTACTATTATTTTTCATTATTTTACAGGGAACAAGATATTTTTGGTGCTCTCAACGATGCATCATTCGCATGGATTTAATTATACATGACCAAAACCCGATATTTCAAAAAAATATGTCCAGCCTATACATGCCATAATTCGAGTTCAAATTTTTAAATACCGAAGTAGTAGATAGTGTGATGAACTTTGCTGACGATCCTCGAGCTTGTAATATCGACCCAAAATCATAAAATAGAGTAAACATACACACACAGAGTAAGCTATTATAGCTTAGTAAGTCATAAGCAAATAAACAATTTAATGATATAACCAATTCATTTTAAACTAAACCGAACTACTTAAGCATTATTATGTTTAATCTCAAATTACAAATTTCATAAATGATACTTTTTCGTACATAATTCCCTCCTTGGCCAAATGCTCATTTAACCAAACTAAAATAATTTACCTTTCATTTACAAGCTAATATGTCATCAGATAGTCAAATATACATATTCTCCTAATCACAAGTTCAGGTATCATAATATATTATCATGTACACATATTACCTAAATGGCCCAATACACATGGTTACATATATACACATAACACGTATCATCTCGAAGACATTCATAGTATGCATATAAAAAACGAACACACTTTTATAATTATACACATTCTATATTTAACTCATAAGTCAATTGTAACAAACATTAATTACGTACTTACCTTATCAAAAATAATAATAACCTATTCCATACCTGGTCATCTACCTTATACAACATGTACGTTCACATCTTATCATAGCTCAATGAACCGTTTGGAAATGGATAGGATACTTGGATAACCACACATATATCGTACAATGCCAACGTCCTAGACGTGGTCTTACATGTAATCACAAATCGATGCCACTATTTCAGATAGGGTCTTACTCGCACACATATATCGGAGTCACATATCAATGCCATGGTCTTACTCACACACAAATATCGGAATCCTATGTCATGACATATGTATCCTAACTATTCCTAAGGTTCATATGGGGCTTCCGGACGTCGTAACTCGGTCGAAACCAATTCGAAAACAGAGTAATCAAGCTTAATCATATTTGGCTATAACATAAATAAATTTATAACTTTCTTTTTAGCATATATATTTTGCATTTAGTTAAAACTAAGTACGTCTATTTGCTTATAAACTTACCTCGGACATTATAAAACGGAACAGGGCAGCTAGTCGACAACTTTTGTTTTCCCCCGATCCAAATCTGATTTCTTTGGTTCTTGATCTAAACATATTCAAATTAAGCTTATTCAAACATATTTTCATTAAATTTAGTCCAAAAACACATAAAAGGGAAATTTACCATTTTACCCCTAACATTTACACTTTTTACAATTTAGTCCCTATTGCACAAAACACAAAATACATAAAATTTCTCTATACCCAAGTTAGGCCGAATATTACCTATATCCATAAAAGCCCATATAATTCATTTATTTCACATTTTAGTCCCTTAAATTATTATTTTTGCAATTTAGTCCTAATTACTCAAAATCATCAAAAAGTCCAATATAAAACATGTTAATCTAAAACATATCTTTCATATTTGATCATCAATCAACTAAAATCAAAAGCTTTCAACAATGACATAACTCAAAATATTCACCAAAATAAAAAATTTAAGCATGGGTTTTGTAGTACTCGAAGCAACGATCTCAAAAACGTAGAAATTATAAAAAACCGAGCTGAACTCTTACCTTGATTGAGCTTGAATGAAGCCAAACCCTAGTTCTTTTTCTTTTTCTTTCTTATTTGTTACTTTGGCAATGGAGAAAAGTATGAACACTAGGGTTATTTTTTTATGATATGTTATATTATATTAGTTTATATTATTAGTTTACTAAATTAACCTTAATGAAATAATATAAAAATCATATAATATATGCCTATTACCATCCAAACAATAGGCTAATGGGATATTTACAACATAAATACTCCAATTTAGAAAGGCAATAACATTTCGACCCTTATATTTTAAACTATCAAATTTTTAATTTACGCTATTAAGTCCTTTTATTTAATCGGATACTCAAACGATAAAATTATAGCACGAAAATTTCATAGGTATAAATTCACAGAAAATAAACACAGAAAATAATTTTAAAAATATTTTTCTGACTCGGATTCGTGGTCCCGAAACCATCGTTCCGATTAGGGTCTAAGTCGGGCTGTTATAGAAACCTTAGGAGAGAGAAAAGAAACTAATCAAGCTTAATTGGGTAAGTATTCTTGTCCCGTTTTTAGTAATTTTTATATTTTTGAGATCGGGATAACCTAATCTATCTAGATTGGGGATCAATTTAAAAAGTTTTCAAAGTATAGAAATTTAGCCATGGATGAATATGCTGAAAATTTGAAATTTATGGTATAAAATGAAAGGTTGTTGATAAATAAACAACTTTTACAACGTGAATTTTGATGAAATTTTGATTTAGGGACTAAATTGTAAAGTTGTGAAAATTGAAGAAAAATTACAGTAAAAGTTATACTAAAATTTCAGTTAGGCTTGGAATAAGAATTAAATTGCATGAATTTCATTTTCTGAGCCTAGGAACGAAATTGGAATTTACGAAAATGTTTAGGGGCAAAATGGTAATTTTTCCTAGAGTGTAAATTGAATATAATTGAATATGAATTGTATTAAATTGATGATTAAATTCATTTATATAGATCTGGATAACTTAAATTCGAAGCTAGATTGAGGAAAAGAGAAAGTTTCGAATTAGTAGATTTTCTTATACAAACTATTTTCGAGGTAAGTTCGTGTAACTTAATTATGCATGTTAATATGTTTCAATTCAATGTTGAATATGATTTGAATGTGGTATATTTTTATGTGATTTATATTAATGTTGTAAATACATGAAATGATCACATGATTGGAAATGTATTTAAAATGTTAAGTTCCGTTGGAATAATGAAAATTGATGGATACGTATGATTTCTCGTATGTGAATGTGATTCTGTATATGATGATGATAGAATTTAGCTCGGATGAGTAATCCTGTTATAGCCCTCTTAAGCATCCTGATTGTTAGTGATTTAGTATGTCTTGCGTACTATCGCAACTCTTTGTGAGCGTCCTGATATGAACTCTTAAGAGTTTCTTGACATGGCTCGCTTGAACTCCTTATTACCTTATTCGGTGCTCTATGATATTATCTCTTCAGACATATATGATAAGATTTATGAGCTCCCTGAATAAAACTCTTATGAGTTTATTGAATAGCCCGGATAAGTGTCCTGTTACATGATTACTTGGCTCATTTGAGCATCCTGGTATGTGGCTCAAGAGTGTGCTTCCTAAATAAGTGCCCTACTAGGTACCCCTGATTATGAATTGATGAATTACATATTTGTACACCTTGAGTGTATTATTTGAGTATCCATCGATATTTCAATAATTCAACGGATAAAAATTTTGACATGAGAAAAATGATGAGATAAATAGAAATATGCCTAGAATGCTTTTGAATCATTTGATGAAGGGTTATATGATGAACTCATCTATTCTTATTTGATGTACAAATGTATTATATGACTAACTTGCTTGATTGAGTACATGTGTTTAGGTAACTTGTCAAATTGATGAAAAGCATGTTAATTGTATGCTTAACATTAATAAATGTAATTAGTAAGTTCTAATTCCTGTTATATGAATTTTTAAGCATCAAATGCTTTCTAGGTTTTATTTTCTCTATTTTATAGTGCTCAAAAGCTCGCAAAGGTTGGAATCAGTTGGAGCATCATCACACTATCTACTAACTTTTTTTGTATAAATAGTAAACTTATTTTGGTATAATGGCATGTATAAGTAACTTGACCATTTTTGGCATATAAATGTGGTTTGTAAACTAGCCATTGGAATGGCTAGTAATTATTTGTTTTGGTATATTTATAAGGTTATATTATGACAAATACCTATGTGTTAAGTATATTAAGCATGGTTGATCAAGTTATGCTTAATCAAGGGTTAGATTATAAACATGAATACATATGATAAAAATATCATATTAGATGTTATAATTGGCTTGGATTTAATGCTTGAATTGGCTGATATATACTTGTAAGTTTTGGTGTAGGTTATTGGCAAATTTGGGTGAGAAATAAAGCTAGGAAATGGCTTTATTTTGTCCACACGAGTAGACACACAAGTGTGTGTCTTGACCATGTGTGACACATAGCCTAGCACATGGGCATGTGGTTTGGCCGTGTGTCCCCTGCATCTTAAATTCTAGAAACAGAATGCTTAGAATTGAGCACACGGGCAGAGACACGGGCTTGTGTCTCAGCCGTGTGTGCTACACGATCCAAAACATGTACATGTGTCTCGGTCATGTGAAACCTGTACTTAAATTTCAAAAATTTAATTAACCACACGGCCTAGCACACGGGCATGTGGCTACAGGCATGTCTTATGGTCACATGGGCATGTCCCTTGACCACACGGGTGTGTGTGCCCTACATTTAGGAAAAATTTTGGAAATTTCACGAAAAATTCTTTGAGTTCCCGATTTAGTCCCGACTTGATTCCAATGTTTATATCGGGGCTCAAAGGTGCATTCAAGGGACAATATGATTAGTTTTAGATATGAATTGTAATTGACATGAATTACGTGAAATTATTCTATAAACTCTAGCAATGCTCCGTAACCCTGTTTCGACAATGGATAGGGGTTAGGGTGTTACATCCAGTAACTATCGTAGCATCTTAGTGGTATCTGGGATACAGTTTGGTTGATTCTCAGAATGAACGTAGCGTGTTTTGTGTCTAGAATTACATACCACATAAATATGCGATAGTGCGATGTTATTTGATCAGATCTAACCTTATTTTTCTTGTAGATTTAAGAATGTCGGCAGAAACTAATCCTTTTGTCATTGATGAGGTAGACGATAATGTTCTAGCTTTCGAATAGGAAGTAAGTCATAGTATTCTAGTTCCGCAAATGTAACACCCCAATTATGGAGGATCTAAAGTTTTGGGCATATAGAAGTAAACAGTTTATTTGGCATGGTGATATCTGCCTAAATGACCTTTTTGACGTATACGTGTGGGCGCATAGTAACCGCCACTTGAGTACATAAGAATTTGATTTCATGATATTCTTCTATATGAAGGAGACGTACATGTTAAGGGATAAAAGTGAATTATGGGATGAGTATTCGCCAAAGGTATAATACACTTAATTTGTATGGAATACTATGCTAGTTAGACTTTAAGTAATCTGGTTAGAAACCAATTGTATAGTTCAGCCTGATAAGTTTGACGAAGGGAGCCTATTTATACGTTTCTTGGAAATTGTAGGCCAATAAGAAGGCAAGCTATGATACATATGACACTTGTTAAATTCCACTAAACAAGATGAGTCATAGCTATATGTGAGAATGTGTTCTGAAAAGGGTTCTTCCTTCTTCTTTTTTCTCTTCCTTAAGTGGTATCTACTGAAGCTTTCTTTAAATCTGAATGTATCCTACCTCGATGATCTAGAGGCTAAGTTCTTTTATGATCAGTAGTTACTTCACATTAAGGTAAGTATTTCAACTCTACATTTTAAGTTCTAAATGAGTAAATCTGTATTTGGTAATTGAATAGTGAGACTGTAAGTAAAAGGTTGCTACATGGAACTGATGTGGTTGAATTGATAAAAACTTGTATGTGTAAGAGTAGTAATGATGTTCCTATGTTTTGTATGCAATGGTTGTTATGATTTCATGGTAGAAGTTTGAATCTGGAGTTTAAGCTGCTGTACCTAGGTGTCAGGTGAGTTCTACACTAACTCTTGCATGTATACTATTCATATTGTGAGTCATCTATAGAAAATTGATTGAATTATAGATCTAAAGTCATGAAGAGTATAGTATGTGGTGATTGGTGTATGAGTATTGAACCATTGAAGTATGACTAAGTATGTATATGTTTAAAATGTATGTTATGAGATGTTTGTTCTTTTAGGTTGTATGGTAGTGAAGTAAAAGGTTATATTTAGATTGTGTCAATGCATGAAGAGTTTGTCAAGAGAGTCTTTGTCTGTTCATTGTGGTGGTGTCTAATGAAGTTTGTCGGGTTTGAAAACATGAATTTTAGAGGAAAAGTCCATGACCATGGCATCCTCTAAAAAGAATTGAGGAATAGTGATTACCCAATGGGGTTTTCTACGTGTCCCAAGATGATGATGGGAAAACATCATGTAATGTGAGTTTAGGCAAATCCATATCGTAAACATGACAGTAAAGAATAGACTTTGTGGCGAACTCTGAAAAGGGGAAGCCTCTGTGGAAAATTCTGAATGGATCACCTTAGTGGTGTGTTCTATCTAGTTGCCTGTATGGTGTATTCTGCTAGGTCTATATGGCATGAACTGTTAGGAATATCTAGTAAGTTATGAATCTGAATGTTTGTCTCTATGGTAAGATATACGTAAGCTTTAGTAGTTCTGTAGTAAGTATGACCAAGATAAGGTATTAATATGCTATGGAATATGTGTTGAATAAAGTCTTGAATGTTTTTCATGAAATAGAGATGTGTATCTGTATGTCAAGAAGGGTATCTCTTATGATGATATGTTAGTACGAAAAGTAAGAGGTATTGCATCTTCTTCTAAAATTATTCTGAATCTAAGTCAATGCTATTGTGAAACATAAGATTCTGTTATAGCATGATATGAAGCTCAACTGGATGTTTTACTTTGTGAATTATCAATATGGATATATGTACAGAACTGAATCAGGGTATATCTAAGTGTGAACCAATAGTATGAAACTCTGTGTAAGTATCTACCGTATGTATGTATCCACCCAAGACAATATCAGTAAACAGTTGATTGAGAAAAGAGCATGGGTTAAGTTATGGATTGTGAGAAGTGGTTTCTAAAGGTATATCCTTTTAAGAAAGTATTATGGAACAATAGATTTTTGGAATGATTGGAAGGATTCATTAGTTAGCAAGATATGAAATATTAGGTATATAAGGGTATGAAAACTGATATATAGAGAAATGATAAAACTGTATGGTATCCACTGAAATGAATGAGACAGAGTAATATTTCACCCATAAAAATTGCTACGAGATTATAAAGCCTCCATCAAGGTATGGTTAATGAGCTCACTAAGTACTCCTGTACTTACATGTAGTTGTCTCCTTTCAAGTTTATTGAGAAGAGGCTTCGCATGGAGGGACAACACCAGGAGTACGTTAGGTTGGTGGTGGAGTAGGCTGTTATGCATACAGTGGATTTGTGGTGCAATCTTGATAATCCCTTCGAGTCTGTCTTGGAAAAAGTTTCTAACTTGTAAAGGTTTGTATCCATTCTGGTGAATAAGTTAATTATTACATATTTTATTCTAAAGTTTCAATTGTTAAGTTTTTTGGAAGCTTTTAATAAAAGTTTTAAAGTTAAATAAGAAAACATAATATGTTTTTGTTAAATGTTTTATATTGTTTAGTAACACCCAAGATTTGGACCAAGTGAATCAGGTCGGGTTTCGGGCATTATAAGTTTGGCATCAGATCCTGGTTCAATCGGTTTTTGGGCAGCTCTTTTGGAAGGTACCTTATATGCATAATATGCCAAACCTGGCTTAGTCTCTCAGGTATTTGAAAGATAGTTGTCATTGTAAAGTAATAAGTAATACGGTAGAGAAGGATAAATGATCAATTCATTAAGAAAAATGGAAGATATTACATGATTCCAAGAATAGAAAAATGAAAGATACAACTAAGAAAATTCTATTTCTCCTCCCAGTGTGTGGGATGGATGGTTCTTACGGACCTCTTCTGTAGTAGGAACTTCATCTATTTGTTCAATACCGTTTAGAGCCTGTTCTAAGTTAATAGACTCGTCAGAATTTTCTTCATCAGGCATGACTAGGGTGAAGAAACCATCTATATGTTTCCATTTAAACTGAAATTATTCCCATTATTTGACTTCAAGATTGTAGACATCAAAATTCAATGAATCAATAGAGATATCTTTTGGACAAGAGCCCATCTGGGCGTGAAGAACCAAGTTAGACTTCAATTCTGGAAATCCTTAGTTAAATTCTTTGTGTTGTCTTCTTGGTACTTTTTGAAGGCTTCAGCACTAGATTGGCGTAGACTATCCAGTTTAGACTTGTGGCATAGTTTTTAGACCTCGAGCTACTTCTTTAATGACTTGATTTCCCCTCCAATTACTTATTAGTCAATCTTGTTTCTACACACATAGATTTCCAAGCTAAGACACAAGAATCCAGCAAATTGATCTTGTCCTTGTTAATCTGTTAAGTTTGGCGTAGATTATTTATGGTTTGCCCACTGGATTTAACTGTCTCCTCTAAATTGGCTAACCTGGCATTGTAGAAAGTGCTGATTTCTCAAAGGAAACTACTATAGAGACTATACTCCACAAAGAAAGGTTGTGAGGTTAAAACATGCTTGGAAGAGGTTCGGGACTAAACTGATAACAATTGAAAACTTTGGGAAACTTAGAAAATTTTTATGCATATAGGGATCACACGCCCATGTGAACAGGTCGTGTGAAAACAAGGCATACATACTGACTTGCACCATACAATCGGAGACACGCCCGTGTGCCATGGTCGTGGTAAAATTGGATGGTATATTGACTTGGGTCACACAGCCAACCACACGCCCATTTTCCAGCCCGTGTGTCACACACGGCCAGTAGACACGCCCGTGTGTCTAAGCCGTGTAACTCACTGACTTGTTTAACTAAGCTATAACAGGCACACGGTCGAGACACAAGCCCGTGTGCTCAACTGTGTGGGGCGAAATTAGGCTTGTTTTAAGCCACATTTCTCATCCTCCTCAAGCATACCTATATCACATCATTTCATACCATTTCAATACATTCAAAGGGAACCAAAGCATGCTATTTCATACACATTTCATACCATTTATAAGCCATTCATTCAACCCCTAAAATCATAACCAAAAATATACCACATCAATATACCAATTCATCATCCCTATATCATACCAAACATGCCAAAACACAAGGCCATATATACATCACATATTACTTACCCAATTCATAAATTTAGCCAACTTAGATGGCCAAATACACACCAACATGTACATCATTTACAAGCCAACTCTCATGGCTAAAATTCATCTCAAAATATATCATCTTAACACTAGCCTATACATGCCATATACCATATTTACAAAGCATCAAAAATACCAACAAGTTGATCGATAGTGTGACAATGTTCCTGAAGATCCACGAATCCAAGCTAGCTTTGATTATCTATAAAACAGAGAAATAACACACAAGTAAGCTTTAAAAGCTTAGTAAGCCATACACAAATAAATTACTACATGCATCAACATCATTCCCATCAATAAGCAAAGTATGAGTAAGTACTTATAAGTTCACAAACCTTTCTCATTGCACACATATTCAATATCATAAATGAAATCGTCAAATACTTCCTTTTTCAATACTCATATGAATGTCGTACATACTTGAATCACTTAGCTCATTCACACATTTTGTCTTGGCTTGACTTTTCCCATTGAACCTTTCAAAATTGTTAAGGATACTCGGAAATCACATATAACTCATACAATGCTAATGTCCCAGACATGGTCTTACACATAATCACATCTCGGTAATCCTAATGTCATGACATTTGTATCCTATACTATTCTTAATATTCGTATGGGACTTTCGGATATTGTAACCCATTCTTGCTCGTATTTAATCATTCAACATTCATAGCAATTCAATAACAATTAAAAATATATAATTCAATTTAAAGATATTTATTTACATATGAACTTACCTTGTATTCGGGATAAACGGACTAGATAGACTATTCAATAACCTTTGATTTTCCCTGATCTAAAATTGATTTCTTTTGTTCTTGATCTATATACATTCAAAATTAAATCATTTATTCATCAAATCATTCAATTTAGTCTACAAACACATATTTGTGCATCTTTACACTTTAGCCCCTAAAGTTCCACATTTTTACAATTTAGTCACTGTTTCACAAATACACAAAATTCATGCAATTTAATATCTTCCTAAACTAGCCAAATTTTTCTAGTGCACATATCAACCCATATTTATCATTTATTCACACATTTAACCACACATTTTTACATTTTCATAAATAAATCCTATTTGACATTTTTGTCAAAAATCACTTTACAAAACTTGTGTAGCTATCAACATATATTCATTTTTCATCATAAAATATTCAAAAGCCCAAGCACTCATCAATGGCACTTCACAAAATCATTGACAACTTTAAAAATTAAGGCATGGGCTAGCTAGAATACAAAGCAACAATCTCAAAAACGTAAAAATCATCAAAAACGGATCAAAAATCATACCTTAATCAAGGATTAAAGGTGCTGAACCCTAGAATGCTTTAAATATCTCTTTTCTTATTTATTTTCGGTTGAAAATAGAAAAGATAAACATAATTTTAGCTTTGGTTTTGTTAAATTATGATTTATTTAGCTAATTACCAAAATGTCCTTATTTCATATCATTTAAAAAAACACATAATGGATGGCTATTCATGTCAATTTCCACTATCATAGGTTTAATTTCATAATAAGGACTTCCGCATTTTAATTTCATAGCAATCAAATACTTTTAACCTATAGAATGCAACTTTTGCATTTTACGTGATTAGATCCTTTTATCAAATTAACCATCTAATCGACAAAATTAAAACACGAAACTTTCAAAAATATCTAATCACATGCCATAGACACTAAAAATAATATTAAAATATTTTTTGACCTCAGATTTGTGGATCCAAAACCATTGTTCTGGTTTAGCTAAAATTGTGCTGTTACATTGGCTCTCATGAGCTTCTTGATATTTGGCTCACAAAAGCTTCCTGATATATAGCTCGTAGAAGCTTTCCGTTACTTATCTCACATGAGCTTCCCATTATATAACTTAGAAGAGCTTCCGTTTACATACTTATATGAGCATAGATGTACATGAATTGATGGATTACAGTTTTGCACACTTCATGTGTACTACCCGTGTATCCAATAATATTTTAAACGGTTCAACAAGCAATGTTCTATTATGAGACAAAATGAGTTCAGTACAAACTATTATTGATATATACATGGAAATGATATTACTTGATATATTGAAACATGATTCAGTTGATACATGTATGTGGAACTTGCTTAATGACTATGTTTATCCATGATTATGAGCTATTATATGTGTTTCCATGGCTCACATGTTGAAGTTATGTGTTTAGGCTTTTGGCCAAATTGGTTTGAATATGTCTTGTATGCTTACCTTAAATGTGATTAAACGGTAAGTTAGTTTCCTTGTTTTACTAAGCTTAAATGCTTACTCTGTGTTATTTTCCATGTTTTATAGTAATTCAGAAGTTGATTTTAGTTGGAAGCTAGTCGGAGCAACTTCACACTATCTATCAGCCTTTTTGGTATAATTAGTAAATTAATTTTGGTTATAATGGCATGTATAGGATAATTTGGCCAATGATGACATATAAATGTTTTGTTGGAACTAGCCATTTGAATGATTTGTGATGGATAAAATTTGATGTGTATGTAAGTGGCCTTATCATGTTTGATGTGTGTTTGAAATGATTGAATGATGGTTGGGTTGAATAGGTATATTTGGTAAATTATGCATATATGTATTGGTCATGTAGGTGAAATTGGTTATTTGATTGATATGAGTTATGTTGTCATTTAAAGAGCCTAAGGGCATATTATTCGTATGTGATAGTTTCAAATGTTTAAGTATTGATTTTGGCTTGATTTGAATGCCTTGTTATGGCTTATTGATGTCCAAAATGTTGATTTAAGTTGATGACAAATTTGGGTGAGAAATATGGCTAGCAAAATAACCTATTTTTGTCCACACGGACAAAGACATGGGCGTGTGTCTCAGCCATGTGTGACACTCAACTAGGTGACACGGCCATGTGTCCCCTGTATCTTTAATTTGCCCAAAATAGAATGCTCACATGGCCTAGCACACGGGCGTGTGGCTTGGCCGTGTGACCTAAGTCAGAGAGTTATACGTGTATGGACACGAGCTGGGGCACGGCTGTGCACCCCTATTTTGAATGCTCACAAAGCATAAGACACGGGTGTGTCTCTTGACCGTGTGAGCCACACGGCCTGGCCACACTAGCGTGTTTCCCTTGCACATTTGAAAAATTTTGATGTTTTCTGAAAAATTCTTTGAGTACCCAATTTAGTTTCGACTTATTTTCAATGTGTATTTCGAGCCTTGAGGACTTGTATAAGGAACAAGATAATTGATTTTGATTGGTTTCCGACATGAATGTTATATGATATGAGATGTCTGAATATTTGGTCTGTAAACTTCGGTAATACTCAGTAACCCTATTCTGGCGACGAATATGGGTTAAGGGTGTTACATTTATTGATATCAGAGCTATGGTTTAGTCAATTCTCGAACTAACGTAGCCTATATGAGTCTAGCTATACATGCCATTATATAAGTTGTGATAGTGTGATATCTCCTAACCATTTTAAAACACATTTTTATATAGCAATGTCATCCAACCGAGCTGATGCTGATGAAATAGAAAGTAACACTCAAGCCTCCATTTAATGAGCAACTTCAAGTGGTACGAGGCCCATATCTGAGGGTCGAGGAGAAGAGGCTAAAGAAGCCTTCATCCAAATGATGAATGAATGGTTTACTGAATTTGTACGAATGAACCCGGCTATGGAAAACCTCCACCCCTCTTGTTCCTCAACCAGTTCCCGATATGCCTCAAAGTATAGAACTTATCAGAGTTGGTAAGCCTCCTGTTGATAAAATTTGTAAGTACGGTGCTGAAGAATTTCGAGCTACAGCCAAGGATGATCCTGAAAGAGTGGAGTTCTAGTTAGAAAATACTATCAGAGTTCTTAATGAAGTATCTTGTTCACCGATTAAATGTCTTAGACCTGCGGTATCTTTATTGAAAGATTTAGCTTATCAATGGTGGAATACATTGATTTCTATTGTGCCAAAAGAGAGGATTACTTGGGAATTCTTCCAAACTTAGTTCCGAAAGAAATACATTAGTCAGGGGTTTCACGACTAGAAACATAAAGAATTATTAGAGCTTAAATAGGGTCATATGACAGTGTCTAACCATGAATGAGAATTTATTCGATTAAGCAAATATACTAGAGAATGTATTCTGACTGAAACTGCAATGTGTAAGCGGTTTAAAGATGGTTTAAATGAAGATATAAAATTATTAGTCAAGATCCTCAAGTTGAAAGAATTTGTTGTATTGTTTGATCAGGCATATAAAGCTGAAGAGCTGAGCAAAGTGAAAAGACAAGCTGAGATGGAAGCCAGAAATTCAAGTAAGAGATTAACGAGAAAGTCATACCAGTCAGCATCAAAGAAATCAAAGAAATATCATAACCATTCTATTACTTCTGCAGAATATTCTGGTATAGACAGAGGTACTCGATGCTGCAGTCCTAGATCTCAGGCTACATCTATAGCAAGTGCGGGTAGTGTTAGAAACACCAAACCCAAGTGCAAGCCTTGTAACAAGCTACATTTTGGTGAATGTTGAATGAAGAGTGGAGCTTGTATTAGATGTGGTTCTTCTGACCACTATCTTAGAGATTTCCTGTAGAAACTTGAAAAAGATAGTATTCAAACTTCGAGGCCGAGCAACATAGCTACGAGAGGTAAAGCACCTCGTAATCCTAAAAATATGAGTGGTAGTCGTGGTGTAACAAAAGACTCCATTATAAGATTTGAAGCATGAACACCAGTTAGGACTTATGCTACTAGTACACGTGAAGATGCTTCTACACCAGATGTTATAATTGGTACTTTCTCTCTTATTGATACTGATGTAACTGCTTTAATTGATCCCGGTTCAACTCATTCATATATTTGCACGAATTTAGTGTCTAGTAAAAATTTACCTGTCGAGTCCACTGAATTCATGGTTAAAGTATCGAACCCTCTAGGCTAGTATGTAATGGTTGATAAAACTTGCAAGAATTTTTCGTTAATGATATGAGGTTATTGTTTCCCAATTGATTTGATGCTATTACCGTTCGATGAATTTGATGTGATATTGGGTATAGTTGGCTAACTTTGCATGATGCCGTGGTAAATTATAAACAAAAGCACATTGTATTGAAATGTTAGAATGGCGAAATACTCTGTATTGAATCAGATAAATTCTACGGGTTCTCTAATGTGACATCAACTATGTCAGCACAGAGAAATGTGAGAAAAGGTTGTAATGCTTATCTTGCTTATGTGTAGGATACTAAAGTGTCTGAGCCGAAGTTTAAATTAGTACCAGTGGTTTGTAAGTATCCTGATGTGTTTCTAAAGGAGTTACCCTGATTACAGCCGGTCACAGAAGTTGAATTTGCTATAGACCTTGTACCGGGAGCAACACCGATATCAATAACACCATATAGAATGGCTCTTATAGAGTGAAATTGGTTATTTGATTGATATGAATTATGTTGTCATTTAAAGAGCCTAAGGGCATATTGTTCATATATGATAGTATTACATGTTTAAGTATTAATTTTGGCTTGGTTTTAATGCCTTGTTGTGGCTTGTAGATGTCCAAAATGTTGATTTAAATTGATGACAAATTTGGGTGAGAAATATGGCTAGGAAAATGGCTTATTTTTGTCCACACGGGAAAAAACATGGGCTTGTGTCTCAACTGTGTGTGACTCACTGCTACGTGACATGGTTGTGTGTCCCCTGTATTTTTATTTTGCATAAAACAGAATCCTCACATAGCCTAGCACACAGGTGTGTGGCTTGGCCATGTGACCCAAGTCAGAAAGTTACATTGGTGTGGACACCGGCTGGGATATGGCTATGTGCCCCTATTTTGAAGGCTCACATGGCCAGAGACACGGACATGTCTCTTGACCGTGTGAGCCACACGGCCTGACTACATGGGCGTGTGTCCCCTGCATCTTTGAAAAATTTTGATGATTTTTGAAAAATTCTTTGAGTACCTGATTTAGTCCAACTTATTTATGATGTGTATTTTGAGCATCGAGGACTTTTATAAGAGACAATATAATTGATTTTGATTGGTTTCGAACATGAATGTTGTATTGTATAATATGAGATGCCCGAATATTTGGTCTATAAACTCCAGTAATACTCAGTAACCCTGTTTCGACGATAAATATAGGTTAAGGGTGTTACATACAGGTTATGTCATGGAAAGAAGTTATTGGTCTTTATAGATGAGGTTGATGGGAGTTGAGGACGAGTATGAACCTTTGGCTGATGTACTAGTAAGGTTTCTGTTAGAGCTTCAACCAGTGGAGGATTAACAATCTGAATTGGAGAGTCTGATGGTTGGGAAAACTCCACAGGAATTACATGAACTGTAGGAAGAGCAGCAATTTCAGAAGAAGGGACTTTTGAAGTTGAGAGTCCCTTTCTAAGCCTACACATCTTAATTTGTGGAAATTCACTCTCATTTAATTCTTGAGTGTCCACCCTTATTCTAGGCCTTTTCTAGTATTTCCTCATGGATGGTTTATTTGAACTGTTAGCGGTGACTTTTTCTTTAGCACGTGCATCACATAAAAGAGCATTGATGTCCATGTCAAAAGCTTGATTAGGCAAAGTGTGAAATTGTGGAATGGACCCTGCACCATCAATACAAGTGTTAGTTCACTTGAAGAAAAAAAAGAAGGAGGGTGTATACTAGGAGTAATAAGCTAGTTTCGAGAAGGAATCCCACAGATATCATATAAGTAATAAGAGGGATCTCCTACTTACCCAATTAAGATTTGAGCTAGAAGATGGCCAGGCTTCTAAAGATGAAGGGATATTGAAGTTATCCAACTAGTTAAAGGGTTTAGTGGTATTAAAACCATTTGGGCTCTGGTTTTGAAAATAGTACTAGAAAACATTCTTGACTATAACTAATTCCCCCAACTCAAGAGTACACCTCCTGTTCAGACATTTGAATTGCTTATTGGCAACTTTCGAGTCCACAGACTAATTATGAGAACTGTAACACTCTCAACCTGATCTGATCAATCAGATCTGGATCTTGGGTATTACTACGCAAATATAGACACAAGCTTAATTTACTTATACAATTCAGAGAAAATGACAACTTACTTAACCACAAAATCTCAAACTAATATGCATAAGTGAAGACAACTAAAACACGAGGTAATTAAACCACAACGATATTTAATTTGGAATCCTTATCTATTACAAGCACCTCAAGGTATGGGATTGTCAATGACAAATCAAATTTTGAATACGCTGTCAACACATTCTGTATGCATAACAAACTAATATGGCACTCTTTAGTCATAGACTTGACATCGTCCCTCCAGCGCAAGCTCAAACCAATTCGCCTGTAACAAAACACACACTCGTATAAGTTTGTAAGAACTTAGTGAAGAAAACATCATTTACCTATGTCATTTCTTCACATCTCAATTGGTAACTTATTTGAATGAGTACATTGTTCTGAACCTTCAATTTAGTCACTGGCGAATACTCCCTCAATTTCTATTCTCATTTACAAGTTAGATACTTAATCTTATACAGAGCTCATCTCTTACCCATCAAGATCTTCAATACGTCTCTTACCTCTTTCAAGTTGATCTTTCATAAGTTTTTACTCATTTCTTTTACAGAGATCCATATGACCAAATCACTGTCACCCTTGTATACATAACTTTAAGTAGTCATTTCACAATCCATGTTTGATTACCTATACATAACATGTACATTCCTTCTGATATACAGTTAAAAAAATCCTTACTCAGAATACGCTTCTTTTATGTTTACCCATCACTTCATTATTCTCAACCGGATCACGATCTTGTATAACACTTTATCGTAGCCCATAGAGACACTCTACCTTATTGATCTTTTTAATCACACTTACAAGCCACGCTGAACGCGTCTAAGTAGTTTAATACAGAATCCGTCGAGGACCATTCCTTTAGGTCATGCCATTGTGAGCCTTCCTAGGATATGCTACAAACACCCTACTTTCTGATTTCACCATAAAGGCTATCACGTCAGAATTTTCCACACAAGCTATTGATTCATTGTTTGCCATAAGGGCGATTCTTAAGAGTACACCATGAAGGTGTTCCTTATGGAGTTTTCCATAAAGGTGTTCTATTCATTTTTATCACAAAGGTGATCATTACAGGGTTCGCCACAGAGGCTACCCCTTCATGATTTGCCACAAAGGTGTTCCTTTCATATTGTGCCATATAGGCTATCATTGTAGGGTTCGCCACAAAGGTTACCCCTTCATGATTCACCACAAAGGCGTTCCTTTCATCTTGAGCCTCATAGGCATTCCTTTCCTGACATGGTTACGATATGGATTTCCTAAACTCACGTTATGTTAGGTTTGCCCATCATCATCCTAGGACATGCAGAGAACCCAATTGGGTAATCACCATCTTTTAGTTCATTTCGGAAGGGGCCATGACCATGGACTTTTCCTTTAATATTCATATTAGAGATCATGTTTTTAGTCCCGACGGACCTCTTTAGACTTCACCGTGGTGAACTAACACAAACTCTCTAGTTAAACCCTTTATGCACTGATATAGTTCACATTCATCTTTAACTCCACAACTTACTTTTAACAGAGCATACCTATAGCATACATCTAAGAAACATATATGACCAAACCTACTTCTCAGATTCCATACCATAGCATGCATTCTATCATTAGCATTTGTTCGTTTAGTTGCATGACCATCATACTTACACTTTACTAGTTTCGGTCTTTACAGAGATATCTCATAAACATGCAAGAGTCAGTATAAGGACTCACCTGATTCTTACCTACAACAACTTAAAACTCTAGATCCAAACTTCCACCATGCAAAACAACAACTACTACTACTGAGCATGAAAACCCATCAAGATTTATTTATATACCCTTTTTCCCATCATTTCTAACGTTGGAAATCCACAATCAATGCTTTACAACTTCATCTTACTAATTTACCAAATCCAATAGGCTTACTCTTTTACAATATAATAGGCAGAGTCATAAGTCTTACCTCATCATGGAGTAATTACTGATGAAGATCTAGATCTACAACTCTAGCTTAAAGGATAGAGAAATATTGTAAGTTCTTTAAGATTCAGGTAACAATACTTTTTGATGAAGGAAGAAGAAAAACTCTCTTTTTTCTAACCTGAGTATCTATATAAATAACCTAAGCCCTTATTGGAACCTAACACGTGTCTTAACTTTCAAAACTACCTTAATCAAAATGGTTTACAACTGTATATAGAAATTCAATATGTTATAATTTTGGTCCAACCCTTAATTCCATCGTAACTACCTCATTAGTATGTAACTAAGTCGATATCCCAATAAACTGGGTGTACAATACCTCTGGTGATAACCCAATTTACCTAAAAATCCTCATCATTCTTACCAATCTTTTCTTCTTCACAACTTAGCACATTTAGAGAGCAATTGTGACAACCCGAATTAGGGCCTAATCGGAATAGTGGTTTCGTGACCACAAATCCGAGATAGAAATAATTGTTTTATAATTATTTTGGGGTTTATGATATGATTGCATGATTGTGTGAAAATTTCGTGATGAAATTCTATGCCTAAAGTGCTTAAATTGAAAATAGGGACTAAATCGAATAAGTTGCAAAATTTACATCCCGGAAGTTTTTAGTATGAAATTGTTTTGGAATATTAATTAGGAGGTCTTAAATATCAATTTGACCAATTTTAAATTCATGGACAAAATTAGGACATGGAAGGAATTTTTGAAAGTTTAGTAAGGAGGGCATTTTGGTCATTTGGATATTAAATGAAATAAAATGGGAAAAATAACACAAAATTGATCATCATCCTCCTTAGTTGCTGCCGAATTCTCCTCTCTCCATAGCTAGGGTTTCTTAAATTTTCAAGCTCCATAGTAAGTGATTCCAAGCCCGCTTTTAATGTTCTTTACGTTTTGGAATCCTAAGCTCGATTAAGCTTATGCTAGTAATAATTTAACCTAGGGTTCACATTTGGAAAAATACCCATAGGTGAAATTTGTGTATTTTGATGTTTTATGATAGAATATGAGGTTTTAAATTATGTTAAATAACTTGTGCTACTCGGTTTTAAGTGAAAACGAGTAAAGCAAGATAATCGGTAAAAATACCTATTGTTCATAACTATATGATAGAGTGAGAATTTGATGTTGTTGTAGAAGAGAAAATGTTCAGCATATCATAAAACATAAGAATAAGGGCTGAAATTAAATTCCCGAGCCTAGGGGCAAAATTGTAATTTTGAAAAGTTAGGGGCAAAATGTAATTTTTCCATGATGTGATTTTGGATTGAAATAAATAGTATGAGTATTAAATGAGCTAAATGTGTTATTATAGATCAAGAAAGACGCGAATTGATCTCGAGCAGGGAAGGAAAAAGTTTTGGACTAAATTGCAAAATTTCCACATTTTGCACCAAGGTAAGTTTGTATGTAAATATTACAATAATTTCATGTACATTCTTATATTTCAGCCTATTATATAAACATACTAGCTGATGTTAAAATGTAAATCGACAATTGGAAAATGGAAATAAATATAGAGAGAGATCCGGTTGAACATTGGAGAGATCGAATGAAATAGAGGAGCGTAGCTAGGTCACATGTATGATGCTGAGTGCACATCATGTGTACAAGAAAGCTACGAGACACCTGTAGTAGCTAGGTCACATGCGTGATACGAGATGTATCCCATGTAGACAAGAGAGCTACGTGAAAGATAAATGTAGCTAGGTCGCATGCGTGATTCCAAGTGAAGGACACCATGTAGACAAGAGAGCTACGTGAAAGGTAAATGTAGCTAGGTCGCATGCGTGATTCCAAGTGAAGGACACCATGTAGACAAGAGAGCTACGAGACAAATCGGTTAGGTCGCATGAGTGGTACTAAGTGTTCACCATGTGTACAAGAGAGCCGAACTAAACGAAGTATGATGGTGGGGGTGTCTTTGAAACCATTAAATATCGAGGATTGATCCGAATTGTTCAACGGGATGGTTTTGTGGTGATATTGTGGTTTGGACCTACACTTATGGTGAATGAAATGTGGTGAAAATGATTTGTGGTATATACATATATAAGATAAAATGAGGGTAGCATAAAGAATGTGTGAAAGAGTGAAATTAGCATTAAAACTGTTTTTAGATGGTAGCAGTGACGTGATTTTGAAAAATCACCAAAAATAGGAGGAATATAATTAGAGGTTGAATGAGATGTAAAATTAAAGCTTAATGAGTCTACTTTCATATAAAAGAAACAGAGCAAGCAAAGGAATTCTATATTTTGAGATATTTACAATTGTATGTGACTTGCTCAGGATGAATACGTGATCCCCTGTTCCAACTTTGAAAAATCATTAAAAATTGTACAAAGCAAATTAAGAAATATAGTTTACATTCCTAAATTCCTTATTGAGACTAGTTTTAAATGAAACATACCTCAGGGTTGTTTGAATTGTGTACTGAGAGATATTCAATTCGTAGTGAACAGAGGTCAGATCAGTCGAGCTGTGTAACAGGGGAAACTTTAACTAATAAACTGTACTAATCGGCTGAACCAAAAATTATATAAAAAAATTAGCAAAAAGATTTATGAGTCTAGATTCAGGGAAATTTTACGGATTTGAATTTCGAGTTTTGTAACCCGAGTTATGATTTATTTAGTGAATATGACGCAGTAGAGACAGCTAAATCAAAGTGGAATGAATAGTGAAGTTAAAGTAGATAAACTTGAATTGTTAACATGTTAGATTCTTTAATTAGTATTTACATACTTACTTACTAAGCTATAAGCTTACTTTGTTTCTCTCTTTTGTCTTATAGTGTTCTTCGGCTTGCTCAGGAGTTAAGGATCGTGAAGATCTACTCGCACTATCACACTTTAGGGTATTTGAACTAAACGTTTTGAATTATGGCATGTATAGTAGGCTTAATTATGTTGTTACGTGTCATATTTGTCTAGGTTAAAATATTAGTTACAGTACTCGACCAGATACTTTGTACAAGCCATTAAAGTGGGCTAATATTGTTCAAGACATATGTTATACGATGCACTATCAAATTGGATGACATATTTATATCTCGATTATGTTTAATGGTATATGTTATGTTCTGGTAATACCTTATATCCTGTTCCGGCGACGGTAACGGATAAGGGGTGTTACAGCAATCATTGCATAATACTCTAGCATCAACTATGTGCCTGACCTATAATTGGGCCGATAGGACTTCACCACTCAAACTACTTTTGTGTTACCCGCCTAACTCAAGAAATGCCAAAATTGGGTGTTACAAGTCTCATCTCCTTAACATAAATTTGTCTTTGAAATTTGTAACTTGAAAGATTTCAATCGTATACCTAATAATTGGTCATCATGCTAGGCACGTACCGTGGGTTGGACACTTCCACAACTCGATAACTTCCATGAAAATTTGAACGTTACAACATACCCCTCTTTTACAGATGTCAAAATTACATTGGAGAATCTAAATAGTTTCCTTGAAATAAATTCCCTGGGCAAGTTTGCTTCTATAAAACAGGTACCCTTTTACTTCGTCGGTTACTTTTGCAAAATTGATCAAAACCCTAATCTAACTTTGCTAAACCTTTTATCACTCCTCATATTCTGTTTTTGATTTTTATCAAATGTAATTTCTTTCTTCTTTCTACTTTTAACTTTTTATTCCTAACATGAGAAGAACTACCATTAGAGGGAGGGGTCGTGACCAGACCATCCGAGTTTTCGCTTGCAAAACTCCACCACGCCTGGAAATTGAGATGTGCAACTGCAAACCACTAGAGAAGAAATGAATTGGTATTTGGGAGACTCAGGTCTCCAAAACCTAAACTTCACTTATGACTTTCAGCTTCCCAAACGACACCATCCCAGTGATAGTTCTATGGGTTTCATTTTACCACTCATATTTTTGGAGGCTAGATTTCATCTGCCTCTCAACTCTTTCTTCTATACCGAACTTAACAGTTTTATACTTGAAAGTGTCACAAAATTGTAAGAATTGCTTTAAATGATGATTCGGCTCTTCCACCATGTTTCGTTTGAACTGTAGTGTGTTTTGGAAATTTTGGATATTATTCATCTTTATTTTGAAATTATTTGCATTAATTGTCAACCATTCTAAGCTTCTTCTCATCACGTCTAAGGTAGGTAAGGCGTACTCACACGAGATTTGGATGTGGTTTGATTGGAGTGCTAGAGCTTCGAGTCATGAACAACCTAAAAAGAAAATAAAAAAATAAAAAAACAAATAAAAAATAAAAATCATATCTATAGGTCTTAACGTTCCTACTTATTTTATTAATTGTAAAAATTTTATTTTCAGAATTTATTGTTGAAACCTCCCTGACAATAGTGGCAACAACTTGATTGTATATAAATGCACTATCGTTTATAGTTTAAATATAACATAAAAAATATAAGAAAGAAGAATGGGGGGGGTCCTTAAGTGCATGAGTGAAATTGTAATATAGTTTGTACAATAAAATACGTGAAAGTATTTCGAGGATCGTACCCAAAGGAAGATGGAATAAAGACTGAAAATACTTTTACAATTCGCCTTAGAAGGAAAAGATAACCATGTAAACTCAAACAAATTTAGTGAGTTCCACACAAAAAGAAAAACACAAAAAATAGACAAGGATACCATTGGTAAACAAGAATTAACACTCATAAAAAGCATAGGACTTTTCGGTGAAACCATGAGATATATGCCAAATGGCGTTCACAATACTTAGACAGATCAATTTCTCCAGCATAGACATAACACATGGGTGGACGTTTCCCGTAAAATTAATCATAACTTTCCAAAACTGTATACATTTGCAAATGACCCATCCTTGTGCCAGCCACAAACCCAGAATCCCAAAATCATTTCAGTCAGCCATATTCATATATATATACCATGCTAACTCCTCATATCATTTATGTTAAGCTGAATATATGATCTCGTGATCTGCCAGTCCAATTTGCAATGTAGTTGCTCTACCAGAGGCATCATAAATAGATCTCCTTCTCATATATTATATATATTATATATCACATATAATCGGTACTAGGCTTGTGCAACAAGGAGGGTATTTACATCAAAACTGACCTTACTCATGTAAAACAACGCTGATTGGTGCACACGTATATCCAAACACCACATCTTAACTTATTTGGAACAAGAATACTTACCTTACACAATTTATATTTGTAATAGCCCTAATTTGACCCTAGTCGGAAAGTGGTTTCGGGACCAAAAAATCGAGTCATGAAAATAATTAAATGTTAAATTTCATGTCTATTATATGAGATAATGCATGTGTGAAAAATTGATGCAATGATTTTTATCATTTGAATGTGAAATCATTAAATAGGACTTAAGTTGGAAACTTAGAAAATGTGCTTGATTAAATTTTTTTTAATGGCCAAACATTATATGATTTAATAGATGAGGATTTGCATGTCAATTTTGCCATTTCCAAATTAGTGGCTGACCATGTTGATTGCTTGAGTTAAATATATGTATTTTATATATATACATTATTAAATGAAATGAATTTAAAACATGAAAACAAAATTAAATAAAAGGAAAAAGGGTGACAAAAAAAACAATGTTTTCCATATTCCTTCTTCCATTGCCGTGAGTGAAAGAAAGGTTGAAGCTAAGCATTCAGTCCTTTAGATATCTTGAATTAAGGTATGTTCCATGAGTTTGCTTTTAAAATTTTAGTGAATTTGAGATAGTTGCTAAGTCTTTTACTTAGCCCATGTGTAAATTTTAAGTTTGGTGTTGTCATGTATATTCGGCCATGGAAGTTTTCTACTTCATGGATAGTGTGTTAATGTTTTGAAATAGATATGGTAGAAGGATATGGTTTGATCTTGTTAATTCTTGAATTGGTTGAGTTTGATAAAATTTAATATTTGTGGCTTAATTGTTTAATGACAATCGGCTATGTTGAAATGCTAAATTAGTGCTAAATTGTAAGTATTTAATTGAGTGTTAGCCGAAATTGAGCTTATGATAGTAATTAGAATTTGTGAAATTTATGCATTTTGTGGTCCAAGTGTGATAAGAACCATACGGTTATGGCATGTAAGCATGAAGATTAGATGATGGATAATTTTAAATGTGAGATGGTTAGAAGTTGATTTAAAGGCTTAATAAGTTAGTTTAAGGTGAAGTCATTAGCTTATGATATTCGGTTTTCGCTACTATATGTTGGATCTTGAATATTTTAATGTTTTGAATTAGTAATGGATGAAAGATAATGTTTGAGTTTGCTAAATATTGAAATTAAAAGTTAATTATTTATTTGTTGTGTAAGAGTCGAAAGTGAACTTAGGAGATGAATTGAGGAAAATTGTTGTTATATGTTAAACGGTTGAGGTTTTGTTGTCATGTAGTGAAGGAGGGTTAAAATATTTAATATGTCAATTGAGTGAAATGTTAATGTACGAAATCTCATATTAGTCGATAGAAGAGGATGCTTAAATTGTTAAAATTTATTTTAACATAGCCGAATGTGTTCATGAATGAAAGAATTATATTGGTTTTGAAATGTATGTCTTTCAAGAATGCATTTTAAGTAATAGTTGAAATTCTTGTTATGAGCGAATTATAATACAACCGAATAAAAGGCATGATTAATGAATTAGTGACAAGTGAATTTGTTTAATCTAGCTCGAGAGCTTAAGGAGCCTAATTCGGATAAGGAAAAAGCTAAACTAACCAAATAGCATATCAAGTAGTCATTCGACTGACAGTCAAGGTAAGTCTTTGAGTAATGAAACTTAGCTTATGATTTGATAAAATCATGGTATATAAGCATAATAAATAAATTGTGACCTATTGGTTCTACTTGAATTACGTAGTGGGATAAATAATTTGTGCATATGACTTGTAGCGAATGGTTATAAAAATCATGTTGGATAGCGAAACGAAATCGTGTTCTTTGTATGTGGCTATTGAGCCGAAAATGGAATGGTTGATAAGCATGTTGTGCTTGTGTTCAAATAATGTAAATGAAATGCTAATGTGTTATGATTTATATATATATATATATATATATATATGTGTGTGCATGATAATGGAGAATTATATCGGCTAAGTCCCGAAGGCATTCGTCTTTGGTGTTATATCCGGGCTAAGTCCCGAAGGCATTCGTCTTTGGTGTTATATCCGGCTAAAGTCCATGAGCTTTGTCTTTGGTATTATATCCGGGCTTAAAGTACCGCATGTTTTGTGGTGGTGATTGGATTTGGGTTTTAAATCTAGTAGACTTAATGCCGATGATTGGAGTAAGATTATGATTTCGAATGTTCGTAGTAAACTACCATTGAATATATTCAATACATTAAGTTGGTCAGGTATGTATTATGTACTTTTATATGTTAGATTGATCGGAATTGAATCATGAATGCGAAATGAGAAGTATATGTGAAAATCTCATATGTGTATGTGTGTATTCGGTTATGGTGAAAGGTTATATGAGATTGATTTGGTGATATACATGTTAAATAATATGAATCCAAAGAATGGGTAATAAATATGCTTGGGACAGCAGCAGTAACGTGATTTCGGAAAATCACCATAAATTGTGGAAGTTGAGTTAGAGGCTGAATAAATTATTTCATGAAATCTTAATGAGTCTAGTTTCTTATAAAAGAAACCGTGTAAGCAAAAGAGTTGCCAATAATGAGATATTTGAAGTGGCGTGGAACAGAGTCAAAATGACTACGAGGTCCCCTATTCTGTTTTCAGAAAATCATTATAAATGGTAGAAAAATGGTTATAAGATAAAATTTATATTATTAGACTCTCTAATGAGTCTAGTTTCAAATGAAATAAACGATAACATATTTTGAATTCTGTATAATGAGAAATTTGATTCGTAGTGAAGAGTGGTCAGATTAGTCAAACAGTGAAACAGGGGAAACTTCAATACAAATATGGTATTGATTGGTCAAACCAAAAATTCTAAAAATTTGATGGATGGAAGATATGTGAGTCTATTTTCAGGGAAAATTAACAGCACTTGATTTGGTGTTTCTTAGCTCCAGTTATAAATAATTTAGTGACTGTTGCTCAGGAAGACAGCTTGTAGTAAATTTCTGATTTTGTTGCAAACATGGTTAAAACTTGTTAATGAGATGCTTTTCAAGTTCTTATGATCTTATTTGTAATTTCAATATTCGGTTTTAATTGAGTTCAGATTCAAGTGAGGTGAATTTGCTAAATATGCATTATGTTCATGGATACTTGGCCAAAATGGCAATTATCTAGGAATGATTTCTTGAAAATTTGAATAATCGATCTATAAGTAAATTAATTGTTTGCATTGCTTAAAACTTACTAAGCATTGAAGCTTACTCCGTGTTCTCTTTTCCATTTCTTATAGGTATATACTTTAGCTCGAGTTGGAAGGGCCGGAGATATCATCACACTATCGAGTCATTATGTGAGTTGAGAAGATTTATATCATCATGGTTTAAGGCATGTATAGGATAGACTATAGGTAGAATGATATTTCGACTTTGTATACATTATAGCCATGCGAAGATGGCTTTCTCATTTTGTTTAGAGAAGCCTTATAATTGAACTAATGTGGTGAAATGTTTTAGTTATAACTTGATAGTAGTTTCTTTGTTATTAGATATTCGGTTATGTTTTGATAGTGCGTCATTTTGGAAATTTATAAGAGCTCTTATGGAAAATCAATAAGACATGTTTGCATTGTTGATAATTTATGTCTGGTAAGTATCTTTGACCTTATAGAAGTTTTGTTCAGTCAAGTAATACCTCATACCTTATTCCGGCAACGGATACAGGTTAAGAGTGTTACAATATTATTTGAGAAGTTAATAATACAAAACGTGTAAGAAGGGACTCACCAGAAACTCCAAAATAGGAATTTACTATGCAGGTCCATCACCTTTATTGCTCGGACCTTTGCTAGCTTCTTAAGTTAGATGATAAACAAATATAAATATTAGATCATTAAACTACTAAAATTTAACATGCATGCATGAACCGGTAGCATGCAACCCAGGATTAGGAAGTTTCCCTCCTTACAACTTGTTCTAAAAACCCATGCATGCACAATTGAAAATACATAAATTCTTTTGATAAAAACCTAAGGGTTTTCTTGAAATTACCGATAAGTTGGTACAAAAAATGGTGTCAACTAATTACAAAAAAAATTCTTTGTTTGAAGCTTTCTACTTTAAGGTTTTTAGAAACTTAGAGGATAAATTAGGGAAAAAGATGTAAAAGTAATACATGAGGCAATCGATATCCTTATATTCCCAAGCAACGGAGACATGGTTTAGTGGAAGGATCAGGAAAATCCCACTATCGCCCTTGATTCCATTGAATAAACTCACTTCATATTTTAAATTCTAATCATTTACAGTACCCTAGTTCAATTCTAACTAGGTCTCAACTAAACTCCAACATTACTTATTGAGCCATCGTATTTAGGTTAAAACACGGAAATGAATCTATCGAGCTGCGAACTAACGAGTTCACCCAAAACATCTAGGGTTGGCGGATTGCTTAACAAAATAGTCCACCAATTCTCAAAGTTTGCCAAATCCTGGAGTCCGCTAAATGAAGAACCCACAGAATACGCCACCCAACTAAAAGAAATATTTCACTAACTTACTCATTTTCTACCTTTAGCAAAAATGGCTTAAACGCCAAAAAGTGACTCGATATAGTCTTCATCGGGTAGGCTATTACAGTTTTCTTTCTGATTAATGTTCAGGTTTTTCTTTATAACATCAACATTTTCTTTTTCTTTGTTAAGATCGAACAAAAATATAGTTTAATCAGTGGAAGGTTCTACATTCTTGTAAGTCTTACAACTTTGCACATTATAATTATAGATGGGAAGAGTGTACAGGAAGGCCCTGTATGGGGGTCACAAGTTGTTGAAATATTAGTAAAATGTCTATAATGAAGATTTTAATGGAAATCTTATGATTGTTTAGGCAATTGTTGTTGTCTAACCAGGAAAGACTATCAAAGTAGAAGCTCTAGGCTGAGATAAATATGAGTATCTGGTGAGTCTCTAAACCTAACTCCTGCATGTCATTAAATCATGTGTATATGTATGTGTCTGAGAGGAATCTACAAATACGTAAAATGAGGTGAACAATATGCATCATGATATGGCATTGTGTGATAAAATGTTGTTGTTGGCGTGTGTGTAGTCATTTCCTAATACTTTCCTATTATATGATTCTAGTAACTGATAATTTTGCGTTATATAAAAAGGTGAGAAAAAGATTCATTTTTGCTATGTAATATCATGATTTTGGGCCTAATCGGAATAGTAGTTTTGATACCACAAATCCATAATAGAAATAATTATTTTATGAATGTGTTGAGGTCCATGATATGTTTGCATGATTGTGTGAAAGTTTTGTTAAGAAATTTTGTGGATAGAGTGTCCAATTTAATTTTTAGGACTAAATTGCAAAAGTTGCAAAACATGTGATTCTAGAAGCTTTAAGCATGAAATAGCTATAGATTATTAATTAGAGATCCTTAAATAGCAATTTGACCAATTTCTATTTTTATGGACAAAAATGGGCATGAATAGGTAAAATTTGAAAGTTTAGTAAAAAAGGGCATTTTGGTCATTTGGTTGATAAAAGAATTAAAAGAGAAAATGAAGTAAAAATCTTGTCCATCTTCTCCATCAAGTGCCGAAAATTCTAAGGAGCCATAGCTAGGGTTTCTTCACTTTCCAAGATTGAAAGTAAGTGCATCCTAGCCCCGTTTTTAATGTTCTTTACATTTTTGAAGTTGTTATCAACCGATCTAGCCATTTCTTCCATTTATTTGAGCTAGGGTTGATGTATAGGGTTTGACCATGTGTGACATGCATGCATTTTGATGTTTCATGGTAGATTATGAAAGTTTGATCCGTGATAAACAACTTTTACTAAGTGATTTTTTATGAAAACACCTAAAAAATACCTATTTGTAAAAGTTGTAAAATGTGTAGTAAAAATCTGATTTGATGAAAAAAGGTCAGCTAATATGAGCATGTGTGTGGTTCAGCTAGGCTTGGGTAACAAAGAAAATGAGTACATTTCATTTTACAAGCCTAAGGACTAATTTATAAATATGTGAAAGTTTAGGGGCAAAACTATAATTTTTTCAAAATATGGTTTTTGGACTAATTGAACAATGTAGAAATTAAATGAGCTAAATTTCTATTATAGATCAAGAAAAATGGAGTCGGACCTAGACCCGAGAAAGAATAAGGTTGTGGACTAAATCGAATTAGTTAACTATATTTTGTACCGAGGTAAGTTCATAAGTAAATAATACAATATTATGATTATATTTTTAATGCCTTAATATTGTATGAATTGTATAATTGATTTGATGAACACATTCAACAAGTTCCGATAAGAGAGAGAAAATCTCGTTTGAACCTTAGGAATAGAATAGTATACGAGTGACATGTCACTAGGACCCCATGTGATATATATGATTATGTGATCTGGGTGCTGGTCATGTATGTCCTACCAGTGGCTAGGTAATCTGGCATGTGTTGCGGATACATGACAGCTTGTGTGAGCAGCCCGTATAGCTACGTCTTGCCGTCAGCTTGTGTGAGCAGACCCGTGATTAACTTGAGAGCAAGCCTTTATGTGATATGAAATATGAGGTAGCTTTGGCTACATATGTGGCATTTGTGTACAAAGACCTTCCGTGTATCTGTTTAGTATTCCAAGTGTTCAACGGGTATGTCAAGAATGAGAAAGAGTATGTTAAGTCACGAGTTGGTATAGGTACGTACTAAAAACTCATAAGAATGAGATCGTTAAGCGATGAGCTTTCGGTAAGATTAAAAATGATAAAGTTATGCTTATGAAGCTATGATGATGAATATGTGATTTATATTAAGTTAAATTTTATGATATTCATGCTAAATATTGCTTAATATTGTGTATTATTGCATGTGAACTTACTAAGCTTTATGCTTACTCCCCTTCCTTTCCATTTTCTTATAGTATCGCCAAGCTAGCTCAGGAATCGAAGGACGTCAGAGCTCGATTCACACTACCAAATTAATCTTTTGGGGTATTCATGATTTCACATTTTGAGTTATGGCATGTATAGGGACTTAGTCTTTTTGTGATATGTGTCATTATTGATTTGGCCAAATATTTTGGTTTGTAATGGTATTTGATTCATTTTGTAAATGGCCATTTGGTATTGGCTAATATTGGTTAAGTATTTATGCATATAGAGGTGCCTTTCATGGATGGAGTTATTGCATGGTTTGTGATAATAATTATGAAATGTTGTATATGATAGAAAATAGCATGTAATTGATGTGTGGATGTCTTGGTTGTGTGTATATGCTTGGATTAGGATTGTTTGATGTTGTGTAGGTTGGTGCAAGTAACGGTGGCAAAAAGGCTTGGTGAATAGCCTTATTTTTGTCTACACGGGTAGACTCACAGACATGTGTCTAGGCTGTATGTGACACACGACTTGCCCTATGGGTGTGTGATTCGGCCGTGTGTCTCCTGTATTGTAAGTTTTAGCTTTGAATTGGCCACATGGGCAGAGACACGACTGTGTGACCCTAATTTGTTGATGACATCATAAATAGAGAGTTACACGGGTTGAAAACATGGGCATGTCCCAAGCCACACGGGCGTATGAGACCACACGACCTACCCACATGGGCGTGTGACCTTCCAAAGCATGAAAATTTTCTAAGTGTCATAACAATTTTGAAAGATCTCGGTTCAATCCTAAACCACTCCCAATGAATGTTTTGGGGCTCATAGGCTCGTAATAGGGACAATATGAATGTATATGAAAAGTTTTAATTTGGATGGAAATTTATGTCTTGGTTTTGCATGATTACTTGTGTATAAGTTTGATAATGGCTCGTACCCTATTTTGGTGTCGAATACGGGTAAGGGGTGTTACATTTAGTTGTATCAGAACTACGATTTAGTCGATTCTCGGACTAACGTAGCATGTGTACAAGTCTAGCTATACATGCCATATAAATTTTGATAGTGTGACTACTCTTGACAATTATAAAATTATGTTTTCATATAGTAAATAGATCCCGACTGAGCCATGGTGGATGATGTAGAAAGTAATGCACCGACTCCTGCTCTAGGGGCAACACCAGTTGAAAGTAGACCCGTAACTGTGAGTCAGGAAGGAGGAGAAGGGGATAGGGAAGCCTTTCTCCATATGATGAATGCATGGTATACGGAGTTCATTCAAACGAATCCGAACGCTCAACCCCCTCCACCCCCACCAAATCCTCAACCTATCCTTGTAGCCCCCCAAGTTGTGGAAATGGTAAGAATGAATAACCCTCCGGTTAATAGAATTCGTAAACAAGGAGCCAAATAATTCTAGGCTAATATAGATGATGATCCGAAAAAGGTAGAGTTCTGGCTCGAGAACACCATCAGGGTATTTGATGAGTTGTCTTGGACACTTGAGGAATGTATGAAATGTGTTGTGTCACTCTTAAGAGACTCGGCTTATCAGTGGTGGAACACCCTTGTGTCAGTTGTACCAAAGGAGATAGTTAATTGGGAATTTTTCCAAGAAGAGTTTCGTAAGAAGTATATTAGCCAGAGGTTTATCGACCAGAAATGAAAAGAATTCCTTGAGTTAAAATAGGGCCGAATGACAGTAACAGAGTATGAGTGTGAGTTTGTAAGACTTAACAAGTATGCTCAGGAATATGTATCAACTGAGGTCATCATATGTAAGAGATTTGAAGACGGATTGAATGAAGATATCTGATTGTTGGTTGGTATTCTTGAACTAAAAGAATTTGTTATACTTGTAGAGAGAGCTTGCAAGGTCGAGGAATTGGCTAAAGAGAAAAAAAAGGCCGAGATCAAGGCTAGGGACTCAACGAAAAGACCTATGAGTAAGTCGTTTCAGTCTTCATCAAAGAAGTTGAGGGATTTCTATTCTCGTTCCAATGTTTCTGTTGGGCTATCAACAAGAAATCAGAATAAATAATATTCGGGTTCGAAAGCTCAAACCACTTCGATTGCTAGTGTTGGCAATGCTCGACCAAATAGAGCAGAATGTTCGCATTGTGGTAGACTTTACCCCGGTGAGTGCTGGATGAATAACCGGGCATGTTTCAAGTGTGGTTCACACGATCACTTTATCAAAGATTGCCTTAAAATGGTTGAGAAAGAAATTTTTTAGAGTGCGAAATCTAGTAATATTGCTGCTAGAGGAAGGCCACAGAGAAATTCGGGAAATGGAGCAAGTAGCAAGAGTGCACCTAAAGATTCGACTATGATAACTGAGGGTATAATACCTGCGAGGACTTATGCCATTCGCGCTTGCGAAGAGGCTTCATCTCCTGATGTGATTATGGGTACTTTTTCTTTTTATGATACTCATGTTGTTGCTTTGACTGATTCGGGATCAACCCATTCCTATGTTTGTATGAAATTGGTATCTAGTATGAATATGCCTGTTGAGTTTACAGAATTTGTGATAAAAGTGTCGAACCCTCTAGGCAAACATGTGTTAGTTGAAAAAGTATGTAAGAATTGTCCTTTGATGATTAGAGGTCACTGCTTTTCGACTAATCTTATGCTTTTTCCATTTGATGAATTTGATGTAATTCTTGGTATGGATTGGTTTACCATTCATAATGTGGTAGTAAATTGTGGAAGAAAAACTATTGAGGTGAAATGAGAAGGTGGTGATATTCTTCAGGTTGAATCAGATTAATCAAATAGATGGCCAGTTGTGATCTCTTCTATGACAGCTTAAGGTATATGAGAAAGGGGTACGAATCTTATCTTGCCTTTATGTTGAATACCAAAGTGTTTGAGTTAAAGATTGATTCAGTGCCGATAGTATGTGAGTATTCAGATGTGTTTCTGGAAGAGTTGTCCAGATTACCTCTAGTTAGAGAAGTTGAACTTGGTATTGAGTTAGTCCCTGGCACTGCACCTATTTCGATTGCTTCATACAGAATGGCTCCAACAGAATTAAAAAATTTTAGTTGCAAGAGTTGACGGATAAAGGTTTTACGAGACCTAGTTTTTCTCCTTGGGGTGCACCAGTATTATTTGTGAAAAAGAAAGATGGCTCTATGAGACTGTGCATTGATTACCGACAACTCAATAAAGTGACCATAAGAAATAAGTATCCTTTGCCGAAAATAGATGGTTTTTTTGACCAATTGAAAGGAGCAACAGTGTTTTCTAAGATTGATTTGAGATCCAGTTAATACCAGTTGAGAGTTAAGGAGTCAGATATGTCGAAAACTACATTTTGGACGAGGTATAGACACTATGAATTCCTTGTTATGCCATTTGGGTTAACGAATGCTCCTACTATTTTTATGGATTTGATGAACTAGATTTTTCGACCATATTTGGATAAGTTTGTAGTTGTTTGAATTGATGACATACTGATTTATTCCCGAGATAAGTTCGAATACGCCGAGAACTTGAGAACTGTTCTGCAAACTTTGAGAGACAAACAATTGTATGCTAAGTTTAGTAAAAGTGAGTTTTGGCTTCAAAAATTTAGATTTTTGGGGCACATTGTTTCGAGTAAAGGTATTCAAGTTGACCCGAGTAAGATTTCAGCAATTGTTAAGTGGAAACCCCCGAGGAATGTATCTGAGGTTAGAAGATTTTTGGGCTTAGCCGATTACTACCGACGATTTGTTAAAGAGTTTTCGATGATTGCTACTCCGATGACAAAGTTGCTACAAAAAGATGTCAAGTTTGAATGGTCAAAAAGGTGTCAACAGAATTTTGAAAAGTTGAAGGTATTGTTGACTATCGCACCGGTTTTACTACAACCTAAGCCGGGAAAATAATTTGTGATCTATAGTGATGCATCCTTGACTGGATTGGGTTGTATGCTTATGCAAGAAGGAAAAGTGATAGCTTATGCCTAGAGGCAATTGAAACCGCATGAGAAAAATTATCTGACACATGATTTGGAACTAGCCGCCATTGTGTTTGTGTTGAAGATTTGGAAACATCATTTGTATGGTGAGAAATGTCATGTTTATATTGATCATAAAATTTTAAAGTACTTAATGACTCAAAAGGATTTGAATTTACGGTAGAGGAGATGGTTGGAATTGTTAAAAGATTATGAGCTAGTGATTGATTACCATCCGGGAAAGGAGAATGTGGTCACTGATGCTTTGAGTAGGAAGTTGTTATTTGCTTTGAGGGCTATGAACACCTAGTTGACTTTAACCAGTGATGGTTCGATTCTAGCTGAGTTGAGAGCTAGACCAACATTTCTTCAGCGGATTTGTGAAGATCAGAAATTTGATAGTGATTTACAAGCTAAAAGAGTCCAGTGTGAATCAGGTATTGAATTAGATTTTCGGATTGGTTCCGATGAGTGTTTGATGTTCCGAAATAGGATTTGTGTTCCCAAAGATACCGAGTTGATTCAGAAGATTTTGCATGAGGCATACATTGGTTATTTATTAGTTCACCCTAGTACTACGAAAATGTATAATGACTTGAAGAAATTATATTAGTGGCCAAGTATGAAAAGAGATATCTCCGAGTTTGTTTCAAGATGTCTGATTTGTTAGCAAGTAAAAGCTGAACACCAAGTACCCTCTGGTTTACTTCAGCCTGTGATGGTTCCCGAGTGGAAATGGGATAAAATTACTATGGATTTTGTGATGGGTTTGCCCTTGACATCGAAAAAGAAAGATGTCATTTGGGTTGTTGTTAATAGGCTAACGAAGTCAGCTCATTTTATCCTGGTATGTACCGATTACTCACTTGATAAGTTAGCTGATTTGTACATTGGTGAAATTGTTAGATTGAATGGAGTGCCTTTCTCGATTATATCGGATAGAGATCCGAGGTTTACTTCGCGGTTTTAGAAAAAGTTGCAAAAAGCTTTAGGTACAAAGTTGAACTTTAGTACCGTATTTCACTCGTAAACTGACGATCAGTCTGAGCGGGTAATTCAGATTCTTGAGGATATGCTCTGGTGTTGTGTTCTTGAATTCGAGGGTAGTTGGGAAAAATATTTACCTTTGGTAGAATTTGCCTACAACAATAGTTTTCAGTCGAGTTTGAAAATGGCGCCTTATGACGCATTATACGGTCGTAAGTGTCAGACACTGTTGGATTAGATCAAACTCAAAGAGAATCAGATCCACGGGGTCAATTTAGTCAGAGAAACTGAAGAGAAAGTGAAGGTAATTCGTGATTGCTTGAAAACAGCTTCAGATAGACAGAAATCCTAAGCAGATTTGAAACGCAAAGAGATTGAGTTTGAGGTCGATGATAAGGTATCCTTGAAAGTGTCTTCGTGGAAGAAAGTCCTCAGATTTGGCCGAAAGGGTAAGTTGAGTCCGGGTTTTATTGGACCGTATGAGATTTTCGAAAGAATAAGGCCAGTAGCATATCGGTTGGCTTTGCCATTTGAACTAGAAAATATTCACTATGTGTTTCATGTGTCTATGTTGCGCCGATACCGATAAGACCTTTCACATGTGATTTCACCGACAAAGGTTGAGATCTGACTGGATATGACTTATGGCGAAGAGCAGCTTAAGATTTTGGCTCGGAAAGTCAAACAATTGAGAAATAAAAGTATAGCTCTCGTGAAAGTATTACGGCAAAGACATGAGGTTGAAGAGGCTACATGGGAACTCGAGGAAACCATGAGAAAACAATACCCAAACCTTTTTACCTGTAAGATTTTTTGGGACGAAAATCCCTAAGGAGGGAGAGCTGTAGCATCCCAATTTTGGGCCTAGTCGGAATAGTAGTTTCGAGACCACAAATCCAAATTAGAAATAATTATTTTATGAATGTGTTGAAGTCCATGATATGTTTGCATGATTGTATGAAAGTTTCGTCAAGAAATTTTATGGATAGAGTGTCCAATTTGATTTTTAGGACTAAATTGCAAAAGTTGCAAAATATGTGATTCTAGAAGCTTTAAGCATGAAATAGCTACAGATTATTAATTAGAGGTCCTTAAATAGAAATTTCACCAATTTCTATTTTTATGGACAAAAATGGGCATGAATAGGTAAAATTTAAAAGTTTAGTAAAAATGGTATTTTGGTCATTTGGTTAATAAAAGAATTAAAAGGGAAAATGAAGTAAAAATCTTGTCCATCCTCTCCATCAACTGTCGAAATTTCTAAGGAGCCATAGCTAGGGTTTCTTCACTTTTCAAGCTTGATAGTAAGTGCATCCTAGCCCCGTTTTTAATGTTCTTTACATTTTTGAAGTTGTTATCAACTGATCTAGCCATTTCTTCCATTTATTTGAGCGATGTCTAGGGTTTGACCCATGTGTGACATGCATGTATTTTGATGTTTCATGGTAGATTATGAAAGTTTGATGTGTGATAAACAACTTTTACTAAGTGATTTTTCATGAAAACACCTAAAGAGGACCTATTTGTAAAAGTTGTAAAATGTGTAGTCAAAATCTGATGGACTAGTATTAGCATGTGTGTGGGTCGGCTAGGCTTGGGTAACAAAGAAAATGAGTACATTTCATTTTACGAGCCTAAGGAACTAATTTGTAAATATGTGAAAGTTTAGGGGTAAAACTATAATTTTACCAAAGTATGGTTTTTGGACTGATTTAAACAATGTGGTAATTAAATGAGCTAAATTTGCTATTACAGATCAATAAAAACGGAGTCTGGACCTAGATCGGGGAAAGAACAAGGTTTTGGACTAAATTGAATTGGTTAACTATATATTTTGTACCGAGGTAAGTTCATATGTAAATAATGCAATATTATGATTATATTTTTAATGCCTTAATATTGTATGAATTGTATAATTGATTTGATGAACACATTCGACAAGTTCCAACAAGAGAGAGAAAATCCCGTTTGAACCTTAGGAATAGAATAGGATATGAGTGATGTGACACCCCTAATTTGACCCTAGTCGAAAAGTGGTTTCGGGACCACAAAATCGAGTCATAAAAATAATTAGCCGTCATATTTTATGACTATTATATGTGAATACGAATGTGTGAAAGTTTTAAGCTTTGATTTAGTAAATTGCATGTGAATTTAGTCAATAGGACTTATGTGTGACACTTTTGAAATGTGATAGGTCAAAACATAAGGATCTATTAGTGCATGAAATAAAAAGGGTGGACTTGCATGTCAATTTCCCCTAATTAGTAGTGGCCGGCCATGAGCATGAGAGTGGACAAAATGTTATGGGGTGAAACATGTTGGAAACATGTTGTGTTAGTGTGTTATGGGAGAAAGAATAAAATAAAGGGTTAGTAATAAAGAAATGAAAAGGGAGGGTGATGAGAACAAAGTTGTCTCATCCATGTTCCCCCATTGCCGTGACTTGAGAAGGAAAGAAAAGAAGAAATCGGTTCTTCTTGGCGAAATGAAAAGAGGAAGAAAGGAATGAAGCTAGAAAGGAGAGGGCAGCTGCATGTAGTGGAAAACCATGAAATTTGTTTGCTTAGAAATTAAAATTTTCAAGTAGAAGGGTAACTCTTCTAAACTCTCCCTTGCCCATAGCTTTTCGTTGACAAATTCGGTTGCATTGTTGATTTGAGCTTGACGAATATGTGGGAGAAGAGAAGATTTTCTTTTCTAGTTGCAAATGTTGCATGTCTAGTATATGAAGAGTTTCTCACTTGTGTTAAAAGAATTTAGTGAATGCTTGTGTTGTTATAATCCATTTTGTAACTTTGGGGTTGATTGTATTTAGCTAACAAGGTAGGAGAAGGTTGTAGTAGAAAAGGAAAGAGCAAATTGAATAGGTAGAATTGGTGTTGGGAACCTTAGTGAGCTTTCCTTGAACTTTTATTCTCTTGTGTTTGACAATTGTTGAAAATGTTAAATCATTGTCCGAATTTTACCTTGTTGGTATTGTTCATTCTGCCCCGCTTATGCTATCGATTGTGGTATTGATCTTTGTTTGAATATTGTGTTGTTAATGACGTTCAGATAGTGGTGTATTTATGTTGTTTTAAGGACTGTTGTTTAGTGTTTTAATGCAGCAAAAAAATTGTTGTTTAGACGACAATTAATGTTATCTAAGTGATTGTAAATTTATGTTAATAATGGTTGAAGTTGTTAATGAACAAATGATATATAAATGAGCTATTTAGATGTTAAAGAATGTTGTCTAAATGGATGAAGACTATGATGTCTAAAACTGCTATTAATTGTTTTACAAGCTGAAATTTAAGGGGATTGAATGCGAAATTAATTGTACATGAAGGTTAAATTTTTGTATCGATGCTTCAATCCAAGCTGAGTGATGGTGTTGAAAGTGCTCTGCGGCTTTAGCCTAAGAGCAAAGAGGATCAAAGTCGGATAGGGAAAAGAGAATGTAAGCGAATAGCCGTGGATACCTAATCGTCGACCACTTCGAGGTAAGTTTTAAGTGATCAAACGTTGAGTAAATTCAATCAAAATAGGACATAATGAGTTGAGTTAATAAGATATGATGTGGCCATGATATGTCTTAAACTCAAAAGGTAAGTTCATAAGTGTTTGGACTTGAAATTTAAGAGCAAATTGTAATAATTTGCTTTGGACAGCAACAGTAACGTGATTTTAGAAAATCACTATAAATTGTTGGCGTGGAATTGTAGGCTGAATAAAATATGTAATCAAAGCTTAGTTAGTCTAGTTTCTTATAAAAGAGACCGTGGAAGCAAAGAAATTTCCTATAAAGAGATATTTAAAGTTGTGTGGGACTGTGTCGAATGACTTTGAAATCCCTGTTTTTTTTAGAAAATCATTATAATTTGTAAAAAATGGTTATAAGATAAAATTTATATGCTTAGACTCCTTAATGAGTCTAGTTTCAAATGAAATCAAATAGAACACATTTTGAATTCCGTACAATGAGAAATTTGATTCGTAGTGAAGAGTGGTCAGATTAGTCAAACAGTGAAACAGGGGAAACTTTAAGAAAAATCTGGTATTGATTGGCTAAACCAAAAATTCTGAAAATTTGTTGGATAAGATATGTATGAGTCTATTTTCAGGGAAAATTAACGGAACTTCATTTGGAGTTTCTTAGCTCCATTTACGAATAATTTAATGACTGTTGCTCAGGAAAAACAGCTTGTGCTGAATTTGGGATTTTGTTGTAAACCTTAATAAAACCATTTGAGTTGCTTATAAGCTATCGATTAAACATTGGTAATCAAAGTACCAAATCCGTATTACAGTGAAGCTATAAGCCACAAATGACTAGTATACCTAGTCAATTTTGTTATGATGAAATTGATGTACAAGATATATATATGTGATAAGGCCGAGTGGCCAATGTGATGAATGTGAAAGTGTATATATGTGATAGGGCCGAGTGGCCAACGTGATGAATGTGAAAGTGTATATATGTGATAGGGTCGAGTGACCAACGTGATGAATGTGAAAGTGTATATATGTGATAAGGCCGAATGGCCAATGTGATGAATGTGAAAGTGTATATATGAGATAAGACCTAATGGCCAATGTGATGAATGTGAAAGTGTATATATGTGATAAGGCCGAATGGCCAATGTGATGGATGTGAAAGTGTATAAATGTGATAAGTCCCGAAGGGCATTTGTGTCAGTACTATATCCGGGTTAAAACCCCGCAGGCTTTATGCGAGAATATTATCCTGATTAATGTCCAGAGGCCGTTGCTCGTACTATATCCGAGCTTTAAAGACCCGACGACTAAATGCTAGGATTCAAGTAAGACTTTGATATTGAGTATCTGCATTAAGTTACCATCAAATAAGTATTATGTATTTAAGATGTTCAGGTACGTATTACTTACTCATCGGTGGAGTGATTTCGAGGTGAATTATCAGTATCAAAGAGGTAGGTAAATGTGATTAATATTATAACTCCAAATATGAGAATGATCTAATTGGTAATGGTATGTTTGTATAATAAAGTATGCGATGAAATATTCTTATGTATTAGTGCATATTCGCCCAAAAGCCTTATGATTTGAGTATGGGTTGGGTTGAGCTAGATGTGCCAGTACAAGGTAAGGATTATGATTTGTAAGCTTATGTATATGTGATAAGGAATATGTTTGGTTCTTTATGTGCCTATGGTAATTTAGTACTTGTCATGTTGAAATACTTAAAAGTATGGATGTGATTATGAACAAGTGGAAAGGATTATTGAAAGTTGAAAATCGATGAAGAATGTGCTTTGGAAATATTTGACCATCTAGGTCATTATTATTCGAAAGTATATATGTGGCAACCAAGTGTTGCGTTTAATGATATTATAGATCGAGATGAAGCTCTAGATTAACTTCATCAAACAGTTGAAATGAATGACCAATGATAGTGATTGAGAACACTTTGTTTTGCTTAAAACTTACTAAGCATTAAATGCTTACTCCGTTCTTTGAATCTCTTTTATAGATTTTGGTTCGTCACCATCGGACTCGGGATTATTGAAGTCAAGTCGCCCACACTATCAAAGCCCTTTTGGTACACTTTTGGTTGAACTCTGAAAATGGCATGTATAGGACTACCCTTTTGTTGTTGGTCATGTACCCTTCATTTTGTGTAAATTTGGATAGCCATGCGAAAATGGCTTAAATATACTTTGATCATAGCATTAAAATCGTTTTGTATGTTGTTTGTCGAGAGGTATGGAAATGTTGGTAACGGTTAGCCATGGGAATGGTCATTCATGATCACTTTTGGTATATGTATGACAAACTCTAGTTGATCTATGGAGGATCATGAAATAGGTAAAGTTTACCTTAAAAATAGATGCTGATAGCAGCAGTGACATGAATGTGAAAAATCACTAAAAATAGTAGGAATGGAATTAAATAGTGAATAAATTATGTAATCGAACCTTGATGAATCTATTTTCATAGAAAAGTAACGAAACAATCATATGAACAGTATGTTAAGAGATATTTAAGTTTTCGTGAGACAGGGCCAGAACGGTTTCTGGATTCCCTGTTCCGACTTTGGAAATTCATTATAAATTAACCAGAGATAATTAGAAGTCGTGCCATATATGTAAAGATTCCTTTTCGAGTCTAGTTTCTATAGAAACAAATGGTATCAGTATTGAAGCCCAGTACAGGGAGATATCCAAGTCGTAATTCGCAAAGGTCAGTGTAGTCGAACCCTGAAATAGGGGAGACTTTAACTAATAAACTGTACTAATTGGCTCAACCAAAAATTCTAGAAAAATCTATAGATGGACATGTGAGTCTAGTTTCAGGAAAAAATTACGGAACTGATTTTTGAGCTTTGGAACTCAAGATATGATTTTTAAGGTGACAGTGATGCAGTTAGCCAACTGCTTGGAAATTTTTAAAAGTGGACTGTGTAAGTAAGTTAATTAAGTCGGTTAGCACCTTGTGTTCGACTCCGAAAACGGTCTCGGGTATGGGGTGTTACAAGTGACATGTCACTAGGACCCCATGTGATATATATGATTAAGTGATTCGGGTGCTGGTCATGTACGTCCTACGGGTGGCTAGGTAATCAAGCATGTATTGTGGATAATTGACAACATGTGTGAGTAGCCCGTGTAGCTACGTCTTGACCGTCAGCTTGTGTGAGTAGACCCGTGATTAGCTCGAGAGCGAGCCTTTATGTGATATGAAATATGAGGTAGCTTTGGCTACATATGTGGCACTTGTGTGCAAAGACTTTTCGTGTATTCGTTTAGTATTCCAAGTGTTCAACGGGTATGTCAAGAATGAGAAAGAGTATGTTAAGTCACGAGTTGGTACAGGTATGAACTAAAAACTCATAAGAATGAGCTCGTTAAGCGATGAGCTTTTGGTAAGATTAAAAATGATAAAGTTATTCTTATGAAGCTATGGTGATGAATATGTGATTTATATTAAGTTAAATTGTATGATATTCATGCTAAATGTTGCTTGATATTATGTATTATTGCATGTGAACTTAATAAGCTTTATGCTTACTCCCCTTCCTTTCCATTTTCTTATAGTATCGCCAAGCTAGCTCGAGAATCGAAGGACGTCGGAGCTCGATTCACACTATCAAATTAATCCTTTGGGGATTCATGATTTCACATTTTGAGTTATGGCATGTATAAGGACTTAGTCTTTTTGTGATATGTGTCATTATTGATTTGGCCAAATGTTTTGGTTTGTAATGGTATTTGATTCATTTTGTAAATGGCCATTTGATATTGGCTAATATTGGTTAAGTATTTATGCATATAGAGATGCCTTTCATGGAAGGAGTTATTGCATGGTTTGTGATAATAATTATGAAATATTGTATGTGATAGAAAATAGCATGTAATTGATGTGTGGATGTCTTGGTTGTGTGTATATGCTTGGATTGGGATTGTTTGATGTTGTGTAGGGTGGTGCAAGTAAGGGTGGCAAAAAGGCTTGGTAAATAGCCTTATTTTTGTCCACACGGGTAGACACACGGCCGTGTGTCTACGTCGTGTGTAACACACAGCTTGCCCTATGGGTGTGTGATCTGGTCGTTTGTCCCATGTATTGTAAATTTTAGCTTCGAATTGGCCACACGGGCAAAGACACGGCAGTGTGTCTTAGCCGTGTGAAGGGCACGGCCCAAGGACACGGGCATGTGCCCAGGGTGTATGAATTCTGCACCAATTTATGAAAAATTATAAAAATAAAATTGCCCACATTGCCTAGCACACGAGCGTGTGCCTTGGCCGTCTGACCCTAATTTGTTGATGACATCATAAATAAAGAGTTACATGGGCTGAGGACACGGGTGTGTCCCAAGCCACACGGACGTGTGAGACCACACGGCCTACCCACACGGGCGTGTAACCCTCCAAAGCATGAAAATTTTCTTAGTGTCGTAACAATTTTGAAAGATTTCAATTTAGTCCCGAACCACTCCCAATGTATGTTTTGGGCCTCGTAGGCTCGTAATATGGAGAATATGAATGTATATGAAAAGTTTTAATTTGGATGGAAATTTATGTCTCGGTTTTGCATGATTACTTGCGTATAAGTCTAGTAATGCCTCGTACCCTATTCCAATGTCGAATACGGGTAAGGGGTGTTACATGTTACCTCCGGTAGGGCAGATATATTGCTAACCAGACAGCCAAATTATTGTGAAAATGGAGATTTACTGTGTAGCCTCTTGTAGGGTATTTATATTGCTAATTGGACTACCAAACCACGAAATAAATCTGTGGAAAGTCCATGGACATGGCATCATATGATAATGCGCCAAAAGGGTGTGAAGGTATAAGACCATGTTGGAGAAGCCCCATGGCATCCATAGAGATAGTCCGCCAGGATAGTAAACATGAATTTCATGAAAAGCCTTTGTGGTGAATTTCATGGAAAGCCTCTGTGGCAAATTCACTTGAAAGCTTTGTGCCGTGTTATCTTGGGAAATCCGTAGTGTGAATTTTGTAATGATCTAGTGGTGAGATGCTAGTCTTCCTTCAGTGAGAATTGGGTATGCCTGTGAGGCATTTTTCATAGAATTCTTGACAGAGTAACCAACTAATGAATCCATATTAGTGATCTGCCATGACAGATAACTTGGGACATTCAAAATGTCGGTGGTGCAAGTGTTTGTCAAACCTGGAATTTCTTAGGTGTTGCAATAATGTTATATGGAATTCTATTACGTTTATTGAAATGTTGTGTTCTTCTAAGCAAGTATGGCTGTTTGGACTAATTTGAAGATATGTTGTAACTAATGTTTTGGCAATTGATGAGACTTGTAAGGGAATTTGCCAAGAATAATATTCATTGGGTATCATTCTGAGAAGCATAGCTAACTACAAACATCAAAGAAATCATGTAACGAGATTCGAAATATGGTGTAAAGTTTGAGATCCGCCAGTTGGGGGAAATGATTATAAGATAGTTAAGTGTAGAGATTAACATATGGTTATCCACTAACCAAGAATCAGAGATGTATCCGCCAATGTCTGAGAGGGAACTCAAACCCTTGAGTTTAAATAATCTACGTCTTCGTAAAAAGGTAAACATGAGTGAGACTCACTAGTTTCTTTGGAAACTTATAAACATGTTTTGGTTTCCAGGTCAGTGAGTTGAACCAGTACGCCAAGAGGGATCAAGCTAGGAATGCGCAATGGTGATAAATCAAGGGTAGTATTATGTATACAAAGGGACATTATGGAAACATGATTTTCAAATGATAAATAGTAATACCCGCTACAAATATGTCTGTCTATTTAATCAATTTATTGTAAGGTTTTATTTTACCTTGAAAGTTTTGTGATAAACGATAAATGTATGAGTCAAACCTATTATCTTAGAAAGGAGTTCAAATAAATAAGAGATACATTTAGTATGAATTTCATTGATTGTAAAATTTAGATAAGTAAGTATTGTGATGTCTTATACTTGGATCCAATAAATCGAGTCAGGTATAGGGCGTTACATATTGTTAAAAAGGATAATCACTCATGAGCACGAAGGTCTATTGCTTCTAATTTTTCCTAATTGTATGAATTATTTTTACAGTTATGTTTTGCTTAGCATACAAGATTCTGATTATGTTCATAAAAGCATTTTTACTTGTTTCATTGGTACATAATGATATTCAATTGTTGATTTGAGTTCAATTTTTCTTCAAGTTGCATTTGCATTAGTATTTTGTTACGCATGCGAACAAGCATGGTTCAAGCGTAGAGAATTTAATAAGTGAATAATTTTCAATTTATTTGTAATAATTTCTCCTTTGAATTGTGCTGTTTAAATTCTTAATTATTTTATTTTGTATTATTTTGTTTTTCGTGGATTAGGTGAAATAATTAAAGAAAAGTGAGTTTAAAGATTAATTTTAAAAAGTTTTTGTGGTTTGAACTCTTAACTTACATGACTTCAGTATTTCAAGCATATCTTAAGCTACAAAACTCCAATTTGGGCCCATGATATACATTTTGAAGGGAATTGGAACATATAGCCAAACTTATTTCACGACTCAAAACCAAAGAAACGTGAAGAATGTGCCAGAAATTGGCTTAGAAGTTCACGATGTAAATCTTCCAAAAACTTAAAAAAAAACTCTCCAATTCATTAAAAGGTATTTTTATCTTTTCTCTTTATACAAAATTTTTCTTAAAAATAAGTAGTTTTAGGTTTAGAATCAAAAGAAGCCACCTTCAATATTATTTTACTTTTGTGTTTTATTTTCTCCGTAGTTGTTAAACTTATTTTTTAGTCAAAGGATTTTGGCATTTTAATTTTAAAATTTATGAGATCTAATTTACTTTTAATCTTTTCTTTATTATTTGGTATTTGGTATTTGTGTATCTTCTATTTTAAATACAAATATTAGGTTTGTTGAATATTGATACTATATTTAATAACTTAGAAAATTTTTCTTGTCAATTAGAATTTGATTGTTAAATTGGTTCTATTTTTGTGATGAACATCATGATTGGATATAAGTTATGTATGTTATTCATGTTATGTTGATATGTGATCTAGTCTAAATAAATTTTATTTGTGTGTTTGTTAGCTAGAATTGGCTCTCTTTCTTTATTAATGGTATTGGTAAATCAAATCCAAGTTGTTCATTATAGGTTTATTTATCAATAAGAAAAATCATCAATGATTTTCATCTTGGTTATCGAGTAAGAAAGAAAAATTGATTGTTAGGTGTTTATTTGTAACTATAGCCTATTTATAGAATAATTGAAATTTATCTTTGCATTAATGATCAAATCCATGAATCAAAATTAATATTTTGTCTTTGACTAGATTCTCATTATATTGATTTTCATAAACTTTAATTGTGATATTTCTTTTTATATTTAAAATTTTAATTTAATTTTTAATGTTAAATCCTTCCCTTTTACTTTTAGAGTTAATTGCACTAAGCATCCTCAACCTATGACTCTCATTCTAAATTGGTTCTTAAACTTCAAATCATTCTAATTACATCCGCAAACTATCGAGGTTATACCAATCAAGTCCTTTTTGTTACAAAATTGTTAATTTAACTATTAAATGACATTTCAAATCTTATATGACATAATTTAAATGAAAATGCTATGAAAAATGAATATTATAAAATTGTATGTTTTGAAAATCTTAGTGTTGAGGTTTTCAAAGTTTTTATAGAAGTTATATCGTTCACTCTTCTTCTTCTTTTTTTCAACTTTACTTTGTTTTTGTTTTTGTTTTTTTACTTTTAAAAGTTATGCGACAACGTTTTATTTCTTTAAAATTTTCATTTTAAATTTAGCTACATAAGATTTGATGTGTCATTTAACGTTTTTAATAACGTAAGGGCCTAATTGATATAACATCGATAGTTTAGGGGTGTAATTGGAACATTCTGAAGTTTGGGAATAAATTTAAAATGATGGTTAGAGGATGTCCAGTGCAATTAACTCTTATTCCTATTTTACTTGTTTTTACTAAATGACTAAAATTATTATCGATCTTTATAGATTTAACTTTAATCACAACTACATACAAATTTTATATTTTTGAATAAAAATTATTTTAATTAATTTGATTAAGCTTGCAAACCATTGAAGTCAAGCATTTAAATATTTGAATTTCACTCATCAATATCTTGAAATGCACCTCGATTGTAATCTAAGTTAAATTTAATCCAAACACAAAATTTTCATTTATTTGTAGATGCTTAACTTATATAAATACAAACCAATTGGATACCTAATGGAGCGAGGAGAGGGGGGAGGGGGGAAGGTTGATTCAAAACCTCCAACATAATTTGCTTTTGAGATATTTGTTTGCAATATGTTGTTCATAATTTTGCTTTGAAAAACATCATGGGCCAATTCTAAATCAGGATTACAGTGCGACCTAAAAAGAAGATCAAAGTACTAAAAGAAAACGTAGGACTCGCCTTGATCAAGACCAGACATTTTGCTATCTCCTTTATATCAAATCATTACTATAGGACAAATTTTAGCATTTTAAATTTATGTATCGTGAGAAATATTATCGTAATTGATTGTCGAAAATCAATAATATTAACTTAAAAATGTTTTCTTGAGCTTCATGATTGCAATTTGGGAAGTTGGGTTTTTAGGTGGTTGTGCTTAAGACTGAAGCCCATGTGAAAGTGAACGGTTTGGAGACCATGCAAAAGCCCTTATAACGTTGGCCTTACAGCTTATGTTGGATTCCTTGCCTAAAATGTGGCTTAAGGAGATACGTTTAAGAGTTTGGTTATTCTCAAGTGTAAAACTTTGATCACATTGTAAAAGTGTTTAATAAAAAATATTACAGTAATAAAATGAAGTCTTAGATAATAAAAAATACGACCATTTTAAAAAATGAATTAGACTTTTGGCTTCAACATTTTGTGTTATTTTTATATTTACTTATATATGTAATTCATTTCGTATAATAATTAAATAGTACAAACATTAAAATTATTAAGTTAATCATGTTATATAACTTTATTATATTCCTACCCAATGGTTGAAAACTGGTTGGCGCCTGAATTCATCTTTTTGGCTTTACCAGGCATGGGCCTCATTTTTAGGGTATAATATAATTTAGTCTTGTGGAAATGTAGTTCAATGCATTCACCGGAAAAAAATCATTTTGATATGCTCAAGTATTAATAATAATTCTTTATTTCAATTAAGATCTGAAAAATAAATGCCATAAAATAATTTCCTGATCATTTCATTATACCAGGATCATATAAACTGATACTCGTTTCTTTCTTAAATTATCATTTTGCAATTTAGAACTTTAGATTTCAAAGCTTTGTTTGTAATTTTATAATAATTTTAATACCATTATCAAGTTTCAATGCCAGACTCTTTTCTAAGAATGCCCACCAAATTTCGGTTACGGGATAATTTCCTATCATAAGTTGTTCACTAGCTACCAATTGTGCATTTGCATTTATCTCCATTTCACTTATGTAATATTTGTGTTCAATGAATCGTATGTCATCAAGATGGTTTGATATTTAATTTAATTTCTATAGCATCATTTTATTTAAAAATCACTTGTCCCAACTCATGGTAATTTTAAATATCAAAGACGTTCGTTTCTTCTCGCTTCATTTATTTTATATTAGTATTAAAGGTGAATAAAATTAAATTCGATTCAAAAAAACTTGATAAAAATTTTAAATTTTGAATTAAGTAGTTTAAGTTATTTGAGTTATTTGGATCAATTCAAATAAAAAATCAAGTTTTTTGGTCAAACTTGAATATGAATTATACAATTCGAGTTATCCGAAAATCTGAATAAGAGAAGGCAAAACTGTGTTGTTTTGATAAATTTTTACCTATTAAGTTAAAAGGTAAAACCATTATATTTTTTATATAGTTAAATAATTTTGTACTTCGTATACTAGTTAAATAATCAGTCCAGATAAACGCAACATTAAGTATAAGTAATAGGATTCGTTAACTTTACTCGACTTGACTCGAAATTTTTTGACTCAATTCAATTCGAAAAAAATTCAAATTGAGTTTAGTTGTTAAAATATAATTCGTCAACTTAACTTACTCAAAATTTTTTTACTCAACTCAATAAATTATCACCCCTAATTACTATCTAATGCGCTTAAAGCATAATTTATCTGTCTCTCTCAAGAAATCTTTTGGGGACTTCAATAGCAGGCTAAATGAGAATGAACTCTTACAAGAGGTGAGTACCTCCCGCATATGTTTTTCATTTGAAAAAAAAAGTTTTTAATAGGTCAGGAGTTAGATCCTCCGCATGATTTATCTGTGTTTTTTATGAAGGGATGAACCTCACGGCCGCTCATCTATTAAAAATAAATAAATAAAAATAAAAGTAAAGGGAACCACGAGGGGTTCCCCACGGGGTGTAACATCCCTCCCGTATGCATACATTATATATATATATATATATATATATATGTATTATACATATTACAAAAAAAAAGACAATGAAATAGAAATGGAGTGATGAACCTCACGGGTGTGACCCCTTCCCATGCATACGTATATTTATTATAATAAAAAAATTAAGTGAAATGGGGCATCAACCTAGCGATTATTGAAGTGAAATGGGTATGTACATCCCCATTCTCGAATTTGGGTCCCCACGGAAGGTTACCCTTCTGTCTATATATGTTATAAAAAAATTGAGTTCACTATGAACCACATAGTGTATGTATATATTTTATATTGACAATAGAAGCATAGGACTATGAGAGGTTTGTAGTACTCATGGACGGTTATACCTCATAGACGGAGGTTGGTATTGCACGCGCATTGTTTGATATAAGGCCTCAGGGGGATTTTGATTCCATTGTTCTCACACTTATAGGGGGTTACATCCCACGAATTATTACTACTCAGTATGATTGTCTATATATGCTTATATATGAATGGCTATATAAATCTCAGAAAGGGAGCCCACGAAGGGTTCTCAAGAGTGGTTATACCCCTTTGCATGTTTGTATATCCGTAAAATGAATAATGTAAGATAAAGAGAACCCACGAACTGTTCACGTGGGTGGTTTTATCTCTTTCCATGTTTGTATATCCATATAATGTATATTGTTAGACAAAGAGAGCCCACAAAGGGTTCTTGCGAGTGGTTATACCCCCTGACATGTATATACGTTCATATTGTGTTTTTTTATTAGAAACGAAACTCGCAAGGGACTCTTGAAGATAGTCACGTCTACTATTTATGTTTATTTTATATCTATAAATTCAACATACTACATCTGTAACTCCACTTTCATCGTGTAAATCCAAGTCGAGTAGACTTGGTCGATGGTTGTGATTCAACACAGGAGGACCTCACTCTTCACATAATTTTGAGTTGCAAGAGTCGATGGTACTGTAATCGACCTATGATTTTTCTGGTAAGCCTTATTTTTTCTATAAGCCTCCCCCCATGCGTCTGGGAGTCCGATCTATCAAAAGCCTTCCACCTCAGCACCAAAACTCGTTAAGTTGACCATAGTTGCTAGTATTAAATTGTATCTTCCTACATGGAGAGATAATGAAGGTGAGAGAAGGAGATAAAAGGCGGTGAGTTGGAAGGGACACTTAGGGGAAAGAAAGAGAACAATGTCACGTGCCTAACTATTTTGAGTGTTTGAACTGTTTTGAGCCATATCTTTCTTTGAACTCGTATCGTCCTAAGCCACAAAACATTACAAGCCTAGAAGACAAATGTGACTTAAGCGTTCTCTGTGCATAAATTTCTAAAATTGCTAACAATTATACTGAATGAAAAAAAATTTATTCATATGATTGTGTTTGTTACCTGTCTGTTTGATTTATATTAATGGTGATATTGTTAAACATTTGGTCATGGGAATTACTTCTAAGTTGTTAATAATGTAACTTTGTAAACTAATCCTAATTTACTTTAAAAAGTTTTCAAGGCATCGAACTATCAAGATTAAGTTGCATGTGCGATAAGAATCATTATACCTTTAATATTTGACAATTATGTTCTTAGTAGTAATAAAATCCAAGGGACTTCTCCTTTTTGCATGCTATATGTCTAGACTTGGTGTGCTTGAGGGCAAGGAAAAAGTTAAGTGTGGGGGATTTCAAGTGTAGTAGTATGATCTTTCATGATCTAGGTTTTTATTTACATCCATCTTCACTAACTCTAGCTTGTTTAAAGAAAGAAATCAAGTCATTCTCGTATTAAAAAAAAATTCTTTTCTCTTTTCCCATATATGTGTCTTAGTTGCTTGAGGACAAGCAACAAGTTAAGTGTGGGGGAGTTTGATCTGCCACGAATTACACTAATATTTACATCCCGTTTTACACATAACTTTAGCTTGTTTAATAGTTAAATCAGAACATCTTAGTATATATTTAGGTTTTCATGCTTAAAGTAGTAATTTATGTTTTTTAGTAGTTTTTATTACATCTTAGATATCAAAATAAGGTTATATGGTATTGTAGGACAAATCAAGAACTAAGGATGCATATTTGGGTCAAAACTGCTGCCTATGTCACGACCCCAAAACTCCAATGTTGCAACACTGAAGACAGAAGCAAAAACAAGTCCTGAAGCGAAATTGCCTGTTGTTTTGTGACACCGACCTATGTTGCAACACCAAAGACCTATGTTGCAAAACAACTTCCGCGCGGCCCAAAAATCCCTACACGTGACAGCTGCATTTTTTTTGGGGAAAATAGAATTATTTTTCCTAATCGAACTCTAAGCACTTCAAAGATAGTTTAGATACTTTAATATTTCGATTTTAGCCTATATAAAGGCCATTGTAACCAGATTGAACACACAATTTTAGGGAGACAAAAATTATTCTTAGTTCTTTATTTCATTCTTAGCTTTTACTTAGTTTACGTTATGTTTTTGTAATCAGAAGATCCTATTCCGAAGGGAGACTTTCAAGAGTGGAGAATGTTCCAGAGCCATGCTTTAATTAATAAATCTATGAGCATCCCTTCCTCTTGTTCTATTATTTATATCTCTTTCATTAACTTGGTTATTTGAATGTTGTGTAAATACTAGAATAATTTGTGTTTATTTATATCTTGCATGTTTCATTTGTAAGCACCTAATTAGTTGATTGATAGGTAAAGTTTCTTAATGCATCAATTGGTTGAGATAGGAAGAACTTAAAACCCTAGGCTTGATGACCCTAGGCGGTTATATAGGTGGGAATGAACCTGAAATCGATATTGTCTATCTGTGGAAACCTTACCCCAATCCAGTCTAAACTGTAACATCGAGAGATAAGTAGTTCTTTTCGTCTCATTAGGTTAGTGGAAGGTCAAGAGGCCCTTCTAGGTTAATGACTAGTTGGTTGAATAGAGCCATACATCAATAGTTAATTAGGTAAAGCAATTGGATCTAGGCTAAAGGTGCTCATGTAATTGAACTAAAGAATAGAAAAAGTCAATATATTTATCTAGGATTAGACTTAGACTTAGTTCAATTTAATTAGTTTATTATTATCATATTGCTTCCAGTTTAACACTACTAATTCCTGACTTCAGTAGATTAGTAATGTGACAGCCCTAATGTGACCCTAGTCGGAAAGTGGTTTCGGGACCACAAAACCGAGTCACAAAAATAATTAGATGTTATATTCTGTGCTTATTGTATGTGGAATTTGTATGTGTGAATATTTCGTGCCTTGATTTTATCAATTAGGTGCTAATTTATAAGAAAGGACCCATGTGATAGGACTTGAAAATGTGATAGGTGAAATTTAAAGTGGCCAAATAATGCGTGAGTTATTGACATGAGGGACTTGCATGTCAAATGGACCACTTTTAATTTAGTGGCCGGCCATGATGATGGTTGATAGATATTATATGCATTTTTTTTTTAGCATGATAATAGTTAATGGTTTTATAGTATGGAAGAAAGAATAATTAAAAGAATGGAAGAGTGATAGAAACAAGGCATGTTCATCCTCCTTCCCCCCATTGCCGTACCTAAAGAGAAGAAATTGAAGTTAAGGCATGGGTCACCTTTAAGGAAATAAAGGTAAGAGTGTTCATCTTCCTTACCTTCTTGCACAGCCGAAACAAAAAAAGGAAAGAGGAAGGAACTTGTCTAGGGCATTCGGCTATCTTGGAGGTTAAATAAGGTAGGAGTTCATGTTATTTCTATTGATTTTTATGAGAATCTAGCTAGTAGTCAAGCTCTTATTGCAACCCATATGTTGATTTTTCTTTAGTTTTGGTGACAAATTGTGCATATGGTATTATGGGGTAAATGCAAAAAAAGGATAGTGTTTTGATGTTTTGGATAGAAATATTGGAAAGGAGAAAATATGAGCTACCTAAATAGATATATGTGAATTTAAAAGAGGGTATGAACAAATGTGGAGTTTTGCTAGTTTAGGATTATTCGGCCAAGTGTTTATGTGGTGGAAATTAAGTGTTAAATGAGATGAAAATGATATTATATGGGGATATGTATATTCGGCCATATGAGTAAATATGATTGGCATGATTTGTGTTTTGGAGATGTGTTGTGATGTTGATTATATGATTCAAAAATGAGGTATGTTAATGATGAAATATAATCGGCCATGGAAGTAGCTCATTTTGGAAGTGTGATTTGTGGTATATTTTTCTTTGTGGTTGATTATAAAAATTTGGCTTAAGTGAGGTAATTGGTAAAAGATGTGTTTATGATGTAATACATATGTTCTCATAAGCTAAGTTATGTATATGTGATATCTTGCATATTGGTTGTTATGGTAAGGTTTGAGATATTGACGTATGAATATGTTTTGTTTGTGGTTCGCAACTAATGGTTAAGTTGTTAAGTTACATGCTTGAGTAGTAAATATGTTAAGAATGGTTCTAAAATGTATATGGATGCCGTGTGATTGTGTTTGATTGGGAAGTAAATTATTTGATTTAGCTCAAGAGCCTAGAGGATCAAAGTCGGATAAGGGAAAAGAGGAAGTAAACGAATAGCCGTGGATATCTAGTCGTCGACCACTTTCGAGGTAAGTTTTAAGTGATTAAACGTTGAGTAAATTCAATCATAATAGGACATAATGAGTTGATTTAATAAGATATGATGTGGCCATGATATGTCTTAAACCCAAATGGTAAGTTCATAAGTGTTTGGACTTGGAAATTTAAGAGCAAATTATAATAATTTGCTTGGACAGTAGCAGTAATGTGATTTTAGAAAATCACTATAAATTGTTGGTGTGGAATTATAGGCTGAATAAAATATGTAATCAAAGCTTAGTTGGTCTAGTTTCTTATAAAAGAGACCGTGGAAGCAAAGAAATTTCCTATAAAGAGATATTTAAAGTTGTGCGGGATAGTGTCGGAATGACTCCGAAATCCCCTGTTTTGTTTTTGGAAAATCATTATAATTTGTACAAACAAGGTTATAAGATAATATTTATATGCTTAGACTCCTTAATGAGTCTAGTTTCAAATAGAATCAAATAGAACACATTATGAATTCTGTACAATGAAAAATTTGATTCGTAGCGAAGAGTGGTCAGATTAGTCAAACAGTGAAACAGGGGAAACTTTAAGAAAAATCTGGTATTGATTGGCCAAACCAAAAATTCTTAAAATTTCATGTATGGAAGATATATGAGTCTACATTCTGAGAAAATTAACGGCAAGTGATTTAGAGTCTTGTAGCTCCGAGTATAAATAATTTAGTGACCATTGCTCAGGAAAACAGCTCGTAGCGAATATGTGATTTTGTTGTAAACATGGATAAAAACTTGTTTTAGTTGCTCATAAGCTATTGATTGATCCCATACTTGAATTCTAAATTGTGATATTGTAAAATGATACATGAGTGTTAGATGGATCTTTGATATCAAAATTTGTGAAATTGTAAGTTTATGAGTATTGAATATGAAATGATAGTATGGCGTGAAATTGAATTATTCGTTGGAAAATGATTGATGTAGATTCGCCAAGACCAAGTCATACATAATAATATATGTGATAAGGCCTAATGGCCGACGTGATGAATGTGAAAATGTATACATATGTGATAAGGCCTAATGGCCGATGTGATGAATGTGAAAATGTACATATATGTGATAAGGCCTAATGGCCGATGTGATGAATGTGAAAATGTATACATATGTGATAAGGCCTAATGGCCGATGTGATGAATGTGAAAATGTATACATATGTGATAAGGCCTAATGGCCGACGTGATGAATGTGAAAGTGTATATATATATGTGGTAAAGCCGAATGGCTAATGTGAATGTTGTAACATGTGATTAAGTGTACATGAAACTTAGAAATATGTTCCGGTGAGACCCGATGACTACGTGTGGAGATTACGTAAAGTGCGACCCGATGACTACGTGTGGAGATTATGTCGGGTAAGACTTCGTAATAAGAATTGCTTATAAATATACGCAATGCGAAAGGTTAAACAGGTATGTACTCCAAGTTTATATATGATGCATACGAGAGCAATCTATGGGACTATTCCTATGATTATGTGACATCGGATTAGTGTGAGAGTTTATTTGCCTATTGTATATGATGAGATGTGCATATTCGGTAAAGGGATGGTATGCCCGAAGGAAGAGTGAAATAAAAATACGAACAACTATGTTATAATTTGATTGTTATCTGTTGACACTGCATAAAACTTACTAAGCATTGTAATGCTTACTCCGTTTACTCTGTTTCCTCTGCCTTATAGGTCTCATTGCGAAGCTACAGGCTTGGGGATCGTCAGCAACTAGTCACACTATCACTATCCACTGTTTGGTACTGCTATGTTTTGGAATATCTTATGGCATGTATAGAATAGACTAGTAGTGAGAGGATATTTTGGTTAATGTATAGGGCTACTCTTTCGTTTGTTGGTCATAGACCCTTTGATTTTGTATAAATTTGGATAGCCATGCGAAAATGGCTTGTATACACTTTGGCATGGTATCATAATCATTTTGTATGTTGTTCATTAAGAGATGTGGAAATGTTTGAAATCGATTAGCCCTTGGAATGGTTAATCGTGATCATCTTTTGTGCCATGTATGCTAAAAGGGCTAGTTGAATCAAGGAAATTATGAAGTAGGTAAAATCTACCTTAAGGACAGAGGTTGACAGCTGCAGTGATGTGGATGTGAAAAATCACTAAAAATAGTAGGAATGGAATTAAATAGTGAATAAATTATGTAAATGAACCTTGATGAATCTACTTTCTTATGGAATAAACGAAATGGTCATATGAGTTGTATGTTAAGAGATATTTAGGTTTTCGTGAAACAGGGCCAGAACAGTTTCTGGATTCCCTGTTCTGAGTTTGGAAATTCATTGTAAATTAACAAGAGATAATTAGGAGTCATGCCATATATGTATAGATTCCTATTTGAGTCTAGTTTCTATAGAAACAAACGGCATCAGTATTGAAGCCCTGTACAGGGAGATATCCAGGTCGTAATTCATGAAGGTCAGTGTAGTCGCACCCTGTAACAGTGGAGACTTTAACTAATAAACTGTACTAATTGGCCTGACCAAAAATTCTAGAAAAAAATCTGTAGATGCATATATGAGTCTAGTTTCAGGGAAAAATTACGAAACTGGTTTTTGAGTTTTGGAACTCAAGATATGATTTTTAAAGTGACAGTGACGCAGTTAGCCAACTGCCTGGAAAATTTTTAAAATGGACTGCGAAAGTGAATGGTTTAAGCCGTTAACCCCTCGTGTCCGACTCCGGCAGCGGACTCGGGTACGGGGTGTTACAAGTAATTATTTCTAGTAATTGGCTTAATAGAAGTTTTCCCCAAAACTACAATCCCTTGGGTACGACCCTCGGAGTACTTTCAGTACTTCGTTATACTAACAAACTAGATTACAATTTGACAGTAAAATTTCCTATCTTTTGTAGCAGTATACACACTCTTGACGTTAGCATGTCAAGAGGCGTTAGCATGTCGAGAGGCAGTCATAATGCAGTGTCTTTCGTTCCACCTCTACTGACTTTGGTATTGCCATTGTTTCTTATTGTTTTCCACTTGAAGGAGTAACCTCTAATCTCGTATTCTGAACTCTATCTCAATTAGGTCTTTCAAGGCAATCTCTGAGGAAATGATATAAAAAACCACATCTGAAACAAGATCCCTCTTTCAATTAGCACTTTCCAAAAGATTTCTATTGCAATGCTTACATTCAAGCTTGTTAGCATTTTGAACACTGTCGACACTCGTTACAAAAGTGGCTTAAGGTTTCAGATTAATTTGCTTCACTCGAACTCTTCCCAAAAAGCCAGACGAAACTAAAAAACAACTGTAAGTTTCTTTCATTTTCTTCAAGGGAGAGGAAAAATATTTACCCAAATTCCATTTACCAGTATCTTGAAACTCTGAATCAACCTTTTTCTTTTCTTTACTTATATCTTCCATCTTCTTAGCTCTTTCGATTAACAAGATAAATTCTTTCAATTTGAAAGCCCCACAAGCAACTGAATTTCATCATTCAAGCCTTCTTCAAATCGAGTACACATATTGACCTCTACCGGAACTATTTCACGAGCATATTTACTGCACCGGACGAATTCCCTCTCATATTCAGCTATTGTCCGGTGGCCCTGTTTTAACTCAACGAGTTCTATTTTTTTATCTAAATATCGTTGATTGATGTATTTCTTTCGAAACACAGTTTCGAAGAATTCTCAACTTAATCGATCCTTCAATAATACTATAGTCAATGCTACCCACCACTGATATGCTTCTTCCTCTAGTAACAAAATGATACACCTTAAGCAATCTTCAGGAGAGAACATTAATTCATATAATACCCTCAACGTATTTTCTAACTAGTATTCGGCCATTGAAGGATAATCATCTAATTTATCGGGCAATTTCTCAACCCCACATTTTTTAATTTTATCAATAGAAGGCCTATGAACCCATACCTAATCTAAACCTTCAAGAATAAGGGGTATCGGTTGAGAGGTAAAGGAGATGGTGGAGGTTGCTAAGCCACTGGATTTGCTTGCATAAAATCAATAAATCATTCGATAATCATACAGAAGAAAGCTCCTCCAGCCTCTTTTCTTTACCTCTCAAAAGCGAGCTCACTCTGAGCAGCCTCATGCTCCAAGGCCAGAATATTACTTTCAACTTCATTAGAAACAACTCGGTTGGTTTCAAATGGCATATTTTATCTATATAAAAAACAAAATCTATGCAAATCAAGAGACATCATACTACCGTAGGATATAAGATGGCATGTATTTCTAGACTCGATAAATGCTACGTTCAATCCAAGAACTGACCAAAGTGTAGCTCTGATACCACTAAATGTAACATTCATAACCCAGTCTAGGTGGTGAACCCAAGCTATAAGATGCTACACCAGAAAAAATAGAACATATAACATTCGCAAATACAATTAAACAAACAAGATTTCATGAAAACACCTCACACAATCAAGTTTCATGGCATTCATACTCAACCCGAGTCTCATGCAGAGTTTTGAAAGGCTTAAAACCAACTCGAGAACATTTAAGGACCTAATTTTAAACTATAAAAAAGTAAAAAAATTTCAATAAAGGGTCACACGGTCGTGTAGAGCTAATTGACATGGCCATGTTGACCGTGTAACAGACTGTTTTAGTGTAATCCTGAGTCACACGGCCATGTTGCCAGGCCGTTTAACTAAATGTGGCTGTGTATCTCAAATTTAATTAAAAACCAATAGGCCACATGGCCTTGCCATATGCTCGTATATGGCACACAGCCGTGTGTACCTAAAAGATCATTTTCCAACAACTTACCTCTCCCTAGTTCACTTAGGTTACAAGCAATAACTAAATTATCACTTAACCTGTTCCAAAACATAAAAAATATACCAAAACACAATCTTAAATCATTCATCCTAAGTGCCTAACCAATATGACACAATTGACACCTCAATTTAAACATTTATAATCAACATTCATCACCACTCATACCACACTTCTCATGTCTAAACATTTCTGTAACACCCCTAACCCATATCTGTTGCCGGATTAGGATTATAAGGTATTACCAGACATAACATAGTTCGATACAATTACACATTTCAAAAATATTTATATAGAGATCTAATTCTTAACTTATAACCCAATACAATTCATTTCATATTCAAATAGAATATGTAAACTCAACATTCAAAGCATTTCAAATAGTTTATAAATAAATAAATCTGTCAGCTTGCAAATTTATATTCGCCAACTCAAATTTATAAAGTTACATATCATCAAATTTCATATGAGTAGCATATATCTCAAGGTCCCTTTCATTTATCAAATTTTACCTAACATTATAACAAACACTATTTAACTACAAGTATTTTATTCCACCATAATAACATGAGCATATAAGTAAATATATAATGACCTATTTTTATTATATTTTTTGAACTATAAAGCAATACATGGATAAGTCAATTAACCTACCACTTAGCCAATTCATTACACTAATAACCGTGACTTATACATGTATATTTGTATAATCATACATTGCTATTATAATTGAATTTAAACACTAATGCTTATTCACATTTATATACATTTCATAATCATTTCATTTCAATGCTAACCAAATTTATATACCATTCTCTAAAAACAAGCATATAAAAATTACACATATACCAAAATAAGTCCTAGTCATATGAAAATATAGCCGAATACATTTTAATACTAAAACATGATATAAAATGTAGTTTTCAAAGATAATTCAATCACCGAATATAGATACATATGTATATTCAAGACACAACTTCCATGAACGATATTTAAAAGAAACATGCAATATATCTCCCATCATATTTGGTCATTACAATATATCCTTTATTACCAACTCATTTTAAGCACATTAACCTACCATAATAACCTAAATTTCATATATAACTTTTCTTAATATAAAATGCGTCCAAGTTGAGCAGACATTTTTATATAATGTATTATGACCATTTCGTTTATCAACCAATCTCAAAATGCACACATACAACACAAGTTCTAATCATCCAAGGTACAAGACATAATAACTAGAATAAACTCAAACCATAATTTAACCAAAACAAACTCAAGCATAGAATTTAAGCCATTTTCGCATGGCCTTTATACATAAACCAAAATACAACATTCCAAAACACATTCCAGCCTATACATGCCATAATTCCAAAAGGCAACTTATAAAATACCGAAGACGGTCGATAGTGTGATAGACTTTGCTGACGATCCCCGAGCTTGTAACTTGAATCCAAAATCTATAAAATAGAATGAACATGGAAGCACAAAGTAAGCTATTATAGCTTAGTAAGTCATAGGCAAATAAACATCCCAATGATATAATCAACTCATTTTAAGCTAATCCAAATTTAATTATCATTATCAAGCTTAACCTCCAACCTACAAATGAGATAAATAACACATTTTCATACACAAAATTTACCTTGGCCAAATGCTCACTTAAACAATTTGACCTAATATCATTCAACTTTCTAAGCTAAAATGTCTTAATATAATCAAACATTCACATACGCATTTATATAAGCTCAAGAACCATAATATAACTTCATGTACATATACCACTTATATGACCGAATATACATGATCACTTATATACACATATCCAAGAATCAATTCTACAATATTCATACCATTTATTTACAAGGCTGAATACACTTACTAAATTCAGATGTAATCTTCATTTGTATCATACATAATTAGTAACACATATCAAGTTACGTTTTTACCTTATCTCAAGTAAACAACAAGCTAATTCATACCTGATCATTTAGCTCGTTTACACATCCGTTCATGATTTACCTTTTCCCGATGAACCATTCGGAATTGGGTAGGACACTCAGATTATCACACATATATCGTACAATGCCATCATCCTAAACGTGGTCTTACATGTAATCACATATCGATGCCATTGTCCCAGACAGGGTCTTACTCGCACACATATATCGGAGTCACATATAAATGCCATGGTCTTACTTGCATATCACATATTGGAATTCTATGTCATGACATATGTATCCTAACTATTCCTAAGGTTCATACGGGGCTTTCAGACGTCGTAACTTGGTCTAAACGAATTCGAAAATGTAGCAGCCATGTTTATTCATATTCGGACATAACATATATAAATTCATACATTTCATACCAGCATATATATTTAGCATTTAACTACAATTATGCTCGTCTATTTACTTATAAACTTACCTCAGACTGTGACACCCCTAACTTGACCCTGGTCGGAAAGTGGTTTCGGGACCACAAAATCGAGTCACAAAAGTATATAAATTTTCTTTTCTATGTTTATTATATGTAAAGTTTCATGTGTGAAAGTATCGTGTTTTAATTTTGTCATTTGAATGTGGAATTATTAAAAAGAACTTATGTAACACCCCAAACCCGGCCCAGATGTTATGGCCGAATCTGACGTGCCACATTGGAGTTGAAAACCCACGTTCCATTTTAGTGTTTTAAAACCATATATTTTGTTGAGTTAACAAAGTGTATGGAAGCTGGGCACCAGGTAGGTATCCGAGACAGAGGAGGTGAGCCATGAAGGCTACTTAAGTACCAAGCTCTTTGATTGGATCCAATCCTAGACATGCCCACAACCATAGCCACACTTTGTTATATCGAGTTTAAGTTTGTTTAAGTGGACGTCTTTGATAAATCGATTAATCGTGGTGTTGTGATATTTTGAAATCAAATATCGTTTGAAAACACGTCCTAAGTCTAGCCCATTTGAATAATTATCAACCAGGTTTAAAGTTGTTAAAATTAAAATAATCCCGAAAAGAAATAAAAGGAAAGTTAGAATGGCCTTATTACAACCCAAAAATAAATAATAATTAAAGGAAATTAAATAGAAAACAACGCTTATTTAAAAGTCCAAAGACAATCACCGTGGCCACTCTGAATCCCCTCCGGCCCAAGTCTCCACATCAAGGCTCACCTGCAAGGTTAAGGAAAGGGGTGAGTTTGGAAACTCAGTGTGCAACAAGCCTTTTTCAGAGCCCAAAACAATAGCAGCCTGTTGGGTCTAAGCCCAAATCCAATCTCAAAGCATGTACTGGGCCATAGCCCTTTTCATATTTCATATCTCATAACACTGGGCCGAAGCCTTTTCAAGTTTCATATTACTGGGCCGAAGCCTTTACTGTAAACGGTGTGGCCCATAGGCCCATTTTTATATCACATGTAATGTCAAATGAAAGAATGCAACCCATTTGGGGAGACTACTCAACCCACCATCCGCTACTCTCCACCCGTACCAACCAACACACCATGTGGGGATTAACTCGACCCACCCCGCCATAACTCTCCACTGGCAGCTTAGCTGCTTTATCATATAACTGGAGGCCTAGCCTCTTTTAATAACTGGGGCAAAAGCCCTTTTTATAACTGGGGCATGAGCCCTTTAATAACTGGGGCATGAGCCCTTTAATAACTGGGGCATAAGCCCTTTAATAACTGGGGCATAAGCCCTTTTGATAACTGGGGCATAAGCCCTTTAATAACTGGGGCATAAGCCCTTTAATAACTAGGGCATAAGCCCTTTTGCACTTCCTCCATCCATATAAGTTCCCAACCCAATGCATTTATGAACATCTCATGTGCATATCATACATATCATATGCATATCATACATGTCATGTGCATATCATACATATCATGTTTATCAAAATCCCATGCACTAAGTTCATATATAAACCCTAGGGGTATAATGGTCATTTTCATATTATAAGGGTAATCTTGTAATTTTACCAAAAATTAGGGTTTCCATGTTCATTAACATTTATAAACAATTCATGGGTGCAAACAGTGATTCTGGCTCGTTTTTAGCGAAATCGAGTTATTGGGCCAAAAACCCCTAATGGGCCCTACTTAGCCAATTTCGTCATCTAGGCCCATTTAGCCTATATTCCATAATGGTTTTATCAGTCTCGATGCGCAATTTAACTAGTTTTCATATTCTACCTGTGACATCCCTAAATTGACCCTAGTCGGAAAGTGGTTTCGGGACCACTAAACCGAGTCATAATAATAATTAACCATCATAATTGATGCTCATTATATGTATATATGCATGTGTGAAAATTTCATGTTTGGATTTTGTTAATTGTAAGTGAATTTTTATCAAATAGGACTTATGTGAGAAAATTTAGAAATGTGCTAGGCAAATGTAAGGTGGCCTATTAATACATGTGGGAAAGTGTTGTCCTTGCATGTCAAATTAGCCAAAATGAAGCATGATGGCGGCCATGCTATGGGTGGAAACATGTCTCCAACATGTTAGACTAGTGATGCATGTAGGAAACAATAAAATAAGAAAGTTAGCATTAAAGAAATGGAAAAAAGAAAATGATGATAACAAAAAAAAAAGAGTGTGGATGCTTTCCCCCCTTGCCGTACATGAGAGAAACAAAAGCAAAGAAAGAAAGAAAAAAAAGGGTGTTCATTCTCTCATTTTCTCCTTGCTTGGCGAATATACTAAGAAGAAAGGGGAAAAAGCTTGAGAAAATCAGCCATGGAGCTTACTAGACTAAGGTGTTTTGACACAAGAAGGTATGTTTTATGCCACTCTTGAAAATGCATGCATGATTTGGAGGATTGGTTCAAAATTTTCCTTGAATCTCAAATCGAAACTAAGTTGTTAGGTGAGTTAAAATTCGCCATGCATGTTGTTTTCCTTGGTGAGTGTTTTGATGTTGTTGTGATGAAAGCATGGAAATGAGTAAGCTCGAATGTTTAACAAAAAGGAAATTTTGTGCCATTGAGTTCTTGTTGTTATGTGTGTGTGCATGAGTATTCGCCATGCTATAGAATTTATGTTGCAACATGATTAATGCTTAATGAGATGTATAATAGTACTTGTGAATGAGCTTGAGAGTATTTAAACAATTAGACATGAAAAGGGTGGTAATGAGGCTGAAAAATTGTTGGATGGTTAATTGGGTAAGGAATGAAGCATTCGCCATATGGGGTACAAATGGGCATAGGTGTTAAATACCTTGTATTGGAAACTTTGATAAATAAGTAGCAATAAATTAAGATGAGATTGAGTAAATTTTCAGCTTAGTTGTGTTAAGTATTCGGCAATAACCATAATAATGCATGTGAATGCCGTATGTTTGTGTTTGATGGAGAGGTAAATTGTTTGATTTAGCTCAAGAGCAAAGGGGAACTAGATTGGACAAAGGAAAGGAGAAAGCAAACGAGTAGCCGATTTGGAACCGTTCTACCCCAAACAAGGTAAGTCATTAAGCACGTATTTGATATTGCTTGAATGATTGGAAAATCTATGCAATTGTGTTTAATGGAATGCTATATATATGTATAAATGAAATTGTATGTGTATGGAATGAGGATAATTGTTGAATGTAAAAGAAATAGTGGAATGTGTAGAAAGTTTGCTTTCGGCACTATGTGTGCGGGCAATACGTGTGTATGGTGATGAGATTGGCACTAAGTGTGCGTGCTGGAAATATATGGCACTAAGTGTGCGTGCTGGAAATATTTGGCACTAAGTGTGCAAGCTGGAAAAAATACGGCACTGGGTGTGCGAGTTCGGAGGGTATGGCAATCGTGTGTGCGAGCTTAAATTACGTGGCACTAAGTGTGCGAAATCGAGTGGTAAGCACTGTGTGTGCGTACTCTATATATATGGAGGTGTGTCTCCATTGAATTGAGTATGGACAGCGGATCGGTAAGTACCTCGAGCTCATGACGAATAGAGAATTCGTTCATGCTTGGGGATTGAAATTGGTAAGCCTTAAATCTATGTGATGATTGAAATGTGTATGGTTGTGCTGGAAAATGAGTTAATGTGTAAAATGCTTGATTATCTTGTTGTGTAGAATATGAAATGTGGATGTATGAATTGGTACGACATTGGACCGAAAGGTCCGAGGTATTATGGTATAGATTCGATATGGACGAGTACCTAGCCTCATTTGTTGTACATGTAGTAGTAACTTTATCAGTGGATTGATTAATGCTTATGACTTACTGAGTTGTAAACTCACTCGGTGTTTTTCTTGTCACCCATTTTAGGTCTCTCGGACTCGTATTGTTTGCGTGATCGGGACCGTCGTTGAAGTCATCACACCGGCTGAAATCTTGTGGTATTGTTTTTGTTGTTGAAGAACATTTGGCATGTATAGGCTATTATATTTTGTCGAATTGTGGGTTGTAAACTTTAAGCCATGTGAAAATGGCCTATGTGGTCGTCGAGTGGGATGCTAGAACATATAGCCACGAGTCTTAGAAACTCAAATTTTGATAAGGTGGCCATAATTTGTGTCATGTATGATGGATGATTAAGGCCAAGGAAAAATTCATGAAATTGGCATAGTCTCTGCAGTAACTGTTGCGGACAGCAGCAGTGAGATGAGATTGAAAATCACTAAAAATAGTAGAAGTAGAATTAAATAGTGAGTAAATTATGGAACTGAACCTTGATGAATCTATTTTTATATGGACGAAACGAAACGACCATATGAGCAGTATACTGAGAAATATTAAGGTTCTCGTGAGACAGGGCCAGAACAGTTTCTGGGTCCCCTTTCGCGACTTTGAAAATTTTCCATAAATTATCCAGAAATAATTAGGAGTCATGCCTTATATGTACAGATTCCATTTTGAGTCTAGTTTCATTAGAAACAAACGGCACCAGTATTAAATCCCTGTACAGAGATATATTCAAGTTGTAACGCGCAAAGGTCAGAGCAGTCGGTCCCTGTAACATGGGTGACTTTAACTAATAAACTGTACCAATTGACCCAACCAAAAATTCTAAAAATAAATCCATGATTGGGTATATGAGTCTAAATTCAGGGAAAATTTACGAAACCAGTTTCCGAGTTTTGAAACTCGAGATATGATTTTTAAGGCGACGGTGACGCAGTTTTCCAGCCTGACTGGTAATGTCAAATTGGTTGGTATCTTGAGAGGGTTTGGCGTTAACCCTCGTGTCCGACACGGCGTCGGTCACGAGTTAGGGGTGTTACAATTTTATTGGTATCAGAGCTATGGTTTAGTCGGTTCTAGGACTACCATAGCGCGTGTGAGTCTAGCTATACGTGCCAAATTGTTAGCGCTTAATAATGTGGTGACTTCTGACGGTTGGAATTTTTGTTTTGATTAGCAATGGAACCCGGGGTAGAGAGACCCTTGGCGGATGACGTTGAAAGTGTAGCGGCTGCTCCTGCGCAAGGGACACCGCCCGTTGAGCCTTAGTCATCCGCGAATAATCAAAATGAAGGGGCGAAACAAGCCTTCTTCACCATGATGAATGAGTGGGTCGCGCAATATGCCCGAACCAACCCGGCTGTCCAACCATTCCCGAATTTAAATACTCCACCCCAAGAGCCCGCAATGCCTCCGATTCATCGATCCTGTGAGGCTGAGTAAACCACCGTGGACTTGATTAGGAAGCGTGGGGCCGAGGAGTTCAAGGCCATAGTTCTTGATGATGCCGAAAAGGCCGAAGTTCGCTCGATAACACCAAGAGAGTGTTAGATGAACTGTCATGCACACCGATGAATGTCTTAAATGTGCTATATCCTTGTTGCGAGACTCAGCTTACTATTGGTGGAGGACTTTAATTTCCATAGTCCCAAATGAACGAGTTACTTGGGATTTCTTCCAATCCGAATTTCAAAAGAAATACATTAGTCAACGGTTCATCGATCAGAAGCGTAAGGAATTCTTGGAACTCAAGCAAGGCCGGATGATCAGATATCGAATCGAACATGAGTTCGTAAGACTTAGTCAAGATGCTCGGGAGTGTGTGGCTGATGAGGTTGCGATGTGCAAAAGATTTGAAGAAGGATTGAATGAAGAGTTAAAGTTACTAGTGGGAATTTTGGAGATAAAGGAGTTCGTGACACTAGTCGAACGAGCCGCAAGGCGGAAGAGCTTGGGAAGGAGAAGAAGAAGGCTGAATTTGAAGCAAGAGATTACCGTAAAAGATCGACGAGTAAAGCTCCGTTCTCGGCTGTAAAGAGGTTCAGGAGGACACCAAGAAGTCGAGGACAATCTGGGAATTTCCATTAGAGCTCGACCATTGACGGACTCCCGAGCTACTTGATAGCTAGTGTAGGCAATAATCGTCAAGAGAGACTGAATGCCCCCAATGTGGAAGACGACACCTAGGTGAATGTTGGGGTAAGTCATTAATAGGGCTGTTATGGATGCGGTTCAAGGACCACCTCATTAGAGATTGCACGGAGCTAGATGAGAGGAATAAGACGCAAGGTGCAAGACCTAGTGGAACGACGGCTGGAGGTAGGCCCCCGAGAATCTCTGGAGGTAGGGGTGGTAATCAGAGAGGAGCCTCTAATACGGCTGTCCGATCCGAGACCCGTGCTCCTGCTAGAGCATATGCCATCCGCGCACGAGAGGAGGCATCCTCCCCTGACGTTATCACTGGTACTTTTACTCTCTTTGATACTATTGTGATTGCATTGATTGACCCCGGCTCTACTCACTCATATGTATGTGAAACCTTAGCATCTAGTAAGACTCTACCTGTTGAGTCTACTGAGTTCGTAATTCGAGTGTCAAACCCTTTGGGTCAAGACGAGCTCGTTGATAAAGTGTGCAAGAGATGCCCCCTAATAATTCGAGAATCTGTTTCCTACCGATCGATGCTTCTACCATTTAATGAATTCGATGTTATTCTTGGTATGGATTGGTGACCGTACATGATGCGATGGTGGATCGCAAAAGGAAAACCATTGATTTGAGGAGTGCAAATAATGAGGTAGTCCGAGTCGAGTCTACTGATTTAAAAGGAGCGCCAGCGATAATATCTTCTATGACCGCTCGGAGGTATGTGAAAAAGGTGTGAAACATACCTTGCGTATGTGTTTGGAAGTAAAGAGACGGAAGGAAACTCGAATCGGTACCAGTGGTTTGTGAGTATTCAGATGTTTTTCCTGAGGAGTTACCGGGATTGCCACCGGTTCGAGAAGTGGAATTCGGCATCAAAGTTGTACCGGGTACTACGCCGATTTCAATAGCCCCGTATCGTATGGCATTAACGGAATTAAAGGAATTGAATGTTCAATTGCAAGAATTGACGGATAGAGGTTTCGCTCGACCGAGTTTTTCTCCATGGGGCACTTTGTATTGTTTGTGAAGAAGAAGGACGGAACCATGAGGTTGTGCATCGACTATCGTCAACTCAATAAAGTGACGATAAAGAATAAATATCCATTGCCACGAATTGACGATTTGTTTGATCAATTAAAGGAGCCTCGGTGTTTTCAAAGATAGATTTGAGGTCGGGTACTATCGGTTGAGGGTCCGAGAATCGGACATACCCAAAACCGCTTTATGAACGAGGTACGGTCACTACGAATTCTTGGTGATGCCGTTTGGGCTCACTAATGCCCTGCGGTGTTTATGGATTTAATGAATAGAATTTTCAGGCCATACTTGGATCGGTTCGTAGTTGTATTTATCGATGACATTTTGGTCTATTCGAGAGATGAAACCGAACATCTTTGAACACCGAGGCTAGTGTTGCAAATCTTACGAGATAAGCGATTATACGCAAAGTTCAATAAATGTGAATTTTGGTTGAAAGAGGTTAGCTTTTGGGGCACGTGGTGTCCGTGACGGTGTCGTGGTGGACCCGAACAAAATTTTGGCCATAGTCGATTGGAAACCACCAAGGAATGTTACCGAAGTTAGGAGCTTTTTGGGGCTTGCCGGTTATTACCGACGATTTGTAAAAGGTTTCTCGACGATAGCCACGCCAATGACGGCTACTCCAAAAGGATGTTAAGTTGAATGGACGGAGAAATGTCGAAAAGTTTCGATCAACTGAAAGCTTATTTGACTGAAGCCCCAATTCTAGTGCAACCCGAATCGGGCAAAGAGTTTGTCATTTATAGTGACGCATCCCTACTTAGGTTGGGTTGCGTATTGATGCAAGAAGGGCGAGTTGTGGCCTATGCGTTGAGACAATTAAAGCCACATGAGAAAAATTATCCAACCCATGATCTCGAATTGGCTGCCATCGTGTTCGCCTTTAAAGATATGGCGACATTACTTATTTGGTGAGAAGTGCCATGTGTATTCGGATCACAAAAGTCTCAAATATTTGATGACTCGAGAGACTTAAATCTGCGACAAAGACGATGGCTCGAGTTGTTAAAAGATTATGAACTCGTCATTGATTATCACCCGGAAAGGCTAATGTGGTTGCGGATGCCTTAAGTCGAAATCACTTTGCTTGCTTTCTGACGATGAATGTACACTTGTCTATTCTACCCGACAATGTGTTAGTAGCCAATTAAAGGCCAAACCATTATTGGCTCATCAAATTCAGGAAGCTCGAGAAAGTTGATGAGGAGTTGCTTGCAAAAAATTTGAGTGTGTTCGAACAAGGAATCGAGTTTCAAATTGATGATGACGATTGTTTGAGGTTCGAAGTCGTCTGTGTGTTCCAAAGAATTGAACTTATTTCGATAATTCTAAATGAAGTCCATTGTAGTCGAATGTCAATCCACCCGGTAGTACTAAAATGTACAATGACCTAAAACGCCAATTTTGGTGGCCCGATGAAACGAGACATTTCAATTTGTTTCAAGGTGTCCGATATGTCAACAAGTGAAAGCGAACATCAAGTGCCATCGGGATTACTTCACCGATCATGATACCCGAATGGAAATGGGATCGAGTAACAATGGACTTTGTGTCCGGGTTACCATTGACTCGTAATAAGAAAGACTCGGTTTGGGTCATTGTTGATAGATCGACCAAGTCGCTCATTTTATCCTCGTCCGCACGGATTTTACGCTCGATAAGTTGGCGTAATTATACGTCTCCCAAATTGTTCGATTGCATGGGGTACCTATTTCTATCGTGTCGGATAGAGACCCAAGATTTACGTCGCGGTTTTGGAAGAAATTGCAAGAGGCTTTGGGTACCAAAGCGTATTTTAGCATTGCTTTCACCCCAAACCGATGGTCAATCCGAACGGATAATTCAAATACTCGAGGATATGTTGAGATGTTGCATCCTTGAGTTTAGTGGTTCATGGGAACAGTATCGCCTTTGATTGAATTCGCCACAACAATAGCTTTCAATCAAGTATTAAGATGGCGCCTTACGAGGCTTTATACGGTCGTAAATTCCGCACCCCATTATTTCGGTGAACTTAGTGAAGGTAAATTCTTGAGGTTGATTTGGTTAAGGATGCCGAGCAAAAGTTCGAGTAATTCGTGAAAGTTTGAAAGTCGCCGGATCGCCAAAAGTCGTATGCGGATTTGAAAAGAAAAGATATTGAATATCAGGTTGGAGACAAGGTCTTTCTCAAAGTTTCACCTTGGAAGAAGGTGCTTAGATTTGGTCGTAAGGGCAAATTGAGTCCGAGGTTCATCGGGCCATATGAAGTATCCGAACGAATTGGGCCAGTCGCATATCGATTAATTTTGCCCCCTGAGCTCGAAAGGATTCACAACGTTTTTCATGTCTCGATGCTTCGACGATATAGGTCTGATCCATCGCACGTAATTGCTCCATCTGAGATTGAGATTTAGCCTAATTTGAGCTATGAAGAGGAACCGGTTCACATTATGAGGCGTGAAGTAAAAGAGTTGCGCAATAGGAAAATCCCGTTAGTGAAGGTGTTGTGGCATAAACACGGAATGGAAGAAGCCACTTGGGAACTTGAGGACTCTATGAAAGAGCGATACCGAGCCTATTTTACGGTAAGATTTTCGGGACGAAAATTTCTTAAGTGGGGGAGAGTTGTGACATCCCTAAATTGACCCTAGTCGGAAAGTGGTTTCGGGACCACTAAACCGAGTCATAATAATAATTAACCATCATAATTGATGCTCATTATATGTATATATGCATGTGTGAAAATTTCATATTTGGATTTTGTTAATTGTAAGTGAATTTTTATCAAATAGGACTTATGTGAGAAAATTTAGAAATGTGCTAGGCAAATGTAAGGTGGCCTATTAATACATGTGGGAAAGTGTTGTCCTTGCATGTCAAATTAGCCAAAATGAAGCATGATGGCGGCCATGCTATGGGTGGAAACATGTCTCCAACATGTTAGACTAGTGATGCATGTAGGAAACAATAAAATAAGAAAGTTAGCATTAAAGAAATGGAAAAAAGAAAATGATGATAACAAAAAAAAAAGAGTGTGGATGCTTTCCCCCTTGCCGTACATGAGAGAAACAAAAGCAAAGAAAGAAAAAAAAAAAAAGGGTGTTCATTCTCTCATTTTCTCCTTGCTTGGCGAATATACTAAGAAGAAAGGGGGAAAAGCTTGAGAAAATCAGCCATGGAGCTTACTAGACTAAGGTGTTTTGACACAAGAAGGTATGTTTTATGCCACTCTTGAAAATGCATGCATGATTTGGAGGATTGGTTCAAAATTTTCCTTGAATCTCAAATCGAAACTAAGTTGTTAGGTGAGTTAAAATTCGGCCATGCATGTTGTTTTCCTTGGTGAGTGTTTTGATGTTGTTGTGATGAAAGCATGGAAATGAGTAAGCTCGAATGTTTAACAAAAAGGAAATTTTGTGCCATTGAGTTCTTGTTGTTATGTGTGTGTGCATGAGTATTCGGCCATGCTATAGAATTTATGTTGCAACATGATTAATGCTTAATGAGATGTATAATAGTACTTGTGAATGAGCTTGAGAGTATTTAAACAATTAGACATGAAAAGGGTGGTAATGAGGCTGAAAAATTGTTGGATGGTTAATTGGGTAAGGAATGAAGCATTCGGCCATATGGGGTACAAATGGGCATAGGTGTTAAATACCTTGTATTGGAAACTTTGATAAATAAGTAGCAATAAATTAAGATGAGATTGAGTAAATTTTCAGCTTAGTTGTGTTAAGTATTCGCAATAACCATAATAATGCATGTGAATGCCGTATGTTTGTGTTTGATGGAGAGGTAAATTGTTTGATTTAGCTCAAGAGCAAAGGGGAACTAGATTGGACAAAGGAAAGGAGAAAGCAAACGAGTAGCCGATTTGGAACCGTTCTACCCCAAACAAGGTAAGTCATTAAGCACGTATTTGATATTGCTTGAATGATTGGAAAATCTATGCAATTGTGTTTAATGGAATGCTATATATATGTATAAATGAAATTGTATGTGTATGGAATGAGGATAATTGTTGAATGTAAAAGAAATAGTGGAATGTGTAGAAAGTTTGCTTTCGGCACTATGTGTGCGGGCAATACGTGTGTATGGTGATGAGATTGGCACTAAGTGTGCGTGCTGGAAATATATGGCACTAAGTGTGCGTGCTGGAAATATTTGGCACTAAGTGTGCAAGCTGGAAAAATACGGCACTGGGTGTGCGAGTTCGGAGGGTATGGCACTGTGTGTGCGAGCTTAAATTACGTGGCACTAAGTGTGCGAAATCGAGTGGTAAGCACTGTGTGTGCGTACTCTATATATATGGAGGGTGTGTCTCCATTGAATTGAGTATGGACAGCGGATCGGGTAAGTACCTCGAGCTCATGACGAATAGAGAATTCGTTCATGCTTGGGGATTGAAATTGGTAAGCCTTAAATCTATGTGATGATTGAAATGTGTATGGTTGTGCTGGAAAATGAGTTAATGTGTAAAAATGCTTCGATTATCTTGTTGTGTAGAATATGAAATGTGGATGTATGAATTGGTACGACATTGGACCGAAAGGTCCGAGGTATTATGGTATAGATTCGATATGGACGAGTACCTAGCCTCATTTGTTGTACATGTAGTAGTAACTTTATCAGTGGATTGATTAATGCTTATGACTTACTGAGTTGTAAACTCACTCGGTGTTTTTCTTGTCACCCATTTTAGGTCTCTCGGACTCGTATTGTTTGCGTGATCGGGACCGTCGTTGAAGTCATCACACGGCTGAAATCTTGTGGTATTGTTTTTGTTGTTGAAGAACATTTGGCATGTATAGGCTATTATATTTTGTCGAATTGTGGGTTGTAAACTTTAAGCCATGTGAAAATGGCCTATGTGGTCGTCGAGTGGGATGCTAGAACATATAGCCACGAGTCTTAGAAACTCAAATTTTGATAAGGTGGCCATAATTTGTGTCATGTATGATGGATGATTAAGGCCAAGGAAAAATTCATGAAATTGGCATAGTTCACTGCAGTAACTGTTGCGGACAGCAGCAGTGAGATGAGATTGAAAAATCACTAAAAATAGTAGAAGTAGAATTAAATAGTGAGTAAATTATGGAACTGAACCTTGATGAATCTATTTTTATATGGACGAAACGAAACGACCATATGAGCAGTATACTGAGAAATATTAAGGTTCTCGTGAGACAGGGCCAGAACAGTTTCTGGGTCCCCTTTCGCGACTTTGAAAATTTTCCATAAATTATCCAGAAATAATTAGGAGTCATGCCTTATATGTACAGATTCCATTTTGAGTCTAGTTTCATTAGAAACAAACGGCACCAGTATTAAATCCCTGTACAGAGATATATTCAAGTTGTAACGCGCAAAGGTCAGAGCAGTCGGTCCCTGTAACATGGGTGACTTTAACTAATAAACTGTACCAATTGACCCAACCAAAATTCTAAAAATAAATTCATGATTGGGTATATGAGTCTAAATTCAGGGAAAATTTACGAAACCAGTTTCCGAGTTTTGAAACTCGAGATATGATTTTTAAGGCGACGGTGACGCAGTTTTCCAGCCTGACTGGTAATGTCAAATTGGTTGGTATCTTGAGAGGGTTTGGCCGTTAACCCCTCGTGTCCGACACGGCGTCGGTCACGAGTTAGGGTGTTACAATTTTATTGGTATCAGAGCTATGGTTTAGTCGGTTCTAGGACTACCATAGCGTGTGTGAGTCTAGCTATACGTGCCAAATTGTTAGCGCTTAATAATGTGGTGACTTCGACGGTTGGAATTTTTGTTTTGATTAGCAATGGAACCCGGGTAGAGAGACCCTTGGCGGATGACGTTGAAAGTGTAGCGGCTGCTCTGCGCAAGGGACACCGCCCGTTGAGCCTTAGTCATCCGCGAATAATCAAAATGAAGGGCGAAACAAGCCTTCTTCACCATGATGAATGAGTGGGTCGCATAATATGCCCGAACCAACCCGGCTGTCCAACCATTCCCGAATTTAAATACTCCACCCCAAGAGCCCGCAATGCCTCCGATTCGATCCTGTGTGAGGTGAGTAAACCACCGTGGACTTGATTAGGAAGCGTGGGGCCGAGGAGTTCAAGGCCATAGTTCCGATGATGCCGAAAAGGCCGAAGTTCGCTCGATAACACCAAGAGAGTGTTAGATGAACTGTCATGCATGTACCGATGAATGTCTTAAATGTGCTATATCCTTGTTGCGAGACTCACTTACTATTGGTGGAGGACTTTAATTTCCATAGTCCCAAATGAACGAGTTACTTGGGATTTCTTCCAATCCAATTTCAAAAGAAATACATTAGTCAACGGTTCATCGATCGAAGCGTAAGGAATTCTTGGAACTCAAGCAAGGCGGATGATCAGATCTGAATCTGAACATGAGTTCGTAAGACTTAGTCAAGATGCTCTGGAGTGTGTGGCTGATGAGGTTGCGATGTGCAAAAGATTTGAAGAAGGATTGAATGAAGAGTTAAAGTTACTAGTGGGAATTTTGGAGATAAAGGAGTTCGTGACACTAGTCGAACGAGCCTGCAAGGCGGAAGAGCTTGGGAAGGAGAAGAAGAAGGCTGAATTTGAAGCAAGAGATTACCGTAAAAGATCGACGAGTAAAGCTCCGTTCTCGGCTGTAAAGAGGTTCAGGGAGGACACCAGTAAGTCGAGGACAACTGCGGGAATTTCCATTAGAGCCTGACCATTGACGGACTCCCGAGCTACTTCAGTAGCTAGTGTAGGCAATAATCGTCAAGAGAGACCTGAATGCCCCCAATGTGGAAGACGACACCTAGGTGAATGTTGGGGTAAGTCTGTTAATAGGGCCTGTTATGGATGCGGTTCGAAGGACCACCTCATTAGAGATTGCACGGAGCTAGATGAGAGGAATAAGACGCAAGGTGCAAGACCTAGTGGAACGACGGTGGAGGTAGGCCCCGAGAATCTCGGAGGTAGGGGTGGTAATCGAGAGGAGCCTCTAATACGGCTGTCCGATCCGAGACCCGTGCTCTGCTAGAGCATATGCCATCCGCGCACGAGAGGAGGCATCCTCCCCTGACGTTATCACTGGTACTTTTACTCTCTTTGATACTATTGTGATTGCATTGATTGACCCCGGCTCTACTCACTCATATGTATGTGAAACCTTAGCATCTAGTAAGACTCTACCTGTTGAGTCTACTGAGTTCGTAATTCGAGTGTCAAACCCTTTGGGTCAAGACGAGCTCGTTGATAAAGTGTGCAAGAGATGCCCCCTAATAATTCGAGAATCCTGTTTTCCGGCCGATCTGATGCTTCTACCATTTAATGAATTCGATGTTATTCTTGGTATGGATTGGTGACCGTACATGATGCAATGGTGGACGCAAAAGGAAAACCATTGATTTGAGGAGTGCAAATAATGAGGTAGTCCGAGTCGAGTCTCATCGATTTAAAAGGAGCGCCAATGATAATATCTTCTATGACCGCCGGAGGTATGTGAAAAGGGTGTGAAACATACCTTGCGTATGTGTTTGGAAGTAAAGAGACGGAAAGGAAACTCGAATCGGTACCAGTGGTTTGTGAGTATTCAGATGTTTTTCCTGAGGAGTTACCGGGATTGCCACCGGTTCGAGAAGTGGAATTCGGCATCAAAGTTGTACCGGGTACTACGCCGATTTCAATAGCCCCGTATCGTATGGCATTAACGGAATTAAAGGAATTGAATGTTCAATTGCAAGAATTGACGGATAGAGGTTTCGCTCGACCGAGTTTTTCTCCATGGGGCGACTTTGTATTGTTTGTGAAGAAGAAGGACGGAACCATGAGGTTGTGCATCGACTATCGTCAACTCAATAAAGTGACGATAAAGAATAAATATCCATTGCCACGAATTGACGATTTGTTTGATCAATTAAAGGGAGCCTCGGTGTTTTCAAAGATAGATTTGAGGTCGGGGTACTATCAGTTGAGGGTCCGAGAATCGGACATACCCAAAACCGCTTTATGAACGAGGTACGGTCACTACGAATTCTTGGTGATGCCGTTTGGGCTCACTAATGCCCCTGCGGTGTTTATGGATTTAATGAATAGAATTTTCAGGCCATACTTGGATCGGTTCGTAGTTGTATTTATCGATGACATTTTGGTCTATTCGAGAGATGAAACTGAACATGCTGAACACCTGAGGCTAGTGTTGCAAATCTTACGAGATAAGCAGTTATACGCAAAGTTCAGTAAATGTGAATTTTGGTTGAAAGAGGTTAGCTTTTGGGGCACGTGGTGTCCGTGATCGGTGTCGGTGGACCCGAACAAAATTTTGGCCATAGTCGATTGGAAACCACCAAGGAATGTTACCGAAGTTAGGAGCTTTTGGGGCTTGCGGTTATTACCGACGATTTGTAAAGGTTTCTCGACGATAGCCACGCCAATGACGGCTACTCCAAAAGGATGTTAAGTTCGAATGGACGGAGAAATGTCGAAAAGTTTCGATCAATGAAAGCTTATTTGGTGAAGCCCCAATTCTAGTGCAACCCGAATCGGGCAAAGAGTTTGTCATTTATAGTGACGCATCCCTACTTAGGTTGGGTTGCGTATTGATGCAAGAAGGGCGAGTTGTGGCCTATGCGTTGAGACAATTAAAGCCACATGAGAAAAATTATCCAACCCATGATCTCGAATTGGTCGCCATCGTGTTCGCTTTAAAGATATGGCGACATTACTTATTTGGTGAGAAGTGCCATGTGTATTCGGATCACAAAAGTCTCAAATATTTGATGACTCGAGAGACTTAAATCTGCGACAAAGACGATGGCTCGAGTTGTTAAAAGATTATGAACTCGTCATTGATTATCACCCGGAAAGGCTAATGTGGTTGCGGATGCCTTAAGTCGAAATCACCGCTTGTTTTTACTGAGCGATGAATGTACACTTGTCTATTCTACCCGACAATGTGTTAGTAGCGAATTAAAGGCCAAACCATTATTGGCTCATCAAATTCAGGAAGCTCAGAAAGTTGATGAGGAGTTGCTTGCAAAACGGGCTGAGTGTGTTCGAACAAGGAATCGAGTTTCAAATTGATGATGACGATTGTTTGAGGTTCGAAGTCGTCTGTGTGTTCCAAAGAATTGAACTTATTTCGATAATTCTAAATGAAGTCCATTGTAGTCGAATGTCAATCCACCGGGTAGTACTAAAATGTACAATGACCTAAAACGCCAATTTTGGTGGCCCAGATGAAACGAGACATTTCGAATTTGTTTCAAGGTGTCGATATGTCAACAAGTGAAAGCGGAACATCAAGTGCCATCGGGATTACTTCACCGATCATGATACCCGAATGGAAATGGGATCGAGTAACAATGGACTTTGTGTCCGGGTTACCATTGACTCGTAATAAGAAAGACTCGGTTTGGGTCATTGTTGATAGACCGACCAAGTCGCTCATTTTATCCTCGTCCGCACGGATTTTACGCCGATAAGTTGGCGTAATTATACGTCTCCCAAATTGTTCGATTGCATGGGGTACCTATTTCTATCGTGTCGGATAGAGACCCAAGATTTACGTCGCGGTTTTGGAAGAAATTGCAAGAGGCTTTGGGTACCAAAGCGTATTTTAGCATCGCTTTTCACCCCCAAACCGATGGTCAATCCGAACGGATAATTCAAATACTCGAGGATATGTTGAGATGTTGCATCCTTGAGTTTAGTGGTTCATGGAACAGTATCGCCTTTGATTGAATTCGCTACAACAATAGCTTTCAATCAAGTATTAAGATGGCGCCTTACGAGGCTTTATACGGTCGTAAATTCCGCACCCCATTATTCGGATGAACTTAGTGAAGGTAAATTCTTGAGGTTGATTTGGTTAAGGATGCCGAGCAAAAGTTCGAGTAATTCGTGAAAGTTTGAAAGTCGCCGGATCGCCAAAAGTCGATGCGGATTTGAAAAGAAAAGATATTGAATATCGTGTTGGAGACAAGGTCTTTCTCAAAGTTTCACCTTGGAAGAAGGTGCTTAGATTTGGTCGTAAGGGCAAATTGAGTCCGAGGTTCATCGGGCCATATGAAGTATCCGAACGAATTGGGCCGATCGCATATCGATTAATTTTGCCCCCGAGCTCGAAAGGATTCACAACGTTTTCATGTCTCGATGCTTCGACGATATAGGTCGATCCATCGCACGTAATTGCTCCATCCGAGATTGAGATTTAGCCTAATTTGAGCTATGAAGAGGAACGGTTCACATTATGAGGCGTGAAGTAAAAGAGTTGCTAATAGGAAAATCCCGTTAGTGAAGGTGTTGTGGCATAAACACGGAATGGAAGAAGCCACTTGGGAACTTGAGGACTCTATGAAAGAGCGATACCGAGCCTATTTACGGTAAGATTTTCGGGACGAAAATTTCTTAAGTGGGGAGAGTTGTGACATCCCTAAATTGACCCTAGTCGGAAAGTGGTTTCGGGACCACTAAACCGAGTCATAATAATAATTAACCATCATAATTGATGCTCATTATATGTATATATGCATGTGTGAAAATTTCATATTTGGATTTTGTTAATTGTAAGTGAATTTTTATCAAATAGGACTTATGTGAGAAAATTTAGAAATGTGCTAGGCAAATGTAAGGTGGCCTATTAATACATGTGGGAAAGTGTTGTCCTTGCATGTCAAATTAGCCAAAATGAAGCATGATGGCCGGCCATGCTATGGGTGGAAACATGTCTCCAACATGTTAGACTAGTGATGCATGTAGGAAACAATAAAATAAGAAAGTTAGCATTAAAGAAATGGAAAAAAGAAAATGATGATAACAAAAAAAAAGAGTGTGGATGCTTTCCCCCCTGCCGTACATGAGAGAAACAAAAGCAAAGAAAGAAAGAAAAAAAAGGGTGTTCATTCTCTCATTTTCTCCTTGCTTGGCGAATATACTAAGAAGAAAGGGGAAAAAGCTTGAGAAAATCAGCCATGGGAGCTTACTAGACTAAGGTGTTTTGACACAAGAAGGTATGTTTTATGCCACTCTTGAAAATGCATGCATGATTTGGAGGATTGGTTCAAAATTTTCCTTGAATCTCAAATCGAAACTAAGTTGTTAGGTGAGTTAAAATTCGGCCATGCATGTTGTTTTCCTTGGTGAGTGTTTTGATGTTGTTGTGATGAAAGCATGGAAATGAGTAAGCTCGAATGTTTAACAAAAAGGAAATTTTGTGCCATTGAGTTCTTGTTGTTATGTGTGTGTGCATGAGTATTCGCCATGCTATAGAATTTATGTTGCAACATGATTAATGCTTAATGAGATGTATAATAGTACTTGTGAATGAGCTTGAGAGTATTTAAACAATTAGACATGAAAAGGGTGGTAATGAGGCTGAAAAATTGTTGGATGGTTAATTGGGTAAGGAATGAAGCATTCGCCATATGGGGTACAAATGGGCATAGGTGTTAAATACCTTGTATTGGAAACTTTGATAAATAAGTAGCAATAAATTAAGATGAGATTGAGTAAATTTTCAGCTTAGTTGTGTTAAGTATTCGCAATAACCATAATAATGCATGTGAATGCCGTATGTTTGTGTTTGATGGAGAGGTAAATTGTTTGATTTAGCTCAAGAGCAAAGGGGAACTAGATTGGACAAAGGAAAGGAGAAAGCAAACGAGTAGCCGATTTGGAACCGTTCTACCCCAAACAAGGTAAGTCATTAACACGATTTGATATTGCTTGAATGATTGGAAAATCTATGCAATTGTGTTTAATGGAATGCTATATATATGTATAAATGAAATTGTATGTGTATGGAATGAGGATAATTGTTGAATGTAAAAGAAATAGTGGAATGTGTAGAAAGTTTGCTTTCGGCACTATGTGTGCGGGCAATACGTGTGTATGGTGATGAGATTGGCACTAAGTGTGCGTGCTGGAAATATATGGCACTAAGTGTGCGTGCTGGAAATATTTGGCACTAAGTGTGCAAGCTGGAAAAAATACGGCACTGGGTGTGCGAGTTCGGAGGGTATGGCACTGTGTGTGCGAGCTTAAATTACGTGGCACTAAGTGTGCGAAATCGAGTGGTAAGCACTGTGTGTGCGTACTCTATATATATGGAGGGTGTGTCTCCATTGAATTGAGTATGGACAGCGGATCGGGTAAGTACCTCGAGCTCATGACGAATAGAGAATTCGTTCATGCTTGGGGATTGAAATTGGTAAGCCTTAAATCTATGTGATGATTGAAATGTGTATGGTTGTGCTGGAAAATGAGTTAATGTGTAAAAATGCTTCGATTATCTTGTTGTGTAGAATATGAAATGTGGATGTATGAATTGGTACGACATTGGACCGAAAGGTCCGAGGTATTATGGTATAGATTCGATATGGACGAGTACCTAGCCTCATTTGTTGTACATGTAGTAGTAACTTTATCAGTGGATTGATTAATGCTTATGACTTACTGAGTTGTAAACTCACTCGGTGTTTTTCTTGTCACCCATTTTAGGTCTCTCGGACTCGTATTGTTTGCGTGATCGGGACCGTCGTTGAAGTCATCACACCGCTGAAATCTTGTGGTATTGTTTTTGTTGTTGAAGAACATTTGGCATGTATAGGCTATTATATTTTGTCGAATTGTGGGTTGTAAACTTTAAGCCATGTGAAAATGGCCTATGTGGTCGTCGAGTGGGATGCTAGAACATATAGCCACGAGTCTTAGAAACTCAAATTTTGATAAGGTGGCCATAATTTGTGTCATGTATGATGGATGATTAAGGCCAAGGAAAAATTCATGAAATTGGCATAGTCTACTGCAGTAACTGTTGCGGACAGCAGCAGTGAGATGAGATTGAAAAATCACTAAAAATAGTAGAAGTAGAATTAAATAGTGAGTAAATTATGGAACTGAACCTTGATGAATCTATTTTTATATGGACGAAACGAAACGACCATATGAGCAGTATACTGAGAAATATTAAGGTTCTCGTGAGACAGGGCCAGAACAGTTTCTGGGTCCCCTTTCGCGACTTTGAAAATTTTCCATAAATTATCCAGAAATAATTAGGAGTCATGCCTTATATGTACAGATTCCATTTTGAGTCTAGTTTCATTAGAAACAAACGGCACCAGTATTAAATCCCTGTACAGAGATATATTCAAGTTGTAACGCGCAAAGGTCAGAGCAGTCGGTCCCTGTAACATGGGTGACTTTAACTAATAAACTGTACCAATTGACCCAACCAAAAATTCTAAAAATAAATCCATGATTGGGTATATGAGTCTAAATTCAGGGAAAATTTACGAAACCAGTTTCCGAGTTTTGAAACTCGAGATATGATTTTTAAGGCGACGGTGATGCAGTTTTCCAGCCTGACTGGTAATGTCAAATTGGTTGGTATCTTGAGAGGGTTTGGCCGTTAACCCCTCGTGTCCGACACCGGCGTCGGTCACGAGTTAGGGGTGTTACACTACCAATTTTACCCAAATGGGCCCGAAAGCCTGTTGGGCCCTATTGCAGCCCCTCGAGGCCCAACTTACCGTGAATGCCAAAAATCATATTCTTACCGTTTCCAATTTTCCCAATGATCCTCTCAACGAATCTAACTAACTAATGAGCGTTTGCTTGCTCACGAGTCCTCAAAATGCCAGAATTTCGGCATTTCGACTTTTCGGCATTTATCGTTTTAAGCTATGAAAGGGTTCGTTTACACACTTGATTTGCGATATTCCTTGACGAGATCTCCTATGCGATTTCTCCTATAATCAACCACTTATAGATTAGACCATGTTATTATTAAACCAAATCGAAAACTACCTATTATCATCACTTACACATTCGGCCACCATCCACAATGGCCCTTGGGTTCATACCTTTGCCGAAGTTGATGACTAGATTTAGTCACTCCGATGATCCAAGCTTTTCACACACTCCTCGATCGGTAGCCTTTAATCCTCACTAGCACCAACAAACCAAATAACACCAAAACCCTTTTAGCCTTAGTCGACGAGAGGGTTTTCACTTTTCTTAAACCATAAGATACAAATGGAAAGAAGGTTCAATACTTACCAAGAGATCTACTCGTTGAAGAACGTTTCAAATACCTTCCTAACCCATATCCGCTAGAATCCAACTTAAACGTGCGTAGAAAATAGATTTAAATATTAATTCCCGAATCACTAAAATATGAAGCTTTGGCTTTTCAGCAAATATTAATCTAAGCTATTTAGAGGGTTAGTACACACTGTTATGGGTTGAAGTTGAAACGCTTCCAAAATCAATCGCCACGATAACCACCACCGCCACTCAAACTTAACTAATCCAAAATCAATATATGTAAATCCTAAGCACATCACCATACGGAACATAAGGGCATATTCGTCATTTTACCATACAGGGTATTACGGTCACTTTACCTTACAGGGCTTTACGGTCACTTTACCCTCTGAGGGCTTTACGGTCTTTTTACCTAATAGGGGTATTTTAGTCATTTCATCCTACAAGGGTGTTTTGGTAAATCTACAAACCAAGGGTATTTCAGTAATTTTGTAAACCAATGGTATTTCTATAATTTTTAGAAAGTCAAGGGTATTTCTGTAACTTTGTAAATCAGGGGTATTTTGGTAATTTTACAAATTGAGGGTATTTCGGTAATTTCACAAACCAGTGGTATTTTGGTAATTTTACCAACTAGGGGTATTTTGGTAATTTTACTGATCAAGGGCATTTCAGTAATTGGTAAACTAAAGTATTCTAAACATGGATAACAATACGAATGGGCCTAAAGCCTATTCTCGGCCCAAATGGGCCCACATGCTCGTGTGGCCCTTTTAGCCCAAACCTAGCCACAGATATGCAATTCACCTAGCCTAGTCCAATATTTACTACATAATCAAACAACTTATCCAATTGGGCCCGTAGGCCCATTGGGCCCACATGGCCCCTTTCGGCCCATCGCGGCCCGAAGTAGCCATCCAACAATAAGAGTAGTGATAAATACACACCTGATAGGAGACTGGAGTTAATCCACGCTCCGAGCACTCTTAGCCGACGCCCAACCCAAACGAGCACGCCATACAGCGAAAGGGATCAGCCAAGAAAGGTACATTTACTCTCTTCATGGTTCCCTCTATTTAAAGCCAGCTTCACAACCACTCTTATATTAGCTTCCCGATGTGGGATCCCTCCAACATCAGAGTTTAAATTCAACACCAACTCTTGTCGCCCCCTTTTAGCAAAATAAATGCTCTTTGCTTGCCATGGGATTCGAACCTATGCCTCCCCTTAAATGCTCCTCACGCTACTTGCCACTAAGCCACAAGGCTTTTTGTGTCATATTTTATCCCCAATTAATTATAAGGTCTAAAGGCCAAAGTCCGTGTTCCTTTAAAAAAAACAAAATAAATTGCAAGAGCCAAGGCTTGAACCCAGTGCTCCCATACAACCTTAATGACGCCACAACCACTAGACGACAAGCTTCATTGTGTCATTTATTTACCACAATAATTTAAAACCCTCATCCAAGCATCCGGTTTTTTTCACTTAATACCAAAATTTTTGCTAAAGCCCAAGTTTGAACCCAAGATTTCTCTAACACTTCTCGGGCCATTAACCACCAAAGCGGACATTTAATTGTGTCATTTCATTACACAATTAAATACCTATATAAAACCTCCTTACGGACCCACACTCAAGGCCCAATACTTCTAGGCCCAAATTTGGGGTGTTACAACTTATGTGAGAAACTTGAAAATGTGATAGGTTGATTTGTAGTGGCCAAATATTGTATGGTTTAAAGTATGAGGACTTGCATGTCAAATATCCCTCCCTTAAGTTAGTGGACGGCAAGGCTAGTGGATGATTGCTATTTTATGCCTTTTATATTAATAAATTAAATGTTAAATGAATAAATAATATGAAGTATGGACTTATATTAAAAGAAATGGGTGATAAAAACAAAGTTGGTTCATCTTTCTCTTCTCCATTGCCGTACCTAAAGAGAAAAAGGGAGAAATTGAAGTTAAGGCATTTGGTCACCTTTAAGGGGATTAAGCTTAAGAGCAAAGAGGATCAAAGTCGGATAGGGGAAAAGAGGAAGTAAACGAATAGCCATGGATATCTAGTCGTCGACCACGTTGAGTAAATTCAATCATAATAGGACATAATGAGTTGATTTAATAAGATATGATGTGGCCATGATATGTTTTAAACTCAAATGGTAAGTTCATAAGTGTTTGGACTTGGAAATTTAAGAGCAAATTGTAATAATTTGCTTAGGACAGCAGCAGTAACGTGATTTTAGAAAATCACCATAAATTATTGGTGTGGAATTATAGGCTGAATAAAATATGTAATCAAAGCTTAATTAGTCTAGTTCCTTATAAAAGAGGCCGTGTGAGCAAAGAAATTTCCTATAAAGAGATATTTAAAGTTGTGTGAGACGGTGTCGAATGACTCAAATCCCTCGCTCTGCTTTTTAGAAAATCATTATAATTTGTACAAAAATGGTTATAAAGTAAAAATTTATATGCTTAGACTCCTTAATGAGCCTAGTTTCAAATTAAATTGAATATAACACATTTTGAATTCTGTACAATGAGAAATCTGACTCGTAGTGAGGAGTGGTCGATTAGTCGAACACAGGAAACAGGGAAAACTTTAAGAAAAATCTGGTATTGATTGGCCACACCTAAAATTCTGAAAATTTTATGGAAGAAAGATACATGAGTCTACATTCGGGGAAAATTAACGGCAATTGATTTTGAGTTTTGTAGCTCCAGTTATAAACAATTTAGTGACTGTTGCTCAGGAAAACTACTTGTAGTGAATATGTGATTTTGTTGTAAACTTTGATGAAACTATTTGAGTTGCTTATAAGCTATTGCTGAAATTGATGTACAAGAAAAATATGAAATATGTATGAGATATATATATGTGATAAGGCCTAATGGCCGATGTGATGAATGTGAAAGTGCATATATGTGATAAGGCCTAATGGCCGATGTGATGAATGTGAAAGTGTATATATGTGATAAGGCCAAATGGCCAATGTGATGAATGTGAAAGTGCATATATGTGATAAGGCCTAATGGCCGATGTGATGAATGTGAAAGTGTATATATGTGATAAGGCCTAATGGCCGATGTGATGAATGTGCAAGTGTATATATGTGATAAGGCCGAATGGCCGATGTGATGAATGTGAAAGTGCATATATGTGATAAGGCCTAATGGCCGATGTGATGAATGTGAAAGTGTATATATGTGATAAGGCCTAATGGCCGATGTGATGAATGTGAAATTGTATATATGTGATAAAGCCGAATGGCCAATGTGATGAATGTGAAAGTGCATATATGTGATAAGGCCTAATGGCCGATGTGATGAATGTGAAAGTGCATATATGTGATAAGGCCTAATGGCCGATGTGATGAATGTAAAAGTGTATATATTTGATAAGGCCTAATGGCCGATGTGATGAATGTGAAAGTGTATATATGTGATAAGGCCGAATGGCCAATGTGATGAATGTGAAAGTGTATATATGTGATAAGGCCTAATGGCCGATGTGATGAATGTGAAAGTGTATATATGTGATAAGGCCGAATGGCCAATGTGATGAATGTGAAAGTGCATATATGTGATAAGGCCTAATGGCCGATGTGATGAATGTGAAAGTGTATATATGTGATAAGGCCGAGTGGCCCATGTGATGAATGTGAAAGTGCATATATGTGATAAGGCTGAATGGCCAATGTGATGAATGTGAAAGTGTATATATGTGATAAGGCCGAGTGGCCAATGTGATGGATGTGAAAGTTTATAAATGTGATAAGTCCCGAAGGGCATTTGTGTCAGTACTATATCCGGGTTAAAACCCTGCAGGCTTTATGCGAGAATATTATCCTGATTAATGTCCGTAGGCTTCGTGCTCGTACTATATCCGAGCTCTAAAGACCCGATGACTACGTGTGAAGATTATGTCCGGGTTAGACCCGATGACCACGGGTGGAGATTTTGTCCCGTTAAGCCCTGAACTAAAGGTTTCGCTGAAGATTCAAGTAAAGCGTAAGATTATACGACTTCACAGTAACAATTGGTAATAAATACATTCAATGCGTTAAGTTGGTCAGGTATGTATTTTGAGATTATATTTAATCTTGATTTGGACTAAATCACAAGGTCGTTATGTGATGCATATGTGAGTAAAGTAATAAGACTGTTCTATGATTATTGTGCATTTGGTCAATGTGGAAAGTTAGGTGAAAATATGTAATGTACCTATGTTTACAAGAGATCACTATCAAGTGAGAATTTATCTGCCTATTATATATGATGAGATGTGCATATTCGGTAAAGGGATGGTATGCCTGAAGGAAGAGTGAAATAAAAATACGAACAACTATGTTATAATTTGGTTGTTATCTGTTGACACTGCTTAAAACTTACTAAGCATTGTAATGCTTACTCCGTTTACTTTGTTTCCTCTGTTTTATAGATCTCATTTGGAAGCTATAGGCTCGGGGATCGTCAGCAACTAGTCACACTATCACTATCCACTGTTTGGTACTGCTACGTTTTGGATTATCTTATGGCATGTATAGAATAGACTATTAGTGGGAGGATATTTTGGTTAATGTATATAAGCCATGCGAAAATGGCATCTTTTGAATGTGTACTTATAGAAGTTTAAATTGTATCCCTGACTGTCTTTAGTACTTATCTAAAGGAATGTTCGAACAAAAAAAAATTTTCTGTTCTGATATGAGTTTCAAGTCCGGTAATGCCCCTTTACCTATTCCGGCGACGGATACGGGATCGGGGTGTTACACGGACGATGTAAAACGGAACGGGACAACTAGTCGACGACTTTCGTTTTCCCCCGATCCAAATCTGATTTCTTTGGTTCTTGATCTAAACATAATCAAATTAAGCTCATTCAAATATGTTTACATTCAATTTAGTCAAAAAATACATAAATGGGAAAATTACTATTTTACTCCTAACATTTACACTTTTTACAATTTAGTCCCTATTGTACAAAACACAAAATATAAAAAATTTCAATATATGCATGTTGGGCCGAATTTTACCCATACCCATACAAGTCCATATATCTCCTTTATTTCACATTTTAGTCCCTCAAATTATTATTTTTGCAGTTTAGTCCTAATTAATCAAAATCATCTAAAACTCCAATACAAAACATGTTAATCTAAAACATATCTTTCATATTTCATCATCAAACAACAAAAATCACAAGCTCTCAACAATGGCACAACTCAAAATATTCATCAAAATCAAAAATTCAAGCATGGGTTTTGTAGTACTCGAAGCAACGATATCAAAAACGTAAAAATTATCAAAAATCGAACAAAAACGAACCTTGATTGAGCTTGAGTAAGTGCCAAACCCTAGCTTTCTCTTTTCTTTTCTTCTTATTAATGTTTCGGTCATGAAAATGATAATATGAACATTGTTTTTTTATTATATGTTTTATTATATACATATTATTACTTATTTTACCATTATAACCTTAATAATAAAAATATAAAACCATATATAACATACCCATTACCATCCACCCTTTCTTCAAATGGGCTAATTGTAACATAAAGGCTTCCATTTAAAAAGCCACTAACAATTCGACCTTTATGCTTTTAACTATCAAGTTTTTAATTTACACCATTAAGTCCTTTTATTTAATCAAACACTAAAACGATAAAATTAAATCGCAAAAATTTCACAGATATAAATTCACACAAAATAAACATAGAAAATAATTTTTAAATATTTTTCTGAGTCAGATTTGTGGTCCCAAAACCACCATTTCGAAAAAGGTCAAAATCGGCCGGTTACAATTTCCACATAATCACCATTTCAAATACCAGAACAAAGCATTATTAAATACTTACCATAAACTTACCTTAAGAGTCAAATAACTTATCTTAACTAACTCAAATTTTATTTCATCCCAAGTATTGCATATAAGCTCAAACATACACATACATTGTGTTGGAAAGCCGGTATGCCCTGTGGCGCAGTGGGAAAAAATATTCCAGTGATCATCAACCATTGGTCTACGTACGAGGAACGAATCGAGTTATCATCAACCATTGATCCATGTACGAGGAACGAATCGAGTTGAAACAATGGCAAAAAATATACCTTTTCAAAATTGAATGAGCAACGAACAACGTTGCTGATAGGATCCCTTGCACAATATCGATCCCAAGTCACAACAATAACGTCTCAGCCTGTACATAATTGACCAGTCAAAGAATGAACAACAAAATTATCTTGAACTTTTTCAAAGAGAAAAAAGTAAAAAATAGCTACTAGACCTTTTGATATTGTTTTTTTAGGCAACCCTCACACACATGGATTATATTCCTTTTATTTTCTTTGATATCACATATTAGAAATAAAACAAGATTATTCCCTTATTATTAGAAAAACAAATGGAAAGTTAGAAAATTTAATTATATTCTTTCCTAAAGAATATCAATTTCCAAGTTTTTATATTTTGACCTAAATTAATTATTATAATTGTTTATATTAATAATTTCGATAAGCTATATACAATTAATATTTTGTATGATTCAAATTCATATATTAATTTTATATATGTTCTCTATTTGTGTACAAAAAGTTTCTACATATAATCTGTTCCATATTTAACTATCAATTAATTTAATTCATGTGACAGCTAAGTACAATACCAAATGTATTTGGATTCTATTCGCTTCAACTATAGGGTGTGACCCTGTAGGTTCTTGTAATATTAGTAGTAATACTAGAATCTTTCTAATATTATAATAAATAAGTGACATCTAGCAGTTCATCATTGCTACCCAAGTTACAAGAAGTCGTGATTCAACATAATCTTTTTGTGATTATCTTTTCATGCATTATATCCTTTTATCCTTAATATCTAGATTGGACATAAGTCATGGAATAGTAACACTTGAATAGTCCAATATCATATTTCTTGATATTTTGTGTAGACTACAATAGATAAAAGTGTGATATCTCATATCAACTTATTCGAGCATGGCCATGCATTTCTAGTCTCATTCCATCAAGAGGCCTAAGATATTGCTCCCATTATGTACGAAGGGCAAATCCTATCTTGATATTCTGTGTAGACTACAATAAAAAAGTAAGTGTGATATCTCCTATCAACTGATTCGCACATGCCCATGCATTTCCAGTCTCACTCAATCAAGAGGCCTAAGATATTGCTCCCATTATGTAAGAGGGACAAATCCTATCTTAATCAACCATATCCCTCTACATAGATTACGACATACCCAACATTAGTCTTTGTAAGATAACCTGTTATGGTAGACGTTTGACTGTGTCAAAATATACAACTCACTATCTTGGGACAATAATGATCTCAAGTCTGAGGATCATGTACATAGTTATCACTATGAGTAATATTATGAGTACTACATAATAATCCAAGAACCATACTCATGGCAGGTCAGTCTAGTATGTTGTTAGACTCATGTTTTGATTTTAACATCCTATGTCAATGAAAACACTCTGTCATCAATCAAGTACACATTAATCTCAATGCATTATCATTGTTTAAGCCCACAATAATACTTGACTAAGGACCTTTTAAGAATAATCATATTATTCTTAGGAATTTATCATTAATCAGTTTATTTGTACACAGAAAAAGAAGTTGAAATAACAATGGTAATGGCTTATATTAACAAAAAAGGTAAAATGAATATGTGTGACGATCTCCTACTAGCAATCTCCCACTAGCACTAAGACCAATCAATCATATATCTAATACCAAGTGATTTAGTATCAGGATCATGCTTCTACTGTGTTAGAGGTTTTGCTAGTGGATCAACGATATTGTCATCTATTGGTACTTTGCATATTTCCACATCTCCTAGATCAATTATTTATTGAATGAGATGAAAGCTCCTAAATATATGTTTGGATTGTTAGAGGATCTGGGTTCCTTTACCTGTGCAATGGCTCCATTTTTGTCACAATGGAGTTCTATAACATCTGATATGCTAGGCATAACCCCTAGTTTAGATATGAACTTCTTGATCTAAGCAGCCTCTTTTGCAGCCTTACTAGCTGTAATATACTCAAGCTTAGTTGTAGAATCAACTACTGTATCAATTTAGAAAACCCAGAAGAATAATATCGATCATACGTACTGGATCTAGCTCTGTCTAACGTTATGATTAGCTAGCATTCCTGTATGATAAAAATCACATCTGAAGAAGAACAATTGCATATGTCTCTGAAGTTAAAAGAACATATAGAATACCTAGAAAAGATTGTTGTAATATACTCAGTCATAACAGTTGCATTCAGATATATTTGCAGTTCAAACACTATCCCACTGACTACTAAAGTTATCAATGATCCCACATTATCCCGTTCCACTAAAGAAATCAATTCAGAAGAAATTTTGGTTAATCTATTCCTTAGTTATCATAACTGATGAAGTCAATTACCCGTGATTAGCTTCTTTATTAATAGCAACTTTGCGTATCTCGAATGATCTTCAGAAAAATTTAATATCTCTTCTAGAACTCTCTTTACTTGCTAACCAATTTTTGGCTCTGATCACATTATTACTAATTCAATTGCTGAATTCTTTAGCTCTCTTTTTTCTATTTAATCAACATAAATCTTGTAAATTTTGGTGTATAAGACTTTAAGGGTGAGGGGTGGAAATCGTAAAGCCTCTAAATTTGACTCTCATATAAATACACATAACATAACATTCATTATGAACTTCTACTCTCACCTTTATAAGTTTCAACTCATCATTAGTAACTTTTTAATCGAACACTTGAATATCGCTTTTAGCATTATTGGAATTAGCTTGGATGGAAAACATCTTTGTCTGAAAGTAAAACAAATCTCATCAGAGTCAGGAGACATCACACTATCACAAGTTATATAATGACATGTATTTCTAGACTCCATATATGCTACATTCAGTCTGAGAATCGACTAAATTGTAGCTTTGATACCATTAGATGTAACACCTATAACTGGTATTCGTCGCTGAAATAGGGTTATAGACCATTACCATAAAATCGTAACTCAAATCATTCATTTTTAAACATTTCATAATCATTTCAAAATACAATCAAACATATGCATAATGTCCCTAATTCGAGCCCTCGAGGCCTTAGAAACACTTTAGAAAAGATTCGAGACTAAATCAGAAACATTTAGAACTTTATGGAAAATGATAGAAAATTTCACACTGCAGGGGTTACATGGCCGTGTAACTCTCGAAAAGCAACCTTTAAAACCTATAGGGGACATAGCCATGTCGCATGGTCATGTGTCACACACGACTGAGACACATGCCCTTGTGGACAAGAAAATGGCCAAAATCAAGCCATTTCTTTCACACTTTCTGTGACACCCCTAATTTGACCCTAGTCGAAAAGTGGTTTCGGGACCACAAAATCGAGTCATAAAAATAATTAGCCGCCATATTTTATGTTTATTATATGTGAATATGAATGTGTGAAAGTTTTAAGCTTCGATTTAGTAAATTGCATGTGAATTTAGTTAATAGAACTTATGTTTGACATTTTTGAAATGTGATAGGTTAATCTATAAGGGTCTATTAAAGCATGTATTGAAAATAATGGTTTTGCATGTCAAATACCCCTTTTTGTTAATAGTGGCCGGCCATGATGATGGCATATATTAAAATATGTATTAAATTTTAGTTAAATGGTTATTACTTTATATAAAAGAAAGAAAAAAAATTTTGGTGATGTTTTTGTTCTTCTTGCCGTGAACTAAAGGAAGAAAAAAGGGGGGAAAAGAAGCTAGGCATTCGGTCTTCTACTTGCTTAATTAAGGTAAGTTTTAGGTAAATTCTTTGAGATTTTATGAAATTTTAGTTGATGGATAGGTCTTTGATTGAGCCCATGTGTGAATTTTGATCCTTGTGGTGATTTGGGCATTCGGTTAAGGTAGGAAACTTAGAAGATGATTTCTATTCCTTATGTTTTATGAGTTGGGAGCTTAAATTGAAGTTGAATAAGGGGAATATGTGTATTGAGGATTTTAGTAATATGGAAATTCGGTTATGAGAGTGTGTGTGGTCACCGCCGAATGTGGGTGTTAAGGTTAGTAGGTTGGCTTAATTCTTGTATTAGAAATCTATTTGAGAAATTAGATAGGCTTTGAATGGTTGAAGTAACTAAATTAGAAACTCATGAACTTGATTTAAATACTTTAAATTTATGGTAGTTGAATGGAATAGAAAGGATCTATTCGGCCATGGAGGTTAAACACATTGTTAAATTGTTGAATATATGCTTTGGTTGTTAATGAATATTCGGTCTTGGTATGAATCTCATTAATAACATTTAGTTATTAGATTTGGTATAAAATACTTATTGAAATGGTGGAATTGGATGACTTACTTATGGATTTTAGTTATGACAGTCTTTTGTAAGTAGAGATAGAGGGTTTAAAGGGTGGTGTTTAAAAATAAACATGTATATGGACCCTATGTATGTACCTTGTAATTTTATTGTAAACTTTTGGTTTAACTCGTATCATATTAATTGCTAAAATACTAGCTTGTGTGGAAAATTTTGTGTATGTTTTATGTGCGAATGTGAGTTAAAGAAAATGGAGCTCACTATGTGTATCATGGTCAACCTTTGATAACTAATATGTCTTGATTCGTAAATTGAGTTAAAAGATTATATATGTTCGATCTAGCCTAAGCTAGGCTTGACTTGTAACATAGTAATGATTGACTGAACGTATATGTGTGAGATAGTGAGGATAATTGTATTTCTTGCTTTGATTAAGTGAAGTATATGAAGTTGATATACTTAATTTACTCAATTAAGCTTAAGAGCACATAGGGACAATTTCGGTTAAGAGAAAAAGCTACCTAACTGAATAGTCGATCTGTAATCGTTCGACAAATTCCGAGGTAAGTTCTTAAGTATTTGAGTTTGATTCCTTTGTAATTTTTAAGTTTTTAAATGGGATGAATATGAATTAAGTATATACGTTAAGGTCAATGACTTTTCTAAATGATGGCATATATGATATTATGTTTTAAATATGTGAATGAGAACTTTACAGAGTAAATTTGTATAAATCTGCTTGGGACAGCAGCAGTAGTGTGTTTTGGAAAAATTACCATAAATTGTGGGAATTGAGTTAAAGGCTGAATAGATTATGTAGTTAAAGCTTGATGCGTCTAGTTTCGTATAAAAGAAATCGAGTAAGTAAAGGGGTTGCCGATAATGAGATTTTTTAAAGTTGTGTGAGACAGAGTCAGAATGGCTCCGAAATCCCCTGTCCAGTATTTGGAAAATCATTTTAAATCGTACAAAAATGATTATAAGATAAGATTTATATACTTAGACTCCTTAATGAGTCTAGTTTCAAACAAAATAAACGAAAACATATTTTGAATTCTGTACAATGAGAAATTAAATTCTTAGTGAAGAGTAGTCAGAGTAGTCAAGCAGTAAAATAGGGGAAACTTTAAGAAAAATCTGGTATTGATTGGCCAAACCAAAAATTCTGAAAATTTTTTGGATAGAGGATATACGAGTCTATTTTCATGGAAAATTAACGGCACATAATTTGGAATTTCGTAGCCCCAGTTACAAATAATTTAACGACTTTTGCTCAAGAAAACAGCTTGTAGAGAATGTGTGGTTATGTTGTAAACATGGATAAAACTTGTTTTAGTTGCTCATAAGCTATTGATTAAACCCATACGTGAATTCTAAATTGTGATATTATAAAATGATATATGAGTGTTAGATGGATCTTTGATATTAAAATTTGTGAAATTGTAAGTTTATAAGTATTCGAATATGAAATGATAGTATGGCTTGAAATTGAATTATTCATTGGAAAATGATAGATGTAGATTCAGCCAAGACAAAGTGTATACATGAAAGTATATGTGGTATGTGAAGTATATTTGGATAATTGTGATGTGAATACATGAAAATTTATATTTTGATTTAGGATTAAATGTGATGAATGTGAACATGCATATGTCTGATAAGGCCGAATGGCCAATGTGATGAATGTGAACATGCATATATGTGGTAAAGCCGAATGGCTAATGCGAAATGTGTATGAGATGGATATGAGGTAAAGCCGAATGGCTAATGCGAAACGTTTATGAGATGGATATAAGGTAAAGTCGAATGGCTAATGCGAAATGTGTATGAGATGGATATGTGGTAAAGCCAAATGGCTAATGTGAGATATGTATGAGATGTGTATATATGTATATTGTGGCCAAATGACAAACGGCGGAAGGTGTGTTTTATTAGATATTTAATGAGGTAAATGAATTACAAATATGATAGTCGATGTGAATGTTGTAACATGTGAATAAATATGCATGAAACTCTATGATGTAAACCCGGGATTAAAGACCAGATAACCATATGTGGTGACTATGTCTGGGTTAAGACCCGCTGACTCGTGTGGAAATTTCATCTGAGCTAAAGGTCTCACCTATAATCCGAGTAGAGTTTAAAGCTATAAGACTTCACAATAAGAATTGCTTATAAATATATTCAATGCGAAAGGTTAAACATGTATGTACTCTAAGTTTATATTTGAGCTTGATTTGAACTAAATCATAAGGTAGTTATGTGATGCATACGTGAGCAATCTATGAGATTATTCCTATGATTAAGTGACACCGGATCAGTATGAGAGGTTATGTGAAATTATACAATATATCTATGTCACATGAGCTCACTTTTATGTGAAAGTTTATCTGCCTATTGTATATGATGAGATGTGCATATTCGGTAAAGGGATGGTATGCCCGAAGGAAGAGTGAAATAAAAATACGAACAACTATGTTATAATTTGATTGTTATCTGTTGACACTGCTTAAAACTTACTAAGCATTGTAATGCTTACTCCGTTTACTTTGTTTCCTCTGTTTTATAGATCTCATTTGGAAGCTACAGACTCGGGGATCGTCAGCAACTAGTCACACTATCACTATCCACTGCTTGTTACTGTTATGTTTTGAATTATATTCTGGCATGTATAGAATAGACCAGTGGCCAAAGAATATTTTGGTTAATGTATATAAGCCATGCGAAAATGGCATCTTTTGAATGTGTACTTATAGAAGTTTAAATTTGTATCCCTGACTGTCTTTAGTATTTATGTAAAGGAATGTTCTCAAAAAAAAAAAATTTACTGTTCTGATATGAGTTTCAAGTCTGGTAATGCCCCTTCACCTATTCTGGCGATGGATACGGGATAGGGGTGTTACACTTTCTTCCATGAACTTACAAGTTATTTGCACACATGAACAAAGCATCATAATCTGTCAAAATATGCATAAAAATGACCAAATCGTTACACCATTTATCCATACGACCAATATGCCAATAAGGCACCTCAATCACCACTATCAAACATACTTAAATTTATGTCCAAATGGTCATAATTCAACCAAACATACTTAACTAAATTCCATATCAAAACATGCCCTAAATGATCACTTTACAAACATGCCATGTAACAGCCCATTTACAGTGAAATCGAAACAGTGGTTTCGGGACCACAAATTTGAGTTAGAAAGAAAATTTATTTTAATAATATTGCATGGTCTGCATTATGATAGGAAAGACGAATGAAAATTTTGATAAGAAAATTTTACCGATTACATGTTTAATTATAGAAAGGACCAAATTGCACAAAATGCAAAAGTTGAGTTCTAGTAGCTATAAGTATCAAATAGCTATGAAATTCAAAACTTAAGGTCCTTATATGATAATTAGACCATTAAAAAAAGTTAGTAGATATTTTTTATGATTCATCCATAGAAAATTAGAAAAAGAAAAGGACTAAATTGGAATTTGGAATAAATAAAGATGACAATAGCCTAATATCATCTTATTTCATCATCTTCCCCAAATTTTCTATGGAAACCCTAGAAAAGAGAAAGAAAATCAAGCAAGCTTAATTAGGTAAGTAATCATGTCCCATTTTTAGTAATTTTTATATTTTTGAGATCGGGATAACTTAATCTATCTATTTTGGGGATCAATTTGAAAAGATATTAAAGTATTGAAATTTTTCCATGGATGAATATGCTAAAAATTTGAAATTTATGGTAGAAAATGAAAGGTTGTTGATAGATAAACAAGTTTTGTAAAGTGAATTTTCATGAAATTTTGATTTAGGGACTAAATTGTAAAAATGTAAATTTTATGGAAATTTTCTGATTTTTATGAAATATATGTGCTATAAATGTTATACGTAAAAATCTGTTAGGCTTGGAATAAGGAATAAATTGCATGGATTTCATTTTCCGAGCCTAGAAACGAAATCGTCATTTATAAAAAGTACAGGGACAAAATGGTAATTTTGCCTAGGATGTGAATTGAATTAAATTGAGTATGAAATGGATTAAATTTATGTTAAATTTATGTTAAATTCATTTATATAGATCTGAAAAGGGCTAATACTGAGTTGGATCGAGGAAAAAAAAGTATTGGATAGTAGATCCTTGTATACGAACGTTTATCGAGGTAAGTTTGTGTAACTAAATTGTGTTTATTTTTATAGTTGAATTGAGTGTGGTATGTATTTATGTGAATTATATAAATGTTATAAATGTATGAAATAATCACATGTTCAATAATGTCCGGAAATTGGTAAGTTCCGTTTGAATAATGAAATTCGATGGATACATGATTTCCCATGTTGAATGTGGTCCTGCATATGTTGCGGACAGAATATAGCTCAGACAAGCAATCTTGTTATAAGCCCTCTCGAGCATCTTGTTATATAGTTCCTGGGAGCATCCTGATCGGTAGTGATCTTGCATGTGTTGCACACTACCGCAACTTGATAAACCGTAATTTATACATATTTTTACCCCATGCTTAGTGCATTTTATGGATGATTTTCCATTAGAATTGGTGAATTCGATGCTCCTAATGCTTTAATTTCATGCTTTATACTCAGGAGAGCATAGGAGAGCAAAAGGAATGAGAAACGGGCCAAAAACGGAGAAAATGGGCCAAAGTATGAAATCAACACGGCTTGGATCTTCTTACACGGGCAAACCACACGGCCGTGTCAGTTTGGCAGGCTCGAGCACGGCCTAAAGTAATCACACACGGGCGTGTCCCTGCTGAGCCCAAGTTGAGTCCAATTTGGAAAAGGCTAATTTTGAGGGCTCTTGGGCATCCCAAAGCCTATAAATACACCTTAGAAGAGGAAGAAAGGGGAGACGAAGAATAAGGAGTAAGGAATTACTCCAAGGAAGTCGATTGATCCATCTCAGAAGCCGGATTCACCATCAAGACTGAAGGTCTCCCCTCAATTTCCCCTTCAGGAGTTGTGGGTTTTCTTTATGTTTTGTATTCTTTATTATTCTGAGATGTTTTCTTATTTAGTTATGAAGTAAAACCCCTAAATAGCTAAGGGGAATGAAACCTAAGATGAATCTTGTTATTATTTTCTGAATTGTATGATAAATATTTAACTTGTTCTTAATTATGTGTTCTTAATTCTTGTTTTGATATCCCAGGATACTAATTCAAGATAAGCTCTTATTCGGAGGAGGAATAGACCCTATCTAAGAGTACATTTGTCATAATTAAGCGGAGTTGTTTGTGCGCCTAGACACAGGGTGACAAGATTTTACCGGATTAGGGTGAAACCTAATAAGGGGATCCATAGATCGAGTTAATGCAACCCTAGGGTGTTAATTAGAGAAAAGTCTAAATTATTCAATCTAAGGATTAGACGTTATTAGTCTTGAATAGGGTTAATAACATAACTTAGGGATCTCTACGGAACAAGTTCAATGAATAAATTGTCTGATTCAGAGCCAGAATAACAAGTACAATCTAGGTGGATTTTTCCTTAGGTATTGTTTTCATTCAATAGATTTTCCTAAAAGCAATTCCCCAATTCTATTCTCTGTGAATTCTTAGTTTAGATAATTAGTTAGTTAAAACAAAAACCTCTTTATTCTTAGGCTAGATAATAAAAAGACAGTCATTACTAGTGCTTTGAGTTCCTTTGGGTTCGACAATCCAGTCTTGCTAAAACTATACTACTGTTCGATAGGTACACTTGCCTACATCGCGATAATAGTTAGTTCAAGGAGGAGTAAGTATAAATATTTAAAACCTATCACGAAATCACGCGATCACAACTCTTTGTGAGTGTCCTGTTACATGATTCAATCTGTTGTGATCCATCATTTATTGCGGACACAAATGCATCTCTTCATGAGTGTCCTGATATAGGCTTTTATGAGCTTCCTGAAATGGCTTGCTTGAACTCCCTATTATGCTATCCAGAGCTCTCTGATAATAACTCTTCAGAGTTACCTGTTAATCTTAGTGGACTTCCTCATTAAAACTCTTATGAGTTTTCTATTTAGCCCGGATAAGGTTCCTAATACATGGCTCACATGAGCATCTTGATATATGGCTCGAGAGTGTGCTTCCTGATTATGTGCCCTAATTGGGTACCCCTGATATGAATTGACGGATTTTAGTTTTGTACACTTTAAGTGTACTACATGAGCGTATCCATAGATATTTCAAATAAATTCAACGGATAAAGTTCTGACATGGTTAAATTGAACTTGAAATGATTTGTTATGGTAAGTTAAATTCTTGCTATACGAACTTACTAAGCATTTGAAATGCTTACTCGGTTTTCTTTTCTCTATTTTATAGTACTCGAAAGCTTGTAAAGGTTGGAATTGGTCGGAGCATTATCACAGTATCCTTCAGCCCATTTTGGTATAAATAGAAAACTTATTTTGGTAAAATGACATGTATAGGCTAACTTGGCCAATATAGGCATATAATGGTTGTTTGTAATCTAGCCATTGGAATGGCTAATGATAGTATGTTTAGTGAAAATATATATATGTATTACAAAAGGTAAGTTTGAATACATGTGATGATATATCTTATATAATGTTAATATTGGCTTGTTTTTAATGTCTTGAATTGGTTGGTATATGTATGTATGTATTGGTGTAGCTTAAAGATAATTTGGGTGAGAAAAGTGGTCATTAAAATGGCCTATTTCGTCCACGCGGGTAGACACACAGGCATGTGTCTCAATCGTGTGTGACACATGGCCATGCGAACGGGCATGTGGTTTGGCTGTGTGTCCCTTGCATCTTAAAATTAGAGAAACAGAATGCTTAGAATTGAGCACACGGGTAGAGACAAGGGTGTGTGTCTCAGCTGTGTGAGACACGCGGCCCAGCACATAGGTGTGTAATCCCTGCACCTAATTTTTGAAAATTAAATTGTCCACATGGTCTAGCACATGGGCGTGTGGCTGGCTGTGTGACCCAAGTTAGAGAGTTACATGGTTAAAGACACGGGCTGGAACACGGTTGTGTGTTTCACATTGAATGCCCACACGGCCTGAGACATGAGGGTGTCATTCACACGGCCTAATCACACAAGCGTGTGTCCCCTACACTTAAGATTTTTTTTTTGAGATTTCGTGAAAATTTTTTTGTGATCCCGGTTTAGTCCCAAATTATAATATGTATTTAGGGTTTCGAGGATCCATATGAGAGACATTATGATTGATTTTTGAAAATGAATTGTAAATGACATGAATTAACTGTAATTGAACTGCAAAATCTTGTAATGCTCCATAACCTTGTTTCGGCGACTGATACGGGTTAGGGGTGTTACATGCCAACACTTACCACTTTGGCCATAAAACCATGCATCAATTTGATCATACAAACACCAACAATTAAGCATCAAATTTCCAAAAGCATACCAACCAAAAAGGCATCAAAATAACCTAAGTTTCATAAATTCAAAGCAACATTACATGCAAACATCATTAAATAAACGGAGTAATCAATAAAGCTTAGAAGCTTGTATGCAAGAAATAAGCAATCCTTACCAAGCACATGACATTCAAATGATATAACATAATTAATGTAAATGTACCATAATTTCATGATCATAATCTATTCCATCACAAAACTTACTTCATATTCACCATGTCACACATTTAATAAGCATAAGCTTTATATACATACCTGAGCCATCTCGAAATGGATTTACACAAATTCTCATCTTTAACATACCCATGAACCACTCAGAATAATAATGTTGGATACTCAGGAAAATTTGAACACCAAGTGCCACATATATAGCCAAAGCTATCTCAGTCTCATATCACATAATCGCTCACTCTCGAGCTATCGATGGGCCTGCTCCCACAAGTTATCAGTCAAGATGTAACTACACGGTGCTGCTCACACAACCTGTCAAGTATCCGCAACATATGCCGGTATACACAGCCACTGGTAAGACTTATAAGACCAGCACCCGGATCACATAATCACATAACACATAACTATCTTAGTGACATGTCACTTGTATCCTACCTTATTCATAAGGTTCAAACGGGTTTTCTGCTTGTCGATTCGTCGTCGGACTCATTCGCAGGTTTATACTCATTCTCAAAATCAAACATACAATTCATGCAATGTTAAAGCATTTAAATACAATTATTCTAAAGCTTATTTTTAACATACGAACTTACCTCGGTACAAAATGGCTAATTGTTCAATTTAGTCCACAACTTTGTTCTTTCCTCGGTCTAGGTCAGAACATCGTATTTCTTGATCTATAATATCAAATTTAAGTCATTCGATTAGCACATTATTCATTTTAATCCCAAAAACACCTTATGGAAAAATTACATTTTTACCCCTAACTTTTTAACTTTTTACATTTTAGTCCCTAGGCTCATAAAATGATTTTCATTCGATTTCTTCATTACCCAAGCCTAGTCGAATATTATTAGTACTCATATTAGTCGACATTTTTCATTTATTCATATTTTTACACACATTTTACAACTTTTACAAATAGGTCCCTATTTGACATTTTCATCAAAAATCACTTGGTAAATGTTGTTTATCTAACACCAAACACACATTTCTACCATTAAATATCAAAATACACAAATATTCAATATGGATAAAATTTTAGACTTTGATTTTCTTTCAAATTAGTCCTTAGAATAGCTAAATCAAGTTACAACAATCACAAAAACATAAAAATCTTTAAAAACGAGACAAGAACGGACTTACAATTGAGCTTGAAAGTGGCCAAACCCTAGTTATGGAGAACCTTGTGAATTTCAAACATGAGGGGACTAATTTGAGAAGATGACATCTTTTTATTTGTTTATTTTGTCTTTATTTACCAAATGACCAAAATGCCCTTAATGCCAAACCTTAAAATTCCACCTAACCATGTTCATTTTTTGTCCAACTTAAATTATTACCATTTAAAGACCTCCAATTTAAGAATTCATTGCAGTTAAACACCTCTAGCTGCTAGAAAACACATTTTGTACCATTACAATTTAGTCCTATTAGTCAAATTAGACACCCTATCAATAAAATTTCTTAACGAAATTTTCACACAATCATTCAATCATACGATAAACCTTAAAGAAATAATAAAATAATTTTTTCTACTTCGGATTTATGGTCCCGAAACCACTATTTCGACTTGACCCTAAAATGGGCTATTACAACTCTTCCCCCTTTAGGGACTTTTGTCCTTGAAAATCTTACCGGAAAAGAGGTTTGGGTATTGTAACATCCCAAAATAGCCCTAGTCAGAATAGTAATTTTGGGACCACAAATCTAACGTTACAATATTATTTTTATGATTTTTATGAGGTTTAGAATATAAATATATGCATGTATTAAAGTTTCATGAAGAAATTCTAAGTATAAGATGTTCAATTAGAAATTAGGGACCAAATTCAATAAGTTGAAAAATTTTTGTTTTAGAAGTAATTTGTATGAAATTGCTTTGGATTATTAATTAGGCGGCCTTAAAGAGCAATTTGCCCAATTTCTAAGTTTTTTGAAAAAAATGGGCTTGTATGGAAAAATTTAAAGGAAAGGCATTAGGGGCATTTTGGTTATTTGGTATATTAATGAAATAAAAAGGGAAAATAAGTAAAAAATCAGCTCATTCTCTCCATGCTGCTGTCGAAATTTTAGGGTTCCCCATAGCTAGGGTTTTCAAGCTTTCCAAGCTCTATAGTAAGTGCTCCCAAGCCCCGTTTTTAATGTTCTTTGTATTTTTGAAATCCCAGTAACTTGCTCTCTCTATTTCTACCCATATTTCATGCTAGGGTTCTTGTTTGCAAATTTACCCATGCATGAGAAGCTTATGTTTTGATGATTTTTAGGGGGATATAAGAGTTTAAAGGATGGTAAACAACTTTTACTAAGTAGATTTTCATGAAAAGGGATTTAATGACTATTTTGTAAAAGTTGTAGAAAAGGGTAGAAAAATGTGAAAGGAAGAAAAATGTGGGCTGTTATAAAAATGAAAAACATTCAGCTAGGCTTGGGTAACTAAGAAATCTCATACATTGTATTATTCGAGCTTAGGGACTAAATTGTAAATTTATGAAAGTATAGGGGTAAAATAGTAATTTTACTGAAATATGAATTTTGGATTATTTTGAGTAATGTATGTATTAAACGACCTAAATTTGGTATTATAAATCAAGAGAATTGAGATATGGGCCTTGATCGGAGAAAGAACAAGGTTTACGAGGTTTAGGCTTGATTTCTAATATTTTGTACTGAGGTAAGTACATATGCAAATAAATACATTAGTTATTGTTCTTAAATGATTTATCGATATATGTATGCTTAATATGTTTATTTGGCTATGTTGATAATATAATATATTTTGATGCTTTGCTATATGATTATGAGACGTTGGCCATGTGAAAGAAACCATTATGCGAGTATGTTCGGTAAAGGTCTGGAGGTCTAAAATTTTGTTTGAACCTTAGAAATAGTTGAGGATACAAGTGACATGTCACTAGGATAGTCATTTGTGTTATGAGCTCATTTAATATGCGATACATGTTAGGGTCCGGGTGCTAGGTATCTTGAGTTGTGTTCGGATACTCTCTTAGCTCTTTGAGTATCCCCGTTGAGAGCGACATGTGATTCTATGATATAAGGCACTTCGGTGCACTTTCTGGCAAGTAGCTAAGGCTACGTTCAGGCACTTCTGTGCATTTCTTCCTTTTGTCCCAATCATATTCCAAGTGTTCAATTGGTAACGTAATATGAATTCCGAAAGTAAAATGTAAGTAAGCCATATGTGGGCAAGATGGCACAGGTATGTACTAAAACCCTATGAGGACTTAGTATATGATGATATTATGAGAGATATGTATTTGGATAAGCATGTGCATATGAATATGGAAGGTACGTATACATATGACATGATGAAAAGTATCATAATGGATAAGTAATTATGTTTAGATTATCAATAGTTGCAAAATGTAGATTATTTGTATGTGTACTTACTAAACTTTATAGCTTACCCTCCTCTTTTTTCCCTTCTCTTTAGATACGTCAAGCTAGCTCAAAGGACATTGGAGCTCAGATCACACTATCTTCAAGGATTTTGGGTATAAAAAAGGGTTCAATTATTTTGGTCATGGCATGTATAGGAAACTTGTGTATTTTGTGTACATGTGTCATATTGAAGTAGCCAAGTGTAATGGCTCATTTGGGCATTGATTATTTTGTATGTGGCCATGTCCTTTGGTCCATATTAATGATTGGGATGTATCCCTAAGTTTACCTTTGCATGCATTCTAAGATGTGTATGTGTTGGTTTGATGGATGACTATTTATTTGCTTGTATGTGGTTGTATGATTTAGCACTCATAATGGATTGATAATAAGGAATATGGTAAACCATGAAATTGGTGTGGAATGACTCAAAGATAAGGTTGTGTGAATACTAATGGACTAGTATGAATAGGGGTCATAGTGATGCTATAATGTTGCATGTTTAAGTGTCCAAATATACCCTGGGATATGCCATTGAACATATGGGAGTTTATGATTGTTTAAGGGTGACCAATTGCTTGGAGAGTAGCCTCCAAATGGTCCATACGAGTAGACACACTAGCATGTGTCTAGGCCGTGTGTGACACACGGTCAACCCCATGGGCGTGTCGTTCGCTGTGTGTCCCCTGCACCTTAAATTTTAGGTTAACATGCATGGTAGTAAACACACGGGCGGAGACACGGCCGTGCGTCTCAACCGTGTGAAGGACACGGCCTCTGGCCATGGGCATGTGCTTGGTTGTGTGCCTCAAATTTGTATGATGACGTCATAAACAGAATGTTCGCTAAAATCATACAAGATACCACACAGACGTGTGCTCAACCATGTGAAAACCCTTGTAGGTTCGAATTGGAAAATAAATCCAATAATTCCATACGGTGTGAGACATGGGCGTGTCCCTAAGCACACGGGGATATGTATTGCCTCCACACGAGCGTGTGAGGCTTTAACCTAAATGAAAATTTCTGTAAGTTCTCGGTTTAGTCCCAGATCGTTAATGATGTATGTTTTGAGCCTCGTAGGTCCATAATAGGGACTAATCGACTTTAATTGATTGGTTTTAGTTTGAATGAAATTTTGTGGTTCGGTCCTATATGTTTGGTTCTTCTTAAGTCCGATAATGCCTTGTACCCTGTCCCGGCATCGGATACGGGTAAGGGGTATTACATTTATTGGTATCAGAGCTACGATTTAGTCGGTTCTTGTACTACGTAGTGTGTGTCTGTGTCTAGCTATACATGCCATGCATAAATTGTGATAGTGTGACAACTCCTGACGATATTAAACTGTGTTTTTCATATAGTAATCGATCCCGACTGAGTTGTAGCAGATGACGTAAAAAGTAATGCACCAACCCCCGCTCAACGGACGGTGCCTGAAGAAAGTAGACCCGTAACCGTGAGCCAAGGGGGAAGGCTAGAGAGGCCTTCTTCCAAATGATGAATGATTGGTATGCTGAGTTCATCCGTGCAAACCCAGCCGCTCAGACGCAACCTCCTCCACCCCCTCCGAACCGTCAGCCTGTACCCGTGATGCCCTGAGGTATAGATTTTATGAGATTTTCTAAAACTCCTATGGATAAGATTCAAAAACAAGGAGCAGAGGAATTTAAAGCTAACACTGAGGATGATGCTGAGAGAGCCGAGTTTTGGCTCGAGAATTCTATTCAGGTGTTCGATGAACTTTCTTATACAATTGAAGAGTGTTTAAGTGTACTATTTCATTGTTGAGGGATGGTGCCTACCATTGGTGGAAGACTTTGATTTCGATTGTGCCTAAGGAGGCAGTTACTGGGACTTCTTTATGGAGGAATTCTGAAAGAAGTATATTAGCGAGAGGTTTATCGACCAAAAACGTAAGGAATTTCTTGAACTTAAGCAGGGCCGCATGTCAGTTACCGAATATGAGCGTGAGTTCATCTGGCTTAGTAAGTATGCCCGAGAATGTATGCCCACTGAGGCTAAGATGTACATGAGGTTTGAGGATGGACTGGGTGTTAGTGGGCATCCTTGAACTAAAGGAATTTGTTGTGCTCGTTGAATGGGCAAGTAAGGCTAAAGAATTGACAAGAGAGAAGAAGAAAACCGAGTCAGAAGCTAAAGATATGGGAAAGAGAATGATGAGCATATTGGCCCCAACTCAGTCTAAAAAATCTAAAGATGTGTATTCTCGTTCTTATGCATCGACAAGACGCTCTCACGAAAATCGTAAGAAGCAAAGTTCGGGTTTCCAGACTTAGGCTACATCTATAGCTAGCGTAGGAGACGCTAAACCTTGTCGACCCAAGTGTGAATACTGCGAAAGAGGTCATCTGGGCTCATGTAGGAGGAATGATGGGAAGTGATATAGATGTGGTTCTCGAGACCACTTTATCAAGGATTGTCCTGAGATGGACGAGAGATTTCAGAATGCAAGATAGAGTGGTTTGGCTTCAAAGGCGAGACCCTCGAAAAGTGCCAGTACTAGAGCTGGCAGCAAAAATATGACACAAGAGACGGCAGTACGATCTGAGGCTAGGGCTCCAATTAGAGCCTACGCCATATGAGCACATGAAGAAGCATCGTCACCTGATGTGTTCACTGGTACATTTTCTCTTTATGACACTGTTGTTATTGCTTTGATAGATCCAGGATCTACACATTCATATGCATGCATGAAGTTGGCATTTAGCTTGAATTTAACTGTGGAGTCTATAGAATTTGTGATTAGAGTGTCAAAATCATTAAGAAAACATGTCTTAGTCGATAAAGTATGCAAGAAATGCCCTTTGATGATTAGAGGTCTTTGTTTTCCAGCCAATTTGATGTTGTTGCCGTTTGATGAATTCAATGTTATTTTGGGTATGGATTGGTTGACACTTCATGGTGCTATAGTAGATTGTAAATAGAAAGTTATGGAATTGAGACTTGAGAATGGTGAAGTCCTTAAAGTCGAATCAGATGAACTTAATGGCTTTCCAATCGTAATTTCTTTGAAGACAGCTCAGAAATGTATGAGAAAAGGATATAAAGCATATCTGGCTTATGTGTTGAATACAAAGGAATTTGAGTTGAAAGTCAAATCAGTGCCTGTTGTATGTGAGTTTGCGGATGTGTTCCCGAAAGAATTGTCAGGTTTACCCCCGGTTAAGAAAGTTGAATTTGGTATTGAGTTAATGCCAGGGAATGCACATATCTCTATTGCCCTGTATAGGATGGCTCCGTCGGGGTTAATGGAATTAAAGTCTCAATTGCAAAAATTGGTTGACAAAGGCTTTGCGAGACCCAATTTTTCACCTTAGGGTGCTCCCGTGTTATTCGTAAAGAAGAATGATGGTTCCATAAGATTATGTATTAATTACCGGTAACTTAATAAGGTAAGAGTTAAGAACAAATATCCATTGCCAAGAATTGATGATTTGTTCGATCAGCTAAAAGGAGCAACATGGTTTTCCAAGATATATTTGAGGTCCGGTTATTACCAGCTGCAAGTTAAGGAGATAGACATACCTAAGACTACTTTTAGAACAAGGTATGGTTACTACGAATTCCTTGTTATGCCTTTTGGATTGACAAATGCTTCGGCTGTGTTTATGGATTTGATGAATAGAATATTTCCTCCATACTTGGATAAGTTTGTTGTAGTGTTCATAGATGATATTTTAATTTACTCTAGAGATGAGACAGAACATGCCAAATATCTAAGGATCGTTTTGCAGACTTTGAGGGATAAAAAATTATATGCCAAGTTCAGTAAAAGTGAGTTTTGGCTTCAGGAAGTTGGATTCTTAGGCCACATTGTTTCTAGTGATGTTATTCGGGTTTATCCTAGTAAAATTTTTGCCATTGTTGAATAGAAGTCTCCAAGGAATCTAACCAAATTTAGTAGCATTTTGGGCTTAGCTGGTTGTTACCGAAGGTTTGTAAAAGGATTTTCTATGATAGCCACTCCTATGACGAAACTGCTGCAAAAGGATGTTAAGTTTGAGTGGACAGAAAGTGCCAACAAAGCTTTGAAAAGTTGAAAATGCTATTGACAGAGGCGCCAGTGCTAGTACTACTGGAACCAGAGAAAGAATTTGTAATCTACAGTGATGCGTCCTTGAATGGACTAGGATGTGTGCTTATACAAAAAGGAAAATTTGCAGCTTATGCTTCGAGACAGCTGAAACCTCATGAGAAGAATTATCCAACTCATGATTTGGAATTGGCCGCCATAGTGTTTGCCTTGAAGATTTGGCATCATTATTTGTTTAGGGAAAAATGCCATGTCTATACCGATCATAAGAACCTCAAGTATTTGATGACTGAAAAAGATTTGAATTTAAGACAACGGAGATGGTTGGAAATATTGAAAGATTATAAGCTTATAATTGATTATAATCCGGGAAAGGCGAACGTGGTCGCCGACACTTTGAGCAGGAAGCCTCTATTCGCTTTGAGGGCAATGAACACACAGATGACCTTATATGATGATGGTTCCATTTTAGCTTAATTGAGAGCTAGGCCGACTCTTCTCCGCCAGATTTGTGAAGTTCAAAAATCCGATAAGGAATTACAAGCTAAGAAAGTTCAGTGTGAAGCAACCAGTGAGCTCGGCTTTTAGATTGAATCTGATGTATGCTTGAGATTTTGGGGAAGAATCTGTGTTCTGAAGAATGTTGAGTTGATCCAGACTATTTTACATGAGGCACAAAACAGTCGTATGTTAGTTCATCTGGGGAGTACGAAGATGTACAACGACTTGAAGAAAGTTTATTGGTGGAATGGCATGAACAGAGATATCTCAGAATTTGTAACAAGATGTTTGATTTGTCAGTAGGTTAAAGCTGAACATCAAGTACCCTCCAGTTTAATCCAACCTATTGTGGTCCCTGAGTGGAAATGGCATCGGTTCACTATGGATTTCGTGACCTGATTGCAAGTGACTCCAAGAAAGAGAGATGCTATTTGGGTGATAATCGATAGATTGACTAAATCGACCCATTTTATACTAGTATGCACAGATTATTCTCTAGATAAGTTAGCCGATTTGTACATTTCAGAGATTATTAGACTTCATGGTGTGCCATTGTCGATTATTTCAGATAGAGATCCAAGATTTACGTTGCGATTTTGGAAAAAGTTGCAAGCGAGTTTGGGAACAAAACTGAATTTTAGTACTGCTTTTCGCCCACAAACTGATGGAAAATCTGAGATAATAATTCAGACACTTGAAGATACGCTTAGATGTTGCGTTCTTGAGTTTCAAGGCAGTTGGGAAAATTATCTACCTTTGGTTGAATTTGCTTACAACAATAGTTATCAGTCTAGTTTAAAGATGGCACCTTATGAGGCATTATACTGCCGAAAGTGTCGAACTCCTTTGTATTGGACAGAGCTTAAGAAAAGTAAAATTTTGGGAGTTGATTTGATCAAAGAAACCGAAGATAAAGTTAAGGTGATTTAAGATTGTTTGAAAGCAGCGTCGAATAGACAGAAATCGTATGCGGATTTGAAAAGAAAAGAAATTGAGTATCAAGTGGGTGACAAAGTATTCTTGAAGGAATCACCCTGGAGAAAGGTTTTAAGATTCAGTAGAAAAGGCAAATTAAGCCCTCGTTTTATTGGGCCTTATGAGATTACCGAGAGAATAGGACCGGTTGCCTATCGCTTAGCTCTGCCATTAAGGTTGGAAAAGATCCATGACGTGTTTCATGCATCCATGTTACGTCGATATAGATTGGACCCCTCGTATGTGATTACCCCGAAAGAGGTTAAAATTCAACCGGACATGACTTACGGTGAGGAACCGGTTAAGATTTTGGCCAAGGAAGTTAAGCAACTGAGGAACAAAAGTATTACCCTTGTGAAGGTATTATGGCATAGACATGGGGTTGAAGAAGCCACTTGGGAACCAGAGGAGACTATGAGAAGTCAATATCCGAACCCGTTTACTGGTAAGACTTTCGAGGACAAATGTCCCTAACGGGGGAGAAATGTAACATCCCAAAATAGGGTCTAGTCAGAATAGTGGTTTCGAGACCACAAATCCAATGTTAAAATATTGTTTTTATGATTGTTATGAGGTGTAGAATATAAATATATGCATGTGCTAAAGTTTCATGAAGAAATTCTAAGTATAAGGTGTTCAATTGGAAATTAGGGACCAAATTGAATAAGTTGCAAAATTTGTGTTTTAGAATAAATTTGTATGAAATTGCTTTTGATTATTAATTAGGTATTAAAGAGAAATTTTCCTAATTTCTAAGTTTTTGGACAAAAATGGGCTTGTATGGAAAATTTTGAAGGAAAGGCATTAGGGGCATTTTGGTCATTTGGTATATTAATGAAATAAAAAGGGAAAATAAGTCAAAAATTAGCTCATTCTCTCCATGTTGCTGCCAAAATTTTAGGGTTCCCCATAGCTAGGGTTTTCAAGCTTTCCAAGCTCTATAGTAAGTGCTCCCAAGCCCCGTTTTTAATGTTCTTCGTATTTTTGAAATCCCGGTAACTTGCTCTCTCTATTTCTACCCATATTTCATTCTAGGGTTCTTGTTTACAAATTTGCCCATGCATGAGAAGCTTATGTTTTGATGATGTTTAAAGGGATATGAGAGTTTAAAGGATGGTAAACAACTTTTACTAAGTAGATTTTCATGAAAAGGGATTTAAGGACTATTTTGTAAAAGTTGTAGAAAAGGGTAGAAAAATGTGAAAGGAAGAAGAATGTGAGTTGTTATGAAAATGGAAAACATTCGGCTAGGCTTGGGTAACTAAGAAATCTCATACATTGTATTATTCGAGCTTAGGGACTAAATTGTAAATATATGAAAGTATAGGGGTAAAATAGTAATTTTATCAAAATATAAATTTTGGATTGTTTTGAGCAATGTATGTATTAAACGAGCTAAATTTGGTATTATAGATCAAGAGAATCGATATACGGGCCTTGGTTGGGGAAAGAACAAGGTTTACGAGGTTTAGGCTCGACTTCTAATTTTTTTTACCGAGGTAAGTACATACGCAAATAAATACATTAATTATTGTTATTAAATGATTTATCGATATAAGTATGCTTAATATGCTTATTTGGCTATGTTGATAATATAATATGTTTTGATGCTTTGCTATATGATTATGAGACGTTGGCCATATGAAAGAAACCATTATGCGAGTACGTTCAGTAAAGGTCTGGAGGTCTAAAATCCTGTTAGAACCTTAGGAATAGTTGAGGATACAAGTGACATGTCACTAGGATAGTCATTTGTGTTATGAGCTCATTTAATATGTGATACATGTTAGGGCCTGGGTGCTGGGTATCCTGAGTTGTGTTCAGATACTCTCTTAGCTCCTTGAGTAGCCTCGTTGAGAGCAGCATGTGATTCTGTGATATGAGGCACTTCGGTGCACTTTCTGGCAAGTAGCCAAGGCTACGTTCAGGCACTTCTGTGCATTTCTTCCTTTTGTCCGAATCATATTCCAAGTGTTCAATTGGTAACGTAATATGAATTCCGAAAGTAAAATTTAAGTAAGCCATATGTGGGCAAGATGGCACAGGTATGTACTAAAACCTACGAGGACTTAGTATATGATGATATTGTGAAAGATATGTATTTGGATAAGCATGTGCATATGAATATGGAAGGTACGTATACATATGACATGATGAAAAGTATCATAATGGATAAGTAATTATGTTTAGATTATCAATAGTTGCAAAATGTAGATTATTTGTATGTGTACTTACTAAACTTTATAGCTTACCCTCCTCACTTTTCCCTTCTCTTTAGATACGTCAAGCTAGCTCAAAGGACATCGGAGCTCAGATCACACTATCTTCAAGGATTTTGGGTATAAAAAAGGGTTCAATTATTTTGGTCATGGCATGTATAGGAAACTTGTGTATTTTGTGTATATGTGTCATATTGAAGTAGCCAAGTGTAATGGCTCATTTGGGCATTGATTATTTTGTATGTGGCCATGTCCTTTGGTCCATATTAATGATTGGGATGTATCCCTAAGTTTACCTTTGCATGCATTCTAAGATGTGTATGTGTTGGTTTGATGGATGACTATTTATTTGCTTGTATGTGGTTGTATGATTTAGCACTCATAATGGATTGATAATAAGGAATATGGTAAACCATGAAATTGGTGTGGAATGACTCAAAGATAAGGTTGTGTGAATACTAATGGACTAGTATGAATAGGGGTCATAGTGATGCTATAATGTTGCATGTTTAAGTGTCCAAATATACCATGGGATATGCCATTGAACATATGGGAGTTTATGATTGTTTAAGGGTGACCAATCGCTTGGAGAGTAGCCTGCAAATGGTCCACACGAGTAGACACACTAGCATGTGTCTAGGCCGTGTGTGACACACGGTCAACCCCATGGGCGTGTCGTTCGCTGTGTGTCCCCTGCACCTTAAATTTTAGGTTAACATGCATGGTAGTAAACACATGGGCGGAGACACGGCCGTGTGTCTCAACCGTGTGGAGGACACGGCCTCTGACCATGGGCATGTGCTTGGCCGTATGCCTCAAATTTGTATGATGACGTCATAAACAGAATGCTCGCTAAAATCACACGGGCTACCATACGGGGGTGTCCCAGGCCATGTAAGGAACACGGGCCAAGGACAGGGGCGTGTGCTCAGCAGTGTGAAAACCCCTGTATGTTTGAATTGGAAAATAAATCCAATAATTCCACACGGGTGTGGGACATGGGCGTGTCCCCAAGCACACGGACATGTGCATTGCCTCCACAGGGCGTGTGAGGCTTTAACATAGAAATTTTCTTAGAATTTTTGTAAGTTCTCGATCTAGTCCTGAACCACTAATGATGTATTTTTTGGGCCTCGTAGGTCCATAATAGGGACACATTAACTTTAATTGATTGGTTTTAGTTTGAATGAAATTTTGTGGCTCGGTCCTGTATGTTTGGTTCTACTTAAGTTAGGTAATGCCTCGTACCCTGTCCCGGCATCAGATATGGGTAAGGGGTGTTACAAGTACTGTTTTCTCATAGCTTTCTCGGGTTCCCACGTAGCCTCTTCGACCCTATGTCTTTTCCATAGCACTTTCACTAGGGCTATACTTTTATTTCTCAACAGTTTAACTTCTCGAACTAAAATCTTGGTTGTTCTTCACCATAAGTCATATCTAGCTGAATCTCAACCTCTGTTGGTGAAATCAGATTTGATCGATATCTTCGCAACATAGACACATGAAACACATTGTGAATCCTTTCTAGTTCTGACGGCAAAGCTAGCCGATAAGCCACTGGTCCTATTCTTTCAATAACCTCATACAAACCGGTAAAGGGTGGAATCAATTTACCCTTACGACCAAATCTAAGAATTTTCTTCCACGGAGACACTTTCAAGAATACCTTATCACCGACTTGAAATTCAATCTCCTTCCATTTCAAATCCGCGCACGATTTTTATCTATTCGATGCGGCTTCCAAACAATCACTAATTACTTTCACTTTTTCTTCGGTTTCTCTAACAAAATCAATTCTGTAAATCTGTCTCTCACTGAGCTCGGTCTAGTATAATGGAGTTTGACACTTGCGGCCATACAATGCCTTATACGGTGCCATCTTTATACTCGACTAAAAATTGTTATTATAAGCAAATATGACTAAAGGTAGATATTTTTCCAAACTACCTTCGAACTCTAATAGAGAACAACGAAGCATATCTTCAAGTACCTGAATCGTCCTTTCAGATTGATTATTGGTTTGCGGATGGAATGCGGTACTAAAGTTCAACTTTGTACCTAAAGCTTCTTGCAACTTCTTATAAAATCGAGACGTAAACCTCAGATCTCTATCCAAAATAATAAAAATAGGCACTCTGTGCAATCTAACAATTTCAGCTATGAACAACTCAGCTAGCTTATCAAATAAATAGTGGGTGCATACTAGAATAAAATGAGTCGATTTCATCAATCTATCAACAACGACCCAAACAACATCTTTCTTCTTCAGAGTCAGAGGTAACCCAGTTACGAAATCCATCGTAATTCTATCCCATTTCCACTCGGGAATCATCGTAGGCTGAAGTAAACCTGAAGGTACTTGATGTTCGGCCTTTACTTGTTGATGAATCAAACACTTCGATACAAATTCAAAGATATCTCGTTTCATACCTAACCACCAATGCAATTTCTTCAAATCATTACATCTTCGTACTTCCTAGATGAATAGACAGACAACTACTGTGTGCCCCGTGAAGAATTTTCTGAATAATCTCAATATCTATTGGTACACAAACCCTACCTAGGAACATCAAACAATCATCAGCCCCAATTTGAAAATCTAAATCACCACTCGATTCGCACTGAACTCTTTTAGCTTGCAGTTCTTTGTCACATTTCTAAGCTTCATAAATTTTCTAAAGAAATACCGGCCTAGCTTTCAACTCAGCTAGAATCGAACCATCATCGGATAAGGTTAACCGTGTATTCATTGCCCTCAAAACAAACAAACTCTTTCTACTTAAAGCATCAACGACCACATTCCCCTTTCCAGGATGATAGTCGATCACTAACTCATAATCTTTCAATAGTTCGAGCCATCTCCATTGTTGCAAATTCAAATCCTTTTGAGTCATCAAATACTTCAAACTCTTGTGTTCAAACTCTTGTGTTCAAACTCTTGTGGTCGATAAAGATATGGCATTTCTCACCGAATAAATGGTGTTGCGAAATCTTTAAAGCAAACATAATGGCAGCCAATTCCAAGTCGTGCGTCGGATAATTCTTCTCATGCGGTTTCACCTATCTCGAGGCATAAGCTATCACTTTGCCCTCTTGTATTAACACACAACCAAGACTGTTTAATGATGCGTCGCTGAAAATCACAAACTCTTCTCTCGAATCTGGTTGCACTAAAATTGGGGCGTCAGTCAACAATGCCTTCAATTGTTCAAAACTCTTTTGGCATTTCTTTGACCACTCGAACTTAACATTTTTTGTAACAATCTTGTCATAGGTGTTGCGATCATCGAAAATCCTTTGACATATCTTCGATAATACCTGGCTAAGCCCAAAAAGCTTCTAACCTCAGATACATTCCTCGGCGGTTTCCAATCAACAATTGCTGAAATCTTATTCGAATCAACTATTATACCTTTCGCGGAGACAATGTGTCCCAAAAATCTAACTTCTCGGAGCCAAAATTCACTTTTGCTGAACTTAGCAAACAACTTCTTATCTCTCAAAGCCTGCAACACAATTCTTAAATGTTCAGCATGCTCAGACTCATCCCGAGAATAAATCAAAATTTCATCAATAAACACAACCACAAACTTGTCTAAATACGGTCGGAAAATCCGATTCACCAAATCCATAAGAACAGTAGGAGCATTAGTTAATCCAAAAGGCATAATAAGAAATTCATAATGCCCATACCTCGTTCTAAACGTAGTTTTTGGCACATCTAAGTCTTTAACTCTCAGCTGATAATAGCTGGATATCAAATCTATATTTGAAAACACTGCTGCCCTTTTCAACTGGTCAAACAAATCATCAATCCTCGATAACGGATACTTATTCTTTATCGTAACCTTTTTGAGTTGACGATAATCGATACAAAGTCTCATGGATCCATCTTTCTTCTTAACGAATAACACGGTACACCCCAAGGAGAAAAAATTGGTCTCACAAAACCCTTATCTGTCAACTCTTGTAACTGAGCCTTTAACTCTTTTAATTCGGTTGGAGCCATTCTATACGGAGCTATTGATATTGGTGCAGTCCTCGGTACCAAATCAATAGCAAACTCCACCTCTCTGACTAGTGGTAACCCTGACAACTCTTCTGGGAACACATCTGGATATTCACAAACTACTGGTAAGGACACAATATTCAATTCAGGCACTTTCATATTTGGTACATACGTAAGAAATGCTTCACAACCCTTTCTTATATACCTCTAAGCCGACATCTATGAAATCAAAATAGGTAATTCACCCGACTCATCTAATTCAACCCAAGAATTTCATTGTTTTGACATTTCAATTCAATAACCTTTCATCAAAAATTCACTACTATATCATGTAGAGTCAACCAATCCATTCCAAGAATCACATCAAACTCATCAAATGGCAAAAGCATTAAGTCAGCTAGAAAACAGTGACCCCGAATCATTAAAGGACAACTTTTACAGACTTTATCAACTAAAACGTATTTACCTAAGGGGTTCGATACTTTAATCACAAACTCAGTAGACCCAATAGGTAAATTCTTACTAGATACCAAATTCATGCAAATAGAGGAATGAGTCAGTCCAGGATCAATTAATGCGACTACGTTAGTATCATAAAGAGAAAATGTACCAATGATCACAATAGGGGAGGATGCATCTTTGCGAGCACCGATGGCATACGCTCTAGTAGGTACTCTGGCTTCCAATCTCACCACTGAATCTTTGGATACACCTCTACTACTGGTTAGATTTCTCGTATTTCTCACTGTCTTCCTCTAGCAGCAGTGTTACTCGATCTTGCATTCTGAAAATTATCCTTTTCAGCCATTTCAAGGCAATACCGAATGAAGTGATCTTGAGAGCCACATTTAAAACAAGCCTGATTGTTCATCCTACATTCACCGGGATGTCGCCTACCAGAGTTTTGGCATTCAGGCTTATTAGATCTAGCTTCCCAATGCTTGCTATGGACGTAGTTTGGGCTTTAGAACCCGAATATTGCTTCCAGCGATCTTTGTTGGGATACCCAGCTGAAGCATTCAATCGAGTATGCTTATCCCTTGATTTATTTGACGATGATTGAAATGTCTTCTTAATCGGCCTCTTCCTCAAGTCCTTAGCCTCAAACTCAGCTTTTCTCATTTCTTTTCTCAACTCTTCGGCTTTACAGGCTCGTTCAACTAGTACAAACTCTTACAGTCAGATGTCCTCATTCAATCCATCTTCGAATCTCTTACACATGATAGCCTCTGTTGAAACACATTCCCGAGCATTCTTATTGAGTCTAACAAACTCTCACTTATATTCGGTCACAGCCATTCGACCTTGTTTCAGCTCCAAGAAGTCTTTACTCTTCTGATCAAAAAACCATTCGCTAATATATTTCTTTCTGAACTCCTCTTGGAAGAAATCCCAAGTAATTCTTTCCCTTAGTACTACCAATACTAAAGTGTTCCACCAATTATATGTTGAATCCCTCAGGTGTGATATAGCACATTTCAAGCACTCCTCCAGTGTGTAAGAGAGCTCATCAAATACCCGGATAGAGTTCTCAAGCCAGAATTCTGCCCTCTTGGGATCATCATCGACATTTGTTCTAAATTCTTCAGCCCCTTGCATCCGAATCTTATCAACTGGAGGCTTGTTCAGTCTTACCAATTCCACACCTTGGGGAGCTACGGGAACCAGTTGGGGGTTAGGTGGGGGTAGAGGATGTTGGGCAGCTGGATTTGTCCGAACAAACTCGGCAAGCAACTCATTCAACCTTTGGGAGAAGGCTTCCCTAGCCTCTCCTCCTTGACTAATTGTCACAGGTCTACTTTCAGATGGCGCGATCCCTTGAGCAGGAGCCGGCGCATTACTTTCTACATCATCAGCTACTACTCGGTTGGGATCCATTTACTATATGAAAACATAGTTTAAATTTCCAGGAGTTGTCACACTATCAAAATTTATATATGGCATGTATAGCTAGACTTTTACACACGCTATGTTAGCCGAGAATCGATTAAACTATAGCTCTAATACCACTAAATGTAACACCCCTTACCCATATTCGACGCTGGAACAGAGTACGAAGCATTACAAGACTTACCTTACAAACAATCATACAATTCCGATTCATAAATTTGTGTCCAAATTGAAACCATTCACATTCAATCATAAAGTCCCTATCACGAGCCCACAAGGCCCGAAACATGCTTTGGAAGTGGTCTGGGACTAAATCAAGCACTTAGGAAATTTTTACAAAACTTAGAAAAATTTTACCCCAAACAAGGGTCACACGCCCGTGGGGGCAGGCCGCGTGGTCACACACGTCCGTGTCCTGACCCCGTGTAACTCTTTGACTTGTAACCCATGAATAAATTAAGATCACATGGCCGTTCACTAGGTCATGTGGAAAATTAATTTTCATAAAATAGGTGCAGACTTCACACAGCCAGGGCAAACACTCATGTTCAAGGCCATGCCGTCCACATGGCTGAGACGAACGCCCGTGTCTCTACCCGTGTGCTTAATTATGAGCATTCTCTTTCTCAAAATTAATGTGCAGGGGACACACGGCCGGAACACACACCCATGGGGCCGACCGTGTGTCTACTCGTATGGACAAAATAAGGGCTATTTACCAAGCCATTTGTCACCCTTATTAGCACAACACTTATACCAATTCAATAGCACAAATCCATGGCTCACTTACGCAACCAAACATCCACAATCATATCTAAGTCATATCAATACAATACCACCCACTATCATACTCACAACATTTATCATGTTCCAAATTAACCATGCTAATTTCACATATACAAGGTATCATCAAACTACTTTCATAACACTTATTTGTGCATAAGATTATCATCTCACCAATAAAGCTCATTTCCAAATTCACATTCATGCTAAAAATCACACTCTATCATACACCAAGCATGCCATGACCATAACACCAAAGATATTGGCACATATACATAAATAAATGGGCTAACAACCATTATAGCCAAAATAAGCCAATTACATGGTTAAATACCAAATTAACTTAAACAAATATGAGCCAATACTTTTGGCCAAATCAAATGACACATATAACAAAATGACCAAGTCCCTATACATGCCATACTTTCAAATTACTAAGATCATCAAATACCCAACATAATTGTTTTGATAGTGTAAGGCGAATCTCTGACGATCTTCGATTCCAAGTTAGCTTGGCGACACTATAAAAACATGGAAAGCAAATGGAGCAAGCTATAAAACTTAGTAAGCTCATATGCAAGAAATAAGCAATCCTTACCAAGCACATGACATTCAAATGATATAACATAATTAATGTAAACCTACCATAATTTCGTGATCATAATCTATTCTATCACAAAACTTACTTCATATTCACCATGTCACACATTTAATAAGCATGAGCTTTATGTACATACCTCAGCCATCTAGAAATGAATTTACACATATTCTCATCTTTAACATACCCGTGAACCACTGGAAATAATAATGTCGGATATTCGAGAAAATTTACACACTAAGTGTCATATATGTAGCCAAAGCTACCAAAGTCTCATATCATATAATCACTCACTCTCGAGCTATTGACGGGCCTACCCACACAAGCTATCAGTCAAGACGAAGCTACACGATGCTGCTCACAGAAGCTGTCAAATATCTGCAACATATGCAGGTATACTCAGCCACCGGTAGGACGGACAAGACCAGCACCCGGATCACATAATCACATAACACATAACTACCCTAGTGACATGTCACTTGTATCCTACCCTATTCCTAAAGTTCAAATGGGATTTCTGCTTGTCGATTCATCGTCGATGTAACACCCCGAACCCGAGACCGTCGCCGGAGTCGAACACGAGGTGTTAACAGACTTCAAACCACTTATTGAGAATTTCCCAGACAAGCTGCCAATCTGTGTACTAGTCGCTTCAAAAATCATAACTTGAGTTTTACAACTCGAAAATCAGTTTCGTAATTTTTCCCTGAAACTAGACTCATACGTCCATCTACAGATTTTTTTCTAGAATTTGTGGTCGAGCCAATTAGTACATTTTATTAGTTAAATTCTCCTATGTTACAGGGGTCGACTACACTGACCTTCGTGCATTACAACTCGAATAACTCCCTGTTCAGGGCTTCAATACTGATTCCGTTTGTTTCTATAGAAAATAGACTCAAAGAGGAATTTATACATATATGGTATGACTCCAAATTATCTCTGGTTAATTTATAATGAATTTTCAAAGTCGGAACAGGGAATCCAGAAACCGTTCTGGCCCTGTTTCACGAAAACCCAAATATCTTTTAACATACAACTCATATGACCGTTTCGTTTCTTCCATATGAAAATGGATTCATCAAGGTTCATTTACATAATTTATTCACTATTTAATTCCATTCCTACTATTTTTAGTGATTTTTCACATCCACGTCACTGTTGCTGCCAGCATCTATTTCTAGGGTAGACTTTCTCTAACACATAGTTTCTATGATTCAACCACCCCTTTTACATATATAGTCCAAAATATAATCATGATGACCCATTCTAATGGCTGGTCGTTGCCAAACATTTCCGTGCTTCTTAATGAGCATATACATACCAAATGATTATAACATTATGCTCAAAACATTTATAAGCCATTTTCGCATGGCTATTCAAAATTTTACATACCAAGTTCAAACAAAACATAATAGCCTATACATGCCGAAATGTACTCCAAGACCAACTACGAAGAAAATACCAAAAGTTGTTAGCCGGTGTGATGACTTCGATGACGGTCCCGAATACGCAAAAAGTCGAGTCCAAGAAACCTAAAATAGGTGACAAGCAAACACCGAATGAGTATATAACTCAGTAAGTCATAAGCAATGCACTAACAACCATTAATAGCATTATCGCAAGAGGAAACAAAATGGAACGAGGCTAATTACTCCATTCAAACCGAACTATACCATAGTTCCTTAGACCTTTCGATTCAATCATACATCTACATGACCTTTCACTCATTCCGCGATAATTCTTATGTACGTGACTTCAATTTACATTGTCACATAGGTTCAAACTTACCAAGCTCGACCCCAAATATAAACTTAGCGCCTGTTAGCCATGAACTCAAGGTACTTACCCGATCCGTTGTCCGTGATCAACTCAATAGTGTCGCACACTCAGTGTCAATAGTGATTCAAAAGCATATAGTGAGTCTGCACACCTAGTGCTATATAATCAACTCGCACACTTAGTGCTACATGATCAAACTCGCACACTTAGTGCTGTACAAGTTTTAAACCCGCACACTTAGTGCCATTCTCATGATCACAAATGTTTATACCCGCACACTTAGTGCCGAAATCAACAACTCAATACATCTCACCTCTTTTCCTTCCATTCAATACTTCCATCACCACATACACACATGTATATAAATTCATCATTCCTTTCGGCATAATTACATAGACATTATGTCTATTCAAATCAATACAAAATATATGCTTAGTGACTTACCTTGTGTTGGGTAAAACAGTCCAAGTCGGCTACTCGATGACCTTCGTCTTTCCCTTGCTTGATTCTCCTTCTTTAACTCCTTGAGCTTAATTAATAAATCAACTAGTTTAACCATCTTGCTAAACATTCATAATTCAATTACACATGCATATGTATGTTTGTATATTCGGCAACCATCCTCACTTATTACCCATTTAGTCAATTATCTAAGCCAAGATAAGACTTCAATACGGTTGCCTCTAACCGAATACATGCACACCAATCTACTTCATTTGGCCGAATATGCATGTCTATGTTGAGGCCAATTTTACACTTAATACCACACAAAAAAACAGCATACATTTTACTAACTAACGCATTACATATTGTAGCTCAATACACATCTCTCATTTACTACATAACCGAAACATCATCACAAGCAAATATACACCTTGAAATAGTATATATGTCATACCAATTCATCATGTGCAAACACATATTCATGTAGGTGCAAGGGCCGAATCTCAAGTTGTTTATATCCAAATATAAACACATATCCAAAGCTCAAATCTTACCTACCATGCAACATGCATGAATCATACTTATGGATATACCATGACTGAATACATCACAACACCATAATTTTGGTCATGATTAAGCAAAGAACTTAATGTCTTACTCAAAAATACTAAAAAGAAAGTCCAAGAGCCATCAATCCACCATCACATATACCATTAACAAGCTTCATATTTAACATGCAATGGCATTAACACAAAATCCACCTTGGCCAAATACCATCCCCATGATATAACAAAGATTTGAACCATGGGCTAATAAGAACATCAAGCTAGTAACTAAAACATGCATGAATCTCATGGCACAACCTCAAACATACCTTAATCTTGATGCAAGTATAGCCAAACCCTTCCTAATCCTCTTCCAAACCAAACATGAAGCAAAAATTCCTCTTCTTCCTTAGGATTTTCGGTCAAGAGAGAATGAAAGGATGATCAATTTTTTTCTCTTTTTTCTTCAATACACGGCAATAGGGGGTTCACTCACACATTTTTTTTCATTCTTTATTACCCATGCTTATTTGTTTATTTCTTTTCTCCTAATGCACCAACAAAACATGTCTATGACATGTTTTGCCCATCCTCATTGTCATGGCCGCCACCTCTTATAAAAGAGGGATATTTGACATGCAAGGACATTGTTTTGCATGCATGCTTTAATTAGTCATTACACATTCCCCCATCATACTTCCAAAGTTTTCTACTAGGTCCTTTCTAGTGAAATTCACATTTATAGCTCTAAATCAAAACATCAAAAATGTCACACATGAGTTAACACATATTATAGGCAATAAAATAAATATTAAATTATTTTTATGCCTCGGTTTTGTGGTCCCGAAACCACATTCCGACTAGGGTCATTTTAAGGCTGTCACAGTCGAACTCGTTCATAGGTTTATACTCATTCTAAAAATCAAACATACAATTCATGCAATGTTAAAGAATTTAAATACAATTATTCTAAAGCTTATTTTTAACATTGGTACGTGATATTTGCGATAGGTTTTAAAATTTATAATTAATCATTCTTGAAACTAACTATTATCACGATGAAGGCAAGTGTACCTATAGAACAACAGTATAGCTTTAGCAAGACAGGATTATCGAACCCAAAGGAACTAAAAGTACTAGTAATTACTTTCTTTTTATTATTTAGCCTAAAAATTAAGGGATTTGTTTATCTAAACTAATTAACTAAACAAAGAGTGCAAAGAGGGAAATTGGGGAAAAGCTTTTGGGAGAATTCGATTGATTAAGACAATACCCAAGGAAAAATCCACCTAGACTTCACTTGTTATTTGACTCTGAATCAGACGATTTATTCATTTGACTTGATCCGTAGAAATCCCTAAGTTATATTATTATCTCTCTCGAGACTAATAACGTCTAACCCTAGGTTGATTAATTGAAATCTCTTTCTAATTAACGTCCTAGTGTTGCATTAACTCGATCTATGGATCCCCTTATTAGGTTTCACCCGAATCAGGCAAAATCTTATCACCCTATCTCTAGGCGTGCAATCAGTTCCGCTTAATTACGATAATTTTCTCTAGGTGTGCAATCAGCTCCACTTAATTATGACAATTTTACTCTTAGACAGGGTCTTTTCCTCCTTTGAATAAGAGCATTAACTTGAATCAATATCCTGTAATATTAAAACAAGAATTAAGAAAACATAATTAAGAACAAGTCAAATATTTATCATACAATTCAGACAATAATAATAAGATTTATCTTAGGTTTCATTCCCTTTAGGTATTTAGGGGGTTTAGTTCATAATTATAAAAGAAAACATCTCAGAAGAATAATGAATACAAAACATAAAGAAAACCCAAAACCACTGAATGGAAATTGAAGGGAGATCTTCAGTCTTGACAATGAATCTGGCTTCTAAGATGGACCGATCGGCTTACCTTGAGTAATTCCTTGCCTCCTACTCTGTGTGTTCGTTTTAAGTGCCTTCTCCGGCATTTAAATAGGCTTTAGAATGCCTAAGAGCCCTCAAAAGTGGCCTTTTCCGAATAGGGTTATACTTGGGCTCGACAGGGACACGCCCGTGTGCGATTACTCCAGCCCATGGTCAAGGCTGTTGAATAGGCACAGGCGTGTAGTTTACCCGTGTAAGTCATGCTTTGATCCTGTCAAATGGGCACAGCCGTGTGAAACACCCGTGTGAGGAAGTCCAGGCCATGTTGATTTCCCACGTGGGTCCATTTTCTCCGTTTTTGGCCCGTTTCTCGCTCTTTTTACTCTCATATTCTCACCTAAGTATAAAACATGAAATTAAAGGATTATGAGCATCGAATTACCAAATCTAAGGAGAAACCATCCATAAATGTGCTTAGCATGGGATAAAAATATGTAAATTACGGTTTATGAAACATATAAACTTACTTAGGTACAAAATGACTAATTGTTCGATTTAGTCCACAATTTTATTCTTTCCCCGGTCTAGGTCAGAACCTCGTCTTTCTTGATCTATAATATGAAATTTAACTCATTCAATTATCATATTATTCATTTTAATCCCAAAAACACCTTATGGAAAAATTTACATTTTTGCCCTTAACTTTTTAACTTTTTACATTTTAGTCCCTAGGCTCGTAAAATGATTTTCATTTGATTTCATCATTACCCAAACCTAGTCGAATATTATTAGTACTCATATCAGTAGAAAATTTTCATTTATTCACATTTTTACACACATTTTACAACTTTTACAAATAGGTCCCTATTTGATATTTTCATCAAAAATCGCTTGGTAAATGTTGTTTATCTAACACCAAACACATATTTTATACCATTAAACATCAAAAGACACAAATATTCAACATGGATAAAATTTTAGACTTTGATTTTCTTTCAAATTAGTCCTTAGAATAGCTAAATCAAGTTACAACAATCACAAAACATAAAAATCATTAAAAACGGGACAAGAATGAACTTACAATCGAGCTTGAAAGTTGGCAAACCCTAGCTATGGAGAAGCTTGTGAATTTTGGCCATGGAGGGACTAATTTGAGAAGATGACATCTTTTTATTTGTTTATTTTGTCTTTATTTACCAAATGACCAAAATGCCCTTAATGCCAAACTTTGATATTTCACCTAACCACGTCCATTTTTTGTCCAACTTAAAGTATAATGGTCTAATTACCATTGAAGGACCTCTAATATAAGAATTAATTGTAATTAAACACCTCTAGCTTCTAGAACACACATTTTGCACCTATTGCAATTTAGTCCTATTAGTCAAATTGGACACCCTATCAATAAAATTTCTTAACGAAATTTTCACACAATCATTCAATCATACGGTAGACCTTAAAGAAATAATAAAATAAATATTTCTACTTTGAATTTGTGGTCCCGAAACCACTGTTCCAACTTGACCCTAAAACGGGCTGTTACATTACAATTCAACTATGAACTTATCATTTCATTATTTTTTCTCACCCGTTTCATATGCATAACACACAAAACATCAGTATAACATCAAACATTGCTACAAACTAGTGCATTTAAATATAGTTCCTTTGGGATCAACTACATGATAAATCTCACATGAATGAATACCTTTCTTTCCCTTTTCATGCCCGTTGAACCCAATAGAACAACATCAGATAATTGAAACAATATTTATCGTACCAATTACCTATATAACACACTGAAACAAAGCTTGCTAGGTTTAAGGCATGATACAATTACATCGGCACGAAGCCTGCTAGGAACAGAACCCGAATAACACCGGCACAAAGCCTGCTAGGCACAGAGCCCGAATAACACCGACACAAAGCCTACTAGGTACAGAGCCTAAATAACATTGGCACAAAGCCTACTAGGCATAGAGCCTGAATATCACCGGCACATAGCCTACCAGGCACAGAGCCGGAATATCATCGGCACACAGCTTGCTAGGCACAGAGCTCAAATATCACCGACACAAAGCCTGCTAGGCATATAGCCCGAATAACATTACAATTCTATTTCTTTAAACATAACTAAATGTAATTCATGATTTAACCAATAATGAAATAGTATGAAATATTCAATACAATTAATAATAACCATATAACGAACTTACCTAGCTAAATTGTAAAAATGTTAAAGTATAAGGGCTATTTGGTAATTTTTCATTCTCCTCAATTTTCCACTCGATCTTGATCTAAATTAATAACTCCATTCAAATTATTAATTTATATAGTAAAACAATTTATTTTATGCAATATAATCATTTTTGATTTTCTTAAAAATTACCCCTAACATTTTACTTTTATTCAATTTAGTCTTTGAGCCTAAAACATGCAAATTAACCATTTTATTACAATTTCCCACTAGTCGAATATTCATAGCCTCTATTTCAACCTATTTTTGCAACAAGCTCATGTCAAGTCCTTGAATTATTACTATTTCAACAATTTAGTCCCTAATCGACAAATTCATCAAAAATCACTTAACAAAATACTTTTAAATAACAACTAATATCTCAAATTCATCATTTAACAAAAAAAAATAACTAGATTCATCAATGGAAACATTCAAAATCTTTAACACTTTCAAAATTGAAGGTACTAGCTAGTTGGACCTAGTTGCAACAATTTCAAAAACATAAAAATTACAAGAAATAGATGAGAATTAAGCTCACATGCACAAAGATGAAAGAACCAAAGCTTGAAGCTCTCCAAAATGGTGAATTCAGCCAAGGTTGAAGAAAATGAATAGGAGTTGAAATAGCTTTTCAATTTGTTTTACCTAATTTCAAACTATTTACAATTTTATCATTAAATTACTTAATATTTTTATCTTTTTCTTTACTAATGCCATCCCACCACACTAATTAAGGCCTAATTATCACATAGGTCATTTCTCAATTAATAATTAAGCCATTTGGTCACTAAATGCATTAATTAATAAATTTTGCATATTTTACAATTTAGTCGTTTTTCTTTAATTAACTATCGAAATGTTAAAATTTCTTAATAAAACTTTAATACAACCTTAATAATACTTTTTAAAAATATTTACGATTTGGTTTATAGAAACGAAGTCCTGATACCTCATTTTCTAAAACCACTGACTTTACAGTCTTACCAATTGAACTTAATTAATCATTTATATAACATACATTACCATTGTAACACCCCGAACCCGTGACCGTCGCCGGTGTCGGACACGAGGGGTTAATGGGCCAAATCTTCTCTAGGTACCAACCAATTTGGCATTTCCAGACAGGCTGGAAAACTGCGTCACTGTCACCATAAAAATCATATCTCGAGTTTCAAAACTCGGAAACTGATTCCGTAAATTTTCCCTCAATTTAGACTCATATATCTATCCATGTATTTATTTCTAGAATTTTTGGTTGGTCCAATTGGTACAGTTTATTAGTTAAAGTCACCAATGTTACAGGAGTCGACTACACTGACCTTCGCGCGTTAAAACTTTAATATCTCTCTGTACAGGGCTTTAATACTGGTGCCGTTTGTTTCTAATGAAACTAGACTCAAAATGGAATCTGCACATATAAGGCATGACTTCTAATTCTTTCTGGATAATTTATAGTAAATTTTCAAAGTCACGACAGGGGACCCAGAAACCGTTCTGGCCCTGCCTCACGAGAACTTTAATATCTCTCAATATACTGCTCATATGGTTGTTTCGTTCCATCCATATTAAACTAGATTCATCAAGGTTCAATTTCATAATTTATTCACTATTTAATTCTACTTCTACTATTTTTAGTGATTTTTCAATCTCACCTCACTGCTGCTGTCCGCAACAGTTACTGCAGTAGACTATGCCAATTTCATGAATCTTTCCTTGGCCTTAATCATCCATCAAACATGACACAAATTGTGGCCACCTTATCAAAATTAAAGTTTCTAAGACTCGTGGCTATAGGTTCTAGCATCCCACTCGACGACCACATAGGCCATTTTCACATGGCTTAAAGTTTACAACCCACAGTTCAACAAAATATAATAGCCTATACATGCCAAATGTTCTTCAACAACGAAGACAATACCAAAATATTTCAGCCGTGTGATGACTTCAACGACGGTTCCGAGCACGCAACAATACGAGTCCAAGAGACCTAAAATGGGTGACAAGAAAACACCGAGTGAGTTTATAACTCAGTAAGTCATAAGCACTTTACAATTATCCATTAGCTAAATTCATCACAAAGTGAAACAATGAAACAAGGCTAGGTACTTCATCCATATCGAACTATACCATAATTCCTCGGACCTTTCGGTTCAATCTCATACCAAGACATACATCCACATTTCATATTTATACGATAAGATATTTGAGGCATTTTCACACACTAACTCATTTTCACCACAATCACACAATTGCAATCATCACATAGATTTAAAGCTTACCAAGCTCAACCCCGAGCATGAACATATTGCCTATTCGTCATGAGCTCAAGGTACTTACCCGATTCGCTGTCCGGGATTAACTCGATAATGTCGCACACTCAGTGCCAATTGTAATACAAGAGCATATAGTGAATCCGCACACTTAGTGCTATATATTTTCAGCTCGCACACTTAGTGCTATAGAATCAAACTCGCACACTTAGTGCTGTACAATTTTAAACCCGCACACTTAGTGCCAATCTTGTCACCGTGTCCATTTATACCCGCACACTTAGTGCCGTGACCAATACCTTATGCATTTTGCTGCCTTTATACATTCAACAATGGCATCATTCCATACACATACATTTTCATTTACACATCAATTCATTAAACACAATTGCATATATATTATGATCATTTAAATCAATACCAAATATATGCTTAATGACTTACCTCGGATGTTGTCGCACGTTTTCAATGGCTATTCAATTACTTTGTCTTTCCCTTGTCCAACTTTGATCCTTTGAGTTCTTGAGCTAGTTCACACAAATTTAACTTATTAAAACCTCATTATGCTAGCTTATGGCGAATATGACAAGGAGTTTAAATGGTCATATGGCCACCCTTTTGCTTGGATACACATTGGTCATGCACATTTTATATTACATCAAGCAATTCAATACAATTCATTCAAGCATCAAGGAAAAGCTAAGGCCCTCAATAGGCTACCTAAGGCCGAATATACACATCAACATATGTATTCGTTCATGTGGCGAACATACACATTCATGTTAAGGCCGATTTCCACACTTGATACATTCAACAAGTAAGGTCGCTTGTATCGACTTAACACCAATTTGATTCAAGTTCACAACTAGGCTAGTATGCATATATACACTAGTAAATCAAACACTAACATTTGTACTTCACCTTACTAGCACTTCTCATTCAAATGACATGAACAACGAACATAGTTTCCTTTTATTTCCTACCATGGCCAAATGCCATACAACACCATACCATGCATCATTACAAGCTTTACCTTTAGCATGCAAATAACATCCACAAATCCACCTTAGTTGAACCTTAACTCATCTTCATGCCTCACCACCACAACATCAAACATCAAACATCAATGATACCAAGAAGACAACACCCATGGCGAATATCATCCCCATTTCATGGTAAAGGTTTAGACCATGGGTTAGGTGGAACTCAAACTATCAACTAAAACATGCATAAATCTCATGGATAACATCAACATACCTTAGTCTAGCAAACTCCCATGGCTGATTTTCTCAAGCTTCCCCTTTCTTCTTAGTACATTCGGCCAAGCAAGGAGAAAATGAGAGAATGAACACTTTTTTTTCTTTCTTTCTTTGTTTTGTTTCTCTCATGTACTGCAAGGGGGAAAGCATCCACACTCTTTTTTTTTTTTGTTATCATCATTTTCTTTTTCCATTTCTTTAATGCTAACTTTCTTAATTTATTGTTTCCTACATGCATATCACTAGTCTAACATGTTGGAGACATGTTTCCACCCATAGTATGGCCGGCCATCATGCTTCATTTTGGCTAATTTGACATGCAAGGACAACACTTTCCCACATGTATTAATAGGCCACCTTACATTTGCCTAGCACATTTCTAAATTTTCTCACATAAGTCCTATTTGATAAAAATTCACTTACAATTAACAAAATCCAAACATGAAATTTTCACACATGCATATATACATATAATGAGCATCAATTATGATGGTTAATTATTATTATGACTCGGTTTAGTGGTCCCGAAACCACTTTCCGACTAGGGTCAATTTAGGGATGTCACAACTCTCCCCACTTAAGAAATTTTCGTCCCGAAAATCTTACCGTAAATAGGCTCGGTATCGCTCTTTCATAGAGTCCTCAAGTTCCCAAGTGGCTTCTTCCATTTCGTGTTTATGCCACAACACCTTCACTAACGGGATTTTCCTATTGCGCAACTCTTTTACTTCACGCCTCATAATGCGAACCGGTTCCTCTTCATAGCTCAAATTAGGTGAATCTCAATCTCGGATGGAGCAATTACGTGCGATGGATCGACCTATATCGTCAAGCATCGAGACATGAAAACGTTGTGAATCCTTTCGAGCTCGGGGCAAAATTAATCGATATGCGATCGCCCAACTCGTTCGGATACTTCATATGGCCCGATGAACCTCGGACTCAATTTGCCCTTACGACCAAATCTAAGCACCTTCTTCCAAGGTGAAACTTTGAGAAAGACCTTGTCTCCAACCCGATATTCAATATCTTTTCTTTCCAAATCCGCATACGACTTTTGGCGATCCGGCGACTTTCAAACTTTCACGAATTACTCGAACTTTTGCTCGGCATCCTTAACCAAATCAACCTCAAGAATTTACCTTCACTAAGTTCACGAGAATAATGGGGTACGGCATTTACGATCAGTATAAAGCCTCGTAAGGCGCCATCTTAATACTTGATTGAAAGCTATTGTTGTAAGTGAATTCAATCAAAGGCGATACCATTCCCATGAACCACTAAACTCAAGGATACAACATCTCAACATATCCTCGAGTATTTGAATTATCCGTTTGGATTGACCATCGGTTTGGGGGTGAAAAGCGGTCTTGAAATGCAACTTGGTACCCAAAGCTTCTTGCAACTTCTTCCAAAATCGCGAGGTAAATCTCGGATCTCTATCCAAACACGATGGAAATAGGCACCCGTGTAATCTCACAATCGAGAAACGTACAATTCGGCTAGTTTGTCCATTGAAAAATCAGACGACGGGATAAAGTGAGCCGACTTAGTCGGTCTATAGACAACGACCCAAATCGCATCCTTCTTACTCACCGACAATGGCGGTCCGGATACAAAGTCCATTGTGACTCGATCCCATTTCCACTCGGGTATCGTGATCGGCTGAAGTAATCCTCAAGGCACTTGATGTTCCGCTTTCACTTATTGACATATTAAACATCTCGAAACAAAATCGAGATGTCTCGTTTCATACCATGCCACCAAAACCGACGTTTCAAATCGTTGTACATCTTCGTACTCCGGGTGGATTGCCATTCGGCTACAATGGGCTTCGTTCAAAATTATTGGAATAAGTTCGAATTCTTTGGAACACAGACGACTTCGAACCTCAAACAATCGTCATCATCGATTTGAAATTCGAGTCCTTGTTCGAACACACTCATCCCGTTTTGCAACCAACTCATCGTCGACTTTCTGAGCTTCACGAATTTGACGTATCAATAATGGTTTGGCTTTCAATTCAGCTACTAACACATGGTCGGGTAGGATAGACAAGTGTACATTCATCGTCATAAAGCAAGCAAAGTGATTTTCGGCTTAAGGCATCCGCAACCACATTAGCCCTTCCGGTGATAATCAATAACGAGCTCATAATCTTTTAACAACTCGAGCCATCGCCTTTGTCGCAGATTTAAGTCTCTTTGGGTCATCAAATATTTGAGACTTTTGTGATCCGAATACACATGGCACTTCTCACCAAATAAGTAATGTCGCCATATCTTTAAGGCGAATACGATGGCGACCAATTCGAGATCATGGGTCGGATAATTTTTCTCATGTGGCTTTAATTGTCTCGACGCATAGGCCACAACTCGCCTTTCTTGCATCAATACGCAACCCAACCCAAGTAGGGATGCGTCACTATAAATGACAAACTCTTTGCCCGATTCGGGTTGCACTAGAATTGGGGCTTCATCAAATAAGCTTTCAGTTGATCAAAACTTTTCGACATTTCTCCGTCCATTTGAACTTAACATCCTTTTGGAGTAGCCGTCATTGGCGTGGCTATCGTCGAGAAACCTTTACAAATCGTCGGTAATAACCGCAAGCCCCAAAAAGCTCCTAACGGTAACATTCCTTGGTGGTTTCCAATCGACTATGGCGAGATTTTGTTCGGGTCCACCTCGACACCCGTCGGACACCACGTGCCCCAAAAGCTAACCTCTTTCAACCAAAATTCACATTTCTTGAACTTTGTGTATAACGCTTATCTCGTAAGATTTGCAACACTAGCCTCGTGTGTTCAAGATGTTCGGTTTCATCTCTCGAATAGACCAAAATGTAATCGATAAATACAACTACGAACCGATCCAAGTATGGCCTGAAAATTCTATTCATTAAATCCATAAACACCGAGGGCATTAGTGAGCCCAAACGGCATCACCAAGAATTCGTAGTGACCGTACCTCGTTCTAAAAGCGCTTTTGGGTATGTCCGATTCTCGGACCCTCAACCGATAGTACCCGACCTCAAATCTATCTTTGAAAACACCGAGGCTCCCTTTAATTGATCAAACAAATCGTCAATTCGTGGCAATGGATATTTATTCTTTATCGTCACTTTATTGAGTTGACGATAGTCGATGCACAACCTCATGGTTCCGTCCTTCTTCTTCACAAACAATACAAAAGCGCCCATGGAGAAAAACTCGATCGAGCAAAACCTCTATCCGTCAATTCTTGCAATTGAACCTTCAATTCCTTTAATTCCGTTAATGCCATACGATACGGGGCTATTGAAATCGGCAGTAGTACCGGTACAACCGATGCGAATTCCACTTCTCGAACCGGTGGCAATCCCGTAACTCCTCGGAAAAACATCGAATACTCACAAACCACTGGTACCGATTCGAGTTTCCTTTCCGTCTCTTTACTTCCAAACACATACGCAAGGTATGTTTCACACCCCTTTTCACATACCTCCGAGCGGTCATAGAAGATATTATCGCTGGCGCTCCTTTTAAATCGATGAGACTCGACTCGGACTACCTCATTATTTGCACTCCTCAAATCAATGGTTTTCCTTTGCGATCCACCTTTGCATCATGTACGGTCACCAATCCATACCAAGAATAACATCGAATTCATGAAATGGTAGAAGCATCGATCGGCGAAAAGTGATTCTCGAATTATTAGGGGCATCTCTTGCACACTTTATCAACGAGCACGTATTGACCCAAAGGGTTTGACACTGAATTACGAACTCGAGAGACTCAACGGTAGAGTCTTCTTTGGATGCTAAGGTTTCACATACATATGAGTGAGTAGAGCCGGGTCAATCAATGCAATCACAATAGTATCAAAGAGAGTAAAAGTACCGATAATAACGTCGGGGAGGATGCCTCCTCTCGTGCTTGCGGATGGCATATGCTCTAGCAGAGCACGGGTCTCGGATCGACAACCAGTATTAGAGGCTCCTCTCGATTACCACCCCTACCTCCAGAGATTCTCGGGGCCTACCTCCACCGTCGTTCCACTAGGTCTTGCACCTTGCGTCTTATTCCTCTCATCTAGCTCCGTGCAATCTCTAATGAAGTGGTCCTTCTAACCGCATCCATAACAGCCCTATTAATGACTTACCCCAACATTCACCTAGGTGTCGTCTTCCACATTGGGGGCATTCGGTCTCTCTTGACGATTATTGCCCACACTAGCTCTTGAAGTAGCTCGGGAGTCCGTCAATGGTCGGGCTCTAATGGAAATTCCCGCAGTCGTCCTCGACTTACTGGTGTCCTCCCTGAACCTCTTTACAGCCGAGAACGGAGCTTTACTCGTCGATCTTTTACGGTAATCTCTTGCTTCAAATTCAGCCTTCTTCTTCTCCTTCCCAAGTTCTTCCGCCTTGCGTGCTCGTTCGACTAGTGTCACGAACTCCTTTATCTCCAAAATTCCCACTAGTAACTTTAACTCTTCATTCAATCCTTCTTCAAATCTTTTGCACATCGCAACCTCATCAGCCACACACTCCCGAGCATACCGACTAAGTCTTACGAACTCATGTTCAGTATTCGACATCTGATCATCCGCCTTGCTTGAGTTCCAAGAATTCCTTACGCTTCGATCGATGAACCGTTGACTAATGTATTTCTTTGAAATTGGATTGAAAGAAATCCCAAGTAACTCGTTCATTTGGGACTATGGAAATTAAAGTCCTCCACCAATAGTAAGTGAGTCTCGCAACAAGGATATAGCACACTTAAGACATTCATCGGTGTGCATGCAGTTCATCTAACACTCTAATGGTGTTATCGAGCGAACTTCGGCCTTTTCGGCATCATCAAGTAACTATGGCCTTGAACTCTTCGCCCCACGCTTCCTAATCAAGTCCACGGTGGTTTACTCGACCTCACGGGATCGAGAATCGGAGGCATTGCGGGCTCTTAGGGTGGAGTATTTAAATTCGGGAATGGTTGGACAGCGGGTTGGTTCGGGCATATTCGCGACCCACTCATTCATCATGGTGAAGAAGGCTTGTTTCGCCCTTCATTTTGATTATTCGCGGATGATCGAGGCTCAACAGGCGGTGTCCCTTGCGCAGAGCAGCCGCTACACTTTCAACGTCATCCGCCAAGGGTCTCTCTACCCCGGGTTCCATTGCTAATCAAAACAAAAATTTCAACCGTCAGAAGTCATCACATTATTAAGCACTAACAATTTGGCATGTATAGCTAGACTCACACGCGCTATGGTAGTCCTAGAACCGACTAAACCATAGCTCTGATACCAATAAAATGTAACACCCCGAACCCGTGACCGTCACCGGTGTCGGACACGAGGGGTTAATGGGCCAAATCTTCTCAAGGTACCAACCAATTTGGCATTTCCAGACAGGCTGGAAAACTGCGTCACTGTCACCATAAAAATCATATCTCGAGTTTCAAAACTCGGAAACTGATTCCGTAAATTTTCCCTGAATTTAGACTCATATATCTATCCATGGATTTATTTCTAGAATTTTTGGTTGGTCCAATTGGTACAGTTTATTAGTTAAAGTCACCAATGTTACAGGAGTCGACTACACTGACCTTCGCGCGTTAAAACTTTAATATCTCTCTGTACAGGCTTTAATACTGGTGCCGTTTGTTTCTAATGAAACTAGACTCAAAATGGAATCTGCACATATAAGGCATGACTTCTAATTCTTTCTGGATAATTTATAGTAAATTTTCAAAGTCACGACAGGGGACCCAGAAACCGTTCTGGCCCTGCCTCACGAGAACTTTAATATCTCTCAATATACTGCTCATATGGTCGTTTCGTTCCATCCATATTAAACTAGATTCATCAAGGTTCAATTTCATAATTTATTCACTATTTAATTCTACTTCTACTATTTTTAGTGATTTTTCAATCTCACCTCACTGCTGCTGTCCGCAACAGTTACTGCAGAGACTATGCCAATTTCATGAATCTTTCCTTGGCCTTAATCATCCATCAAACATGACACAAATTGTGGCCACCTTATCAAAATTAAAGTTTCTAAGACTCGTGGCTATAGGTTCTAGCATCCCACTCGGCGACCACATAGGCCATTTTCACATGGCTTAAAGTTTACAACCCACAGTTCAACAAAATATAATAGCCTATACATGCCAAATGTTCTTCAACAACGAAGACAATACCAAAATATTTCAGCCGGTGTGATGACTTCAACGACGGTTCCGAGCACGCAACAATACGAGTCCAAGAGACCTAAAATGGGTGACAAGAAAACACCGAGTGAGTTTATAACTCAGTAAGTCATAAGCACTTTACAATTATCCATTAGCTAAATTCATCACAAAGTGAAACAATGAAACAAGGCTAGGTACTTCATCCATATCGAACTATACCATAATTCCTCGGACCTTTCGGTTCAATCTCATACCAAGACATACATCCACATTTCATATTTATACGATAAGATATTTGAGGCATTTTCACACACTAACTCATTTTCACCACAATCACACAATTGCAATCATCACATAGATTTAAAGCTTACCAAGCTCAACCCCGAGCATGAACATATTGCCTATTCGTCATGAGCTCAAGGTACTTACCCGATTCGCTGTCCGGGATTAACTCGATAATGTCGCACACTCAGTGCCAATTGTAATACAAGAGCATATAGTGAATCCGCACACTTAGTGCTATATATTTTCAGCTCGCACACTTAGTGCTATAGAATCAAACTCGCACACTTAGTGCTGTACAATTTAAACCCGCACACTTAGTGCCAATCTTGTCACCGTGTCCATTTATACCCGCACACTTAGTGCCGTGACCAATACCTTATGCATTTTGCTGCCTTTATACATTCAACAATGGCATCATTCCATACACATACATTTTCATTTACACATCAATTCATTAAACACAATTGCATATATATTATGATCATTTAAATCAATACCAAATATATGCTTAATGACTTACCTCGGATGTTGTCGCACGTTTTCAATGGCTATTCAATTACTTTGTCTTTCCCTTGTCCAACTTTGATCCTTTGAGTTCTTGAGCTAGTTCACACAAATTTAACTTATTAAAACCTCATTATGCTAGCTTATGGCGAATATGACAAGGAGTTTAAATGGTCATATGGCCACCCTTTTGCTTGGATACACATTGGTCATGCACATTTTATATTACATCAAGCAATTCAATACAATTCATTCAAGCATCAAGGAAAAGCTAAGGCCCTCAATAGGCTACCTAAGGCCGAATATACACATCAACATATGTATTCGTTCATGTGGCGAACATACACATTCATGTTAAGGCCGATTTCCACACTTGATACATTCAACAAGTAAGGTCGCTTGTATCGACTTAACACCAATTTGATTCAAGTTCACAACTAGGCTAGTATGCATATATACACTAGTAAATCAAACACTAACATTTGTACTTCACCTTACTAGCACTTCTCATTCAAATGACATGAACAACGAACATAGTTTCCTTTTATTTCCTACCATGGCCAAATGCCATACAACACCATACCATGCATCATTACAAGCTTTACCTTTAGCATGCAAATAACATCCACAAATCCACCTTAGTTGAACCTTAACTCATCTTCATGCCTCACCACCACAACATCAAACATCAAACATCAATGATACCAAGAAGACAACACCCATGGCGAATATCATCCCCATTTCATGGTAAAGGTTTAGACCATGGGTTAGGTGGAACTCAAACTATCAACTAAAAACATGCATAAATCTCATGGATAACATCAACATACCTTAGTCTAGCAAACTCCCATGGCTGATTTTCTCAAGCTTCCCCCCCTTTCTTCTTAGTACATTCGGCCAAGCAAGGAGAAAATGAGAGAATGAACACTTTTTTTTTCTTTCTTTCTTTGTTTTTGTTTCTCTCATGTACGGCAAGGGGGGGGAAAGCATCCACACTCTTTTTTTTTTTTGTTATCATCATTTTCTTTTTCCATTTCTTTAATGCTAACTTTCTTAATTTATTGTTTCCTACATGCATCACTAGTCTAACATGTTGGAGACATGTTTCCACCCATAGTATGGCCGGCCATCATGCTTCATTTTGGCTAATTTGACATGCAAGGACAACACTTTCCCACATGTATTAATAGGCCACCTTACATTTGCCTAGCACATTTCTAAATTTTCTCACATAAGTCCTATTTGATAAAAATTCACTTACAATTAACAAAATCCAAACATGAAATTTTCACACATGCATATATACATATAATGAGCATCAATTATGATGGTTAATTATTATTATGACTCGGTTTAGTGGTCCCGAAACCACTTTCCGACTAGGGTCAATTTAGGGATGTCACAACCATATCAAAAACCTTTTGGAAACCATATTTGACTCATAAATATTAAATAATAATACAAACTTACTCGTCGAATTTGTGGCCCTGAAACCACTATTTCCGACACCACTGGAAAATGGGTTGTTACACAGCACCACCATTAAGGGAAAACACAAAACCCGATTGTGATCGTGAATCATCCTTATCGGTTTGGAAGCTAGCATTAGTGTAACCTTTTACACTCAACTATTCCTCACCTCTATATATAAGGAATTTATCATTTTTTCCTTCTCAAGTACTTAAGGATATTTTTAATTGTGACCCAATAACTTTCACCGGGATCAACTTGGTACCGACTCATCATACTTAAAGCATATGATACATCTAGGCGAGTACATAGCATGTCATACATGATAGAACCAATAGTGAAAGCATATGGAATCTAACTCATACATTCTCTCTCTCTTGTGAAGTTGAAGGACACATTTCCTTCGAGAGTGAAATACCATGTCTCATAGGTAGAAATCCTCTCTTAGATTCTTCCATGCTAAACCTTTTCAGTTCTTTATCTATGTATGTACTTTGGATTAGAACTAGGAGTCATCTTGATCTATCTCTATAGATTTTGACTCCTAATATATATGTAGCCTCACCCAAATCCTTCATAGAAAAATAACTTTCTAACCACGTATTAATAGACTGCAGGGTAGGTATGTCATTTCCTATTATAAGCAAGCCATCTACATACAATACCAAAGATACAAAGCTTATCTTCATTTTTCTTGTAAACATAAAGCTTATATTCATTTTTGATAAAAACCAAACTCTTTGATCGCATCATTAAAACAAAGATTCCAACTTCGAGAAGCTTGCATCAATCCATAAATGGATCTTTGTAGCTTGCATATTTTACCTGTATCTTTTAGATCGATAAAATCTTCAAGTTGTGTCATGTACACATCCTCTTCTAGTTTCTCATTAAGGAAAGTTGTTTTGACGTCCATCTATCATATTTCATAATCATGAAATGCAACTATTGCAAAATAGATCTTGATGGATTTAAATATAGAAAACCATGAACTTGTCAAAAACCTTTAGCGACTAATTGCTCTTTGTATGTTTGGACATTACCATCCATGTTGATTTTCATTTTGAAAACCCACTTGCACCCAATAGGTTTAACCCATTCAGGTGGGTCAACCAAGATCTATCTTAGTTTTCTAACATGGAATCCATCTTAGGCCTCATGGCCTCAAGCCATTGCTCACAATTTGGGCTTACCACCGCTTCTTGATAAGCCCTAGGCTCATCTTGATCCATAAGTATAACATCACCATGTGTTGTAATGAGAAATACATATCACTCAAGTACATGGCATTCTCTTAAAGAAATTCGCAATAGTTTTTTTTCCAAAATAGTTGATTATTCTCAACAACTTATGGAACCTATTGTTGTTTAATCTCTTGTTTAGTGATATTTTGTTGTTTTCAAATTTCTCTGAGTTCAATTCTTCTACCAATTCCTTTTCTAGAGACAAACTCTCTTTCAAGGAAGACTCATGTCTGAGCAACAAACACTTTGTTCTTGGTAGTATTGAAAAAACAATATCCTTTAGTTTCCTTAGAATATCCCAAAAATATCCACTTTTGAGATTTGACTTTGAGCTTAGTAGACATCTAATGTTTAACATAAGCTTCACAACCCTAAATCTTCATGAAAGACATATTAAGACGCTTCCTAATCCACATATCATATGGTGTCTTTTGAACCGATTTAAATGGAATACAATTCAGTGTAAAAGTAGTTGTTTCAAGTACATGTCCCTAAAAGGGAGTAGGAAGATCAACATGACCCATCATTGATTGAACCATGTTTAACTTTCTTCTTCTAGAAACTCTATTCCATTGTGGAGTACTAAGAGGTGTAAGTTGTGAGACAATCTTACATTACTTAAAAAATTCATCAAACTCTAAACTTCAGTATTCTCCTTCTCGATTTGATTGAAGTTACCTAGTTGGTTTTGTACTTAATTTTTAAATTCCTTAAAATTTTCAAGGGCTTCAGATTTATGGTGCATAAGATAAATTTAGCCATATTTATTGAAGTCATCAATGAAAGTAATAAAGTATTGAAAACCTCTTCTGGCTTATGTGTTCATTGGTCCACATACATCATTATGTATTAAGTGTAATGAATCACCAGTTCACTTACTTTTACTACTAAAAGGAGTTTGAGTCATTTTACCCAACAATCAAATCTCATATATATCAAATTGTTCAAAAACAAAAGAACCCAAAATTCTATCTTTATGGAGCTTTGATATGTGCTTCTCACTTATATGGCCCAATCGACGATGCCAAAGATAAGTTTGATTAAAGTCATTTATTTATTGTCGTTTAGTATTTATTTTATAAATGGATCTATCTTGATCTAAAATGTAGGGGTCATTTACTAATTGTGTCGAACCATAGAAAGCATTACCGAGATAAAATGAACAACAATTATTCTTAATAATTATCTCAAAACCATTTTTGTCTAAACAATAAATTGAAATAATGCTTCTAGTTAAGCTTGGCAAAAAATAACAATCCTCCAAAATTAAATCAAGTCCACTAGGCAATGATAAAATAAGTGTTCCTATAGCTAATGCAACAACTCTTGCTCCATTTCCAACTCACATGTCCACATCTCCTTTAGTCAAATTCCTACTCCTTTGCAGTCCCCGTATAGAGGTACAAATATGAGAAAAACAATCGGTATCTAATGCCCAAGAATTAGATGCTGATAAATTAATATCAATAACATAACTACCTGAAGTGGACGCTCCACTCTCCTTAGATTTCTTGACCTCTTCGAGATAGGCAGGGTAGTTCCTTTTCCAATGTATGGTCTTACCACAATGGAAATATTTTCCTTCCTTAGCAATTCCTCCTTTAGGTTTCAATGCGGTATTTCCTTTGTTAGGTTTGGCCTTGCCATTGTCTTTAGGCTTTGCCTTAGCATTAAGCTTTCCTTTGCCTTTGTCTTTGCGGACCATCAAAATAGGCTTAGTTCCAACATTTTTCATGTTACTTTCAGCAGTTTGTAACATGCTAAGTAACTGTGGCAAACTGTTTTTAATCTCATTCATGCTAAAATTAAGGATAATTTTGTTAAAACTATCCGACAACGATTACAAGATGACATCAGTGGTCAACTCAAGACCTAAAAGGAATCCTAGTTTTTCAAGGCTTTCAATATAGACTATTGGAACGACAGAAACGTGCAAGTGTACACAATCGCAACAGTAATAAAGTGACAAGTAATTGTCAATTTATCATACCCACAGGGACTGTGAAAGAAAATATTTATGAAATGCAACTTTAAAAAATTTGGTGAAAGAAAAATATGTTGAATTTAAGAAGTGTTTATAAAAACTAAAAATTAACTAAGAAAAATAAAAAGTAAAAATGTTCCAATGCACGATTTCTACAAGACAAGTTTTAATCAATATGACATAAATGTGTTAGATCAATTGCATTCCTTAACTTAGAATTACTGAACCCATGTTCATATTGTTACGAATAATTTCATGGCAATTTAGTATTTTGTTAACTAATGCACATACATACTTACTAAATCAATTAATCTCTTGAACATATTCCAATGTCAATTTAAACAATTAATTAATTTTCATAACCAAGTATAAGATTAAATAAAGTAACAACATATTCCTACATTGAAACAATTTAATCACAATAATCTTGCAAGTTATGCAAGGCTAATGTACCATTTAATACCGTTAATTAATTAAATACTCATTAATTAATTAAAATTTCAATACGATTAATAATTAATTCATTTGTTCCTTACAATTATAATGCAATTATAACACGAGCTTGATTTTATTTAATTGAACAACTTACTAAGGCCTATAACAACACAAACATAATTTCTATAATCTAAGCAAATAGAATGCAATTAATCTAACATGAATTAAATTTAATTCATTTAATTTAAATCAAGAATAACAAAACAAAAAATATTCATGTTCATAATATTAACAAAAATGAGAAAAAAAGTAAAGAGAAGGGAACTGGGAAACAAACCCCACAGTTTCTTTGAAGCTAGACTAGTGCACTGCTCTTTTTCTCCGCTCATTCTGTCAATTCAAGGCCTTCACGAACACTTGATTATTTCTACTCCAAGGTGGATGCAAGCCCTTTTTCAGTGTGGAAATCGGCCAGGGAAGAGGACAATGGAAATGGGGGAAAATGAAGGAAATGAAAGAGAGAAATGAAGAGATGTGTGTGAAATGAGTTGTGTCAAATGAAAAAGGGAAGATGGGTATCTATAGGTGGGAATGACTACTAAAAATAGCAAAGAATTATCAGCCACTCCCTCTCCCTTGGCGGCCATGCATTGAGCATGTTTGAATGATTTAGACTTGTTGTTTTTAGCTTGGGGCATTTAGGAGAACCTCAAAGGTTGTTTTTCAAGTGTGAAAATCAACTAAAATCAGTTGATTGGGTCAGTTATATGGATGGTTTGCGCTGCCCCATTTTTTTTGGATCAGTCCTCTTTTATTTAGCACAATTTGACCACTTTCTTCTTCATACTTTATAATAATTTTTAACCCAATTAATGTTGGATAAAAATTAAATATAAATTATGTACAATAATCATTATTAAACCGTCCTTTGCTGAAAAAAAATAATTAGCCCTGCTCTTGATTCACTTAATATAAAAATTACTCCAACAGTTCAAGCCTTCGAGGTGTCTGCCAAGCCAATTTTCACCTTTTTTGTAAAATTGTCGAAAATACACCAGATTTGTGAAAAATTATTATAAAAATAATTAAAATTCAATATAATTTAAGTGAAAATTAATTATTTTATAATTAAAGTATGAATTTCGACAAAAATTACTACGAAAATTAATGAATTAGAGCTCAAAATGTGCTGAAAAAGTTTATATATTGTTGTGTTTCCAACTATCATCTTGAAAATGTGAGTTCCTAAGGAGTTCCCTCCACCATTTTGCATCGAAATAGAGCTTAAGAGGTCTCGTACCTCTCTTGATGTGTTTGCCCCTCATATAATTCCTTGAGGTGCTGGATCATATCATAAACAACCTGTAACACCCCAAACCCAGCTTGGGAGTTTAGACCGAATTCGAAATGCTACATTGACCACTAAAGTGATCGTGAGAAAATATCATAAAATGAGTTGCTTGAAAAACTATTTCTGAAATTGTTTATCCCAAAACAAATCAAAACATTTAATAGAAATAAAAGTATGAGTAAAAGTTCTAAACAACAACTGTACCACAGTATTATGAAACTTTGTAGTATAACCTTAAACAAGTAGCAATTTAAAACCTAAAAATAGAAACCTAAGACTAATTTCCGTCGAGACTGTCTGAGACCTCCGCGTACTGAGTCCAGTATCCAGAATCCAAATCTGTACCTGAAAGGGGAAAGAAAGTAGGGGGTGAGCTACTCAAGCTTAGTGTGAGATCAAAACAATTAAACTAGAAGCTGTTTGGAAATAGAACATACTTACAGATCGATTAAAACAAATACAGACCATATGTAACTTTATAGTCATATGGCTCTGTCAGACACAGTAACAGTAGTTCTCAATAGTCACAATCTATGCCTAAGCCCTATTTAGAATCAGTAACAATTTTTGGGCCTAGCCCATCTCAGTACAGTAGCAGTCATGTCTATAGAATTCTCTTAGGCACGAGTGCCTTTTAGTCAATCAGTTATTCGCAAACAGTCAATCAGACATATCAGACAAACACTATAGTCACATTTGGTCATAGTAACACATTCAGTCAATCAAATTCAATCAAATGCATATGAGTACAAATGAGTTACAAAATGCACCCGCCCAACTAGCCAACACACCTCTCTGTCTAACCCTGCACTTACTGTGGCGATTTAATCAACCCACTCATCCCTACACTCCAAGTAGGACCTCGAAAAGCCTATCCAACCCTGCACTCCATATGATGTCATCTCGGGTTTCCCGACAACAATGATCATCAGCATTGTCCACGACCCTCATGGTATGGAGGACTATCAGTGTGCAGATAAACTGCCAATCTCATATATTACGTAACAATGCTAGCGTATAAGTTGTATGGTGCAATACGAAATACCGCAGTACAGACATGCAGTATGAACTACCAAGTCAGATATAAGTACGTAGCATAGCTAACGTACATGCGGTACGGTGCAATGCAGCATTCTGCTATACTGTCTATACGATGTCATCCTAGGTTGCCCGGCAATAATGATCAGCTATGCAGTTGAACTACTAGATCAAATTAGTCTTCCTTCTCTTCAACATCCCAACCCAAGATGGTTTATGCAAATGTATGAATGCAAATGTAGTAACTCAGAATACAATTTTAGACAGTCATTCAGAAGCAGTCATTCAAAAACGGTCAATCACATTTAGTCAGTCAGAAGGATGTACACTCATGTATTCCATTTCAATAACAGATTAGTCACACAATCAATCACGAGTATCGCACAAATCCAACCCAATTCAGAGTCACGATTACCCTCAGTCAAGCTTAGTTGAAAGTAGGAACACATTGATTTGCGATTGCAATCAAATTGACTTAAATTCAGAATTTGGCGAGTTAGGGCCACACTCCCATGCGCTCCGGCTTTGTGGAGCAATCCAGGTAGTGTAGGGGTCCAAATGCCCATGTAAAGGGTAGCATACGACTGTGTGACAGAGGCACACGTCCATGTGAAGCAGGGACACGATCGTGTGAACAGGTCGTGTAACACACACCTGTGTAGAATCCTTAGGCCACAAAGCAGTCACACGGCCTTGTGTCCTAAAGCACACGCCTATGTAGGAACCCTAATTTCCCAAATTAGTTACACGACCATGTGTCTCATAACACACGCCCGTGTGGAAGCCCTAATTGCCCAAATCAGTCACATGGCTGTGTGTCCAATGGACACGACCGTGTGGTTTCCGAAAAAAATCCCCAAATCAACCACATGCACGTATGGCCAGGCCGTGTGGCACCAAAATTTGCCCTGAAACCCTAGTTTCCAAATCGACACGGCTGTGTGCCACGGCACACGCCAATGTGGCCAATGGAGAGGTCACAAAACCACTCCAAAATGGCCCCAAAACACCGTTTTGGCCACCCAAACCGTCCCTAACCATTGCCCTAACAATAACCATCAGAAAGTGATGATTTACCATCACTTCCATCGACTAAAAACCCAGAACCCACAAATAGCATACGATAAAGCAAAACCGAACACAAAATCTACAAAAACAAAATAGTGTAGTAAGAGTTTAAATCCCACACCTGTTTCGACAATGAAGGAAATGACAGATGAGCTGAAAATCGAAGCCCTTTGAACACCACAACACTATGATTCAAAAAGGAAGGGAAGAAAACAAAAAAAAAACAAAACCCAGAAAAAGAACAGAAAAGAACGTGCAAAAGAAAAATAACCATAAAAATAATAATAAATAATAATAATAAAGAAAATTAACAAAATAATTATCTTAACTTAAAACATAAATAAATAAAATCTTTTCCAAAATGCCCACACAAAGACTTGAACTCAGAACCTTGAGGTCTGCTAACACTCACTCAACCACCAGACCAGGAGGCCCATTCTACCAGTAAAATGTGCAACTAAAGTCATATGTGCAGCCTCCTCACTGTCCCTATGCTCAAATCCCAAAACCTCTTGGCTCAAAATTCGGGGCGTTACACAACCATATCCTCATGTTGCTTTTGAAGCTCAGGAGTCATGGTGGCAAGCATTAGAAACCTATGTCTAACATGTCATCAAGATTATTCTTATAAGCATCCTTGTTAACTCTAGAGGCATTAGTTGTTGGTTCATTAGGAACGGGTTCTTCAATGACATATAACTTCCGTTCTTGTTTGAGGACAATTCTCAAGTTACAGAACCAGACAGGGAAGTTCAAGCCATTCAACTTGTCCTTCTAAAGGACAGATCTTAATGATAAAGAGTTTGTGTTTTTTTCTATAATAAATCTACAATAAAAAAACATGCTTATGAGTAAATTTACTAGGTTCACTACGAACGTTTAAAAGTACTTTATTAAAAGATGCTCCCATTATTTTATTCAAAATTAATAACCCTCAAATATTAATTTCAAAAAATCCTTTCTCTAAATTTTTCTAGTGAGCAAAGATTCATATTTCGCCTACTCTTAAGTCAGTTTTGGCATTTCTTTAAAGATTACGGTTATTTAGGTAAGAAATATTTGCTAATTACATCCTATGTAACTCTTTATTTGGTGAACAACTCTTGTTCCAATCATCTCATTATCAACCAAATCTCTTGCCTCTAGGTTTCCAGTCCTATTAGAGTAACATAGTTAAGTTATTAACCAATATTATAACTGAAGAGTATCACTTGCTTATTCTACACATTTGAACAAGATAGATACAAGTAATTCGCTTTAGCAGAACCCACTTTGTATCGATCGAGGCTTTAACAAGAATAAATATTGAAAGGAAATCTTAACTTAATATTTTATTGAGGATATTAAATAAAATTTATCTCACCATTAATGTTCAACTTTAATCCATTTTATTTATTTATTAAAGTTGATTGTATCAATATGCTATAACATACATACTAACATATCATTTATTAAAGGTGGTCCCTCACAAGCCAATGAGAGAACCGATAGGAATCCTAAGGGTGTAAGTCACTTCACAAGCTTCTTTTTTCACTTTAATAGCCTAACCTTCAGCTCCTCTAGTCTGAAGTAACTTGTACAATTTACAATTATAGAAACTTGTTTTACATACGATGGAGTGAGATGAGAAGAGAAATAAAAAGGAAAGATAGAAAGGCGCAACACACAAGCCATATTTATAAAATTAAAACCTTTTTAAATTATAAATTAAATGGGCTATAAGACTATAACCATGCATTTCAAACATCGTGCATATCAACCATAGCAAACAACATATGATATGTATTTATTAAACGATTGTTAATGTGAATTACAAAATTGTCCTACTATTAATGTCGCCAACCCAAAGGGGTCAATGGGCGGAGCCCTTTATAGGGGAGAGAAGGTGGAGCCCCCTTGAGGGGTCCCATTGCCTGATCAATGGTAGACCCTGGTTAAATATAAGAAACTGTGTTCAGCTCTCTATGGAAAAAAACATCTCTGATTGTAAATTTTTTTTAGCAAAACAAAATATTTTTCAAAATCAAAATATTTTCAAAATTTTGATCTATGAGTGTTCTTACTGAAACAACTTTTGTTCCTTAATTTTCAAATGTTACCAGCAAGTTAACTATTAACTTCGAATAATGAAAACCCCATTACCCTAAGGTAGATTTGTTAACAATTAACAAATAATATATCAGTTTCAATAGGCATTGAAATCAATGATTAACACTAAATTAGTTACTTTCAGGAACAGGTTATCATATTTGTTAAACAGATTACATATACGATTTATTAAACAGATTACATGTATCAAATATACATAAACAGATTGAGTAAATCACATCATACAACATGTATCTCATACAATTGTATCAACCAATAAATTTAATCCCAAATCTATATCGTACAAGTGGCTCTAATACCACTGTTGGAACTTTTGTACGCCTGATGGCGTAGCGAAAAAAATATTCCACCAATCATCAACCATGGATCCATGTATGATGAACGAATCGAGTTGAAACAAGGGTCGAAAATTTACCTTTTCGAAATTGAATGAGCGACATACAACATTGTTGATAGGATCTCTTGCGCAATCTCGATCGTAAACCATAATAATAATGTCTTGGCCTCTACATGATCCATCCATTGAAAGAATGAACAACAAAATTATCTTGAACTTTTTCAAAAAGAAAAAAAAATCAAAAAATGGCTACTAGACCTTTTGATATTTTCTTTTTAGGTAACCCTTACTTACTAATGGATTATATTCTTTTTATTTTCTTTAATATCACATATCGAAATAAAATGAGATTATTCCTTTATTATTAGAGAAACAAATGGAAAGTCAAAAAATAAATTATATTCTTTCCTAAAGACTATCAATTTCCATGTTTTTATTATTTGATCAAAATTAATCATATAACTATTTATATTAATGATTTGATAAACTATATACAATTAATATTTTGATGAATCAATTTCATATATTCATTTTATATATGTTCTCTATTTGTGTACAACAAGTTTGTATCTATAATTTGTTCCATATTTAACTATCAATTAATTTAATTCATGTGATAACTAAATACAATACCAAATGTATTTGGATTCTATTCACTTCAACTATAAGGTGTGACCCTGTAGGTTCTTGTAATGTTAGTAGTAATACTAGAATGTTTCTAATATTACACGCAATAAGTGGCATCTAGCAATGCATTATTGATACCCAAGTTAAAAGAAGTCGCGATTCAATATAACCTTTCTATGAAAATCTTTTCATGTATTTAGATTTGACACTAGTCATGGAATAATAACACTTGCATAGTTTAATCAGGTATTTCTTAATATTCTGAGTAGACTACAATAAAAAAATAAATGTGATATTTCATATCAACTTTTTCAAGCATGGTCATGCATTTCTAGTCTCACTGCATCAAGAGGCCTAAGATATTGCTTCCATTATATAGGAGGAACAAATCCTATCTTGATCAACCATATCCCTCTACATAGATTGTGACATACCCAACATCGGTCTTTGTAGTATAACCTGTTATGGTAGACGTTTGACTGTGTCAAAATATACAACTCACTATCTTGGGACAATGATGATCTCAACTCTGAGGATCATATATATAGTTATCACTATGTGCAACACCCCAAAATAGGGCCTAGGAGTTTTAGGGATATTTTAGGGATTTTAGCCTTAAAGTGTTCAGAATTTTGTGACATGGTAAACCGAAAATGTTTTCAACTATGGTTTTTAGGAAATCAAATCAATTTTTGAAAAAGTGTTCTAGAAAACTTAATTTTAGGAAAAGGACTGATTTGCGATAGAGTCAAAATTATGAGCATTTATGTTGTAGTTTTACCAAAATTTTAAAATAGACCTATTTCTTTCCCCTCACCTTCATTTTTTCGCTAAAGTCTTCTCCATCTTTATGCTTTAGCTATCCCTTCCTCCCTTAGCTCCTCTATTTCATTTTTTTTCATCAAACCTTAATTCAATTGATTTCCTCCATTTCCATAGCATTAATCTTCATAGCAATTTCAAGAAAAACACTCAAGATACTATTAATTTCTTCATCTTTCTCACTTCTGGGTTTCTCGACTTTGCATAAAAAAATCTATGTCTTTCTAGAAAACGTGTTCTAGAAATTGTGATAGAGTGTTCTAGAAAACTTAATTTTAGGAAAAGGACTGATTTGCGATAGAGTCAATATTGTGAGCATTTATGTTGTAGTTTTACCAAATTTTTAAAATAGACCTATTTCTTTCCCCCCACCTTCATTTTTTTGCGAAAGTTTTCTCCATCTTTATGCTTTAGCTATCCCTTCCTCCCTTAGCTCCTCTATTTCATTTTTTTTCATCAAACCTTAATTCAATTGATTTCCTCCATTTCCATAGCATTAATCTTCATAGCAATTTCAAGAAAAACACTCAAAATACTATTAATTTCTTCATCTTCCTCACTTCTAGGTTTCTCGACTTTGCATAAAAATCTACATTTTTCTTCCATCGAAGGTAACCGTTCGTCTTTCTATTTTTTTTTAAACGTAATCTAGTCTCTAAAAATAAGTTAATAGTCATTTAATTACATGGTTTAAATAAAAGCATAATTGCCAAAAAACCCTCAATGTTTTGGGGTTTTTGGTTTTGTGCCATTGACCTTTTTATTTTTTGATTGACACCCTCAATATTACAATTTTTTAAGAAATAAGCCCAATTTTAACGGTAAACTAGAGTTGACCGTTAATCAAACTGTAGGTCAACATGGTAGCCCATGTGGTATGCCACATAAGCGCACAATGTCATAGATGATGTCATCTATTTAATAAATTTTTTTCTCTCATTTTCTCTCTTTCCAAACACCATTTTTCTTCTTAAAAACACATGGTTGGCTCATTTCATCTACAAGATTTTCCATTACCATGATTATAATCATGCTTTTGTGTATTTCTTGTAAATCCACACTATACTTTTAGCTTAAAATCATTGTTTTTTTTTCTCCACTGTCGGCTGCCTTTTTTGCTCTCATTTTCATACCAAACACCATTTTTCCTCTTCAAAACACATGGTTGGCTCATTTCATCTGCAAGAATTTGCATTACCATTATTATAATCATGCTTTTGTGTAATTTTTGTAAAACCCCACCACACTTTCAACTTAAAATCATTGTTTTTTTCCCCTACTATTGGCTGCCTTTTTTTCTCTCTTGCTAAACACGATTTTTCTTCTTTAAAAAACAACATCTGGTTACTTCTTTAATTTGGGTTTCAAGCAAAGCTAAACCCATTAACATTCACGTGTAAGCTTTTTTTTCTCTTTAATTCATTTACTGTCATCAAAATCTATTTAGTTTCTATTACTGGGTTTTCAAAAACCAATTATTTAGTGATCAAATTCTGTTTGTTTCGTTGGTTTATTTTGAGTTCTGATTAGTTTTTGAAATTGGGTTTTTAAAAATAAGGAAACAATCAGAGTTGAAAACTAAGCCAATCGATCAAAACTTGATAAAAAAAATCCATGGCTAAAATCAACAGTTAGAGGGAAAGAGAGAAAGAGGGAAGAAGAAAGAAAATTAAAAAAAAATGTTAAATAGATGACATCATCTATGACTTCGTGCACTTATGTCGCATGCCACATGGGCTACTATGTTGACCTACAGTTTAATTAATGATCAACTTATGTTTACCGTTAAAACTGGACTTATTTTTGAAAAAATTGTAATGTTGAGGGTGCCAATTAAAAAATAAAAAGGTCAAGGGTACAAAAACAAAAGCCCCCAGGCGTTGAGGGTTTTTTTTTTGCAATTATGCCTTAAATAAAAGTAAAAAATTAGGTCGTTAATGGTGGATTTTGGGATTTTGAATAAAAACGTGGTTTCAAATTTATTTTCAAATTGTTTTAACATGATTAGAAGGTTTCTAAACTTACTTTGAAGTTTCGTTAAGGATTTCTCAAGTTTTAATGAATTTTCATCATAATAGCCTTTGTATGTCAAAAAATATTAACACTGTGAATTGAGAGATTTTGTGTAGTTTAAAGGTTGGGAATTAGTCATAGATAAATATGTAGACGAATGGAATTCATTTCATGGAAAAAAATTAAGTGTAGACTGAGATATTCAAATTCTAAGTTTTTTATGTCGAAGGTTTTGGTTATAAGAGAACTTAGATTAGGATTATGTTTTTTACTGTTTGAGGTAAGTCATTGGCTGATTGTTTCTTTTTTATTTGTGTGGTTTGTCTTGTTGAAGCATCATAGTTGATAGGACCTTCAACTAGTAGAAAAAAGGCAAAGAAAAGCTTGTTTGAGATTTCATCTTTTCGGTGAAAGCATATTTGGTAAGTGTTTTGAAATCGCTGCTCGTAGATGATTTATTGTGTAAATTGGGAATTTAGAGGTAGCCTAAACCCCTACTCTAAATTCTGAGTATAAGTCCTCTTATACTAAGATTCATTATGATATATGTGTGCTTGTGCAAATATGGAAATATGAATGTATATGTGATGCGATGACATGTGTTATAAGCTTGTGATGACTGTTGTGAAAGTGAATATGTGAGAATGTTATTCATGCCAAGTGACAGTGATTATATTGTGCTAATGTTATGAATATGCAGTGAATATATGTAGAAAATTGGTAAGTAATGTGTGATAAAATTTTGGATATTTTGGCCTTGTGACCTTATGAGACCGTTGGATATAGTTGGCATGCCATAAGATTGAGAGTACTCACCTTTGTGTTGTAATTTTGGGCATTGAGGCCTGAGACAGTTTTGGAGAGATAAGGGAATGTGAGCTAAGCTCCATTCACTGGGATATATTTGGTTGTTGGAGCGTGTTAGCTATATGCTTCACTTATGGGACATGTTCGACTCTACAAGTCATTTGGTGTGCTGGAGATCCTTGTATCCAATGAGTTATGATAGTGCCCACTTTTATGTTTCATAACTCAAGTGTCAAATTATCATTATTTATGATAGCTATTTAAAGTGATATATGCTTAAAAGCTAAGGTGATTACCATGAAAATGACCTAGTATGTTATGCATGAGTAAATATAATATGACACTGAAGTTGGGACTGTTGTAATTATGCTATATAGTTATTGCTAATGCATGAGGACTTGTTTGTGTGGTATTTATTCTGAGTATTTACTAAGCTTGTTAAGATCACCCACTCCTTTTAAATCATTATAGATAAGTAGTGTCGGTGTGAGCAATATGGCTTTTGAGGGGTGATCCAAGCCAAAACTTTAATAGCTATTTGTAAGTGTTTATTTGATTTTTATGTAGACTATATGCTATGATTAATAAGTTGATTACATGTTTATTTTTCTTAGAATCTATGGATTTAAAGTATGTTTTATTAGTTTCTTGCTTAGTCATGATTTTGATGTTTTGGACTGATATTTCAGACTTTTTGGTGTCCATTTGATGCATGATGTTTGTGTTTTAATTGATATGGATTATATGCTTGAAACTACTATAATATTATGGTCTGGAGTAGAGGTATCGATATTCGGGTTTCAAAAATGATACCTCTGTGATTTTCGGAAGTCAATTTCGTAAGTTGGTATCGATATTTTATCATAAGTATCGATAGCTGGGCTAAACTTATTGATACTTTTTTAGTGGTACCAATAATTTTTGAGTCTTTGGTTTTAAATAAGAAATAGTAAGCAGTTTGGGTATCGATTTTCCAAGTGGTATTGATATTACTTGAGAGAAATATCGATACCACACCTTCACTATTGATACCTATGTAACAATTTTGAAATTTTTGCTAAAAGGTCCAAAAGCATGTTAATTGATGTTATAAGCTCAATGGAAGTATGTTTAGCATGATCTATTGATGGTTAATAAATGTTTGTCTTAAAAATCCATAAAAATGCCAAGACGAAAAGATGTTTACATAAAATGTAATAATTCATGTGTGTATAATGCGTGACGGTGGTGTAACGTCCTAGTATTTGGGCTCGGCAAACGGGCCAGGTATACGGTGTTACACTATGAGTAATGTTGTGAATATTGCATAATAATCCAAGAACCATACTCATAGCAAGTCAGTCCAATATGTTATTCTCTAACATATACTCATGTATCGATTTTGACATCCCTATGTCAATGACAACACTTTGTCATCAATCAACTACACATTAATCTCAATGCATTATCATTGTCCAAGCCCACAATAATACTTGACTAAGGACCTTTTAAAAATAATCATATTGTTCTCAGGATCAAGACTTTATTATTAATCAGTTTATTTGTATACATAGAAAAAGAAACTAAATAAAAATGGCAATGCCTTATATTAACAAGAAAGGTAAAACGAGTATGTGATTACAATCATCTTATAATTGGCCTTTGGGCATACTCTAACATATTGCGCATACATGCCATACCAATATGTTCTTCAATACTTCAAAATGCAACACATGAAGCAAGATCAAAGCATTATGTATATATAGACATTAATGTTCACAAAGTTACCAACTTAACCAAAATACCAGTTTTAACTAATATATACCATTTCAAACCACAAATTGCATATACATATATGTAACCAAAGCCTATTTACATGCCACTTATAACATATCCCTAAATGATAAATAATCTACCGAGTCATTGAACGAGTAGTGTGAGCTCTGACTTTATTCCAACCGAGTGCAAAACTTCTGATGATCTACAAGAAATCAAACAAAGCAAACATAAACAACACAATACAAAGCAAACATAAACAACACAATGCTTAGTAAGTTCGTACAAAATTAACATAACTTATTCGAGTTTAATATAATTTAAGCATTGAACATACAATTTATACAAGTAAGAAACATGGTATTCTTTCATTGCCTATATAAACCACAAACCAACAAGATTAGATCCTTCACAATATAAACATCAAAAATTTTCATGCTTATGAATCTTATTCAAGTGAACATTCTTGGTACATATATCACCATTCACTTATAACAAATCATACTATCATTTATGTTCCATATGTCCCGTTTTTACCCGATGAACTATAACGAAATAACATTGGATATACGAGATAACAATGCTCACACAAGCTGTGAAAATGGGGCTGCTCACACGATCAGTGGGTCGAAATGATAATGTTACATGATGCTGCTCACATGAGATTGAAGAATCTGCAACAAATGACATGTCATTTGTATCCTAGTCGTGCACCAAGTTCATACAGGCCTGAATTTATATCCATATCATTCATTTCATAAACATTATCACATACTCAACAATTTAGCTGTATAAATTCCCATTTTCAATCATATACCTCATTTATACCTTACTTCACAATTTAGTCCAACTAGTATTCAAAAATATCATTCCATAACAACTCATTACATGATATAAATACATACCAAATCACAACTCAATTAATAGTTATATGAACTTACCTAATTCAAAAAGTAGCAAACAATACACCAAGGACTACTCAACAATTTTTCATTTTTGGCATTTATCTATCGATTGTTCATTTCTTTATCTATAATATAATTTAATTCAGTTAACCATTCAAATACTTTAAAATATCTAAACACATGCATATGACCCTTTTTTAACATTTTACATTATAACCCTAAATTTTTACCTTTTATTCAATTTAATCCTTAAAACCAAAACTTACACATTTTTCACAATTCAACCAAAACCTTTAGTGAAGAATTCAAAATAGTCCCTTAGCAACCCCTAACTTACTAAATTTTACAAGAATTTCTTGTTAAATTCAATACTTTATCAATTTAGTCCCAAATCTCAAAACTAACTAAAATTGCTTCACAAAATTGTCCTATTTTCACACCAAGCTTATAATCTATCAACTAACCTCAAGAACATCTAAAAATCATTAACCGAAAGTCCCAAAACCTTTAACATTTTTACAAAATAATACTCGGGTTAGCTAGATTGAGCTACAACAATCTCAGAAACATAAAATTTACAAGAGATAGAAGAAAATTTCACTTACATCGAAAGAATCAAGCTTGACCAATTCTTCCTTGTATAAAAATGGTGTTTTTGGTTGGGAAATGTTTGAATGAATAAGATGATAGCTTGTTTTTCATTTGTTTATGATTTTAATTACTTAAATACCATTTACCCTTGTAATTAAATTAATATTTCATTAAAAAAAATGCATAACCTGTCCACTTACTATTAATAATGGATAAATTGTCCTAATAGTCCTTAGACATTAATTTACCAAGCACTTAACTATTAAAAATAATTATTGATTGACCGCCTCCAGATGTACCAACGTCTAGAGTAGAAATACTACTTAAAATATGTGAAAAGCGGTATTCGCAAGTATACGGGTCTGGTTGTAATATAGTTATAACAAACTAGGTAAGTACACTGAGGATTGTACCCAAGGGAGGCGAGCACTAAATTAATTCTAATATAAACATAAATAAATCTAAGCAGTACTTTAATTGGACTATAGTACAAAGAATTAAAATAAAGGTTTTGATAAACTATTCTAAAAATAATCAGAAAAGAAATAAATAAAAAGTAAAAAAATGAAAAACAAGAAAACAAATAATCAAATATGTATCAAATTTGGGCATGGGTGTTTACCTCGCCTTGGTAGTCATAATCAACTATCGTCCCGGGTGTAACACCCCTTACCTGTATCCAACACCAGGTCAGGGTCCGAGGCATTACTGGACTCAAACATAAAAATTCATACATAATCGGGCCATTAAATTTTGCCCAAATTAAAACCATTCATTAACATACATATCGTCCCTTATATGGGCCCACGAGGTCCAAAACATACATTAGATGGGGTTCGAGACTAAACTGAGAACTTTTGGAACTTATACAACACTTAAAAATTTTTCTTATTTTGAAGGGTTACACACCCGTATGGGTAGGCCGTGTGATCACACACGCCCGTGTGGCTTGGGAAACGCCTATGTATGACGTCATCAACAAAATAGGGTCACACGACCAAGTCACACGCCCGTGCGCTTAGCCCGTATGGCAAATTAAATTTCGAAAATCAAATGCAGACTTCACACGGACATGGGCGTGTGGCCAGGGCACACGCCCATGTCCTGTGGTTGTATCCTTCACCACAGTTGAGACACACGGCCGTGTCTCTGCCCATGTATTTATACTGGGCATTCTGTTTTACCTAATTAGGATGCAGGGGACACACGGGTAGATCACATGCCTATAGGGCAGACCGTGTGTCATACACGGTCTAGACACATGCCCGTATGTCTACCCGTGTGGACAACTTTGAGGCTATTTGTAACACCCCACACCCAGCCTGGAAGTTTGGCTCGAATCTGGCGTGTCATATTGAAGTGTTTTTCGAAAATCATGTTTCCATTAAAAACCCTTCTTAATAATTAAAAACTTATACCCTTTTTAAACCTTGTTAGAAAACCTCAGCTAAATAACATTCTTAACAACTTTGTAAAAATCTTGGCAGTTGCGGAAGCTTAATTTAAAAACAATTGCAGATAAGTGATTTTTTGAACAATAGTAGTTGCTTTGGAAAATCGTGTTCTAATACTAGCAATTATAAGAACAATAAATAAAATTCCAAATTTGAAATCTAGAAAATTACAATGGCTTTACTACAACCCACATAAAAACATTTAAAAGTAATAATCAAAATTGAAACATAAACAGTGTGTGTGGCTTCCTCCGAGCCCCTCGCAGCTCCGATCCGTCTAAGGGTGGAGATTACGAAAGGTTAATAAGCAGGTGAGTTTACGAAACTTCGATGTGAAATCCCTACTATATAAAAGGATCGGTCATATAAAGGAATTAAAAGTCTGGCCCCAGCCCTACTTACTGTTTCAGTATCAATTGGGCCTTAGCCCATTTTAATAGATAGGACCAGATGGGCCTTAGCCCATTACAGAATAAGAAACATAATTAGAACTAGTATCAAAATGAGAATCGAATCGTAATCGGTGATGTAATCGAATCGAATCAAAATCGAATTAGGTGATGAGAATCGAGAATCGATGATCGTGTAATGAATGAGAATCAGAATGTGAATGCAATCCCAACCCAATCCATCTGTATACACCCTCGTACCAACCTTACACCATGTGGGGAGACAACTCGACCCACCTATCCGCTGCACACCACAGAATTTGCAGCATGGCTGCCAGAACAGATATTGTGACAGAGTCACCAGAAACAGATATTGTGGCAGAGCCACTAGAACATATATTTGTGGCATAGCCACCAGAAACAGATAATGTGGCAAAGCCACTTAACAGAATGCGTGGCACAAAGCCATCGATAAGTGCATTATGTTAGGCACATAGCCATCAACTAGAGTAATATAACCGGCACACAGCCCTAGGTAAATGTGATCGACACAAAGTCGTCAATAACCATATATTGGCACATAGTCTTAGGCAAATACATTTGGCACACAGCCATAATCAGGTTGGCACAGAGCCATATGTAGGTTGGCGCAAAGCCATAATCAAAATAATTGGCTTTAAGCCATTGGTAGTTGTATCATGTTAGGCACATAGCCATCAGTGACGGTAATATAGTCAGCACACAGCCTCGGGTAAATATGATCGACACAGAGTCATCAATAATCATATATTGGGCTTAAAAGCCACCGGTGGATCCACAGTCATCAAGCAACCATACGATCCTAACAGATTAGATCTTCCTTCCTACAAAATCCCAACCCATGCAACATGTCATATATGCAGATTGTCATGCCCATATTTGAATCAAACAATCACAGTCAAGTCATTCATATCACCAACATATATTCACAATCAAATTCGTCAACTACACAGTCCAAGTCAGTCACTTGCCCGCAAGGGCAAAACAGTCATTTAACACCCTAGGGGTAAAATGGTAATTTTACCCTACAAGGGTATTTCAGTAATTCTACCCTACAGGGATATTTCAATAATTTTGTAAATTGAGGGTAAAATGGTAATTCTATAAATCGGGGGTACTTCGCTAATTTTACAAGTCGAGGGTATTTTAGTAATTTTACAGGTCGAGGGTATTTCAGTAATTTCACAAAATCATGGGTATTTTGGTAATTTTACAAACTAGGGGTATTTTGGTAATTTTACAAACCAGGGGTATTTTGGTAATTTTATAAACCAAGGGTATTTTAGTAATTCTACCCTACAGGGGCATTTCAGTAATACTAGCCTACAGATATGATATTCACATAGTCCAATCCAATATTTACTATACAATCAAACAACTTATCCAATTGGGCCCATAGGCCCATTGGGCCCACATAGCCCCTTTCGGCCCATCACGGCCCGAAGTAGCCATTCTACAGCTAGAGTAGTGAGAAATACACACCTAGTAGGAGACTGGAGTTAATCTGCACTCCGAGCACTCTTATCCGACGCCCAACCCAAACGAGCACGTCATAAAGCGAAAGGGATCAGCCAAGAAAGGTACCTTTACTCTCCTCATGGTTCTCTCTATTTAAAGCCAGCTTCGCATCCACTCTTATGCTAGCTTCCCGATGTGGGATCCCTCCATCATCAGAGTTTAAATTCAACACCAACCATTGCTGCCCCCTGTTAGCAAAATAAATGCTCTTTGATTGCCATGAGCTTCGAACCCTGGACCTCCTTGCCAACTCTATGACGCCACCTTCCTGCCTCTTATGTGGCGCTACTTTGCCACTAGACCACAAGGCTTTTTGTGGCACAATTTCTCCAACAATATTCTTAAGGCCTACCTACTACACCCAGGGTTTGATTCACCTTAAACCAAAACTTTTGCTAGAGTCCAGGTTTGAACCCAGGACTTCTCCAACACTTCTCAGCACACTTAACCACTAAAACAAGCCTTCATTAACGAAATTTACATGCACAACAAAATATTATAAGCTACCTTCAACTGCTCCCATGCTCAAGGCCCAAAATTTCGAGGCCCAAATTCAGGGTGTTAAACTATTTTCGAAGCTAATTGCCACCCTTATTTGCACAAACACAAACATGACTTTAAGGGCACTTGACATGGCATAATTGAGTACTTAAACATATACAAATAAAACATGATTATGGCATTATCATGTTAGCTTATACATGCACAAGACACTATACTTTATCAAGCCCATCTTACCAACTCTCACTTAATTCATGGTTATCATCATATTAAACAAATCCCAATTTAATCTTCAAGCATTCATAGCCATAACACATCTCATCACATACACACAACCACTAACCACATCACAATTGCGTGGGCACGTGTATGCTTGAAAAAATAGGCTTACAAACCAATAATCATTATAAGCCATATCTCATGGCCGTATACAAAATGAATCAAATATCATCATAAGCCAACACATTTAGCTAAAGCAAAATGACATATAACAAAAAGACCAAGTCCCTATAAATTCCATACTTAAAATGTTAAGACTAACTATACCCAAATGTCCAATTGATAGTGTGATCAAGTCTCCGATGTCCTTCGATCCCTGAGCTAGCTTGGCGATACTATAGGAAATGGAAAAGAGAAGGGAGTAAGCATAAAGCTTAGCAAGTTCACATGAAAATAAATAGCAACATAATCATGAATATTATACAATTAACATAACATAATTTACATATATGTCATCATACTTTCATAGGCATAACTTACTCATTTTCAATCTTACCAAAAGTTTATCATATACCGAGCTCATTCATATGATTTTTTCATACATACCTGTACCAACTCGTAACACATTCTCATAATTCCTCATCATTGACTTACTTGTCGAATAACCCACTAATTTACCTGTTAAACACTTGGAATACTATCGGATACATGGAAAGGTTGCACATAGTGCTCCATACGTAGCCACATGCTACCTCATATCACATATCACACATTGCTCACTCTCGAGCTAATCACTAGCCTGCTCATACAAGCTAACAGTCAGGACGTAACTGCACGAGTTGCTCACACAAGGTGACGAGATTCGCAACACATCTTTGGGCTACCCACCACCTAGTGAGCGATACAAGACCAGCACCCGAATCACATTACATATATCACATAGTCTCATGAGCTCATAATCACATAGTTCCTAGTGACATGTCACTCGAATCCTAATCTATTCCTAAGGTTCAAACGGGATTTTCTCGATGTCACATCTTCGTTGAACTCGTTTACAATGCCATTCTCATTGACAATAATATCGTTCATATGCTCATTATAACAATTAAACGAAGAAATTCATACATTAATAAAGTATTAAATCATGATACAACATTGCATTATTTATACATGAACTTACCTCGGTACAAAAATAGTAAAAACAAATCTAATCGCTGTACACCTTATTTTTCCCCCAATCAATGTCCGTTCCTCGTTTTTCTTGCTCTATAATACCAAATTTAGCTTATTTAATACACACATTATTCAATTCAGTCCATAACTCATACTTTAACAAAATTACCTTTTTACTCCTAAACTTTCACATATTTATAAATTAGTCTTTAGGCCTATAAAATGAAATATGTCCATTTTCGTTGTCACCCAAGCCTAGCCGAACCTATATCATACTTATAATAGCCCAAATTTTCTTTCAAATCAGATCTTTACCACCTATTTTACAACTTTTGCAAAAAGGTCCTTTTAGGTGTTTTCACAAAAAACTCACTTAGAAAAATATGTTTATCACATATCAAATTTTCATATTCCTCCATTAAACATCAAAATACATGCATGTCACACATGGGTCAATTTTTAAACCCTAACTCAAAATAAGGCTAGAAATAGGTATATCATGCTTCAAGGATCTCAAAAACATAAAGAACATTAAAAACGGGGCTAAGGTGTACTTACAATCGAGCTTGAAAGTTGAAGAAAAACCCTAGCTATGGCCCTTCTTATTTTTGGCACACACAAGAAGAAGATGAGAAAATTTTGCTTCATTTTTCCCTTTTTATTCTTTTATTGACCAAATGACAAAAATTCCCTTGAGGCCTTTCTTTGAAATTTTACCTACCCATGCCCATTTTTGCCCATAAAAATAGAAATTGGGCAAAATTTCTATTTAAGGACCTCTAATTAATAATCCATGGCAATTTCATGCTTAAAACTTCTAGAACTCACATTTTGTAACTTTTGCAATTTAGTCCTAGAAGTTAAATTGGACAATTATTCACAAAATTTCTTCAGGAAACTTTCACAGAATCATGCAAACATGTTATAGACTTCAAAATATTTATAAAATAATTATTTCTACTTTGAATTTGTGGTCTCAAAACCACTGTTCTAACTAGACCTAATTCGAGATGTTACAGCTCTCCCCCTTAGGGATTTTCGTCCCTGAAAATTTTACCTGTAAAAAGGTTTGGGTATTGGTTTCTCATGTTTTCCTCGGTCTCCCATGTAGCCTCTTCAACTCCATGTCTTTTCCATAATACTTTCACAAGGGAAATGCTTTTATTTCTCAATTATTTGACTTCTCGAGCCAAAATCTTAACTGGTTCTTCGCCATAAGTCATATCCGGTCGAATTTCAACCTCTGTTGGTGAAATCACATGCGAAGGATCAGACTGGTATCGTCACAACATAGACACATGGAACACATCATGAATTCTTTCCAACTTACACGACAAAGCTAACCGATATTCTACCAGCCTTATCCTTTCGGTAATCACATACGGTCCAATAAAACATGGACTCAACTTGCCCTTCCGGCCAAATCTGAGAACTTCCTTCCATGGAGATATTTTTAGGAATACTTTATCACCAACCTTAAACTCAATCTATTTCCGTTTCAAATCCGCATAGGATTTTTGTCTATCCGAAGCAGCTTTCAAACAATCACGAATTACCTGCACTTTTTCTTCGGTTTCTCTAACCAAATCAACTCTGTGAATCTAACTCTCTCTAAGTTCGGTCTAATACAAAGGCGTCGGTACTTACGTCTATACAATGCCTCGTAAGGTGCCATTTACAAACTCGACCGAAAACTGTTGTTGTAGGTAAATTCTACCAACTGTAAATACTTTTCCCAACTATCTTGGAACTCAAGAACACAACACTGCAACATATCTTCAAGAATTTCAATTACCCGCTCTGATTAGCTATCAATTTGCGGATGGAAAGCAATACTAAAGTTCAGCTTTGTACCTAAAGCCTCTTACAACTTTTTCCAAAACCGCAAAGTGAACCTCGGGTACTCTGTGCAATCTCACTATTTTTGAAATATACAACTTGGCTAACTTATCAAGTGAATAGTCAGTGTGTACTGGGATAAAATGAGCCAACTTTGTCAATCGATCTACAACAACCCATATAACATCTTTCTTTCTTGGTGTCAAAGGTAAACCTGTCACAAATCTATAGTAATTTAGTCCCACTCCCACTAGGGAGCCATCACAGGTTGCAGTAATCCAGAAAGTACTTGGTGTTCAACTTTTACTTGTTGACAAATCAAACATTTAGAAACAAACTCTAAAATGTCTCTTTTCATTCCTAACCACCAAAAAATTTTCTTCAAGTCATTATACATTTCGTACTACCCAGATGAATAGAAAAACAACCACTATGCGCCTCATGCAAAATCTTCTGAATTAACTTGGTGTTTTTAGGAATACAAATCCTATCCCAGAACATTAAGCAACCATCGAAACCAATCCAAAAATCTGATTCAATACCTGACTCACACGGAACTCTCTTGTCTTGCAACTCACTTTCACTTTTTTGAGCTTCATAAATCTCTTGGAGAAACATCGATCTATCTCTCAACTCAGCTAGAATCAAACCATCATCTGATAAAGCCAACTGAGTATTCATTGTAACAACCCGGTTTAGACCCTAATCGGAATAGTGGTTTTGGGACCAGAAATTTGAGTCAGAAAAATATTTTAATATTATTTGTGGTGTCTACCGCATGTTAATTTATATGTGTGAAAATTTCGTGTGAAAATTTTATCATTTGTGTCCTTGATTTAATTAAAAGGACTTAATCGCGTAAAATGTAAAAATGGCTAGCTAATTGTTAAAGTGCTACATTGCTATTGTTTTTATAGTGTGGAGTCCTTAAGATGAAATTTCACCCTTGAAACCATGCATGGACTGTATTAGACTTGATATATATAGTTTGGTTATTAAATTAAAAAGGTTAATATGGTAAAAATGCAAATTAATAATGTTATAATAAAACAAAAATTAAAATAGCCATGTAATTGTTCATCTTTTGACCGAATTTAACAAATAAAAAGAGAAAGAAAAGAGTTTTAAAGGTTTGGCCCTTGTGTTCTTCAAATTAGGTGTGTAATTTGTTCAGTTTTTGATAATTTATACGTTTTTGAGTTTGTTGTTTCGAGTACTAGCTAGCCCATGCTTGAATTTTTGAATTTGATGATGCATTCATGAATTTCCATTGATGATAACTTGTAGTTTTTGTTGTTTGATGGTGGAAAATAAAAATATGTTGTTAGATTAATATGTATAATTAAGTGATTTTTTGTAAAAATGTCTATTTAGGATTAAATTGTGAATTTTGTTAATTAAAGGGTCAAAATATGAAATCAATGGGCTTCTAGGGACCTTAGTGAAATTCGGCCAAACATGGGTATGGTGAAATTTTTAATATTTTGTGTTTTGTGAAATAGGGACTAAATTGTGAAAAATGTGAAATGTTTGAGACAAAAGTATAATTTGCCCATTTATATGTGTTTGGATTAAATTGAATGAATATGTTAATAACAAGTTAAATTTGTATTAATTTAGATCATGAAAAGAGGAAATTGGATTTGGATCGGGGGAAATCTAAAGTTATCGAATAGTTGTCCCAGTTCATTCGTCTTTGTCAAAGGTAAGTTCATAAGTAAATAAATGTCATTGAATTCGATTGTATATATTTTAATAGTGCTGAATTGAATTATTACTTGTGTATATGTATATGCCAAATTGAATTAAGCATGGGAGCAATATTTACGAGCTTGAATTGACTGAGTTACGACGTCTGAAAGCCCCGTACAAACCTTAGGAATAGTTAGGATACATATGTCATGGCATAGGATTCCGATATGTGATTTCGTGTAAGACCACGTCTGGGACGTTGGAATCGATTTGTGATTTACATGTTAGACCATGTCTAGGACATTGGCATCGTATATGAGTTCGTGTAAGACCCTGTCTGGGACAATGACATCGATATGTGATTACATGTAAGACCACGTCTGGGATGTTGCCGTTGTACGAGATTTTCGACTATCCGAGTATCCTTATTAATTCCAAATGGTTCAACGAGCAATATTGAGTTAAGATAGAATGTGAAATCGAGCTAAAAGGTCAGGTATGTACTAAGTTAAATGATTGAGTAGTAAGGAAAGTATATACTTTATGTGAATATATGAAATGTGCATTATGAAAGTGAGAGTTAAATATGCTTATGAATATATATGTATTTGGCCAAGTGGAAAAACAATGCTAAAGTATATGTATTGATATATGAAGTTACAAGCTTGATAATTATATATGTGGTTATGGTTGGTATGATTCGGTTTAATTATATTGAATTCTAAATGTCATTGAAATGATTTATTTGCTTATGAATTACTAAGCTATTCAAGCTTACTGTACGTGTGTATGTTCTTTGTTTTTATAGATTTTGGAAGCTAGTTACGAGCTCGGGGATCATCAAGGAAATCCGTCACACTATCGATCGTTATTTCGGTATTATAAAAGTTTAAAACTATGAACTTATGGCATGTACAGGCTAGCCTTTGTGTTAGTTGATTTTGGATTTGTATATATATGAGCCATGTGAAAATGGCTTGTAATGAAGCTTATGTTTATGTATTTTCAGTTGTGATATAAGTTCATGTTAGGTATATATATTTATTTTGGCGTAAAGTAACCATTTATGGCTTATGTTTAGTTCTTTTGGGTAAGTTTGATATATGTGGTTGATGCATGTGTTTGAGATACATATTCGAAACATGAATCAATTTGGAAATTGTTTTTAAAGTAAATTATGCATTCGGTTATGGAATAGACTTTTTATGAAAGTATATTTCATGATATATATATATATATATGTGTGTGTGTGTGGTGTTGGGTTATATGGATTGGTTTGATTAATGAGTTAGGTGACGGTTGAATATATATGGTATTGTTTATGTCCATTCGGTTATGTTTTATACTTGTTGTGGGAATTATGTTTCATGGTATATATGTAATGTTCCGATATATGATTCGATAGTAGGTAATAAAAAGAATGATGAATAATCGGCCATGAAATTAGCTCATTTGGAAGTGTATTTTATGGTATAATTTGTGTGGATGTATATGTGTTTTGGCTTGAAAAATGATGTGGAAGATAGATGTGATTTTTTTTAGTATGATTTCAATTATGAAAGTTGGTTATACAAATGAGTTTATTTTGTAAATTGATAAATGGAAAATGATGTTTACTTTTAATCTAGTATATCGGTAAATTTGGTATGGTAAAGACATGAATATGATTATTTAGTTAAATGTTAAAGTCATATGTGTGAAAGTGTGTTTATAATTGTTTTGGTTATTTTGTGAGTTAAATTAGGTTATAATGCATGTTTATATTCGGATTATGATGGTAAATGTGCTTGTATATATCATACTTGAATGTTTTATCATATAGGTTTGGCTTTATATAGCTCTTTGGATGGCTGAAAGTTTTATGTTTGAACATGATTTATAGCAATCAAAATAGGCATGAAGTGTTTAATATTGGTATTCGTAAATGGTTCAAATAGATATGGTCATATGTGCATGGTTTTGTGACTAGAAAAGAGGTATGTTTAGTCTTAAATCATATTTGTTTAAATGAAATTATATGTAAATGTATGACCATTATCAATTCCGCATATGATATTGGACATAAAGTTTTGTGATATGATTTGTTTGGTTTATTAAGTGCATGTGTAAAATTATGAAGTAAAATGTTTGATTATTTATTTAGTATTCAAATACCATTTTAATAATGAGAATATGATTTGTGTATAAATATATATATATATATATATATATATATATACCTATGTGAATATATTATGTTCGGTAATGCCTGTAATCCCTAGTCCGGCGATGTATACAGGTTAAGGGTATTACATTCACAGCCTTCAATGCAAACAACGACTTCCTACTCAAAGCATCGGTGACCACATTCGCCTTTCCCAGGTGGTAGTCAATCACTAACTCGTAATCTTTTAACAACTCCAACCATCTCCTTTGTCATAGAATTTTATGATCAGTGAATACTCGACATTACTCGCCATACAAATGATGTCTCCAAATCTTCAACACAAACACAATGACGACTAGCTCCAAATCATGTGTCGGATAATTTTTCTCATGCAGTTTCAGCTGCCTCGAGGCATAAGCTATCACCTTGCTTTCTTGCATAAGTACACAACCCAATCCATTCAAGGATACATCACTATAAACCAAAAATTCTTTTCCCGATTCAAGTTGTAATAAAATTGGAGCCTAGGTCAACAATGCATTTAGTTTCTCAAAAATTTGTTGGCACTTTTCAGTCTATTCGAACTTGACATCTTTCTGTAACAACCTCCTCATAGGAGTAGAAATCATGGAAAATCCTTTAAAAAATCGTCTGTAATAACCGGTGAAGCCTAGAAAGCTTCTAACCTCTTACACATTCCTCGGCCTTTTCCATTCAACAATAGCCGAAATCTTTGTAACACCCCTTACCCATGTCTGACGTTGGGATAGGGACGAGGCATTACTGGACTTAAACATAACCAATCATACAAAATGGGGCCATAAAATTTCATCCAATTTAATACCATTCATGTAGATGCATATCGTCCCTATTATGGGCTTACGAGGCCCAAAACATACATTGGATTTGGTTTGAGACTAAACCGAAAACTTTGGAAAATTCAGAAAATTTTTCATCAAAACAGGGGTCACATGTAACACCCCGTACCCGAGACCGTTGCCGGAGTCGAACACGAGGTGTTAACGGACTTAATTCATTAATTAAACAGCTCATACAATTCATTTTAAAATTTCCAGACAAGCTGGCTAACTGCATCACAGTCGCTTTAAAAATCATATCTCGAGTTACGAAACTCGAAATCCAATTCCGTAAATTTTTCCTGAAACTAGACTCATATATATATCTACTAATTTTTTCTAGAATTTTGGTTGGGCCAATTAGTACAGTTTATTAGTTAAATTCTCCCTGTTTCAGGGTTCAACTACTCTGACCTCAGTGTATTACGAATCAGATATCTCCTGTACAGAGCTTCAATGACTATGCCGTTTGTCTCTAATAAAACTAGACTCAATAAGGAATCTATACATATAAAGCATGACTTCTAATTATCTTTGTAAAATTTATGGTGAATTTCCAAAGTCAGAACAGGGGATCCAGAAATCGCTCTGGCCCTGTTTCACAAAAATTTAAACATCTCATAAAATATAGCTCATATACCTGTTTCGCTTATTCCATATCAAAATAGACTCATCAAGATTCGATTCCATAACTTATTCATTATTTAATTCCATTTCTACTATTTTTAGTGATTTTTCGAACTCACGTCACTGCTGCTGTCTGAATCTATTTTATGGTAAATTTTACCTATTTCATGGTTTCCATGGATTAGCTAGCAATTTGACATACATAATACCAAATATGATCATGATTAGCCATTCCAATGGCTAATCATTACCAAGCATTTCTATCTCCATACCACTCAATAACCATATCATAAGACCATATATACAAAATGATTATAATGCTATACATGCCATACTCAAAATATACAAGCCATTATGTCAAGATGGTATACGGATAGTGTGAGCGTGCCTCCGACCGTTTTCGATTTCCTAGCTAGCTTTTCAACACTACAAGGAATGAAAAGGAGGGAGTAAGCATAAATGCTTAGTAAGCTCACATGCAAATAGCAAGTAACATAACCATATAAGCAAACATAAAACATCATTTGCATAATCATCACCAAGACATTCATATCACCTTTTCATTTATCATCTTACCATATTGTTGTTATATCGAGTTTTCAACCTGAGGGTTAAGTACATACCTGTTCAAATTATCCATTTCACAACACTTACCAATACGTCCCTTTCATCTTGAGTATTCCTCCATTTGAGTAGAACTTTACCCGTTGAACACATCGAATATAATTCGGATACATGGATAACTTGCACATAAGTGCCACATATGTAGCCAAGCTACCATGTAACCCGCCCATAAGTGAACTCGGACTCAACTCAACGAGCTCGGGCGTTCGCATCCATAAGTGAACTCGGACTCAACTCAACGAGTTCGGATGCCTAGTTACATCTCACGAACTCGGACTCAACTCAACGAGTTCGGACATTCGCATCCATAAGTGAACTCGGACTCAACTCAACGAGTTCGGATGCTGAACCATCCTAGTGACATGTCACTTGTATCCTAATCTATTCCTAAGGTTCAAACGGGCTTTTTCCTCGAACACTTATTCTTGCCGTCTTCCGTAGAATGCCGAAATCAATACTCGGTAACAATTATATTTAACAAGTAGCTCACATAATTTACACATTATTTGAAATTAACCACAAAGCATACATTTCATAATGAAATTCAGCATAACACATAATTAATATCAATAACTTAAAAATAACAATTATGCTACATTATTTACACATGAACTTACCTCGTATGCGAAAATTGCTATTTTTACCATTTCGTCCACAACTTGGTATTTTCCCCATTTTAGCCCAATTTCAGTTTTCCTTGCTCTATCATTTAAAATATAGTCTAATTAGGACTCACATTATTCAAATTGACCCAAAATCATATTTTTGAAAAATTACAATTTTGCCCCTAAACTTTTGCATATTTACACTTTTGCCCCAAAGCTCGTAAATTAAAATTCAGCCTATTTTCTTATGTTTTATGACATGCTGATCATTTTTCCTTCTATGGCAACATCAAATTCTCACTCTAACATGTACTTATGACTATTAGGTATTTTTACCGATTAAGCCCTTTTGCTCGTTTTCACTTAAAACCGAGTAGCACAAGTTGTCTAACATAATTTAAAACCTCATATTCTATCATAAAACACCAAAATACACAAATTTCAACTATGGGTATTTTTCCAAATATAAACCCTAGGTTAAATTATTGCTAGCATAAGCTAAATCGAGCTAGGGACTCCAAAACGTAAAAATCATTAAAACGAGGCTAGAACGAACTTACAATCGAGCTTGGAAGCTTGAAAACCCTAGCCATGGTTTCTCCTTGCTATATTCGGCCATGGGGTTGAAGATGAGCAAAATTGGCTTTTAATTTTGTATTTTAATTCATTTTACCCTAAATGACCAAAATGCCCTTACTACTAAACTTTCCAAAATTCCATCCATGTCCAATTTTTGTCCATAGACTTAGAAATTGGTAAAATTACTCTTTAAGGACCTCTAATTAATAATCTAATTCAATTTTATGCAAAATACTTCTAGAACACAAGTTTTGCAATTTATTCAATTTAGTCCCAAATTTCAAATTAAGCACTTTATGCATAAAATTTCTTCACGAAATTTTCACACAATCATGCAATCATATCATAGACCTTAAAATAATCATAAAATAATTATTTATATCTTGGATTTTGTGGTCACGAAACCACTATTCCGACTAGGCCCAAAATCGGGATATTACAACTCTCCCCTTGAGGATTTTCGCCCCGAAAATCTTACCGTAAAAGTGGTCTTCACTTTTAATCTCATATTTGGTGTCAAGAACTTGCACTTAGACTGTACCTCCAATACATCTCTTCAATTTCTCATATGATCTAAAAGCTTACAGTCTCAACTCTCAACTGTTCTTAAATTTTCAACCCTTCTCAATTTCCCATGATATCATGACATAAAACCTGGATCTCAACTTGATTTAATGGAGACCGGAATTCCAAGAAATCCGACAATTAAAGAGACCTGAAATTCCATGAATCGATGAGTAGGAATTCATTCAATCTGAGATGTGATTTATAGATCTCGCCAAACATTTAACAATAGGATACATCCCATTTTCCTTTTTCCGCCATAGAAATAATTCTGATATGGCCTCAAGAATAATCCTTCTCATTTCCATCCCAATATCAACATTGACAAGGATAATTTTGATAGATCCCAATGCTCGGCTTTAACCCCTTTAACAACTCCGATTTTATGTAACATCGGATGCTCTAAACTATCACATTACCTCACTGTCTTGAAACACATCACAATTCATACAACAATACATTCTTGAAAGTCGAAGTCATTGCTCAATGTAGACTAGTCTAGTTCAGACGCCTTGTTACCAATATTCTCATCTATCCGAACTCTGTCAACATGTAATAAACTTTTCAGCTTTCACAAGATGGAAACCTTATCATTCGTAGTGACTTAAACTAATATTCAACTCTTTCTATTAAATATAGACTTCTCGTTCAAACTATTTACTCTTTGATTTGTACAAAATGAAATTCTATTATCAAACTTGGGAAAAATAATCCTGACATAATTGTCACATGAAATCTTTCAAATAAATAATTTACCATACCGACTAAAACTCGCGCTTTTATCACCTATGCCTTTACTGATGTCAAATCCTTACACGAAATTAGAAAAATCCCAATACTAAAATCACCACATTACCAAGATCAAATTAGAAGTATAGTCATATTTGACATGATTATCACGAGTGAAGAACGTACTTGAACATGAGTCGTAATTGAGAAATTATGGAACAAAGATAACAAGAAAACCGAATAAAGAAATCCAAGATAGAGAAACCGGAATAAAGAAATCCGAATAAAGAGATCCGGGATAAAGAAACCCAAGATACGATACTATGCCGAGAATCGAAAACCAAATTCATAGAGAAAATACGAGAATACCACGATAATTCTTCAAAGAAAGAAAGTCCAAAAGAAAACATCATTTAATCCCATGAAATCAAATATAACAAGATCAATAAATCTTCCCATACATATATATCGGATGAAGCATCAAGTAGAAGAAATAGAATCATAATATCATATGAATTCTCTCATCAATTCTTATCGACGAAATGAAATAGAATACCCGATGAAATAGAGCAATATAAATTATAAACCAATCAGACTACCAATGCTTTCATCCAACACCGAATTAGAAGACATTCCCATATAACAAGAATTTCTTCGAAGATCAATAGCCATAGAAATATTTCGAGAACGGGTGAACACATAGAACATCTCGAAAGAGATCTAAATCTGTCCGGTCATAACTGTCACACTCGGATAATTCACATTTGAAATATCATTTCCCCAACTAGTTCTGCCGTCACAAATTTTATATTAAACCATTCACTAAAAAGGCCAATTCGAATAAATTTCGATTTACACTTTTCTCGACCTTGCACTTGAGTAATTCGATTTACCAAGGAGAATTCCTTTTCTAACTAGGACAAGTGCATAACTCCAATAATTTTACGTCAATCCGATACTTTCTCGGCTCGACTTTACTTATCAGCTCATTTTCAATCTCGGATCATACTTATAATTATTCTATCCTTGAACTCTTTGGATTCTCAACCGGAAACTTATTCAATACAAATCTCATGAAATTCCATTATAAGTACCACTGTGGTAAGGGGGAGGGGTTGTAAGACCTCTGACTCGACTTTCTTATACATACACATATGACACAACTTTCATCATCATAGTAACATCATCAAAATCATGTCATTCATTCATGTTGGCTTACACCAATTTTCCTATTGTCCCATTTAGACAATATACTTATGCATACATTCTATGTTTTCTAGACAGCTTTACTTATCCATTCATTTAATTAAATTAATTCATGCTCATGACATTATATAAGGCCAAACAAACATAAATATTTGCATCACAATCACAACTTTCATTTCGTGCATCATCATGTACATATCATTACAATCATACAATTCAGTCCAACAATTTAACATAGATAAGTTCATTTCATTATAATCCTTTACCTCATAAAAATTATATACCATTAACATTCATCAACATTCGACATCCAATCAAGACAAGGACATTTTCATTCAGTATCATAATATTATGACCTTTATTCATACCTCTACTACTTTCTATTTATTCCGTTCATCTTATCAAGTAAGCCACATACACTACATCATATGAGCATTAAGCAAATATGAATATTTATCACAACATGAACTTTCATCTCACATATTATCACATATGTATCATAAACCTTTATTCATACTTTTCTGAACCGAGACTTATCATAATCATAATTTTACTCAAATACCTTTACTTAACATTGAACATGGTTGGCGCATTTCGGTTGGAGAGTACCTGTCTAAATAAGACGGTACTTATACGCGTCGGAAGACATCACACTATCACGCATCGCTGGCATGTATAGCTAAACTTTTACACATGCTAGTTTAGTCCGAGAACCGACTAAACCTGCTCGATACCACTAAATGTAACACCCGTGCACCGAGACCGTTTCGAGTCGAACACGAGGTGTTAACGGACTTAATTCATTAATTAAACAGCTCATACAATTCATTTTAAAATTTCCAGACAAGCTGGCTAACTGCATCACAGTCGCTTTAAAAATCATATCTCGAGTTACGAAACTCGAAATCCAATTCCGTAAATTTTTCCTGAAACTAGACTCATATATATATCTACTAATTTTTTTCTAGAATTTTTGGTTGGGCCAATTAGTACAGTTTATTAGTTAAATTCTCCCCTGTTTCAGGGTTCAACTACTCTGACCTCAGTGTATTACGAATCAGATATCTCCCTGTACAGAGCTTCAATGACTATGCCGTTTGTCTCTAATAAAACTAGACTCAATAAGGAATCTATACATATAAAGCATGACTTCTAATTATCTTTGTAAAATTTATGGTGAATTTCCAAAGTCAGAACAGGGGATCCAGAAATCGCTCTGGCCCTGTTTCACAAAAATTTAAACATCTCATAAAATATAGCTCATATACCTGTTTCGCTTATTCCATATCAAAATAGACTCATCAAGATTCGATTCCATAACTTATTCATTATTTAATTCCATTTCTACTATTTTTAGTGATTTTTCGAACTCACGTCACTGCTGCTGTCTGAATCTATTTTATGGTAAATTTTACCTATTTCATGGTTTCCATGGATTAGCTAGCAATTTGACATACATAATACCAAATATGATCATGATTAGCCATTCCAATGGCTAATCATTACCAAGCATTTCTATCTCCATACCACTCAATAACCATATCATAAGACCATATATACAAAATGATTATAATGCTATACATGCCATACTCAAAATATACAAGCCATTATGTCAAGATGGTATACGGATAGTGTGGCGTGCCTCCGACCGTTTTCGATTTCCTAGCTAGCTTGTCAACACTACAAGGAATGAAAAGGAGGAGTAAGCATAAATGCTTAGTAAGCTCACATGCAAATAGCAAGTAACATAACCATATAAGCAAACATAAAACATCATTTGCATAATCATCACCAAGACATTCATATCACCTTTTCATTTATCATCTTACCATATTGTTGTTATATCGAGTTTTCAACCTGAGGGTTAAGTACATACCTGTTCAAATTATCCATTTCACAACACTTACCAATACGTCCCTTTCATCTTGAGTATTCCTCCATTTGAGTAGAACTTTACCCGTTGAACACATCGAATATAATTCGGATACATGGATAACTTGCACATAAGTGCCACATATGTAGCCAAGCTACCATGTAACCCGCCCATAAGTGAACTCGGACTCAACTCAACGAGCTCGGGCGTTCGCATCCATAAGTGAACTCGGACTCAACTCAACGAGTTCGGATGCCTAGTTACATCTCACGAACTCGGACTCAACTCAACGAGTTCGGACATTCGCATCCATAAGTGAACTCGGACTCAACTCAACGAGTTCGGATGCTGAACCATCCTAGTGACATGTCACTTGTATCCTAATCTATTCCTAAGGTTCAAACGGGCTTTTTCCTCGAACACTTATTCTTGCCGTCTTCCGTAGAATGCCGAAATCAATACTCGGTAACAATTATATTTAACAAGTAGCTCACATAATTTACACATTATTTGAAATTAACCACAAAGCATACATTTCATAATGAAATTCAGCATAACACATAATTAATATCAATAACTTAAAAATAACAATTATGCTACATTATTTACACATGAACTTACCTCGTATGCGAAAATGGCTATTTTTACCATTTCGTCCACAACTTGGTATTTTCCCCATTTTAGCCCGAATTTCAGTTTTCCTTGCTCTATCATTTAAAATATAGTCTAATTAGGACTCACATTATTCAAATTGACCCAAAATCATATTTTGGAAAAATTACAATTTTGCCCTAAACTTTTGCATATTTACACTTTTGCCCCAAAGCTCGTAAATTAAAATTCAGCCTATTTTCTTATGTTTTATGACATGCTGATCATTTTTCCTTCTATGGCAACATCAAATTCTCACTCTAACATGTACTTATGACTATTAGGTATTTTTACCGATTAAGCCCTTTTGCTCGTTTTCACTTAAAACCGAGTAGCACAAGTTGTCTAACATAATTTAAAACCTCATATTCTATCATAAAACACCAAAATACACAAATTTCACCTATGGGTATTTTTCCAAATATAAACCCTAGGTTAAATTATTGCTAGCATAAGCTAAATCGAGCTACCGGACTCCAAAAACGTAAAAATCATTAAAACGAGGCTAGAACGAACTTACAATCGAGCTTGGAAGCTTGAAAACCCTAGCCATGGTTTCTCCTTGCTATATTCGGCCATGGGGTTGAAGATGAGCAAAATTGGCTTTTAATTTTGTATTTTAATTCATTTTACCCTAAATGACCAAAATGCCCTTACTACTAAACTTTCCAAAAATTCCATCCATGTCCAATTTTGTCCATAGACTTAGAAATTGGTAAAATTACTCTTTAAGGACCTCTAATTAATAATCTAATTCAATTTTATGCAAAATACTTCTAGAACACAAGTTTTGCAATTTATTCAATTTAGTCCCAAATTTCAAATTAAGCACTTTATGCATAAAATTTCTTCACGAAATTTTCACACAATCATGCAATCATATCATAGACCTTAAAATAATCATAAAATAATTATTTATATCTTGGATTTTGTGGTCACGAAACCACTATTCCGACTAGGCCCAAAATCAGGATATTACATCACACGCCCATGTAGCTTAGGACACGCTCGTGTGGGTAGGCCGTGTGGTCATACACACCCGTGTCCTCAGCCCGTGTAACTCTCTGTTTATGACATCATACACAATTTGGGGTCACACGACCGTGTCCTGGGGTCGTGTCCTTCACACAGCTGAGACACACGGCCGTGTCTCTACCCGTGTGACCAAGAAAATGGCTATTTACCAAGCCATTTTCCACCCTCATTTGCACACTCACATACACACTTTCAATGACACTTAACATGGCACAATTAAGCTACCAACACAACCATAATTAAGGCTTAAACATATCAAAACAATTATTTACTGTCCATAACAAAACTATCCACTTGAGTCATAGTCACTAAATTATTTATATCTTGAGCTACAGAACTCTAAATTAAGATCTGCTTGATTTTTCCGAAACTAGACTGAAATATCTTCCTACCATAAAATTTTCAGAATTTTTCGTTTAGCCAATAAGTACATTTAATTCTTCATATTCATCCCTATTCTGTTGTTTGACAGTTTTGACCTTTCTTCACTAAAAATTAATTATCACTTATTACGGGATTCAGATGATGTTCCTATTTATTTCTCTTAAAAATAGACTCATTAAGAATTTAAACATATAAACTTTAACCCCCCCAATTATTTTTATACAATTTTTAATGATTTTCCAAATTCAGAACAAGGGAATCCATAATCATTCTGACCTTGTCTCATAAAAATTCAAATATCTCATAAAATGAAATTCTTTTGCTTACCATTTCTTCTATTTAAAACTGTACTCAATAGGATTTAATTTCATGTTTTATTCAACCTATAATTTGATTTCCACAATTTTCGGTGATTTTTAAATGCTATACTACTACTGCTGTCCAAAATTGTTTTAATGCTAATTTTTCTCTTTCATGATTCCCTTGTACTAACTTTCATAAACATACCATTATAAACCACATCACACAATGACATTGGCAAAGGCATATGAGTAATTAATATACTTACAACCCATTAGCCAATATAAGCCAATTTATATGGCTACATACCAAATCAAATCCTTATTCATGACAAGCCAATACATTTGGCCCTATCATAATGACACATACACAAAATGACTAAGTCCCTATACATGCCATAGACTAAAAGGTTTGCGTTCATTTACCCAACATGATAGCTTGATAGTATGATAGGATCTCTGACGATCTCCAACCCGAGCTACCTGAATAAACCTATGAGAGGTGGGAAAGAAAAGGGGGTAAGCTTTATAGCTTAGTAAGTTCGTATGAAAATAATAAGCGAATCATTTACATCCATTTACCAATTTCATCAATATGTTCTTATGATTACACATTAATCAATTGTAATGCTCATCTTTTAATCTATAAACATAAATTTGTCCTGTCTTGACATTAGTCAAGCAAACATAAACTCTCATAATAAAACACTTCAACACTTGACAAATCATTTCAGCATTCATAATAAAAGTGCATATTAATTATGTATATTCATATTTCCCAATTCATATAGCTTAATAGCCTTCAATGGTCCAAAACTCTTAGCTATCCATACTTTCATATCCATTTTTATTAGGCTTTTATGCCGGCCGATCTTTCTCTCCTTTCAATATTCATTGAATCACAACATTAAAAGAATAAGCACATCGTGTCTCAATTCAATTTGGCCTAAAAGTCTTACACATGATTCTCAATCGAATTCACCATATATTTTTACGTCATAAATATAAACCTATGATCACAAGGTCATCATAGAAAATCATTCTTATAGACATAATTCATTCATTTACATTCTTACAACATACCAAGCTTAATGCTCATGAGTTTTAAGTACATACCTGTACTATCTCATAACATAACCATATACTTATTCTTCTTATTGACTTACCCCTCGGGTTTTCTGTCAAGTTACTCGATAATTTACCCATTGAACACTTGGACTACTATTGGATACATGAAAAATCTTATGCCATTGCCATATCTCAAATATGGTCTCATAAGAAATCTCATATGATGCCAATGTCCAAGACATGGTCTTACTCTTAGAACCCATTTCATTGCCGATGCCATATCCCATATATGGTTTTATACGGGATCTAGTTACTCACGGGTCTGCTCACACAAGCTATCAGATATCCGCAACACATGTCGAACTACCCAACCACCAGTAGAATGTACAAGACTAGCACTTGGAACCATATAAACATATATCACATGTCTTATGAGCTCAGACCACATATCTCATGAGGTCAGATCACATAGTTCCTAGTGACATGTCACTCATATTCTAAAATATTCCTAAGGTTCAAACAAGATTTCCATACTTATCGCATCACTGTCAGACTTGTTCGTAATGTCGATCTCAATGTACATAGTATCCATCATTTTCTCACGGAATGATCAAGGCACACTTATAATAGTAATAAAGCATTAAAATTCACTTGATGTCAAAGCAATAGAAATATGACATAACATCACATATGAACTTACCATACATGCAATATTTAAGCATTTAAAATAGAGTACATATTGCATTACTCGCATACGAACTTACCTCGATACCAAAAATGGTGAAAAAGACCTAACCATCAAATACGCGTTTTTCCCCGGTTCTAGGTCCAAACCTCACTTTCCTTGATCTAAACTATCACATTTAGCTTATTTATTAGTCAAATTATTCATTGTGACCCAAAAATCATATTATGGCAAAATTATATTTTTGTCCCTAAACTTTGTCATATTTACACTTTTGCCTTTAGGCTCGTAAAATAATTTTCATTCAATTTCTTTGTTCTTTAAGCCTAGCCGAACCCTTTTTATAACTATAGCCACCCACATTTTTCATTTTATCAGACTTTTATGACATATTTCATAACTTTTACAAAGTAGTTCTTTTAGGCATTTTTACCGAAAATCGCTTAGTAAAAGATGTTTATCACACATATAATCCTCCATTAAACATCAAATTACATGTATGACACACATAGATAATTTTTTTAACATGAACCCTAGCTCAAATAAATGGTAGAGATAGGTAGATCTTGTTACGAGAATTTCAAAAACGTAAAAATCATTAAAAACGGGGCTAAAACGGACTTGCAATCGAGCTTGGAAGCTTGAAAAAACCTAGCCATGGTTTCCCCTTGGAAATTCGGCCATGGGGTTGAAGATGGACAAAAATTGGCTTTTTTTTTAATTAATTTTAATTATTAAATGACAAAAATGCCCCTAACTTAAAAATATTCTATTTCACCTATTTCATTCCACTTTTGTCCAACAAATTAACCAATGGTCTAATTACCATTTAAGGACCTCCAATTTAAAATTTCATTGCAATTAGACACCTCTAGCTTCTAGAACTCAAGTTTTACACTTTTTACGATTTAGTCCTTTTGACTAAATTGAGTGCTCAAACTTCAAAATTTTCAAACGAAATTTTCACGAAATCATTAAGTGAAATTGTAGACCATAAAAATATAATAAAAATAAATTTTATTATGTTAGATTTATGGTCTCGAAACCACTATTTCGACTAGGACCAAAATCGGGCTGTTACAATCTTACTCGGGTCAACTCTAATACCATCACCCGAAACAATGTGGCCCAAAAATCCAACTTCTCTAAGCCAAATTTCACTTTTACTAAACTTAGCATACAATTGCTTGTCTCTCAAAGTTTGCCAAACCCGTCTCAAGTGCTTGGCATGCTCGATCTCATCATGAGAATAAATCAGTATATCATCAATATAAACAACAACAAATTTATCCAAATACGGTAGGAAAATACGGTTCATCAAATCCATAAATACAGCAGGAGCATTTGTTAAACCAAAAGGCATAACCAAAAATTCATAGTGACCATACCTCGTCCGAAATGCAGTTTTCGACACATCAGACTCCTTAACTCTCAACTGGTAGTAACCGGACCTCAAGTCTATCTTTGAAAACATTACAGATCCCCTCAATTGATCAAAAAAATCATCGATCCTTGGCAAAGGATACTTGTTCTTTATGGTTACCTTACTGAGCTGTCGGTAGTCAATGCACAATCTCATTGAACCATCTTTCTTTTTCACAAATAATACTGGTGCACCCCACAGAGAATAACTAGGTCTCGTAAAACCTTTATTTGTTAATTCTTGCAACTGAACTTTCAACTCTTTTAATTTTGTCAAATCCATCCTATACGAAGCAATCGAAATAGGTGCAGTACCAGGAATTAACTCAATACCAAACTCAACTTCCCTAATAGGACGTAATCCGAGCAATTCTTCCAGAAACACATTCGAATACTCACATACTACCTGCACTGATTCAATTTTCAACTCAGACTCTTTTGTATTCAACACAAAGCCAAGATAAGCTTCACAACCTTTTCTCATACATTTCTGAGCAGTCATAGAAGAAATCATTACAGGCAAGCTATCTGATTCATCTGATTCAATTCGAAGAATGTCACCACTTTCCCATTTCAATTCAATGATTTTCCTTCCACAGTTTACTACTACATCATGCATGCTCAACTAATCCATACAAAGTATTATATCAATTCATCAAACGGAAAAAGCATAAGATTAGCCGAAAAACAGTGACCTCTAATCATCAAAGGGCAATTCTTACATACATTGTTAACTAACACATACTTGCCTAGAGGGTTTGACACTTTTATCACAAATTCTGTAGACTCAACAGGCATATTCATGCTAGACACCAATTTCACACAAATATACGAATGGGTAGATCCCGGATCAATCAAAGCAACAACAGAAGTATCATAGAGAGAAAAGGTACTCGTAATCACAACAGGAGAGGAAGCCTCTTCGCGAGCGCAAATGGCATAAGTCCTCACAGGTGCTCTACCCTCGGACCTCACAGTCGAATCTCTAGGTGCACTTTTGCTAGTCTCTCAATTTCTCGAGTTTCTCTGTGGCCTCCCTCTATGTACAGTATTGCCCGATCTTGCACTCTAAAATTTCTCTTTTTCAACCATCTCAGGATAATCCTTGATAAAATGATCATGTGAGCTGCATTTAAAACGTGTTTGGTTATTCATCTAGCATTCACCCGAGTGACGTCTGCCACAATGTTGACACTCAGGTGTATTAGGTCCAGCGTTACCCACACTCGCTATCGAAGTAATCTGAGCCTTATGACTCGAATACTATTTCCCATGGTTTCTATTCGAAAACCCAACTGAAGCACTTGATCGAGTATTAAACTCTCTCAGTTTCTTAGATAAAGACTAAAATGACTTACCCATCTGTCTCCTCTTCAAATCTCGGGACTCTAACTCAGCTTTTCTTTTCTCTTTAGTCAATTCCTCAGCCTTACAAGCTCTCTCTATGAGCATTACAAATTCTTTCAGTTCAAGGACACTCACCAACATTCGGATGTCTTCGTTTAAACCATCTTCAAAAATTTTACACATGATGGCCTCAATTTTACAAACTCACGCTCATATTTCGTTATTGTCATTCGGTCTTGTTTTAACTCGAGGAATTTTTTCCTTTTCTGATCAATAAACCTCTGGCTAATGTACTTCTTACGGAACTCTTTTTTGAAAAATTCCCAATTAACTCTCTCCCTTGGTACCACCGACACAAGGGTGTTCTATGACAGATAAGCCGAGTCTCTCAGGAGGGACACAACACATTTCATACATTCCTCAGGTGTGCATGATAACTCATCAAATACCCTGACTGTATTCTCGAGCCAGAATTTTGCCCTCTCATGATTATCATCTATACTTGCTCGAAACTCTTTGGCTCGTTGTTTTAGTATCTTATCAACTGGAGGTCTGTTTAGTCTCATGAAGTCCATAACTTAGGGTGCTATAGGAATACGATGAGGAATAGGTGGAGGTGGAGGGGGTTGAGCATTCGGTTCGTTAGAACTATGAACTCTGTATACCATGCATCCATCATATAGAGAAAGGCTTCCTTGCCTCCTTCTCCTTGACTAACTGTAGAGGGGTCTACTATCAGACGGAGCTACCCCTTCAACGGGAGCAGCTGCGTTACTTTCAACATCATCTGCCACTGCTCTGTCAGGATCCGTTTACTATATGAAAACACATTCTAAAATCACCAGGAGTCGTCACACTATCATAATATATGTATGGTATGTATAGCTAGACTCGTACACATGCTATGTTTGTTTGAGAATTGACTAAATCGTAGCTTTGATACCATTAAATGTAACACCCCTTACCCGTATCTGACACCGAGTCAGGGTCCGAGGCTTTATCAGACTCAAACATAAACATCCATAAATAACCGGGCCATAAAATTTTGCCCAAATTAAAACCATACACTAACATAAATATCGTCCCTTATATGGGCCCATAAGGTCCAAAACATACATTGGGTGGGGTTCGGGATTAAACAAAGAACTTACAAAAACAACATTTAGAAATTTTTCTTATTTTGGAGGTATACACACCTGAGTGGGTAGGCCATGTGATCACACACGCCCGTGTCCTTAGCCCGTGTAGCTTTCTGTTTATGACATCATCAACAAAATAGGGTCACACAGCCAAATCACACGCCCATGCACTTAGGCCGTGTGGCGAATTAAATTCCAAAAATTAGGTGCAAACTTCACACGGCCAGAGTACATGCCCATGTCCTGAGGCCATGTCCTTCACAGAGATGAGACACACAGCCGTGTCTCTGCCCGTGTATTTACTACTGTGCATTCTATTTTACCTAATTAGGGTACAAGGGACACAAGGCCGGATTACACGACCATGGGGTAGATGTCACACGTAGCCTAGACACAAGCCCGTGTGTCTACCAATGTGGACAACTTTGAGGCTACTTTCCAAGCCACTTATCACCCTTATTTGCACTAACACATACATGACTTCAAGGGAACTTGACATGGCATAATTGAGTACTTAAACATACACAAACAAAACATGATTATGGTATTATCATGTTACCTTATACATGCACAAGACACCATACTTTATCAAGCCCATCTTACCAACTCTCACTTAAGTCATGGTTATCATTATTTTAAACAAATCCCAATTAAATCTTTAAGCATTCATAGCCACAACACATCTCATCACATACACACAACCACTAACCACTTCACAATTGCATGGGCACATGTATGCTTGAATAAATAGGCTTACAACCCAATAATCATTAAGCCATATCTCATGGCCTTATCAAAATGAATCAACTATCAATACAAGCCAACACATTTGGCTAAACCAATATGACATATAACAAAAAGACCAAGTCCATATACATGCCATACTCAAAATGTTAAGACTAACTATACCCAAAATGTCCAATTGATAGTGTGATCGAGTCTCCGACATCCTTCAATTCCCAGCTAGCTTGGCGATACTATAGGAAATGGAAAAGAGAAGGGAGTAAGCATAAAGCTTAGTAAGTTCACATGCAAATAAATAGCAACATAATCATGAATATTATACAATTAACATAGCATAATTTACATATATGTCATCATAGTTTCATAGGCATAACTTACACATTTTCAATCTTACCAAAAGTTCATCACATACTGAGCTCATTCATATGAGTTTTTCGTACATACCTGTACCAACTCGTAACACATTCTCATAATTCCTCACCATTGACTTACTTTCCGACTAACTCACTGATTTACCCATTGAACACTTGGAATACTATCGGATACACGAAAAGCTTGTACATAGTGCTTCATACGTAGCCACATGCTACCTCATATCACATATCACACATTTCTCACTCTCGAGCTAATCACGGGCCTACTCACACAAGCTAATAGTCAAGACGTAACTACACGGGCTACTCACACAAGCTGATAGGTATCAGCAACATATGCTGGGATTCCTAGCCACCGGTAGACGTACAAGACCAACACACGGATCACATTACATACATCACATAATCTCATGAGCTCATAATCACATAGTTCCCAGTGACATGTTACTCGTATCCTAATCTATTCCTAAGGTTCAAATGGAATTTTCTCGATGTCACATCTTCATCGAACTCGTTCACAATGTCATTCTCATTGACCATAACATTGTTCATATGCTCATTATAAAAATTAAACATAGAAACTCATTCATTAATAAAGTATTAAATCATGATACAACATTGCATTATTTTTACATGAACTTACGTCAGTACAAAAATAGTAAAAATGGATCTAATCGTCGTACGCCTTATTTTTCCCCCAATCAAAGTCCGTTCCTCATTTTTATTACTCTATAATACCGAATTTAGCTTATTTAATACACACATTATTCAATTCAGTCCATTACTCATCTTTGATAAAATTACCTTTTTACCTCTAAACTTTCACATATTTACAAATTAGTCTTTAGGCCCGTAAAATGAAATATGTCCATTTTCTTTGTCACCCAAGCCTAGCAAAACCTATATCATACTTATAACAGCCCACATTTTCTTTCAAATCATATTTTTACCACCTATTTTACAACTTTTGTAAAAAGGTCCTTTTAAGTGTTTTCACAAAAAATCACTTAGAAAAAGATGTTTATCACACATCAAACTTTCAATTCCTCCATTAAACATCAAAATAAATGCATGTCACACATGGGTCAATTTTTAAACATGAACCCTAACTCAAAATAAGGCTAGAAATAGGTAGATCATGCTTCAAGGATCTCAAAAACATAAAGAACATTAAAAACGGGGTAGGGTGTACTTACAATCGAGCTTGAAAGTTGAAGAAAAACCCCAACTATGGCCCTTCTAATTTTCAGCACACACAAGAAGAAGATAAGGAAATTTTGTTTCATTTTTCCCTTTTTATTCTTTTATTAACTAAATGGCAAAAATGCCCTTAAGGCATTTTTTTAAAATTTTACCTACCCATGCCCATTTTTGTCCATAAAATTAGAAATTAGGCAAATTGCTATTTAAGGACCTCTAATTAATAATCCATGGGAATTTCATGCTTAGAACTTCTAGAACTCATATTTTGCAACTTTTGCAATTTAGTCCTAGAAGTTAAATTGGACACTTATTCGCAAAATTTCTTCATGAAACTTTCACACAATCATGGAAACATGCCATAGAATTTAAAATATTTATAAAATAATTATTTTTACTTCAAATTTGTGGAACCACTATTTCGACTAGACCCTAATTCGAGATGTTACACCGGGCTTTCTTGTTCAATCAACTAACTAATACCCTAGCAAGATCTTTCGATTCATCCTTTGGAATATTGAGTTAGCAAGGACTTTTTATCTTTCAACCTCAAAGTCCAGACCGATTCAAGGCTAAGGTGTTCACGGATAGGCCATACCACATTTGGGTTAAGTCTTACCTTGATGACTTCCAAGGGTTGTTAGGCCTAGGGTTTAGATTCTTCCTTTCTTAAATAATTGATCTGTTAAGAAATCCCTACAAAACATTTAATTGTTCATACCTTCACTCGCTAATCCCCCACAAGAGGATTAGCTCCTCAATGATCTAATAAACGATATAAACTTGATGGAAAGAATGAACATAAAGAAAAATTCAATAATAGAGTTTAGAATAAGCCTAATTTGTATTGAAATTAAGCGTAGAATCTGGTTTCTCCACAAAAGTAAATAACAGAACAAAAATAAAATCTAAAACCTAAAAGATAGAAAAGACTAAAGACTAATTAAAGAGAAAATTATACAATATATGAATGGTCTATAACATGTTGCAACATCCAATGCTTCGTGTTGCAACTTGTTTATATACATCATCTTCTAGCAAGTTCTTTCAAGAATTCATCATTTTATCCAATCGCTTTATAGGTATTATTGCTCTTTTGCACAATTTTGTTATCAGATAAGGAAAGAATATACGTTTTTCCAAATTTCTTACGCATCCAACCATATTCTTATATATCCACATACCAATACATATTTGCTTTTTTTGTAGCATTCTATATGTAATAATTGCGTGGATTGGGTTGACGTCGGACACGTCCGTTGTGGGCTAAATTTTTGAACATACATACTCCATCCAAATTTTGGCTTTTGGCGTCATTAACGTTTGGTTGAATGTTCCGGGTATTGTTTTTCCCTTCTGATATGTCCATTTGTTCTTTTCCTTCTGTAAAAAATCTCAAAATCTCCTATGTGTCAACGTTTTTGAACTCTATGAGATCTATTTTGTAAAGATAATCTCGATAATAATACGGTGCATCATAAAATTGACAGATACTTCATTTACCAGTATATTAACCCCTTTGATCTTGACAGAAGATCGCATCTCATAGAACGGTCTTTTCGCTTCCCTCTCTTTTAATGCTAGATAAAATTCTTGCACCACGAGAATTATTATGGGTTCTTCAAGTGGCAAACAAAAGTTGGTCCACTCCTTTTCTGTTGTGATCTCCCACACACCTTTACAATCCCTCATTAAGGGATCAAATCCTTGTTCTTGAAAAAAGTATAAGGCTGCAGCTATTGTAAATATTTATCTATATCGCTCTATTGGAATTCAATAGATGGGCTTGAAATGCTTGCACAATTGCCATTCTTCAGACCTAATCTTCTTCTATAATCTTTTGTTCTGAAAATTAATGAGCCTTTCATAGTAAAATTGTATTTCTTCTCATCGATTGTAGATGCTGAGTGACTTATTTATTGTAACATCCCAAAATAGGGCCTAAATGGAACAGTGGTTGCGAAACTACAAATCCGAGATAGAAAAGTTTATTCCGATTAATTTTTATAATTTACCGAGTGATTAGATGCATATGTTAGAGTACCGATGGAAAATTTTATAGATAGCATGCTTAATTTACCTACTAGGGCTTAATTGAAAAAGTTGATAAATATGAGTTTTAGATGCTAAAGGATTAAATTGAAGAGCATAATTGAAGTAGAGGTCCTTAAATGGAAATTAGACCATTAGGTTTTCCTGGACAAAAATGGACATACATAGATAAAAATAACTAAAGTTTTAATGAAGGGTATTTTAGTCATTTGGTAATTAAAAGATTAAAAAAGGGAAAAATATGGCAAAATGTGCCCATCTTCTTCATTAGGCTGAAATTTCAAGGGTTCTTCATAGCTAGGGTTTTGTCAAGCTTTCAAGCTTCATAGTAAGTGATTCCAAGCCTCTTTTTAATGTATTTACGTTTTTGAAGTCCCGGTAACTTGATTTAGCTTATTCTAGCAATAATTTAACCTAGGGTTCATATTTGGAAAAATACCCATAGGTGAAATGTGTTTATTTTGATATGGTAGAATATGAAGCTTGAAATTATGTTAAACGACTTGAGCTAAGCGATTTTAAGCGAAAACGAGTAAAACAATATAATCAGTAAAAATATCTAATGGTCATAAGTACATGTTAGAGTGGGAATTTGATGTTGTCATAGGTAAATAAATGATCAGCATGTCATAAAACATAAGAATTAGGGATAAAGTTTTATTTTCGAGCCTTAGGGAAGAAGTGTAAATATGCAAAAGTTTAGAGGCAAAATCATAATTTTTTCAAAATTAGAGTTAAAGACTGTTTTGATAAATGTGAATATTAAATAAGTTAAATTTTCTATTATAGATCAAGAAGAACGAAATTCAGCGTTAGACCGAGGAAAGAAAAAGGTTGATGACTAAATCAAAATATTTGATCGTATTTTGTATCGAGGTAAGTTTGCAGTAAATAAAAGTAATTTTTTAATTAATGATTTTATTTTTCAACATCTATATATTTATTTTGTAAATTTATTTCTTGAAGATTCAAGCAAGAATTGATAGAGAAATGATACTTAAAAGTCCCGGTTGAGCCTTAGGAATGTGTAGGATACAAATGTCATGACATTAGGGTTTAAGAATACCAAGTAAGACCATGCCAAGGCATGGCATTGGTAAGTTTTACAAGGCAAGGAAATCATGTAAGACCATGTCAAGACATGGCATTGATAAACTACGGTAAGGCAAAGATCCCATGTAAGACCATGCCAAGGCATGGCAATGGTGAGTTCATAAGGCAAGGATACCACGTAAGACCATGTCAAGACATGGAAATGGTAAGTCTAAAAAGGAAAGGTACTTGTGTATCCTTAGTATTCCAAGTGGTTCAACAAAAAATTTAAAGAGTGTACCAAAGGGAAGGTAAGATAAGTCCATGTTCGAAAGGTTCAGGTTATCTTGATAATTCATTTAGAATGTTGTTATTTATTTACATGCAAACTTTCTAAGCTTTATGCTTACTCCCTTTCTTTTCTCTCTTTTTTATAGTATCACAGAGACAACTCGGAAAATCATAAGGAAGTCGGAGATCACCTCACACTATCAACGAGCTATCTCGAGATTTTGTGACTAGAAATACTTTAAGTTATGGCATGTATAGGGACTTGGCTATTTTGTGTGTATGTCCTTATGATATGATTAAAGAATGGCATGTGAATACTTGGTAATGATTAGCTTATGATATAGCTAAATAAGAACATGTTTTGGTATTATGTATGCCTAAATGAGGTTTGATGCAAAGAAATTATGAAGGAGTAAGAGTTGGTCATGGAATAGTTAGGAAACAGTAGTAGTGAAGTGGATTTGAAAAATCACTAAAAATTTTAGAAATGGAATTAAATGGTGAATGGGATATAGAATTAAATCTTACTGAGTCTATTTTCATAGGAAAGAAACAAAGCAAGCAAAGGAAGTCTATATTCTGAGATATTTAAATTTTTGTAAGACTGGTTCAGAGTGACTTTGTGATCCAATATTCCAAATTTGGAAAATCACTAGAAATTTTAAAAAAATATATAAGTCATAGTTTATATTTATAGATTCCTTAGTAAGTCTATTTTCATTAGAAACAAGTAGAAACGTTATCTGAATATTGTATAATGAGATAATCGGTTTTTAGTGAAGAGAGATCAGGTCCGCTGAACTGCGAAACAGGGGAACATTTAATGAAAAAACTGTACTAATTGGCCAAACCAAAAATTCTGGAAAACTTATGGTAAGAAGATATATAAGTCTAGTTTCATGGAAAATTTCAAGTTTCGTAACTCTAGTTATAATTAATTTAGTGACTGTTATGCAAATGGACAGTTTTATTATGAATAATGAAATAAAATGTTTTGATTTGTGTAAGCAATTGGAAAATTTTTAAGGTTCCCGGTTTGGTCCCGAACTGTTCCAATTGCACGTTTTAGGGCCTTGAAGGCCCTTTTTAGGGATTTATTGGATGTATGCGAGCGAATTAATTTTTAAAAGTAAAAAAAAATACCCCGAATAAGTAAGATAAGTCTGGTAACGCCTCGTGCTCGACTTCAGCGACGGTCTCGGGTAAGGGGTGTTACATTTATACTTAAAGAAAATAATAACATAATCAAGAGTAGTAATTTTATCCAACCTAGTAAATGGTTAAAGAGTTAAAAATATAATGGAACTAAACTACACAAACGTTAATAGTTAGTTTTAATTCGGATAGCAGAATTTATGTAGTGGTGTCGCGACATCCTTCAGTGGTGTCATGATGTCGAGGATAGTTTACCTATTCTGAGTGTTGTTTAATGCTGCGACATAAGGTTCTAGTGTCGCAACATGTGAGCCAGGTCTTACTGTGTTCCTTCTTTGTTTTAAAGTCATCAATTTCGTCACTTTCTTCTTCATCGTCCTTTTCATTTACGAACAACTCTTTGGTTCTCCCTGAACTCCATATAGTTTTGCATTTTATGAACTGTGTGTCGATAATTATATTCATCATTCCTCCAAAATAATGTTTTACATATTGTCCATTTACAAGGAAATATTGCCCCCTTTTTCGATGAGTTCTATTGCTCCATAAGGTGTACCTCATTTGTGGTATACAGGCTTGTCCATCTTGATTTAAGTTATCGAGAAATAATTTTAACCTTGAATTAAACAAAAGAACTTTTTGCCTGGCCAAGAATTGTCATTTTTGAATTTTTGCATCATGCTGGAGTTTGCTTCTTTCCTTGTACATCTTGGTGTTCTCATACGCCATAAAACAGAATTCTTCCAATTCTTGTAATTGAAATATTCTTTCTTTCTTTGTCAATTCCGGATCTAAGTTTAGTTTTTTGATCACCCAATATGAATTTTTTTTTCTAATTCAATTGGTAAATGGTAATTTTTTTCCATAAACTAACTTTTTGGGAGACATACCTAATGGTGTCTTATATGTTTTCCTATAAGCCCATAATGCATCGTCCAATCTTGCCATCCAATCTTTCCTATTTGGGTTCACTATTTTCTTTAGAATTTGTTTGATGTCTCGATTAGATATCTCTGCTTGCCCATTAGCTTGGGGGTGGTATGTTGTTATCATTCGATGTCATACATTGTATTTGGCCAGAGCTGCCTCGAATTGTTTATTGCAAAAATGGATCATTCATCACTTACCAATACACATGGGGTTCCAAATCTGGCAAAGATATTTTTTCTCATGAACTTAAGTACTGATTTTGTGTCATTACTGGGTAAGGCCACAGCGTCAACCCATTTTAAGACATAGTCAACTACTAATAGAATGTACTCATTCCTAAAAGAACTTAGGAATAGCCCCATGAAGTCAATCCCCCAAAACCTGAATACCTCTATTTGTGCTAATCCATCCCTTCTTGATATACTCCTAGTTCTTTGACATCTGTCACATTTTTGTACAAATTCATATGCATCTTTGTTCATGGTTGGCCAATAAAATCTCAATTGGAGTACTTTTTGGGTTGTTCTTTTTCCACCAAAATGTCCCCTACATGGGGACGTATGATATCCTTATAGAATATCAGCTACTTCTCCTTCTGTTACACATATTCTTACCAATTGATCGGCACACTATCGGAAAACATACAGATTTTCCCATATATAATTTTCGGTTTTATGCATGATCCTTTTCTTTTGTTGCCATGAAAATTGTTGTGGAAAGACACCCTTAGCAATATAGTTTACATAATCAGCATATTATGGAGTATCATTATTTCTGAACATTGTTTTGGGGGAGTCTACTCTTAACAATTTTCGTCAACAAAAGTATCTTTTATTTCTTTAGAGTCCAGTTGTTTTGGTTCATTCTCTACTCTGGATAGATGACCTACAATTTTATTTTCTATTCCTTTCCTGTCCGTTATCCATAAATCGAACTCTTGAAGTAGTAATACCCATCTCATTAATCTAACTTTTGTTTCATTTTGATGCATTCTTTGCCAAATACAAACGGTGCCTCTTTCTGCAATATTTGATTTTGCGACTTAGAGATATGAGCAAAATCTTTTATAAATTGCCTATAGAATCCGGCATGACCCAAAAATTTCTCACTCCCTGACTGTTGTAGGATCTGAAAGGTTCTTAATAACCTCAATCTTAGCTTTATCAACTTTTAGGCCCTTTCTTGATATTTGATGCCCTAAAACCAATCATTCATTGACCATTAAATAACATTTTTCCCAGTTTACTAGGCTAGTCTCTTCGCATCTTTATAAGACTTTTTCAAGATTGTCCGAACATTCTTGGAATGAATCTCTATATACTGAGAAATCATCCATAAATTTGTTTAAGCCTTCCTCTAACATGTCGGTGAAAATAATTATCATACATCTCATAAAGGTTGTCAGGGCATTACAAGGCCTAAATGGCATTCATCTAAAAGCATAGATACCAAAGGGACATGTGAAGGTAGTTTTCTCCTGGTCATTCGGATGCATTGGCATTTAATGGTATCCTGAGCATCCGTCAAGGAAACAGTAATAATTCTTTCTTACTAACGTATCAAGCATTTGATTAATGAAAGGAAGTGGCAAATGATATTTTTTGTTCATCATTTAGCTTCCGATAATTGATGCCTGCTCTCCAACCAATAATTACTCTTGTTGGAATTAATTTATTCTTTTCATTTTCAACCACTGACAGCCCACCTTTCTTCGGAACACTCTGCGTAGGACTAACCCATTCGTTGTTGAAAATAGCATAAATTATACCTACATCTAACCATTTAAGTAATCCTTTTTTACCACTTCCTTCATAGCTGGATTAAGCCTACATTGTGCATCCGCTACAGGTTTTTTTCCTTCTTCTAATCTAATCTTATGTTGACATAACATAGGATTAATTCCCTTAATATCAGCGATTGTCCATCCTATGACTTTTTTATGTGTTTTTAAAACACTTAATAAAGCCTCTTCTTGTTCTGAACTTATCCCAATAGCTATAATCACTGGTAATGTATTTTTCTCCCCCAAATATTTGTATTTTAAGTGTTCTGGCAAAGGTTTCAAGACTAACACAGAGGGTTTAATAATGGACGGTATCATTTTTGTTCTGCTTAAAGTAATTTGTTCTGTTTGTCTCTTACTTTGACACCACCAATCTAGTTGAATAGTTGTTTGAGCATTTTCCTATTCAGTATCATCCCATTTTTCTTCCTTTAATTCATATTCATAATCAGCCAAATCTGCTTTAATGGTCTTCAGTTTATTGCACTTTTTCTCCTCTTTTTTGCTTTTTTCCAATTCCCCTATTTTTAAATCTTAATGTATTCCTAAGAAAATTCATTTTCACTGAATCTTTCTAATATTTTCATTACTTCCTTCTGGTTTTCTTCCAGATGTTCCCTCCAACCATGATATCAAACTTTTACCTATTCTGACTATTCAACCCGTCATAGAAATCTTGAATTTGAACCGCAAAATGTATTGTTTTAAATCTTTCCCAGGCTTGTCCCAATGTTTTAGTATTGTATTGTTTGAATTGAAATAGCTTTCAATAAACACAGAGTACCTGAGTCATGGGGAGAACCTAGCGAAGAAATAATTGTAGAAAATTAGTCCAAGTAGTAAGAGTATCATGTGGAAGTGCATCTAACTAGGCTTTTGCTTTTCCATCCAATGTGAACAAGATTAATAATAATTTGATAGTGTCTAGTGGTATTCCACTATAAGTGACAGTACTACATATATATTCAAATTGTCATAAAAAGACAATAGGATTCTCTATCTTAGGATCATTAAATGTGACATTGTTAGAAATCTACGTTAGTAAAGAAGGGTTTAGCTCAAAGTGTGAGTTATAAATAATGGGACGAGTAATACTAGATCGCAACTAGTCTATATCAAAAAATGTCCCTAGTGTTTGCATCATACTTCCTAGATTTTGAAGCTAAAAAGAAAAAAAGAAATGTTAGCAACCTTGGATTTAAATTTTGTATCTATAATGCGTAAATTTCCTAGTTATTCTATTAATATGAAAAAAATTAAAATTAATATAGTGACATTTCCTCCTCGAAACTGGGACCAATAACTTGACCGCCTCCAACGTACCAATGTCCAGAGTAGAAATCCTGCGCAAAAGATGTGAAAAGTGGTATTCACAAGTATACGGGTTAGATTGTAATATAGTTACAATGGAATAGGTAAGTATTCTGAGGATCATACCCAAGGGAGGTGAACACTAAATTAATTCTAATCTAAACATAAATAGATCTAAGTAGTACTTTAATTGGACTATAGTACGAAGAATTAAAAGATAAGTTTTGATAAACTAATCTAAAAATAATCAAAAAGGAAATAAATGAAAAGTAAAAAAATGATAAACAAGAAATCAAATAATCTAATATGTATCAAATGTGGGCATGGATGATTAGCTCGCTTTGGTAGTCATAATCAATTGTCATCCCAGGCTTTCTTTTTCAATCAACTAGTCAATACCCCAGTAGGATCTTTCGATTTTTCCACTGGAATACTGAGTTAGCAAGGACTACTTATCTTTCAACCTCAATGTCCAAACTGGTTCAGGGCTAAGGTGTTCACGGATAAGCCATACCGAAATTGGTTTAATTCCCACCTTTATGACTTCCAAGGGTTGTCATGCCTAGGGTTTAGATTCTTCCTTTCCTGAATAGTTGATCAGTTAAGAAATCCCTACAAAACAGTTAATTGTTCATACCACTACTTGTTAATCCCCCATAAGAGGATTAGTTCCTCAAGGATTTAATAAACAATATAAACTTGATGGATAGAATGAACATAAATAACAAATCAAGAATAGAGTTTAGAATAAGCCTAATTTGTATTGAAATTAAGCGTAGAATCCTCACAGAGTTTGACAAAAATTCCAGAATTTGGTTTCTCTACAAAAGTAAATAACAAGAATAGAAATAAAATTTAAAACCTAAAAGAAAGGAAAAACTAAAGACTAAATTTAAAGAGAAAATTATACAATATATAATGGTCTATAACATGTACTAAATGAGCCTATTTATAGACTTTAGGGTGATCGTTGTCCTTAACCCTAGGCTAGTTGTCGTTCTCGTGTTTAATATTTGATTGTGCAGACCAAAATGCCCCTAACTCATAATTATTTCTCGTAAAAAGGTAATGTCGCGACACACTAGGTCCTGTGTCGCGACGTCAAAGGCAGCATGTTTATCTTCATGGTGTCTTTAGGAGTATGTCGCAACATCATTAGGCTGCATTGCTTTAGTAAACGCAGTCTTGGAATTCTTTTATTCTTCTCCTTATGTTGCAACATCCAATGCTCCGTGTTGCAACCTAGCAACCAATATCAAGTTAATATGCCTTCTAATGGTCTCCTGCACATTCACAAAGTATGTATTAGCTCACTCTTATGCCTCATTCGGCCCCTAAGGGCAATAAAAGACTCAAATAACTTATTCTATTAAACTTAACTAAATTTACAAAAATATAATTAAACTTAACTAAAATGCTTATGTTCAAGCTCCTAAAGTGTAAAAATTAGTTTAATCTGCTATACCAAATTACGACAAGTCACCGATTAACTTTTGCAGTTTTTACAATTTAGTCTTTTTTCCTTATTTAACTAGTCAAACACAAAAATTACTAGACCAAACTCTAATACGACACTCAAATAGACTCGTAAAGATTAAATAAATAATATTTACTTACTCACTATTTGAAATGTGGTCCCTAAACTACTATTTTTGACACTATTGAAAATAGGTTACTACACCACACGTACGAACGAGCCTACAAAATCATTGAAGACATGGCCATGAATTCGTACATGTGGCCCAAGGAGAGGTTTATGTACAAATCTAATCCTCTAACAGTAAAAGTGGTGAATGAAGAAAATGATGATGATATATTCCAATGAATCCTAGAAAAGCTTAACCATTTGGAGACCCCATCAGGTCAACAAGAGCAGAGCCACATTATGAAAACCAACCGGAGGAAGCAAGCTACGTAAATAATAGTAAAGGAAATCCTTATTCAAATACCTACAATCCTGGTTAGAGGGATCATAAGAACTTCAAATGAGGGGCTAACCAAGGAGCTGCAAATCAAGCATAAACTTAACAAAACCCTCCTTATCAACATTCACCATGACAACAACAATATGTGGGAAATGACCATGTTGAATGTGGTCAAAGATTTGATCAACTAGAAGGGGAGATGCAAATAATGAAGATCGATATTAAACAAGTCCATACGACGTGTGGATAACTTGAATCCCAGATGGATAGCCTCTATGACCAAATGAGAGAATTGGTGATAATATCTTAGAAACAAATTGGTCAAAGTCTTCCTAGTAACACGGAGAACAACCCTTAGAAAGATGGGAAAAGGCATGTAAATAAAATTGCTTCACAATCGAGCAAGGAATTGAAATCCCCAAGCAAACCCATCCATGAAGAGGAGGAGATTCCTGAAGATGTTGATGAACCTATAGAAGAGGAAGAAGCCGGGCACCATAAGCCGATCAAGGAGGTAGTCAAAATAGTGTTTGATCCGGTAATGTCAAACCCGATCACAATGAAGGTACAGTTCCTAATGAGATTATAGGACAAGTAAAAAAGGGAAGAGGTAGATTTTATAAATTTTCTTAATTTATTTAAATCTCTCAATTTCAATTTGCCTCTATTAGAATTAATCGACAGAATACCTAAATTTTCCAAGTACTTAAAGGAAATTATGAAATGGCATAAGAAAATGAAAAAGGGCAATCACATTGACGTTGATGCCTCATGTAGCTTACTAATTACAAAGAAGATACCCCTGAAGTTAAAAGATTTGGGTAGCTTTACAATCCTAATAGATATAGGGGATCGATATTTTAGCAAAGCACTTTCTGATTTATGTAACACTTCAAACCCGATCCTTAAAGAGGATCCAGGGATGGCGTGTCACTACCTCAAAATCATTATCTTAAAAATTGTATCTGGCGTAAACCAATTTACACCAAAATTTCTGTTAGTATGAAATATAAACTATTTTCATTCAAGGATAAATAAGATAATACACTTTGAAAACCATAAATACTTCACTGAAATTTCATTGGAACCATAGATTCATGGTCTTGAATTTAGATACAAAATACATTCTTCAAATTATAAATGTCTTGACACCACCCCCATGTCATGCAGAATACAAAATATAAAATGTCTTACGGCGATAATAGTCCTTTGGCGTACTTCGTCAGCAGGCTTGAGAAGGAAATGTAACTAAGTAAGTTCAATGAACTTAGTAAGTTCCAGATGAAAACATTGTAATAATCACATATAATTCAAGTAAACCTTTCCAACTCAACATAGCCACACAGTTCACCAATTAGCGAATTCCAAACACAGACAGACTATACACGGGAATCTATTCCTTTGGTGTGTATTCTACACCCATGCAATCTTACCAACCACCTTCTTTTTTTTAAACACAAACCCTAATCCATATCCAGAGCCATATCATTTGTTCATTCATTTTCGTTTATCATGATTGGTCAATCTGGTTTGCAATAATTCTTGCCCTACCAAAGGTTCTACAACCATTTTCATGTCTCGTGATATGCCAGTTCAATTGTGACATCCCTAATTTGACCCAGTCAGAAAGTGGTTTCGGGACCACAAAACCGAGTCATAAAAATAATTAACTGTTAAATTCTATGTTTATTATATGTGTAAATGCATGTGTGAAAGTTTCATGCTTTGATTTTTTCATTTGTATGTAAAATTTATAAGATAGGACTCATGTGATAAAACTTGAAAGTGTGATAGGTAAATTTGTAAAGTGTCAAATAATGCATGAAATGTTAACATGAGGGATTTGCATGTCAAATGGACCAATTTTGTTTAGTGGCCTGCCATAAATGATGGTTGATGTATAATATATGTTTTATTTAAGTATTATAATAGGTAATAGCTTTATTTTTGAAATAAAATTAATTAGTAAAACAATAAAAGATGATAAAAAAAGGATAGATGTTCATTTTCTTTCTTGATTGCCGAATTTGGGAAAGAAAAAAATGGTGAAGAATAAGCCAAGGCATTCGGCCATGGTTGTCTCCATTTAAAGGTATGTAATGCAATTTTTTTTATTTGTAATTGATTATGAAATTAGATGGATGAATACATAACATAGATAACCCATGATTTAAATTCATGAATTAATGAACAAGTGTCCATTCGGCAAGTGCTAAATTGATATTATTTTTGATAAGTTTTTGGGAAGATGTTAGTTAGATGTTAAATAGCTTGAATGATGGCTAAATAAGTAGAATTCATGGTTGAAAAGTATGAATTGAAATTGCCGTATGTGTGTATGTGTATTTTGGAAAGAAAAAATGTTGTTTTTAGTTGAGTTTTATTTGGTGTGTACATTCGATCAAAAGGGGAGGAATAAAAAAAATTTAAAATGTTATGGTTTGTTTTAAAGTTGGTTAAATGGTTGTGGTCATTGCGAATACTTTTGTATTAGGGAAAATATGATTAAACATCGGTTGATGAGTTAAATATATAAGTATATTCGGTTATATAAATTTGATTTGTACTTGAAAATATAATAAGCCTTAAGAGATTGTGTTTGTGTATGTGAACTAGATGTTTTATGGATATTCGCTAAAAAGGGTAAATGGCTAGGTCATAGGAATTGGAGTGATATACATTCGTCATTAAGGTTATATGTACTTGGTAATGTGAGTTATATATTAAGTAAGTTATTTCTTCGAAATGTATATTCAGTCATTGTTTAGCATAGATGGAACCAATGTGCAAATTGCTACATTTGATCATGAAATGAAATTTGGGGTAACTCGGGCTGCGGGTTGCGGGTTGCGGTAACTCGGAGCTTGGTGCTGAGGCACTGGCCGAGTTAGTAAGGAAAGTGGTAGAGGAAGTATTAGATACAAAAATTAAGGAAATTAGGGAAGCGCTTCAAGCAGGGTGCTTGGAGTGTAAGAAAAGGAAGGATTCTAGTTCTTAGAAAACCAAGCCTCGTTCTGTGAAACATGTTAAGGCACGACCAAACTATCCAATCTGCAAAGACTGCAACGGACGTCATTCGGGTGAATGCCATAGGAAGACAGGAGCATGTCGTAGATGTGGGTCCAAGGAGCATCGAGCTCGGGATTGCCAAGTTTGTTTTATTTAAATATATGTTACGAGTTGTATGCGTGCCTGATAAACGTTTCTTTATTTTGGTAATTAGATGTTCGGTCGTACTAAGAATTATTTTTAATCGAGTCTTGCAGTGAAAGCATAGTGGTTTGACTTGAGTAATACGGTTAGTTGATAGTTTGAAATTTCGAGGACGAAATTTTTTTAAGGAGGGTAGAGTTGTAACATCCTGAATTTGGGGCCTAGAAGAGTTGGGTTTTGAGTCTGGGATTCGAATAGAAGAAAACCCGAATAATTAGGAAGTTTTAAATATTATCGTTGCAGAAAAAATTTATTTTATTAAATTACCACTAGAAAATTTTCTTGTATTTATTATTACGGATATTTTAAATTTTTATGAAATTTTAATTAGTATTATGAGATAAAATTATTATTATCGAAAAATATTATTGTATGTATGTTTGAAAATTTTTATGAAAATTATTATTATTTACTGTATTATTGATATTTGAAATTTTTATTATTAGATATATTTATAAAATTATTACTATTATTAGAAAGGAAGAAAAATATTAGTCGAATAGCATACGATTTTCGGGATTTTTTTTGGGTTTTGTGATTTTTAGTAAATCTTGAAATTTTCATGTTCTAAATATTGGAATTATGTTTAAATGTGTTAGTAGACCTTTAGAAGGCCCAAGACTAAGCTAAACACGGTAAAATATCAAGGTGGGATTTTTAAGTGAATAGGAGATTTGGTTAAGTGGGCTTTTAAGAAGAACTGCGTAAGTTATGACACAAATAAGGCCTTGGTGAAGTGGCAAGGTGACGCCACTAAGTTCTTAAAAAAGTGGCGCCTGGGAAGGAATTGGAGGTCCAGGGTTCAAGTTGTAAGGTAGGCATATTGTTTTTCTTTTAATTTTTAGGCATGTACTAGGCATGTGATCACACAAGTAAATTTCGACAAGGGCCTTAGAGAGATGGGCCGATTGCTCTAATTTAATATTAGGGTTAGGTTCTTTTCTTTTCTATCTCATTTCGACAAGGGCCTTAGAGAGATGGGCCGATTGCTCTAATTTAATATTAGGGTTAGGTTCTTTTCTTTTCTATCTTGGAGAATTAGGGTTAGCCACCTGAAAGCTTTCTTTCATCTTTTCTGAATTCTCACAAAAGCCGAAAACACAAGTCTATTTCTCATTGTGCCGAATTTTCTTCTTCTCTTTTCCTCCATGTTTTCTCTTCCTTTATGCTTCTCCTTCTAGCCGAAACCTTCTGACCATCTTGTTCACCTTCTTTGTCGATCCCATCTTCCATTAAACCTTCATCACCAATCGCCATTAAAAGGCCGAAATCCTGAAAACTCACTACTTGTGCCGATTTCTCCAAAGCCAAATCCTTCAGTATTTTTGTTCCTTGTGATCAACATTCATCTTCTCTAAACCCTTAATATCTGTCGGCAACGTTACTCCAAGGTTATAGCCTCAAACCATCATCTTCTTCATCACCTAAAAAGCCGAAATACCATAGATTTAGGGACTTATAGCCGAAACTTCATATCTTCTAGATTCGAGCTCTACCATCATTTAGAGGATAAATCGCATCGATCTGCGTAGAAATCAAAGAGGAACAAGTGGTTAGTGCTCATCACTTCAGATCTAGTCTTATTTTACAACTTGAAAAAGTCAAGTCCCTAAAATCTAGGGAGGCTGTCGATTTGGGCATGTGGCTCTAAAGGCTTTTAACTGATGTTTTCTGTCAATGATTAGTGTCTTCTTAAGTGTTGGATTGAAGGCGTGGGAGTTGGAGGAATCGGATTCGGAGATAGCTATCGACTTTGGTAAAAAGGTAAGGTTTCAAAGGCTTTTTAGGGATATGGTTCGATCATGGATAAGTAAGTTTTGGGGGTTTAGTGATTATGGTTTGTAAATAAGAACTGTGCTAATAAATTGTAGGACATCGAAAGGGATCTCAAAAGCAGTCGCCGCAAATCAGGTGTGTACCGAACACCCTTTCTTAGTTCAATTCAACAAAAGCCGAAATGCCGAAATTCTGGCATTTCATGGTCATGTGAGTATGCGAATGCTCTCAAGGCATAGAGTAATTGTTAGATCTAGCACCACAAGGTGGTAAGCACGTTCGCGTGACGTTTTGGCGTATTTCGGAAAAGGGGGCTCGACGGGCCAAAACTGGGCCCAATGGGCTTACAGACCAATATGGGTAAGAGATGGGCAAATTAGCCTGTTAGGTAGATGGTGGAATCAAATTGCATAAATCTATTAAAAATTACTGAATTAGCTTGTGTAGTAGCGTAGATCACGAAATTACCCCTAAAGAGCAAAATTACCGAAATTACCCCTAAAGAGTAAAATTACCGATATACCCCTAGGGTTTAAATTGGCTGAATTGCATGATTGATCAATGTTGTATTTTACATGATATGCTTTTATTAATATCTTGCATGGGGTTGGGGTATTAATGGAGGAGTATCTTGAAAGTGGTTCATCCACGTCTTGGAGGCTTTGCCTCAATCGACTGAATTTGAGTGCGTTGTTTAACTGTGGTGTGTAGGGTGGGTGGGTTGAGATATTCCCACATGGTGTGTAGGGTTGGTGCAGGCGGTGTAGCGGTTGGTGGGTTGAGTAGTCTCCCAGTTGAGCTTGCATTCATTCTTGATATTGTTACATATGTTATCGAACCGGGCCTATGGGCCATACTGTTTTGTTAAAAGGGCTAAGGTCTTGCTATCAGATTCGAAAAGGGCTTGACCCTCTGTATCAAGTTATCTGAATAGGGCTTAGGCCCAATGGGCTCGAGCTGATTTGGGCTTTGGATGGGTTTCATATACACCGAGTTTTCCCAAACTCACCCCTTCCTCTTCCATCCTTGCGGTGAGCCCTAGAATTGGTGGCCTTGAGTCAAGGGATTCAGAGTGGCCATGAAGATTGATTGACGATTTTAAATAAGTTTAGCCTTTAATTTGGATTATTTTATTTTTATTATGCTTAAAGTTGTAATAAGGCCGCTCTTTTTAATTACTTTTATTTTGGGGATTATTAAACTGGCTAGCACTAGGGTTCGTTTTATAAAAACTATTTGTTTTTAAAAAAGTTCACGATGACGCGCAAAGTTTCCGCAAAGTAAATGTTTTCCCAAGAAAAATAAATATCTTTAAGCAAACGTTTTGCAACCTTAATCATTTTCTTAAGATGGTCATAATCAAACAGTTTTTCTCAAAATTATACGAGATGTTAGAGTGTGGCAATGGCGGTGTGCATCTCTAGGATTGGATCCGAAGGGAGCTTGGTACTTAAGCAGTCCGACGGACTCACCTCCTCTTCTTCCCGGTTTCCTACCGGTGCATGCCTGCTCACTTTAACCTACTTTTAAAAGTGTCTTTTACAACACCAAACTAAATTTTCCAAATTAAGTAATACGGAATGATTTGAACGCTTCGATGTGGCGCGTCAGATCTGGTCATAACGTCTAGGCCGGGTTTGGGGTGTTACATTTAGTGGTATCAGAGCCTAGGTTGCAACAACTCGGCTGTGGATCTGGTCCGAAAATCTTTTCAAAAACTTGGGCCTAAGAAGGGTATTTTTGGAAATGGTAAGTTTTTCAAAAATGTTCAAAGTTTTTCTATTGAACGAGGTTAAATCAATAGTTTTAAAAAAAAAAAGTGTTTTCAAATGAAATCTTTTTATTTTCGGTAAACAAAAACATGGGTTTTTATGGATTGATAAAGAAGTGGCACACTGAATCCCCGGCACCAAGTCTGTAAGTATTTACATTCCTCATATTACAATCGTATTAAGATATTCTTGTAGATAGAACTGAGACCATATCATGACATTATAACTAGGGCAACCCTAAAAACTCTAGAATACCGAGACCGTAGCTAGGCTATGATTACGTGAAAATAGAAACTTTAAAACACTATCTCTGCATAAGACATATGAATAAATAGTAAAATTTTGAGATCTTTGTAGTTAATTGATATGTGTACTGGTAATGTAGAGTATTAATATGGATTCGAGGGTAAGCAAAGTCTACCAACTTGGTTGCGGTAACTCGGAGCTTGGTCTTTGAGGCACCGCCGAGTTAGTAAGGAAAGTGGTAGAGGAAGTATTAGATACAAAAATTAAGGAAATTAGGGAAGCGCTTCAAGTGGTGCTTGGAGTGTAAGAAAAGGAAGGATTCTAGTTCTCGAAAACCAAGCCTCGCTTCGTGAAACATGTTAAGGCACGACCAAACTATCCAATCTGCAAAGATCGCAATGGACGTCATTCGGTGAATGCCATAGGAAGACAGGAGCATGTCGTAGATGTGGGTCCAAGGAGCATCGAGCTCGGGAATGCCAAGTTTGTTTTATTTAAATATATGTTACGAGTTGTATGCGTGCCTGATAAACGTTTCTTTATTTTGGTAATTAGATGTTCGGGTCGTACTAAGAATTATTTTTAATCGAAAAGCAGTGAAAGCATAGTGGTTTGACTTGAGTAATACGGTTAGTTGATAGTTTGAAATTTCGAGGACGAAATTTTTTAAGGAGGGTAGAGTTGTAACATCCCGAATTTGGGGCCTAGAAGAGTTGGGTTTTGAGTCCAGGATTGAATAGAAGAAAACCCGAATAATTAGGAAGTTTTAAATATTATCGCTTGAGAAAAAATTTATTTTATTAAATTACCACTAGAAAATTTTTACTGTATTTATTATTACGGATATTTTAAATTTTTATGAAATTTTAATTAGTATTATGAGATAAAATTATTATTATCGTAAAAATATTATCAGTATGTATGTTTGAAAATTTTTATGAAAATTATTATTATTTCTTGTATTATTGATATTTGAAATTTTATTATTAGATATATTTATAAAATTATTACTATTATTAGAAAGGAAGAAAAATATTAGTCGTAACGCATACGATTTTGGGATTTTTTGGGTTTTGTGATTTTTAGTAAATCTTGAAATTTTCATGTTCTAAATATTGGAATTATGTTTAAATGTGTTAGTAGACCTTTAGAAGGCCCAAGACTAAGCTAAACACGGTAAAATATCAAGGTGGGATTTTTAAGTGAATAGGAGATTTGGTTAAGTGGGCTTTTAAGAAGAACTGCGTAAGTTATGACACAAATAAGGCCTTGGTGAAGTGGCAAGGTGACGCCACTAAGTTCCTAAAAAAAGTGGCGCCTGGGAAGGAATTGGAGGTCCAGGTTCAAGTTGTAAGGTAGGCATATTGTTTTTCTTTTAATTTTTAGGCATGTACTAGGCATGTGATCACACAAGTAAATTTCGACAAGGGCCTTAGAGAGATGGGCGATTGCTCTAATTTAATATTAGGGTTAGGTTCTTTTCTTTTCTATCTTGGAGAATTAGGGTTAGCCACCAAAGCTTTCTTTCATCTTTTTCAATTCTCACAAAGCCGAAAACACAAGTCTATTTCTCATTGTGCCGAATTTTCTTCTTCTCTTTTCCTCCATGTTTTCTCTTCCTTTATGCTTCTCCTTCTAGCCAAACCTTCGACCATCTTGTTCACCTTCTTTGTCGATCCCATCTTCCATTAAACCTTCATCACCAATCGCCATTAAAAGGTCAAATCCGAAAACTCACTACTTGTGCCGATTTCTCCAAAGCCAAATCCTTCAATATTTTTGTTCCTTGTGATCAACATTCATCTTCTCTAAACCCTTAATATCCGTCAACAACGTTACTCCAAGGTTATAGCCTCAAACCATCATCTTCTTCATCACCTAAAAAGCCGAAATACCATAGATTTAGGGACTTATAGCCGAAACTTCATATCTTCTAGATTCGAGCTCTACCATCATTTAGAGGATAAATCTGCATCAGATCTGCGTAGAAATCAAAGAGGAACAAGTGGTTAGTGCTCATCACTTCAGATCTAGTCTTATTTTACAACTTCGAAAAAAGCTGAAGTCCCTAAAATCTAGGGAGGCTGTCGATTTGGGCATGTGGCTCTAAAGGCTTTTAACTGATGTTTTCTGTCAATGATTAGTGTCTTCTTAAGTGTTGGATTGAAGGCGTGGGAGTTGGAGGAATCGGATTCGGAGATAGCTATCGACTTTGGTAAAAAGGTAAGGTTTCAAAGGCTTTTTAGGGATATGGTTCGATCATGGATAAGTAAGTTTTGGGGGTTTAGTGATTATGGTTTGTAAATAAGAACTGTGCTAATAAATTGTAGGACATCGAAAGGGATCTCAAAAGCAGTCGTCGCAAATCGTGTGTACCAACACCCTTTCTTAGTTCAATTAAAAAGTTTAAATGCCAAATTCGCATTTCATGGTCATGTGAGTATGCGAATGCTCTCAAGGCATAGAGTAATTGTTAGATCTAGCACCGCAAGGTGGTAAGCACGTTCGCGTGACGTTTTGGCGTATTTCGAAAAAGGGGCTCGACGGGCCAAAACTGGGCCCAATGGGCTTACGGACCAATATGGGTAAGAGATGGGCAAATTAGCCTGTTAGGTAGATGGTGGAATCAAATTGCATAAATCTATTAAAAATTACTGAATTAGCTTGTGTAGTAGCGTAGATCACGAAATTACCCCTAAAGAGCAAAATTACCGAAATTACCCCTAAAGAGTAAAATTACCGATATACCCCTAGGGTTTAAATTGGCTGAATTGCATGATTGATCAATGTTGTATTTTACATGATATGCTTTTATTAATATCATTGCATGGGGTTGGGGTATTAATGGAGGAGTCTTGAAAGTGGTTCATCCACGATCGGAGGCTTTGCCTCAATCGACTGAAATTTGAGCGTTCTTCGCAACCTGTGGTGTGTAGGGTGGGTGGGTTGAGATATTCCCACATGGTGTGTAGGGTTGGTGCAGGCAAGTGTAGCGGTTGGTGGGTTGAGTAGTCTCCCAGTTGAGCTTGCATTCATTCTTGATATTGTTACATATGTTATCGAATGGGCCTATGGGCCATACTGTTTTTGTTAAAAGGGCTAAGGTCTTGCTATCAGATTCTAAAAAGGGCTTGACCATCGTGTCTTCGTTATCTGAATAGGGCTTAGGCCCAATGGGCTCGAGCTGATTTGGGCTTTGGATGGGTTTCTGTATACACTGAGTTTTCCCAAACTCACCCCCTTCCTCTTCCATCCTTGCAGGTGAGCCCTAGAATTGGTGGACTTGGAGCTGGGCGGGATTCAGAGTGGCCATGAAGATTGATTGACGATTTTAAATAAGTTTAGCCTTTAATTTGGATTATTTTATTTTTATTATGCTTAAAGTTGTAATAAGGCCGCTCTTTTTAATTACTTTTATTTTGGGGATTATTAAACTGGCTAGCACTAGGGTTCGTTTTATAAAAACTATTTGTTTTTAAAAAAGTTCACGATGACGCGCAAAGTTTCCGCAAAGTAAATGTTTTCCCAAGAAAAATAAATATCTTTAAGCAAACGTTTTGCAACCTTAATCATTTTCTTAAGATGGTCATAATCAAACAGTTTTTCTCAAAATTATACGAGATGTTAGAGTGTGGCAATGGCGGTGTGCATCTCTAGGATTGGATTCGAAGGGAGCTTGGTACTTAAGCAGTCCGACGGACTCACCTCCTCTTCTTCCTGGTTTCCTACCTGGTGCACAGCTTCCGTTCACTTTAACCTACTTTTAAAAGTGTCTTTTACAACACCAAACTAAATTTTCCAAATTAAGTAATACGGAATGATTTGAACGCTTCGATGTGGCGCGTCAGATCCGGTCATAACATCTAGGCCGGGTTTGGGGTGTTACATTTAGTGGTATCAGAGCCTAGGTTGCAACAACTCGGCTGTGGATCTGGTCCGAAAATCTTTTCAAAAACTTGGGCCTAAGAAGGGTATTTTTGGAAATGGTAAGTTTTTCAAAAATGTTCAAAGTTTTTCTATTGAACGAGGTTAAATCAATAGTTTTAAAAAAAAAAAGTGTTTTCAAATGAAATCTTTTTATTTTCGGGAAACAAAAATATGGGTTTTATGGATTGATAAAGAAGTGGCTGCTGAATCCCGGCACCAAGTCTGTAAGTATTTACATTCCTCATATTACTTTGTATTAAGATATTCTTGTAGATAGAACTGAGACCATATCATGACATTATAACTAGGGCAACCCTAAAAACTCTAGAATACCGAGGCGTAGCTAGGCTATGATTTCGTGAAAATAGAAACTTTAAAATACTATCTCGCATAAGACATATGAATAAATAGTAAAATTTTGAGATCTTTGTAGTTAATTGATATGTGTCTTGGTAATGTAGAGTATTAATATGGATTCGAGGGTAAGCAAAGTCTACCAACTTGGTTGCGGTAACTTCGGAGCTTGGTGCCTTTGAGGCAACCGCCGAGTTAGTAAGGAAAGTGGTAGAGGAAGTATTAGATACAAAAATTAAGGAAATTAGGGAAGCGCTTCAAGCAGGGTGCTTGGAGTGGAAGAAAAGGAAGGATTCTAGTTCTCGTAAAACCAAGCCTCGCTCGTGAAACATGTTAAGGCACGACCAAACTATCCAATCTGCAAAGATCGCAGCGGACGTCATTCGGTGAATGCCATAGGAAGACAGGAGCATGTCGTAGATGTGGGTCCAAGGAGCATCGAGCTCGGGATTGCCAAGTTTGTTTTATTTAAATATATGTTACGAGTTGTATGCGTGCCTGATAAACGTTTCTTTATTTTGGTAATTAGATGTTCTGGGTCGTACTAAGAATTATTTTTAATCAGAGTGCGCAGTGAAAGCATAGTGGTTTGACTTGAGTAATACGGTTAGTTGATAGTTTGAAATTTCGAGGACGAAATTTTTTTAAGGAGGGTAGAGTTGTAACATCCTGAATTTGGGGCCTAGAAGAGTTGGGTTTTGAGTCTGGGATTCGAATAGAAGAAAACCTGAATAATTAGGAAGTTTTAAATATTATCGTTTCAGAAAAAAATTTATTTTATTAAATTACCACTAGAAAATTTTTACTGTATTTATTATTACGGATATTTTAAATTTTTATGAAATTTTAATTAGTATTATGAGATAAAATTATTATTATCGAAAAATATTATTGTATGTATGTTTGAAAATTTTATGAAAATTATTATTATTTCTTGTATTATTGATATTTGAAATTTTTATTATTAGATATATTTATAAAATTATTACTATTATTAGAAAGGAAGAAAAATATTAGTCGTAATAGCATACGATTTTGGGATTTTTTTGGGTTTTGTGATTTTAGTAAATCTTGAAATTTTCATGTTCTAAATATTGGAATTATGTTTAAATGTGTTAGTAGACCTTTAGAAGGCCCAAGACTAAGCTAAACACGGTAAAATATCAAGGTGGGATTTTTAAGTGAATAGGAGATTTGGTTAAGTGGGCTTTTAAGAAGAACTGCGTAAGTTATGACACAAATAAGGCCTTGGTGAAGTGGCAAGGTGGCGCCACTAAGTTCCTAAAAAAGTGGCGCTGGGAAGGAATTGGAGGTCCAGGTTCAAGTTGTAAGGTAGGCATATTGTTTTTCTTTTAATTTTTAGGCATGTACTAGGCATGTGATCACACAAGTAAATTTCGACAAGGGCCTTAGAGAGATGGGCGATTGCTCTAATTTAATATTAGGGTTAGGTTCTTTTCTTTTCTATCTCATTTCGACAAGGGCCTTAGAGATGGGCCGATTGCTCTAATTTAATATTAGGGTTAGGTTCTTTTCTTTTCTATCTTGGAGAATTAGGGTTAGCCACCGAAAGCTTTCTTTCATCTTTTCGAATTCTCACAAAAGCCGAAAACACAAGTCTATTTCTCATTGTGCGAATTTTCTTCTTCTCTTTTCCTCCATGTTTTCTCTTCCTTTATGCTTCTCCTTCTAGCCAAACCTTCGACCATCTTGTTCACCTTCTTTGTCGATCCCATCTTCCATTAAACCTTCATCACCAATCGCCATTAAAAGGCGAAATCGAAAACTCACTACTTGTGCCGATTTCTCCAAAGCCAAATCCTTCAAGATTTTTTTTTCCTTGTGATCAACATTCATCTTCTCTAAACCCTTAATATCCGCTTCAACAACGTTACTCCAAGGTTATAGCCTCAAACCATCATCTTCTTCATCACCTAAAAAGCCGAAATACCATAGATTTAGGGACTTATAGCCGAAACTTCATATCTTCTAGATTCGAGCTCTACCATCATTTAGAGGATAAATCTGCATCAGATCTGCGTAGAAATCAAACAAGAACAAATGGTAAGTGCTCATCACTTCAGATCTAGTCTTATTTTACAACTTCGAAAAAAGCTGAAGTCCCTAAAATCTAGGGAGGCTGTCGATTTGGGCATGTGGCTCTAAAGGCTTTTAACTGATGTTTTCTGTCAATGATTAGTGTCTTCTTAAGTGTTGGATTGAAGGCGTGGGAGTTGGAGGAATCGGATTCGGAGATAGCTATCGACTTTGGTAAAAAGGTAAGGTTTCAAAGGCTTTTTAGGGATATGGTTCGATCATGGATAAGTAAGTTTTGGGGGTTTAGTGATTATGGTTTGTAAATAAGAACTGTGCTAATAAATTGTAGGACATCGAAGGGATCTCAAAAGCGGCCGTCGCAAATCGGTGTGTACGAACACCCTTTCTTAGTTCAATTCAACAAAAGTCGAAATGCCAAATTCGGCATTTCATGGTCATGTGAGTATGCGAATGCTCTCAAGGCATAGAGTAATTGTTAGATCTAGCACCGCAAGGTGGTAAGCACGTTCGCGTGACGTTTTGGCGTATTCGGAAAAAGGGGCTCGACGGCCAAAAGCTGGCCCAATGGGCTTACTGCACCAATATGGGTAAGAGATGGGCAAATTAGCTGTTAGGTAGATGGTGGAATCAAATTGCATAAATCTATTAAAATTACTGAATTAGCTTGTGTAGTAGCGTAGATCACGAAATTACCCTAAAGAGCAAAATTACCAAATTACCCTAAAGAGTAAAATTACCGATATACCCCTAGGGTTTAAATTGGTGAATTGCATGATTGATCAATGTTGTATTTTACATGATATGCTTTTATTAATATCTCATTGCATGGGGTTGGGGTATTAATGGAGGAGTATCTTGAAAGTGGTTCATCCACGTCTTGGAGGCTTTGCCTCAATCGATTGAAATTTGAGCAGCGTTGTTGCAAGCTGTGGTGTGTAGAAATTTGGGTGGGTTGAGATATTCCCCACATGGTGTGTAGGGTTGGTGCAGGCGGTGTAGCGGTTGGTGGGTTGAGTAGTCCGCCTTGATTGGGCTTGCATTCATTATCGATATTGTTACATATGTTATTGAACGGGCCTATGGGCCATACTTGTTTTGTTAAAAAGGGCTAAGGTCTTGCTATCAGATTCGAAAAGGGCTTGACCCTCTGTATCTTGTTATCTGAATAGGGCTTAGGCCCAATGGGCTCGAGCTGATTTGGGCTTTGGATGGGTTTCAGATACACCGAGTTTTCCCAAACTCACCCCTTCCTCTTCCATCCTTGCGGTGAGCCCTAGAATTGGTGGCCTTGGAGTCAAGGGATTCAGAGTGGCCATGAAGATTGATTGACGATTTTAAATAAGTTTAGCCTTTAATTTGGATTATTTTATTTTTATTATGCTTAAAGTTGTAATAAGGCCGCTCTTTTTAATTACTTTTATTTTGGGGATTATTAAACTGGCTAGCACTAGGGTTCGTTTTATAAAAACTACTTGTTTTTAAAAAAGTTCACGATGACGCGCAAAGTTTCCGCAAAGTAAATGTTTTCCCAAGAAAAATAAATATCTTTAAGCAAACGTTTTGCAACCTTAATCATTTTCTTAATATGGTCATAATCAAACAGTTTTTCTCAAAATTATACGAGATGTTAGAGTGTGGCAATGGCGGTGTGCATCTCTAGGATTGGATCCGAAGGGAGCTTGGTACTTAAGCAGTCCGACGGACTCACCTCCTCTTCTTCATGGTTTCCTACCTGGTGCACAGCTTCCGTTCACTTTAACCTACTTTTAAAAGTGTCTTTTACAACACCAAACTAAATTTTCCAAATTAAGTAATACGGAATGATTTGAACGCTTCGATGTGGCGCGTCAGATCCGGTCATAACGTCTAGGCCGGGTTTGGGGTGTTACAATACGGGTAACTTTAAATATGATTGGATGTATTGAATGAACTAAATGTTTAGGTACATGGAAGTTGATCGTCTTTTGGAAATAAGTTAAGTCGAATATTTAGATATGATAATGTTATAAAGGATATTCATTAGGATGTTTAATAACATGTATACTTTCGGCCATTTTACAGCTTATATATATATATGAATGAAAATGTGGGTTATGAATATCTGAGTTGATGTTATGTATTTGTTTTAAAACAAGAGGATGTTATCCTAACGTAGTCGCTAGTAAGATTTTCAGGGATGAAAATCCTTAAAGAGGGGGAGAGTTGTGACATCCCTAATTTGACCCTAGTCAGAAAGTGGTTTCAAGACCACAAAACCGAGTCATAAAAATAATTAACTGTTAAATTCTATGTTTATTATATGTGTAAATGCATGTGTAAAAGTTTCATGCTTTGATTTTGTCATTTGTATGTAAAATTTATAAGATAGGACTCATGTGATAAAACTTGAAAGTGTGATAGGTAAATTTGTAAAGTGTCAAATAATGCATGAAATGTTAACATGAGGGATTTGCATGTCAAATGGACCAATTTTGTTTAGTGGCCTGCCATAAATGATGGTTGATGTATAATATATGTTTTATTTAAGTATTATAATAGGTAATAGCTTTATTTTTGAAATAAAATTAATTAGTAAAACAATAAAAGATGATAAAAAAAAAGATAGATGTTCATTTTCTTTCTTGATTGCCGAATTTGGGAAAGAAAAAAATGGTGAAGAATAAGCCAAGGCATTCGGCCATGGTTGTCTCCATTTAAAGGTATGTAATGCAATTTTTTTTATTTGTAATTGATTATGAAATTAGATGGATGAATACATAACATAGATAACCCATGATTTAAATTCATGAATTAATGAACAAGTGTCCATTCGGCAAGTGCTAAATTGATATTATTTTTGATAAGTTTTTGGGAAGATGTTAGTTAGATGTTAAATAGCTTGAATGATGGCTAAATAAGTAGAATTCATGGTTGAAAAGTATGAATTGAAATTGCCGTATGTGTGTATGTGTATTTTGGAAAGAAAAAAATGTTATTGTTTAGTTGAGTTTTATTTGGTGTGTACATTCGATCAAAAAGGGGGAGGAATAAAACAAAATTTAAAATGTTATGGTTTGTTTTAAAGTTGGTTAAATGGTTGTGGTCATTGCCGAATACTTTTGTATTAGGGAAAAATATGATTAAACATCGGTTGATGAGTTAAATATATAAGTATATTCGGTTATATAAATTTGATTTGTACTTGAAAATATAATAAGCCTTAAGAGATTGTGTTTGTGTATGTGAACTAGATGTTTTATGGATATTCGCTAAAAGGGGTAAATGGCTAGGTCATAGGAATTGGAGTGATATACATTCGTCATTAAGGTTATATGTACTTGGTAATGTGAGTTATATATTAAGTAAGTTATTTCTTCGAAATGTATATTCAGTCATTGTTTAGCATAGATGGAACCAATGTGCAAATTGCTACATTTGATCATGAAATGAAATTTGTATATGAAAACTAAATTTGAGTGGTTAGGGCCGAATGTGGTATATGAGATATTAAGGCATGTTATGATTATATATATATGTGTGTACGTGGTTGTGCATAAAAATGAGTAATTGATTAAATTGTGTTAGTCACACATAGGTATATAAATATATGCCTTAGGTAAGTACCTTGTGACATAGAGACATTCAGTTATACATATATATATATATATATATTATAGATAAATTCGTGTAAATAATAGGCATGATATCGAGTCATAGTACATTTTATAAAACTTAACATGTATGGAGGTTTTATAGATTATCAAATGTGATTATTAAAGAATTAAAGTTGAGTAGGTAATTAAACAAATTCAATTGTTTAATTTTAAAGCTCAAGAGCAAAGAGGAACTAAATCAGATAAGGGGAACGAGAAAGCAATCGAGTAGCCTACCCGTAACTGTTCGACAACATTCGAGGTAAGTTTCTAGCATATAAGTTTAGTTATAATGAAGAATGATATGGAATACGGGTAAAGATGGGACTATGAATTGGTGTAATTACCTATAGTAAAATGATAAGGAATAAGTTACTACGTGAGCCTTAGCCGATTGGTTATTAGAAAAGTGATATTTAAATTATGATATGTATGTGATAATAAGAAGTACTTATATGTGATGATATGTTTTGAACTCAAATGGTAAATTCTTAAGTGTTTGGACTTGGAAATTTAAGAGCAAATTGTAATAATCTGCTTAGGACAGCAGCAGTAGCATGATTTTTGAAAATCACCATAAATTGTTGGAGTGGAATTAGAGACTGAATAAAATATGTAATCAAAGCTCAATGAGTCTAGTTTCTTATAAAATAAACAGTGCAAGCAAAGGAATTTCCTATAGAGAGATATTTAAAGTTGTGTGTGACAGTGTCAGAATGAATCTGAAATCCCCTGTTCTGTTTTTAGAAAATCATTATAAATAGTACAAAAATTTTTATAAGATAAAATTTATATTTTTAGACTTCTTAATGAGTCTAGTTTCAAATGAAATAAACAACAACATATCTTGAAATCTGTACAATTAGAAATTTGATTCGTAGTGAAGAGTGGTCAGTATAGTCGATTAGTGAAATAGGGGAAAATTTAAGAAAATTCTGGTTTTGATTGGCCAAACCAAAAATCCTGAAAATTTTATGGATAGAAGATATATGAGTCTATTTTCGGAGAAAATTTACGAAACTTCATTTGGAGTTCCGTAGCTCCAGTTACAAATAATTTAATGATTGTTTCTCAAGAAAACAGCTTGTAGTGAATCTGTGATTTTGTTGTAAACATTGATGAAACTAATTGAGTTGCTTACAAGCTATTGCTGAATTGATGTACAAGATAAATATATAGGTGGTGAGGCAAAAATGGCTAAAATTTAAATTTGTGTAAGTTATCCGAATGGCTATTTTATAAACGTAAGCAATGTATATGAAATATGTGTTGATAGTTTTATAAATTGAAGGTGTAGTGACTTATATGTTGTTTAGCCGAATGGTTGTCATGAGAAGAATGTAAGTCATGTGTGTATTTTCTTATTTAGTTGGAAGTTTATTGAAAGGGATATACATACATATATATATATATATGTATTAAAGTCGAATGATATTATGACATGAAGTTAAGGTACATGCTATATGCTTATATTGAATGAGGTTAATGAATTACAATGGTGAGAGTTGTGTGAAATGTGGTAACATGTGATTAAATATACATGGAATTTGGAAAGTATCCGGGTTAAGACTCGCTGACTACGTGATGTGGCCTAATGGCTCTGGTGAAATGAGACTAGCTATATTGCGATACGAATAAGTTCGAATGAAGTGATACCTTATTAATGTGTTTCTGTGTTGAAAAAATTGAAGGTATGTGAATTGACGTGTATACAACTTTGTGAATTAACTATGATGACATATCCGGGCTTAAAGTTCCGCAGGCTTGGTACTACTAACTGGATTCGGATTTTTTTTAAAACCTAGTAGGCTATGGCTAAGTGTCTTGAATTATTTCAAACCGAAGACCATTTGTATATCTTTAAGATAAGGATTTAATTAGTTTCATAAACATTTATTAATTTGAGTTGTATTCGGCAGGATGTGCAAATACAAGGTATGGATTGCATTTGGTCATTTATGTCTATGTGATAAGGAATATGTTTAGTCCCTTATATACGTATACGAAACTTTAATACTTGTCATGATTTGATTATTTGAAATATTAATGTGAATATGAACTAAAGAACTAAGCTCCTAAATACATATATACATTTATGTATGTGCACGAAATGAGTGCATATGATTAAGTGGTTAGAGGTATTGAAAGATTGAATTGGTAATTGGTAACTATGGAAACGGTAAGTGTACAAAGGTTAAGTATATGGTAAGTGATACTTACTTGCTATGTGAACTCAATTTCATTTGTATTACAAATGTACTTTGGGAATCACTTATGAGATGGTTATAAGTTATATTCAACGAGTATTGACTCTATCAAATGGTTTATGTAATATGAAAACATGAATATGTGTTTCCAAATATGGAAACCGAATGTGATTATAGTGTTATGTGTTAGTTCGACTGATTAAACTAAAAATAGCATTGATGTTTTTTTTTAAATGCGAAGGGGTATATACTCTTAAATTTGGATGAAATAGATGAATTACATGTGCATACATAGGGTTTAATCTATTTGACCGAATGGTGATATATCTTCACATTTCAAAACGTGATTTGTGTAAGGTCTAATCTTATGCGACTTAGTAATAAATCAACAATTACGGATGTTCAGCACATTAAGTTGGCCAGGTATGTATTATGTACTTGTGTAGGCTTATTAAGCCCATCGAGACTTCACTTGGATTTTGTGGAAGTTATAAATGTATTTAATCCAGCAAAGTTAATTGTTTTACTAAGACTTACTAAGCCTTGAAAGCTTACTCTGTTGTTACGTTTCTCTGTTTTATAGATTATCAAATTTGCCCTTTGCTCGGGGATCGTCAATAACTCGTCACACCATCATTATCCACTGTATGGTACTACTATGTTTTGGATTATTTTATGACATGTATAGAATAGACTAGTAGCGAAATAATACTCTGGTTAATGTATATAAGCCATGCGAAAATGGCATCCTTTGAATGTGTACTTATAGAAGTTTAATTTTATCCATGGCTGTATTTAGCATTTATCTAAATGAATGATCTTTATTTCAAGAAAACGTTTAAAATTTTACTGTTCTGACATGAGTTACAAGTCTGGTAATACCCCTTTCCTATTCCGACAACGGTTACAGGATAGAGGTGTTACATCAATGCTCATTTCATTGAAGGCAATGCCATGAATTCATTTTTATGTTTCAGCTCACATTGTTCATTTCAAAAGAAAGGGGTAGTGGCGTGAACATAAAGACAGGTTCTTACATCTTTAACATGGACAGACCAAACCAAACTAATAACAATAAGCATCCATCACTTTTGCACAATTACTCTAGCTTCACAGAATATGCATACTTAGCTCAAACTAGAAAGTGCAACAAATTCAATAGTAGGACTATTGCCCTTATTATGAGAACCTTCAAGAGTGTCTTGAGCTATAATATAAATAGTTAAAATTATCATACCATATACCAAAAAACTAAACAAACTTGTAAGTAACATCATCACAAAACCCATATTAGGAAGTTTCCTCCCTTATATTCAAAACTGATGCTAAAACGTACAGCTCAAAGGTCACGTAAATAACCATGAAATAACCTAAGGTTTATCCATATTTACCAGGTGCTAAAACAATGAATGAGTTGGCTAAATATAGCAATCCCAAATCTTCAAGTACGCTTCTGATCTAAGGTTTTTCGAGAGAAAAATGTAGAGAAAGTTTAAAAAGAAAGTATAGGTGCAAGAGAAAACATAAAACTTGTTCAAAAAGCCAATACCAACCTTATACAACTATACACAACCCATGCGAGTACAAAAATGGACCATTCTAGCTGAGGTCTCGTGAATGATTATCTTCAGCTGATATATGTGCTAGAAAACACAAAGGAAGGGTGGTGCTTCCAGTAAGTAACAATATATGAAATACCCCACCAATGTCCATCAAGATAAATTGGTGAGCTATCCCGGTGCAATCCCATATTCTTTTAGAACAGTGGAGAAGAATAGGTGTAAAGGAAGATGGAAACTCATCTCGAGCAGATAGAGGGGAAGTATGAAGTCATCTATAGTGTCACTCAATCAACACTCTCCTTCAACGACCTCGAAATTGTAAGAAAAATTGGGTAACCATATTCCCTTAGCAGCCAAGTGCATTACCATTTCATCTTTGGTAGTTTGAACCGATAAGAAAGCGATTCTACTAGATTACTGACCTTTCGAATTCAAGGCCCCACGCTACCCCCACAGTTGACCTACTCCCACGACCTCTTAAATTTTTGTCACTACAGCCTCTTCCACTACTAGGGTGGCTTTCTCTTACCATTTTTAGTAAAGGAACATAAGCTAAATAAAACAAAGATTGAAGAATTACCTCTGAAACGGGTTCAAGTTCCGAGCTAATGGAGAAATTACACTTCAATATGCAGAGAGAAAGAATAAAAGGAAAATAAATTAGGGTTTTGAAGGAATTTAAGCAACAAGAAAATTTGGGGAGGAAACAAAATTGAGAAATTGGTGACTCCATTTCTTTAAGTTCAGTTTTTAAAGCCAATCGTTCACGGGAAGTTTCAAGTTTAAAATGGTAATAAACTGTTCAAATTCCCCAATCTATGCATGGCAGTTGTTAGTGTTCAAAAACATAAAGGTTTTTCTAAATCCCTTGGTATTCAGAAAAGCGAGAATATCCACCATTATAGTTCACAAAAGTTAGTATCCATCAAGTTGGGTTTGCCCTTTAGGAATCCACCAACATGAATACTAAAATATATCATTATCCATGAAGGATATATGTGACAGCCCAAAATTGACCCTAGACGGGATGTGGTTTCGGGACCACAAAACCGAGGCATAAAAATAATTTAAAATTTATTGTGATGCCTATGATATGTGTTAAATTGTGTGTGACATTTTTGATGATTTGATTTAGTGTTATAAAGGTGAATTTCACTAGAAAGGATTTGTGTGAGAAAACTTAGAAATGAGATAGGCAAATGTTGAAGTGGCCTATTGATGCATACTAGGAAATGTTGTCCTTGCATGTCAAATTTCCCAAATTTGACTATAGTGGCCGGCCAAGGTGGGTGTTGATGGGCAAAGGAAACATGCTCCCAACATGTTTGGTTAGTGAGTGATGTATGAAACAATAAAATAATGTGCTAGCATTAAAGAAAATGTTGACAAAAAAAAAGGTGTGTGGATGCCCCATTGCCGTGACTAACCAAAGAAAGAAAAAAAGGGAATTTGGTTATGCTTTGTTCTTCTTGCCGTGAACCAAAGGAAAGAAATGGGAGAGCTTTTCATTAAGCAAATTCGGCAACCCTTCTTCTAGTTGGAGGTAAGCTTTGAGATGTTGGCTTTAACTTCTTGAGTTTGTTGAGCTAATTGTCATAATGCATTTTGGTAATGTCATGAAAATCAAACTTTCATGGGGATTTGAACATCAAGCCGTGTATCAAGAGGTTAGGAGAAGGATTGTTTCATGTTGTATTGAACAAGTCGAGGTCGATATGAGGTTAAAATTTGTGAAAGTTTAGTTAGGAAATGTTTGGTACATTCGGCCATGAGGGTGAGGTTTTCGGCTATGGTGATTAATAATGGTGGTAGTTGTTGTTCATACTAAATCTAGATGAACAAGGGTAGTTGCTTACATCTTAATAATTATGAGGTTCTTTCTTGAATCTACCTTAAACCCATGAAGCATTCGGCCATGGTTGATAGTGAAGAGGTTGATATATTTTCTTTATGTTAAATGAATAAGTGTGGATGGGTGAAGCTTGAATTAGTTAAATGTTCATATAGGTTGTTTGGATGCTAATGCCGTATATGAGGATGTTGAACTTGATTAAACAATATTCGGCTAGCATGATAGGTATGAAATATTAAGTAAATGAAAATGCTAAATTGTGCTTATATATGTATTCGGCCAAGGAAGTGTGGTATGAAGCTTGGTAAGTTTGAGAGATGAATGACCAAATGAGCTATGGGTCATGTATGATTAAATTTTATGCATATGTGTGTGTGGCATTAGTAGCTAATAGCATTCGGCATTGTTTAACTAAAATTTGAAATGAATGCTTAAAAGTTAAATGGGTCGCCAAGTGACCGAATGTGTTAAAAACAATATATGGTTGCCGTATGTGTGTGTTTGATTGGGAAGTAAATTTGTTTGATTTAGCTCAAGAGCTCAAAGGATCGAAGTTGGACAAGGGAAAGAAAAAGTAATTGAATAGCCGTTGAAGGCGATGCGACAACGTCCGAGGTAAGTCATTAAGCACATATGTTTGATATTGCTTAAATGATTGTAAAATCTATGCAATTGTGTTTAATGGGATGCTATATATATATAAATGAAATTGTATGTGTATGGAGTGATGACAATTGTTGAATGTAAAAGAAATAGTGAAATGTGTAGAAAGTTTGCTTTCGGCACTAAGTGTCTTGGGCAATACGTGTGTACGGTGGCGAGATTGGCACTAAGTGTGCGTGCTGGAAAAATATGGCACTAAGTGTGCATGCTGGAAATATATGGCACTAAGTGTGCGAGCTCGAAGGGCATGGCACTATGTGTGCGGGCTTAAATCGCATGGCACTAAGTGTGCGAAATCGAGTATTAAGCCTTGTGTGTGCGTACTCTATATATATATATAAATATCTCCGATCGAACAATTATATGGAGGTGTGTCTCCATCGAGTTGAGTGTGGACAGCGGATCGGGTAAGTACCTTGAGCTCATGACGAATAGGTAATATGTTCATGCTCGGGGTTGAGCTTGGTAAGCTTTAAATCTATGTGATGATTGCAATTGTATGATTGTGGTGAAAATGAGTTGGTGTGTAAAATGCCCCAAATATCTTATTGTATAGAATATGAAATGTGGATGTATGACTTGGTATGAGATTGAACCGAAGGTCCAAGGAACTATGATATAGTTCGATATGGATGGAGTACTTAGCCTCGTTCATTATTTCATGTTGTAATAATTTTGTTAATGGATGGTTGTGGAATGCTTATGACTTACTGAGTTGTAAACTCACTCGGTGTTTTCTTGTCACCCATTTTAGGTCTCTTGGACTCGTATTGTTGCGTGCTCGGAACCGTCGTTGAAGTCATCACACCGGCTGAAACCTTGTGGTATTGTTTTGTTGTTGAAGAACATTTGGCATGTATAGGTTATTATATTTTGTCGAATTGTGGGTTGTAAATTTTAAGCCATGTGAAAATGGCCTATGTGGTCGTCGAGTGGGATGCTAGAACCTATAGCCACGAGTCTTAGAAACTCAAATTTTGATAAGGTGGCCATAATTTGTGTCATGTATGATGGATGATTAAGGCCAAGGGAAAATTCATGAAATTGGCATAGTCTACTGCAGTAACTGTTGCGGACAGCAGCAGTGGGATGAGATTGAAAAATCACTAAAAATAGTATAAGTAGAATTAAATAGTGAGTAAATTATGGAACTGAACCTTGATGAATCTATTTTATATGGACGAAACGGAACGACCATATGAGCTGTATACTGAGAAATATTAAAGTTCTCGTGAGACAGGGCCAGAACGGTTTCTGGGTCCCCTGTCGGGACTTTGAAAATTTACCATAAATTATCCAGAAAGAATTAGGAGTCATGCCTTATATGTACAGATTCCATTTTGAGTCTAGTTTCATTAGAAACAAACGGCACCAGTATTAAAGCCCTGTACAGAGAGATATTCAAGTTGTAACGCGCAAAGGTCAGAGCAGTAGATCCCTGTAACATGGGTGACTTTAACTAATAAACTGTACCAATTGGCCCAACCAAAAATTCTAAAAATAAATCCATGGATGGGTATATGAGTCTAAATTTAGGGAAAATTTACGAAACCAGTTTCCGAGTTTTGAAACTCGAGATATGATTTTTAATGCGACGGTGACGCAGTTTTCCAGCCTGACTGGTAATGTCAAATTGGTTGGTATCTTGAGAGGATTTGGCGTTAACCCTCGTGTCCGACACGGCGTCGGTCACGAGTTTGAAATGTTACAATTAAATTGGTATCAGAGCCATGGTTTAGTCGATTCTAGGACTACCATAGCGCGTGTGAGTCTAGCTATACATGCCAAATTGTTAGTGCTTAAAAATGTGATGACTTCGACGGTTGAAATTTTTGTTTTGATTAGTAAATGGAACCCGGGTAGAGACCCTTGGCGGATGACGTTGAAAGTGTAGCGGCTGCTCCGCGCAAGGGACACCGCTGTTGAGCCTCATCATCCGCGAATAATCAAAATGAAGGCGAAACAAGCCTTCTTCACCATGATGAATGAGTGGGTCGCAATATGCCCGAACCAACCCGGCTGTCCAACCATTCCGAATTTAAATACTCCACCCCAAGAGCCCGCAATGCCTCCGATTCATCGATCCTGTGAGGTGAGTAAACCACCGTGGACTTGATTAGGAAGCGTGGGGCGAGGAGTTCAAGGCCATAGTTCTTGATGATGCCGAAAAGGCCGAGTTCGCTCGATAACACCATTAGAGTGTTAGATGAATCATGCACACCGATGAATGTCTTAAGTGTGCTATATCCTTGTTGCGAGACTCGACTTACTATTGGTGGAGGACTTTAATTTCCATAGTCCCAAATGAACGAGTTACTTGGGATTTCTTTCAATCCAATTTGAAAGAAATACATTAGTCAACAGTTCATCGATCGAAGCGTAAGGAATTTTGGAACTCAAGCAAGGCCGGATGATCAGATCGAATCTGAACATGAGTTCGTAAGACTTAGTCGGTATGCTCGGGAGTGTGTGGCTAATGAGGTTGCGATGTGCAAAAGATTTGAAGAAGGATTGAATGAAGAGTTAAAGTTACTAGTGGGAATTTTGGAGATAAAGGAGTTCGTGACACTAGTCGAACGAGCACGCAAGGCGGAAGAACTTGGGAAGGAGAAGAAGAAGGCTGAATTTGAAGCAAGAGATTACCGTAAAAGATCGGCGAGTAAAGCTCCGTTCTCGGCTATAAAGAGGTTCGGGGAGGACACCGAGAAGTCGAGGACGATTGGGAATTTCCATTAGAGCCGACCATTGACGGACTCGAGCTACTTGATAGCTAGTGTGGGCAATAATCGTCAAGAGAGACTGAATGCCCCCAATGTGGAAGGCGACACCTAGGTGAATGTTGGGGTAAGTCTGTTAATAGGGCTCATTATGGATGCGGTTCAAGGACCACTTCATTAGAGATTGCACGGAGCTAGATGAGAGGAATAAGGCGCAAGGTGCAAGACCTAGTGGAACGACAATTTGGAGGTAGGCCCCGAGAATCTCTGGAGGTAGGGGTGGTAATCGAGAAGAGCCTCTAATCGGCCGTCCGATCCGAGACCGTGCTCTGCTAGAGCATATGCCATCGGCGCACGAGAGGAGGCATCCTCCCCGACGTTATCACTTGGTACTTTTACTCTCTTTGATACTATTGTGATTGCATTGATTGACCCGGCTCTACTCATTCATATGTATGTGAAACCTTAGCATCTAGTAAGACTCTCACTGTTGAGTCTCTTGAATTCGTAATTCAGTGTCAAACCCTTTGGGTCAATACGTACTAGTTGATAAAGTGTGCAAGAGATGCCCCTAATAATTCGAGAATCTGTTTTCCTACCGATCGATGCTTCTACCATTTGATGAATTCGATGTAATTCTTGGTATGGATTGGTGACCGTACATGATCTGATGGTGGACGCAAAAGGAAAACCATTGATTTGAGGAGTGCAAATAACGAGGTAGTCCGAGTCAAGTCTCTTGGTTTAAAAGGAGTACCAGCGATAATATCTTCTATGACTACTCGGAGATATGTGAAAAGGGTGTGAAACATACCTTGCGTATGTGTTTGGAAGTAAAGAGACGGAAGGAAACTCGAATCGGTACAGTGGTTTGTGAGTATTCAGATGTTTTTCCGAGGAGTTACTGGGATTGCCACCGGTTCGAGAAGTGGAATTGACATCGGTTGTACCGGTACTACACCGATTTCAATAGCCCGTATCGCATGGCATTAACGGAATTAAAGGAATTGAAGGTTCAATTGCAAGAATTGACGGATAGAGGTTTATTTCGACCGAGTTTTTCTCCATAGGGCGCTTTGTATTGTTTGTGAAGAAGAAGGATGGAACCATGAGGTTGTGCATCGACTATCGTCAACTCAATAAAGTGACGATAAAGAATAAATATCCATTGCCACGAATTGACGATTTGTTTGATCAATTAAAGGAGCCTCGGTGTTTTCAAAGATAGATTTGAGGTCGGGTACTATCGGTTGAGGGTCCGAGAATCGGACATACCCAAAACCGCTTTTAGAATGAGGTACGGTCACTACTGAATTCTTGGTGATGCCATTTGGGCTCACTAATGCCCCTTCGGTGTTTATGGATTTAATGAATAGAATTTTCAGCCATACTTGGATCGGTTCAGTAGTTGTATTTATCGATGACATTTTGGTCTATTCGAGAGATGAAACCGAACATCTTGAACACCGAGGCTAGTGTTGCAAATCTTACGAGATAAGCGATTATACATAAAGTTCATAAATGTGAATTTTGGTTGAAAGAGGTTAGCTTTTGGGGCACGTGGTGTCCGCGACGGTGTGTCGGTGGACCCGAACAAAATTCGCCATAGTCGATTGGAAACCACCAAGGAATGTTACCGAAGTTAGGAGCTTTTGGGGCTTGCGGTTATTACCGACGATTTGTAAAGGTTTCTCGAAGATAGCCACGCCAATGACGGCTACTCCAAAAGGATGTTAAGTTCGAATGGACGGAGAAATGTCGAAAAATTTCGATCAACGAAAGCTTATTTGATGAAGCCCCAATTCTAGTGCAACCCGAATCGGGCAAAGAGTTTGTCATTTATAGTGACGCATCCCTACTTGGGTTGGGTTGCGTATTGATGCAAGAAGGGCGAGTTGTGGCCTATGCGTCGAGGCAATTAAAGCCACATGAGAAAAATTATCCGACCCACGATCTCGAATTGGCTGCCATCGTATTCGCCTTAAAGATATGGCGACATTACTTATTTGGTGAGAAGTGCCATGTGTATTCGGATCACAAAAGTCTCAAATATTTGATGACCCAAAAAGACTTAAATCTGCGACAAAGGCGATGGCTCGAGTTGTTAAAAGATTATGAGCTCGTCATTGATTATCACCGGGAAGGGCTAATGTGGTTCTGAGATGCCTTAAGCGGAAATTACTATTTGCTTTGCAAGCGATGAATGTACACTTGTCTATCCTACCCGACAATGTGTTAGTAGCTGAATTGAAAGCCAAACCATTATTGATACGTCAAATTCGTGAAGCTCAGAAAGTCGACGATGAGTTGGTTGCAAAAGCGGGATCGAGTCACAATGGACTTTGTATCCGGACCGCCATTGTCGGTGAGTAAGAAGGATGCGATTTGGGTCGTTGTCGATAGATCGACTAAGTCGGCTCACTTTATCCCCAGACGTAAGGATTTTTCAATGGACAAACTAGCCGAATGTACGCGTTTCGAGTTGTGAGATTACACGGGTGCCCATTTCCATCGTGTCGATAGAGATCCGAGATTTACCTCGCGATTTTGGAAGAAATTGCAAGAGGCTTTGGGTACCAAACGCATTTTAGCGCTTTTCACCCCAAACCGATAGTCAATCCGAACGGATAATTCAAATACTCGAGGATATGTTGAGATGTTGCATCCTTGAGTTTAGTGGTGCATGGGAACGGTATTTACCTTTGGTTGAATTCGCACAACAATAGCTTTCAATCAAGTATCAAGATGGCGCCTTACGAGGCTTTTTACGATCGTAAATGCCGTACCCATTATTCTCGACTGAACTTAGTGAAGGAAAAATCTTGAGGTTGATTTGGTTAAGGATGCCGAGCAAAAGTTCGAGTAATTCGTGAAAGTTTGAAAGTCGCCGGATCGCCAAAAGTCGTATGCGAACTTGAAAAGAAAAGATATTGAATATCGGGTTGGAGACAAGGTATTTCTCAAAGTCTCACCCGGAAGAAAGTGCTTAGATTTGGCCGTAAGGGCAAATTGAGTCCGAGGTTCATCGGTCCGTATGAAGTATCTGAACGAGTTGGGCGATGAGCGTCGATTAATTTTACCCCGAGCTCGAAAAGATTCACAACGTTTTCCATGTTTCGATGCTTGACGATATAGGTCGATCCATCGACGTAATCGCCTGCCCGAGATTGAGATTCACCTAATTTGAGCTATGAAGAGGAACCGGTTCGCATTATGATGCGTGAAGTAAAAGAGTTGCGCAATAAGAAAATCCCGTTAGTGAAGGTGTTGTGGCATAAACACGAATTGAAGAAGCCACTTGGGAACTTGAGGACTCTATGAAAGAGCGATACCGAGCCTATTTACGGTAAGATTTTGGGACGAAAATTTCTTAAGTGGGGAGAGTTGTGACACCCAAAATTGACCCTAGACGGATGTGGTTTGGGACCACAAAACCGAGGCATAAAAATAATTTAAAATTTATTGTGATGCCTATGATATGTGTTAAATTGTGTGTGACATTTTGATGATTTGATTTAGTGTTATAAAGGTGAATTTCACTAGAAAGGATTTGTGTGAGAAAACTTAGAAATGAGATAGGCAAATGTTGAAGTGGCCTATTGATGCATACTAGGAAATGTTGTCCTTGCATGTCAAATTTCCCAAATTTGACTATAGTGGCCGCCAAGGTGGGTGTTGATGGGCAAAGGAAACATGCTCCCAACATGTTTGGTTAGTGAGTGATGTATGAAACAATAAAATAATGTGCTAGCATTAAAGAAAATGTTGACAAAAAAAAAGGTGTGTGGATGCCCCATTGCCGTGACTAACCAAAGAAAGAAAAAAAAGGGAATTTGGTTATGCTTTGTTCTTCTTGCCGTGAACCAAAGGAAAGAAATGGGAGAGCTTTTCATTAAGCAAATTCGGCAACCCTTCTTCTAGTTGGAGGTAAGCTTTGAGATGTTGGCTTTAACTTCTTGAGTTTGTTGAGCTAATTGTCATAATGCATTTTGGTAATGTCATGAAAATCAAACTTTCATGGGGATTTGAACATCAAGCCGTGTATCAAGAGGTTAGGAGAAGGGATTGTTTCATGTTGTATTGAACAAGTCGAGGTCGATATGAGGTTAAAAATTTGTGAAAGTTTAGTTAGGAAATGTTTGGTACATTCGCCATGAGGGTGAGGTTTTCGCTATGGTGATTAATAATGGTGATAGTTGTTGTTCATACTAAATCTAGATGAACAAGGGTAGTTGCTTACATCTTAATAATTATGAGGTTCTTTCTTGAATCTACCTTAAACCCATGAAGCATTCGCCATGGTTGATAGTGAAGAGGTTGATATATTTTCTTTATGTTAAATGAATAAGTGTGGATGGGTGAAGCTTGAATTAGTTAAATGTTCATATAGGTTGTTTGGATGCTAATGCCGATATGAGGATGTTGAACTTGATTAAACAATATTCGCTAGCATGATAGGTATGAAATATTAAGTAAATGAAAATGCTAAATTGTGCTTATATATGTATTCGCCAAGGAAGTGTGGTATGAAGCTTGGTAAGTTTGAGAGATGAATGACCAAATGAGCTATGGGTCATGTATGATTAAATTTTATGCATATGTGTGTGTGGCATTAGTAGCTAATAGCATTCGGCATTGTTTAACTAAAATTTGAAATGAATGCTTAAAAGTTAAATGGGTCGCCAAGTGACCGAATGTGTTAAAAACAATATATGGTTGCCGTATGTGTGTGTTTGATTGGGAAGTAAATTTGTTTGATTTAGCTCAAGAGCTCAAAGGATCGAAGTTGGACAAGGAAAAGAAATAGTAATTGAATAGCCGTTGAAGACGATGCGACAACGTCGAGGTAAGTCATTAAGCACATATGTTTGATATTGCTTAAATGATTGTAAAATCTATGCAATTGTGTTTAATGGGATGCTATATATATATAAATGAAATTGTATGTGTATGGAGTGATGACAATTGTTGAATGTAAAAGAAATAGTGAAATGTGTAGAAAGTTTGCTTTCGGCACTAAGTGTCTTGGGCAATACGTGTGTACGGTGATTTAGATTGGCACTAAGTGTGCGTGCTGGAAAAATATGGCACTAAGTGTGCATGCTGGAAATATATGGCACTAAGTGTGCGAGCTCGAAGGGCATGGCACTATGTGTGCGGGCTTAAATCGCATGGCACTAAGTGTGCGAAATCGAGTATTAAGCACGTGTGTGCGTACTCTATATATATATATAAATATCTCCGATCGAACAATTATATGGAGGTGTGTCTCCATCGAGTTGAGTGTGGACAGCGGATCGGGTAAGTACCTTGAGCTCATGACGAATAGGTAATATGTTCATGCTCGGGGTTGAGCTTGGTAAGCTTTAAATCTATGTGATGATTGCAATTGTATGATTGTGGTGAAAATGAGTTGGTGTGTAAAATGCCCCAAATATCTTATTGTATAGAATATGAAATGTGGATGTATGACTTGGTATGAGATTGAACCGAAGGTCCAAGGAACTATGATATAGTTCGATATGGATGGAGTACTTAGCCTCGTTCATTATTTCATGTTGTAATAATTTTGTTAATGGATGGTTGTGGAATGCTTATGACTTACTGAGTTGTAAACTCACTCGGTGTTTTCTTGTCACCCATTTTAGGTCTCTTGGACTCGTATTGTTGCGTGCTCGGAACCGCCGTTGAAGTCATCACACCGCTGAAACCTTGTGGTATTGTTTTTGTTGTTGAAGAACATTTGGCATGTATAGGTTATTATATTTTGTCGAATTGTGGGTTGTAAACTTTAAGCCATGTGAAAATGGCCTATGTGGTCGTCGAGTGGGATGCTAGAACCTATAGCCACGAGTCTTAGAAACTCAAATTTTGATAAGGTGGCCATAATTTGTGTCATGTATGATGGATGATTAAGGCCAAGGAAAATTCATGAAATTGGCATAGTCTCACTGCAGTAACTGTTGCGGACAGCAGCAGTGGGATGAGATTGAAAAATCACTAAAAATAGTATAAGTAGAATTAAATAGTGAGTAAATTATGGAACTGAACCTTGATGAATCTATTTTATATGGATGAAACGGAACGACCATATGAGCTGTATACTGAGAAATATTAAAGTTCTCGTGAGACAGGGCCAGAACGGTTTCTGGGTCCCCTGTCGGGACTTTGAAAATTACCATAAATTATCCAGAAAGAATTAGGAGTCACGCCTTATATGTACAGATTCCATTTTGAGTCTAGTTTCATTAGAAACAAACGGCACCAGTATTAAAGCCCTGTACAGAGAGATATTCAAGTTGTAACGCGCGAAGGTCAGAGCAGTAGATCCCTGTAACATGGGTGACTTTAACTAATAAACTGTACCAATTGGCCCAACCAAAAATTCTAAAAATAAATCCATGGATGGGTATATGAGTCTAAATTTAGGGAAAATTTACAAAACCAGTTTCCGAGTTTTTAAACTCGAGATATGATTTTTAATGCGACGGTGACGCAGTTTTCCAGCTTACTGGTAATGTCAAATTGGTTGGTATCTTGAGAGGATTTGGCCGTTAACCCCTCGTGTCCGACACCGGCGTCGGTCACGAGTTTGGGGTGTTACAATATATGCTCCTGCACTCTACAAGATCTTATTTTATGTCTTTTTAATGAGACTATCTACCAAGATGACTATCCGTAGAAATCTATTGGTGATACAACTATTCACATGTCTTTTTGAAGGAGCGTTCCATACAAAGATCACAGATTTCCAACCACATTATGTTATTTGCTAATTAATTCGCCAAGTATTAGGGTACAAAGAATTTCTCAAGTATCTTGAATGAGACTATTCATTATTATGCGTTGTTCTACTATAGTTCATCTTTTTTTTTTATTAAAAGATGTCCAAGAAGATTATATATATTGGAGAGGTGTTATTCTTCGAGATTGTTCTTTCATTTTTCTATTACTTCTTCATAATTTCTCTAATTTTCCATGAAAGAGAGAAGGCTTAAGGAGCATTGTGGATGGAGGATGAAAACGAAGGTTTGAGGCTTAGAAACTGGAAATTTCGTAAGTTGGTAAGCTTCTTAAACTTTTTATGCTAACAAACTTAAGAAAAGGAAAAAAAGTTTTATCCATCGAACCCGTTCTGTTAATTATTTAAATGGTCTCTGCATGCAAGCAAAGTAAGCTTATTATGATGATGAATTATCTTCACTAGAATTTTGAAATGGTTGTTATGTTTGTAAGATAGAGGCTCATGTAGCAAGGGAGAAGCTTAGTAGTTGGATTTGGATTTAACTTTCAGGTGAGTTCTTGAACTTAGATTTTAAATGGATGTATATTGTGTCATTAGTGTACTGAATATGCATGAATTAGTGTTTTATAAATGATGAATCAAATTGTGGCAAAGTGTTATTGTCTTATGTGTATATGTAGTGTTGACATGTAAAAACTGATTGGTTATAAGTATGATTATTTTGAATAAATGAAATGTTTGGCATGATGCATGTTGCATAAGGATACGAATATGATGTGTAGGTAGAATGGTGGGCATGAGATATGTCGTATGATAAATAGTAATTATTGGTGGAGTAATATTGTGTAATGTGCATGTTAATTATAAATGTCTTTGCGGAGGTTTGGATGAACATGCATGGGGATCGCATATGCATTTATTTATGTGGCTTTGAGGGAGGTTCGATTGGACTAAGCCTGGAATGGAGATTTAAATGGTACAAAGAACGGTGCACACCAATATATAAGAGCCCTTTATAAGATGTTCGAGTGCGCCTCATGGGACGTATGAGAACCCTTTATGGGACATATGAAAGACCATGGCCATGGCAATATCTAATAAGTAGGAAGTCCATAAGGACTATTTTAATATGGAAGTCCGTCAAGACTGTCTTAAATGGGAAATCTGTCAGGACTATCTTATAAGTGGAAAATTGATTATCTTACAAAGAGGATTTTGCAAAGAAGGGATCTGATTATATGAGTGCGCCAAGAATGAGATCATTTTTTGGGAATCTATTGCTATGTGCAAGCTATTTGTTTATACGAAATCGTATATGAAAGATATGATAGTCCGCCATGACTGCCTCGTATGTATAATTTCGTAATTAGGGGATTCGATGTTAAGAATCCGCCTACAAGTTATCTGTTTCAAGAAGACAACCACTAAGAGTGGATAACTTGATCGTGAAATAGAGTCAATAGGAGATGTACTGTCCAATCTATCTACTTGATTGGGATTAGCACCCTTTCTATATTAAGTTATACTAGTGTCTCCCTCATGGATCCATGAGAATTGTCATACAAGTCTAAGTTCGATAAGACAAATCACTATTAATAGTCCACAATGTGGACTATTCACCGTGAATAGTCTTATGTGAATATTTGTGGCCATTGGTACAATGCATGTTATAGGAATTATTTATGGACTATCTTTTACAAGTTCACAAGTAAGAATCCGCGAAGATTTCCCTCTTGAGGAAATAGATGCATAATGAGCCATGGAGACAATTAATGAAAATAGAATTAGTAGAAGAGATCCACTAAAAGATCATTTACTATTAGATCAGTACTTTGGCATTGCATCTATAAGATCTCATCGGTGGAAGCTGTATGTATGCTAGGCTTAGTATAGCCAATCATGAAATCTTTCACTTCTAAGTCATCAATGATAGATCAACTCCAATCAAATAAGATGGATTGTTTTCCAATTTGTAAGAATAAATAAACGATAGTACCATTAAGGGAAATGTGCCAAGTGTAACACCCCTAACCCGCATCCGTCATTGGAACAAGGTTTCGGAGTATTATCAAAACTTTCAAAACATTTTACAAAATAATTTATGTAAATTACTATTCATTAACCGAGATCATTCGAAATGTCCCTTAATTGGACCCTTGAGGGCCAATACAAGCATTAGAATCGAGTCAGGACTTAATCAAAAGCTCTAAGCATTCTAGGGCTCACACGCCTGTATGGTCCAAGGGACACGCCTATGTGACCTGGGACATGCTCGTGCTAGAGGCCTTGTTCAACCCCATGTAACTCTCTGACTTGAACAAACGACCATGCCACACGCCCGTGTGCTAGGCCGTGTGGTTAATTAATTCAATTTGAAAATAGGTGTAGGTTTCACACGGCCAAGACACACGCCCATGTTCTAGGCCGTGTAGCATACATGGCTGAGGCACACACCTGTGTCTCTACCTGTATGCTCAATTCTGATCATTCTATTTCTCAAAATTAAGGTGTAGGGGACACATGGCCTCAATACACGCCCATGTACCCGGCCATGTGTCACACATGGTCTAGATACACGCCTGTGTGTCTTCCCATGTGGACAAAATAAAGCCATTTCCTAGCCACATTTCTCACCTAAATTTACCATTTTCCTGCACTAAAACATACCGAGTACAATCCAACCAATCCAAGCATTCAATTTAAGCAAATTCCGTCATTCAACATGCCATACCATTACATGCATACATGATTACAATCTTACCTTAGTTTAGTCTACATGTTGACATAATTTGATCAACTACTTAACATATATGTAGCTACCATAACATGACATTACAAGTATAACAAAACAATCATTACTAGTCATCCCAATGGCTAGATTACAAACATCATTATCAAGCCACTAAAGGCCAAGTTGTCCTATACATGGCATTATACAAAAATGATTTTACTAAGTATACCCAAAATAAGTTAGATGATAGTGTGACGATGCTCTAATGATCTCCAAACTTTACGAGCTTCCGAGCACTATAAATAAGGGAAAAATAAAACGGAGTAAGCACTACATGATTAGTAAGTTCGTATAATGGAAATTAAACTTACCAATCCCGTTTATTAAATCTAAGCATACAATAACATGTTTTCCATCCATTTGGCAAAATTGTCTAAACACATGCATCTAATCAAACATGTTGTCATAAAGTTTACATATACATCAAGTAAGGATAGATGAGCTCATCATGCAATACTCTTTCAAGATATTATCATTTCATCTCATAATTCTCATGCCATGTCAAGAGTTTTATGTCCATTTAATCATTGAAATTCCGATAGATACTCAAGTAGTACACTCGGGGTGTACGATTCAATAATCCGTCAATTCTTATTTGAGGGTACCCGTTAGGGCACTTAATCAAGGAACACACTCTTGATTCACATATCATACAGTAGGATTACCAGCCCAAGCTAAATCCTTTATATAACATAAGCTCAAAAGAGCTTAATTAGGATTACCAGTCCAAGCTAAACCCTAATTGTAACGCATATCCAGGCTAAACCCTAATTGTAACGCATACTCGAGAGATATTATATCAGGATTACCCATCCAGGCTAAATCCTTTCTATAACAAGGTCAATAGGATTACTCGTCCAAGCTAAATCTCGTCCGTAACAAATACGGGACCTTATTTTTTTCGGGACAGTGTATATATTTATTGAAATTCAATATTCAATCGGGACTTAACCCTTTTTCACCATTTCAAGCATGTATTCAATTTTTTATTATAGAATTCAAATAATGTACATCAATATAAGCCACATTCTATACAAACAAAACATTCAATTAAACATATTTATATGCTCGATTAAGATACACGAACTTACCTTGACACTTGTTCGTGTATAAAATCTACTAATCTGAAACCTTTTCTTTTCCTCAGTCTAACATCGAATTTGTGTTGTCCGGATCTATATAAATAGCTTTAATCATCAATTTCACATATTTCATATTCATTTGGACTCAATTTACATTCTAGGCAAAATTACCATTTTACCCCTAACTTTTTCGTAAATTCTCATTTAGTCCTTAGGCTCGGAAAATAAAACTTGTGCAATTTACTCCCTATTCTAAGCCTAACCAAAATCTCATTACAAAATTTACAGCACATGTATTCATAAAAATTCAAAATTTTTCATTAAATTTCACAACTTTACATTTTAGTCCCTAAGTTATGTTTTCATCAAAAATCACTTTGTAAAAGTTGTTTATCTATCAACAACCTTTCATTTTATACCATAAATTTATAATTTCTAGCATATTCATCCATGACCCAAATTTCATACCTTGATAACTTTTCGAATCAATCCCCCAAATAGATAGATTAGAATATCCCAGACTCAAAAATATCAAAATTACTAAAAACGGGACAAGGAAACTTACCCAATTAAGCCTTGAAAGTTTCTTCTCTCTCTCCTAGGGTTTCCATATAATTTTGGGAAGAAGATGAGAAAAATAAGATGATATTTCTTTTTATCATCTTTTAATTAATTAAATTATTTCAATTCCAATTTAGTCATTGCCCTTTTTCAATTTTTCCATGGATGAGTCACCAAAAATCTACATACTTTTCTTTAATGGTCTAATTATCATATAGGGACGTCTAGTTTTGAATTCCATAGCTATTTAATTCTTATAGCTACTAAAATTCAACTTTCGCATTTTATGCAATTTAGTCCTTCTCGTAATTAAACACTTAAATCAATAAAACTTTCATATCAAAATTTTCACACGACATGACTATCATAATACGGACCATCTAATAAAATAAAAATAAATTTTATTTTTGGGTCGCATTTGTGGTCTCGAAACTACTATTCTGATTTCATTGAAAAATGGGCTGTTACAACTCACCCCCTTAAGGATTTTCGTCCTCGAAAATCTTACCAGTAAAAAGACTCAGGTATTGTTTCCTCATAGTATCCTCCGATTCCCAGATAGCCTCCTCTATACCATGCTGTTGATAAAGAACTTTTATTAATGCTACATTTTTATTTCTTAACTCTTTTGTTTCCTGAGCTAAGATTTTGATCAGTTCTTCACTATATGTCATATCAGGAAATCTCTACCTCTGTCGAAGAGATAAAATGTGAAGGATTGGATCGATATCACCGTAGCATAGACACATGAAAAACATTGTAAATTCGATCAAGTTCTGGTGGTAAAGCTAACCGATATGCAATCGGTCCAATTTTTTCTGTAATATCATATGGTCCAATGAACCGTGGATTTAGTTTTCCTTTATGACCAAACCGGAGAACTTTCTTTCAAGGTGATACTTTCAAGAATACTTTGTCACTGACTTGAAATTCTATTCCTTTTTATTGAAGATCAATATAAGACTTTTGACGATCAGAGGTTGCTTTCAAACTGTCTTAAATTACTTTCACTTTTTCCTTAATCTCTCCAGCTAAGTCAACTCCATGTAACTTTTTCTCACTGAGTTCTGTCCAATACATTGGAGTTCTACATTTGCAACCATACAAAGCTTAATACTGATCCATTTTGATGATGAACTGATAATTGTTTTTGTAAGCAAATTCAACTAAAGGCAAATATTTTTCCCAATTACCTTCAAACTCAAGTATACAACATCGAAGCATATCTTCCATGATCTGTATTACTCGTTCAGATTGACCATCTGTCTGGGGATGAAATGCAGTATTAAAGTGTAACTGAGTACCCAGAGCTTTTTGCAATTTACTCCAGAATCGAGATGTAAACTGAGGGTCTCTATCTGAAATAATGGAGACAGGCACTCCATGCAACCTGACAATCTTAGATACATATAATTCAACCAATCTGTCCAAAGAATAATCTATACGTATCGAAATAAAGTGTGCAAACTTTGTCAACCGATCAACAATTACCCAAATGACATCTTTCTTTCTTGGAGACAAGGGTAATCCTGATACAAAGTCTATAATAATTCTTTCTCACTTCCATTCTGGTATCGTAACTGGCTGTAATAGTCCAGATAGCAACTGATGTTCAGCTTTTACTTGCTGACATATCAAACACTTAAATACAAACTCTGAAATATCCTGTTTCATTCTTGGCCACTAGTACATCTTTTTCAAATCATTCTACATTTTGTTACTATCAGGATGCATAGACATGTTACCATTATGAGCTTCATTCAAAATCTTTTGTACTAGTTCTAAAATTTTTGGTACACATACTCTGCCTATAAATAACAAACAACCATCAGTCTCGATATAAAATTCTGAATCAGGAGTTACTTTACTTTGTACTAGTTTTGCTTGCAACTTACTATCATTTTTCTGAGCTTCAAAGATCTATTGCAAAAACATAGTCTAGATTTTAACTCAGCTATGATTGAACCATCACCAGACAACGACAACCGGGTGTTCATTGCTCGCAAAGTATACAGGGATTTTCTGCTCAAAGCATCTGCCACTATGTTATCTTTTCCCAGATGGTAGTCAATAACAAGATCATAATCTTTCAATAACTCAAGCCATCTGCGCTGTCTCAAATTCAAACCTCTCTATGACATTAAATATTTCAGACTTTTATGAGCAATGAATATGTGACATTTTTCACCAAATAAGTAATACCGCCAGATCTTCAATGCAAACACTATGGCTACCAATTCAAGATCATGTGTCGAGTAGTTCTTTTCATATGGCTTTAGTTGTCATGAAGCATAGGCTACCACTTTAACTTCTTGCATCAAAACACAACCTAAACCATTCAATGATGCATCACTGTAACTTATAAATTCTTTACCCGATTCAAGCTGGACTAATACAGGTGCTTCTGTCAATAAAGTCTTTAATCTATCAAAACTCTGCTGGCAATTGTCAGTCCACTTAAACTTTACATCTTTCTGTAGCAAACGAGTCATCGAAGAAGCTATCATTGAAATTTTTTTTACATATCTCTGATAATAACCAGCTAGTCCTAGAAAAATTCAGACTTCAGGCACATTCTTCGGTGGCTTCCAGTTAACAATGGCTGAAATTTTATTCAGGTCTACTCTGACACCTTCAACAGATACAATATGCCAAAGAAAACTAACTTCCCGTAGCCAAAATTCACATTTACTAAATTTGGCATACAATTATTTCTCTCGCAGAGTTTGCAACATTATTCTCAAATGTTCTGCATGTTTATTCTCATCTCGGTAGTAAACCAAAATATCATCTATAAATACCACTACAAACCTGTCTAAATATGGGCTGAAAATTCTTTTCATCAGATCCATAAACACTGCGAGTGCATTTTTCAAACCGAATGGTATCAAATGAAACTCATAGTGTCCATTCCAAGTTCTAAAAACTGTCTTTGGTACATTTGAATCTTTTACCCGCAGTTGATAATAACCAGAACGGAGATCAATCTTTGAAAATACAGTGGCACATTTTAACTGGTAAAACAGGTCATCAATACAAGGCAATGGATACTTGTTCTTTATTGTAACTTTGTTGAGCTGTCTGTAATCAATGCGCAGCCTCAACAATCTATCTTTCTTCTTTATAGACAGAACCGGTGCACCCCAAGGTGAGAAACTAGGTCGAGCAAAACCTCTGTCAATCAATTCTTGCAACTATGCTTTCATCTCTTTTAATTCAGTATGAGCCATTCTGTAAGGTGCTATGGATATAGGTGTTATTCCCGGAACAAGATCTATAGAGAATTCCACTTCTCTATCCGGTGGTAAACCAGGTAATTCTTCTAGGAATACATTAGGCATGTATAAATAGACTCACGCGTGCTACGTTAGTCCTAGGATCGACTAAACCGTAGCTCTGATACCAATATAATTGTAACACCCCGTACCCGAGACCTTTTTCAGAGTCGAACACGAGGTGCTAACCGACTTAATTAATTTACTTTCACAGTCCATAAAAATTTTTCCAGGCAAGCTGGTTACTGCATCACTGTCGCCTTAAAAATCATATCTTGAGTTTCAAAGCTCAAAAATCAGTTTTGTAATTTTTCCCTGAAACTAGACTCATATGTACATCTACAAATTTTTTTCTAGAATTTTTGGTCGGGCCAATTAGTACAGTTTATTAGTTAAAGTCTCCCCTAATCCAGGGTTCGACTACACTAACCTTCACGCATTACGAATTGGATATCTCCCTATACAGGGCTTCAATACTGATGCCGTTTGTTTCTATAGAAACTAGACTCAAGGAGGAATCTATACATGTATGGAATGACTCCTAATTATCTCTGGTTAATTTATAGTGAATTTCCAAAGTCGGAACAGGGATTCCAGAAACCGTTCTGGCCCTGTTTCACGAGAACCTAAACATCTTTTAATATACAACTCAAATGACCGTTTCGTTTCTTCCATATGAAAGTAGATTCATCAAGGTTCATTTACATAATTTATTCACTATTTAATTCCATTCCTACAATTTTTAGTGATTTTTCAAATCCACACCACTGCTGCTGACAGCATCTGCCTTTGAGGTAGACTTTACCTATTTCATAATTTCCATGATTCAATTAGCCCTTTTTGCTAACATGGCACAAGGAATGATCATGATTAACCATTCCAATGGCTAATCGTTTCCAAACATTTCCATACCTCTCGACGGACGACATACAAAACGATTATAATGCTATGATCAAGTATACTTAAGCCATTTTCGCATGGCTATCCAAATTTATACAAAATCCAAGGGGTCTATGACCAACAAACGAAAGAGTAGTCCTATACATTGACCAAAATATCCTCTCACTACTAGTCTATTCTATACATGCCATAAGATATTCCAAAACGTAGCAGTACCAAACAAAGGTAGTGATAGTGTGACTAGTTCTTGACGATCCCCGAGCACTGTAGCTTCCAAATGAGATCTATAAAGCAGAGGAAACAAAGTACACGAGTAAGCATTAAAATGCTTAGTAAGTTTCAAGCAAAGTGTCAACAGATAACAATCAACTTATAACATAATTGTTCGTATTCTTACTTCACTCTTCCTTCGGGCATACCAACCCTTTTTCCGAATATGCACGTCTCATCATATGTAATAGGCAGATAAATTCTCACTTGACGGTGACCTCTTATGATCATAGGTGCATTACCTATTTTTACCTGACTTTCCACATTGACCAAATGCACAATAATCATAGAACAGTCTTATTGCTTTACTCACATGTGCATCACATGACGACCTTGTGATTTAGTCTAAGTCAAACTTAAATATAATCTCAAATACATACCTGACAACTTAACGCATTGAACGTATTTATTACTAATTGTCACTGTGAAGTCGCATAATCTTACGCTTTACTTGAATCTTCAGCAAAACCTATAGTTCGGGGCTTACCCGGACAAAATCTCCACACGTAGTCATCGGGTCATTAGAGCTCGGATGTAGTACGAGCACGAAGCCTACGGTCATTAATCAGTGATAATATTCTCGCATAAAGCCTGCGGGGTTTTAACCCGGATATAGTACTGACACAAATGCCCTTCGGGACTTATCACATTTATACACTTCCACATCTATCACTTTGGCCACTCGGTCCTATCACATATATACACTTTCACATTCATCACATTGGCCATTAGGCCTTATCACATATATATACACCTTCTCATTCATCACATCGGCCATTAGGCCTTATCACATATTTATACACTTTCACATTCATCACATCGGCCTTATCACATATATATACACTTTCACATTCATCACATCGGCCATTAGGCCTTATCACATATATACACACTTTCACATTCATCACATCGGCCATTAGGCCTTATCACATATATACACACTTTCACATTCATCACATCGGCCATTAGGCCTTATCACATATATATATCTCATACATATTTCATATTTTTCTTGTACATCAATTTCAGCAATAGCTTATAAGCAACTCAAATAGTTTCATCAAAGTTTACAACAAAATCACATATTCACTACAAGCAGTTTTCCTGAGCAACAGTCACTAAATTGTTTATAACTGGAACTACAAAACTCAAAATCAATTGCCGTTAATTTTCCCCGAATGTAGACTCATGTATCTTTCATCCATAAAATTTTCAGAATTTTAGGTGAGGCCAATCAATACCAGATTTTTCTTAAAGTTTCCCCTGTTTCACTGTTTGACTAACCTGACCAGTCTTCACTACAAATCAAAATTCTCATTGTACAGAATTTAAAGTATGTTCTACTTGATTTCATTTGAAACTAGACTCATTAAGGAGTCTAAGCATATAAATTTTATCTTGTAACCATTTTGTACAAATTATAGTGATTTTCTTAAAACCGAACAGGGATTTCGGAGTCATTCCGACACTGTCCCGTACAACTTTAAATATCTCTTTATAGGAAATTTCTTTGCTTCCACGGTCTCTTTTATAAGAAACTAGACCAACTAAGCTTTGATTACATATTTTATTCAGCCTATAATTCCACACCAACAATTTATAGTGATTTTCTAAAATCACATTACTGCTGCTGTCCAAGCAATTTATTACAATTTGCTCTTAAATTTCCAAGTCCAAACACTTATGAACTTACCATTTGGGTTTAAGACATATCATGGCCACATCATATCTTATTAAATCAACTCATTATATCCTATTATTTTGAATTTACTCAACATTTAATCACTTAAAACTTACCTCGGATATTTTGAATAGTTGCGGATAGGCTACTCGATTGCTTTTTCTTTTCCTTTATCTGATTTTGACCCTCTTAGCTCTTGAGCTTGATTCAAACAAATAGATCTTATTTAATAACTTATCAAATTAGCTATTCGATTAAATACATGTATATTATACAATTAAGTGCGAATGATTTTATTAACTAGTTATTCAAGCATTATACATATGCTCTACTCATGCCCCATCGAACATAATACTAGCTTAATACCTTGCATATTAGGATTTCATAGACATCATTTAGTTTGACATAGTACACATATGGTCCCAAATCGACACAAGAGTCAAACGCATCACTCAAAATGCCGAAATCCAATTAAGTCTACCATTATAGCATTTTCATATTTACGGTCAAACATAGCAAGAAGACTAAATAGGCTTTACTAGCCACACGTAGTTCAATTATAACATAACTTCACTTACTTATATGTACATTCGGCAGCTTGATAATTAAGTTAATATCATGGTATCATAACTCATCATTTATCAATATGTCATTAATAAAATATGTTCATGTCAAATTTACTCCCAATCACATCTCAAAATTCAACAAGCTTAGAACTCATTTAATAATTAAATTCCATTTCAAAGTATCAAAACATTATCAAATGTATACTCATCCTAATGACCGAATGCACATTACCTAAGCACTTAACAATTTTTCTTTAGCCATTAAACTCATTCGCAATGATAAGTGCAATTTAACAAACCTTAAATTTAACTTGGTCCAAAACCGAATGCTATTTGAGCATTAAGCTCATGTTCGTTTCATTATTGAGCAAGTATTATAACTCAACTAACTCCATTAGCCGACTACTCAAGCTCATTTGAGCCACACATAGTAATTTAGTTTGTTTATACTCAATTAGAAACATTTCTCCTTACAAATTATCAAAACATACACAATGTAACCCTTTGAGCTCATACCCGAATGCTTCATGCATCACAAACACAAAATCATATATAGGGGTCATTTTAGGAGCTTCAAAACCAATTTAAATTTCTCAAAATCCAAAGAAAAACATATGAAATCATACCTAAATTTCCAGTACAAGATGGCCGAATGCCTTAGGTGTTCTTCCTTCCATTTTTCCTTTCTTTTCCTTATGGTTTCGGCAAGTGAAAAAAAGGATGATGGAGCTTTGTTTTTATCACCATTTACTAATATAAATTTATTATTTCAATATATAAAAATCATTTTATAATACAATGTTTATTTATATCCTTATTATACATAATCCCCACCAATTGAAAATGGAGACAAGAGAACACATTATCACATGCATGTGTTGGCCGGCCATTTACATTCAAAGTTGGTCAAATTGACATGCAAGTCCACATTTTTGAATGCACGCTCTATTAGATCACTTCATATATTTACCTAACCTATTTTACCAATGTTTCACATAAGTCCCGTTTCAAGATTTCACATACAAATGGCAAAATTAATGCTTGAAATTTTCACACATGCATTTACTCACATCATGAACATAGAATATAACTTTCAACTATTTATAAAACTTGGTTTCGTGGTCCCGAAACCACTTTCCGACTAGGGTCACATTAGGGGTGTCACACCTTAGATGTTAAAGGGAAAAATCAGCTAACATGTTGTGCTTTAAAATGATGAAATGGAGATTATACTTAAGAAAAATCATAGATATGTGATGATTGATTGGTGATATACATGTTTAAATAACAAGCATGCAAGTTAGGTGTGAAAGAGTGATTTGGTAATAAATCTGCTTGGGATAGCAGCAGTAATGTGACTTTGGAAAATCACCATAAATTGTGAGAGATAAGTTAGAAGCTGCATAAATTATGTAATTAAAGATTAATGAGTCTAGTTTCAAATGGAATAAACGAGAACATATTTTGAATTCTGTACAATGAGAAATTTGATTCATAATGAAGAGTGGTCAGATTAGTCAAACAGTGAAACATGGGAAACTTTGAGAAAAATCTGGTATTGATTGGCTAAACCAAAAATTCTGAAAATTTTATGGATAGAAGATATATGAGTCTACTTTCAAAGAAAATTAACGGAACTTCATTTGGAGTTTCGTAGCTCCAGTTATAAATGATTTAGTGACTGTTTCTCAGGAAGACAGCTTGCAGTGAAATTATGATTATGTGGTAAACATTGACAAAAATTTGTTAAAGAGTTGCTTATTGTTTTCTTATAAGCTTACTATGATCTGTAGGTGTGGTTGGTCGAATATTGTAAGGGGTTAATACGTAGTTTGTATTTGAATAGTTAGATTAACGTGTTAGTAATCCAATTGTAGGCGGTTCGTGTGTGGATCTCACAAGATATCGTCGCAAAATGTGTGTAACTAACACCCTCTTTCTTAGTCCGGATTGGCAAAAGTCGAAAAGCGAAATGCCAAAATCGGTATTTTGTAGATTTGCGAAAAGTGCGAATGCTCGTGAGGTAAATCGATTAATGTTTTTGGTAAGCTGCAAAATTTGGACCGCAAAGTGCATGATTTACGTGCCTCGATATTTTTGGGCTTAATGGGCCAAAATTGGAATGATGGGCCAACGGCCCAATTCAGTAAGAACCCTCGGTGCGTGATTACGTTAGTACGTGAAAAGTAGGAATATGCATGAAAAACCCTAAAATAGATAAATTATGAAATACTTTTAAAAGTGGAAAATTTACGCTTTTACCCTAGTAGATAAATTACCAAATACCCCTAGGTTAAATTGACCTAAATGCATGTTTGATGTTGTTATTTCTTGCATGCCATGTTGTTATTATCGATGCATGGGATTGGGATATTGACGGAGGAAGTCTGAAAGTGGCTTGTCCACGTCGGAGGCTTTGCCTCAATTCTATCGTTAACTAAGCGAAGAAAGGTGCAAGCGTGGAGTGTTGGGTTGGGTGGGTTGAGCTATTCCCCACATGGAGTGTAGGGATGGTACGGGTGGAGTGTAGTGGTTGGTGGGTTGAGTAGTCTCCCCAAATGGGCTTGCATATGTTATTGATGTTGCATGTATTTTGAAATGGGCCTATGGGCCATACTGTTATCTGAATAAGGGGCTAAGGCCCAGTTTATTGTAATCTGAAAAGGGCTCTGGTCCAAGTACCTTTGTTACCTGAATGGGCTTAGGCCCAATAGGCTTGAGCTGACTTGGGCTTTAAATGGGTTTTCCTTACACATTGAGTTTGCCCAAACTCACCCCTTTTATTTTCATCCACGCAGGAAATCCCCAACCATAGTGGGCTTAGAGCTGTGAGGGAATTCGGAGTGGCCACCCGCTCGAAAGTTTGGTTTTCTTCCGTGAACTGGACATCCTATTATTTACGTTGAGGTTTGGGTTTTAAATGTAATAAGGCCGCTTAATTATTTTGATGGTTTTAATATGTATTACTAAGATAGGTATTACTTATTTTAACTGTTGAAATTGGATAGCTTTAGGGCGCATTTTCAAAAAAAAAAACAACAATTGATTTCAAAATAACACGACAACAAGCAAAGCTTCCGAATGAAAGTATTTTCCAAAATTAATCACTTTTCCTAAAAATGACTTAATCAAATCGGTTTCCTAGAAATATACATGACATTAAGGTGTGGCAATGGCGGTGTGCATGTCTAGGATTGGATCCGAAGGGAGCTTGGTACTTAAGTAGTCCGATAGACTCACCTTCTCTTTTCCGGCTTCCTACCTGGTGCACAGCTTCCATTCACTTTAACCTATAAAGAAATTATCTTTTAAAACACTAAGTAGGTTTTTCTGGATCAACAATATAAAATGTTTTGAACGCTTCGATGTGGCATGTCGGATCCGGCCATAACGTCTGGGCCAGGTTTGGGGTGTTACAGTAACACCCCTAACCAGTATCCATCGCCGGAACAGGGTCATAAGGCATTACAGAATTAAACACGATCTCAAACGAACACATGCATATATATGTATAATTATTCGTAAACGTAAGTCTAGAAAGTTAATTAAAATTAATTAATAAATTAATACATCCTTTAACTTAGAAAATTTCACTTCATGTATGCGAATAGTCATATTATCCACATGAAACAACAGTATTAAATATAATCTATATATTGCATAATACCCATTACTTGCACTTAATTAATAAAATTACATAACCATCACATGTATATAATTAATAAGCACTTTACACATGTACTCGACATGCAAAACTTAAATAACATAGCAAGTCTAAGTGTTATTCACGCACATCATAGCTTAATACAATAATGAGTTTTGAAATTAGTGTCATGCACACTTTTTTTCTCTTTTACTCAATAACTTCATGATTTTTAATAATACAATGACTTCTATAATGAACCATAGAACCGAATATGCACATCATCAACAGACCAAATTGTATTTTATGCATACGTCCTTGACCTTGACTTAATATAAACTTGACATTTAAAACATATATTTTATTCATTATGAATGCTCACAACTTGCGCATTTATCCAAATGTCAAAGCTAAAATTATCATTAAAATTCTAGATTCATATCATTTAGCCAACTGGGTTATCCATGAACCAATACATTATTGAGACAATGCCGCACATAACATTTACAATCGCATCATAATAAACACACCAAACATACATTATAGCTTTGCTCTTTCTTAACCGAAACCTATTGTTTAAGAATCACATGCAAAACCAAACTTCCAACTTCAATTACTAATTAAAAAGTTCATTAAACATTTGACTAAGGATAAACAAGACCAAGCCTAACATAACACACAAGCTAATTTCAAAGCATATGACACTCATCACACATACTTTGCATTCAAAGCAAGCAATTTAATGATCAGGATTCGTTAAAGCCTTACTTAACATAATCGGATACTAATATAATAACTTAGCCATTTTCGCATGGCATTTATACATAACCAACTTTCATCATTTTCAAAATAAAATCCAGCCTATACATGCCATAATTTGAGTTTAGCTTATAAGGTACCAAAACAGTAGATAGTGTGATGAACTTTGCTGACAGTCCCCGAGCTCGTAGCTTGATTCAAAATCTATAAAACAGAAATAAACATACACACAAGTAAGCTTTTTATAGCTTAGTAAGTCATAAGCAAATAATCAACCCAAGGATATTATCAACGTAATTTAACTAAACCAAGTTATATTATCATAACACATTTAGATCCAAACCCATATAAATTCATATTATATATACATATATATATATATATATATATTCATTATAAATATCACCTAAACGAATGTCCATATAGTCAAACTAACATATTAGCATTTAATTTTCCAAAGCCAAATAATCATTACAAATCTAATTCACATACACTCAATTACTTAAGCTCACGTGTTACCATATAATTTCATATACATGCATTGATTATGTGACCGAATACATAAATTCCCATACATATAATTAATACTCATTCCAATAATTTTCACAAGGTTGAATACCCATACCTAATTCACAAGTAATCCTCATTTGCAGTACACACAATTTGTAATGAGTATCAATTTACACACTTACCTTATTTTAAATAAATCTCAACTAATTCATACCTGGTCATTTAGCTCGTTTTACACATTCGAATACAACTTATCTTTGCCTAATGAACCATTCGGAATTGGATAGGACACTCGAATAATCACATAAATCGTACAATGCCAACGTCCCAGATGTGGTCTTACATGTAACCACATATCGATGCCACTGTCCCAGGCAGGGTCTTACTCGTAAACACATATCGAAATCACATATCGATGCCATGGTCTTACTCGCACACATATATCGAAATCCTATGTCATGACATATGTATCCTAGCTATTCCTAAGGTTCATACGGAGCTTTCGGACGTCGTAACTCGGTCGAATCGAACTCGAAAGTGTAGTAGTCAAATTTAATCATTTTCGGCCATAGCATATTAAAATTCTACATTTCATAACAGCATATAAATATAACATTTAATTACTAAATACACACGTCTTTTTGTTTATAAACTTACATCGGATGTCATAAAACAAGACGGGGCTGCTAGTCGACAACTTTCGTTTTTCCCCGGTCCAAATCTGATTTCTTTATTTATTGATCTAAACATATTCAAATTAAGCTCATTCAAACATATTTTCATTCAATTTAATCCAAAAACACATAAATAGGAAAATTACCATTTTCCCCTAGCATTTACAATTTTTACAATTTAGTCCCTATTGCACAAAACACAAAATATGCAAAATTTCAAGGTACCCTTGTTTGGCCAAATATTCCTAGTGTTCATACAAGACCATATATTTCATTTATTTCACATTTTAGTCCCTCAAATTATTATTTTTGCAATTAAGTCCTAATTACCCAAAATCATCAAAAACTTCAATACAAAATATGTTAATCTAAAACATATCTTTCATTTTTCATCATCAACCAACAAAAATCACAAGCTATCAAAAATGGCTCAACTCAAAATATTCATCAAAATTAAAAATTCAAGCATGAGTTTTGAAGTATTCGAAGCAACGATCTCAAAAACGTAGAAATTATCAAAAACCGAGCTAAAACTTACCTTGAATCAAGCTTAAAAGTGCAGAACCCTAAGTTTCTTTTCTTTTCTTTGGTTATTTTGATATTAGGCTAGTAGAAAGTATGAACACATTATGATTTGTATTATTATTTTATAATCTACTTTATATTATAACATTTTATCACATAAGTTACTATTTTACCCTTACTTATTATTATGTTTAAATTACTTACTAATAGCCGAATGTGTTCATGCAAGAATGTAAAGGTATATTTACATCATAGGTGCTTCCATTAATAAAGACATTAGCAATTAAGTACTTTCACATTTAACCACTAAATTTTTATCTTACGCGATTAAGTCCTTTGATTTAATCGGGCACCTAAACGATCAAATTAAATCACGAAATTTTCACAGACATAAATTCACACAGAATAAACACTAAAAATAATTTCAAAATATTTTTTTGACTCAGATTCATGGTCCCAAAACTACCATTCCGACTAGGGTCTAAATTAGGCTGTTATACCGGTCACATCAAGTTTTAAAAGAAAATTCTTTTATGGGTGTCGCCTGGTCAATTGGTGGCACCGAACTGAAATGCGATGACCTGAAATATCTAGGGACATGATAGGTAAATTTTTCATTTTGATTGAAAAGCTTTAAGGGTGCCGCCTCACAGCTTGGTGGCACCAAACTTCAAATAGGGTATATTGCTTCATAAAACCCTTCTTGTTTATTATTTCTTTTTATTTCCCTTCAACACAAAAATAAAAGGTCTCTTATAAATTAATCCAAAATTTTTACTAAATTTTTTACTAAAAAGTATTTTTGTAAAAAAGCTTATTCCAACGGAAATAAATTTTATTTATTTTTTAAAAGTAATTTTTTGTAAAATTATTTTTCAAAAAATTATTAGAACGGAATAAAATAATTTGAAAAAAACTATTTTTCAAAAAATAAATGAAATTTATTTTCAGTTGAAATCGACTTTTTACAAAATACTTTTTAGTAGAAAATTTTTGGACTAATTAATAATAGGCCTCTCTATTTTTGGTGTTGATGGGAAATAAAAGAAAATAAATAAGAAGGGGTTATTAAGTAATTTACCTTTTTGAAGTTTGGTGTCATCAAACTGTCAGTTGGCCCCCTTAAAGCTTTTGAATCAAAATGGAAAATTTACATATTAGGTCCCTAAATATTTTAGGTCATTACATTTCAGTCCGATGCCGCAGATTGAGTAGGCGGCACCCATAAAAAAATATATATTTTTAAAACTTGATGTGATCGGTGGATGGGGAGAGGGGTGCCGCTGATTGGTCAAGCAGCACCGATTTTTTACTGTAGCTCCTACCTAGATTCGTAAATATTATTGCCTTTAGCCCATTTCAGTATTTATTTAATTATTTTATATTATTTTGGTAAAAAAAATCCTAAAAATACATTTTAGAAATTAATTTCCAATAGCAATATTTAGAAATCAAATATTAATATTTTATTTGAAGAAGGGCAAATAGAAGAAGAAGAAGAAGAAGAAGAAGAAGAAGAAGAAGAAATAAGAGACTACAATAAATAGTATACACAACTCTTAGCATAAAACGATAATCAAAATCTATTTTTTTTTAAAATTGGACTTATGGTTAAATCAATCAGACCATCAATTCCCGATTTAACTGATCTATTTAGTTCAAAACAAATAAATTATCAAAAAAATAAAGAAAACATTAAAAATTAAAATAAAATTAGGTTCAACCAATTTAACTATCGATTCAATTAATTTTTTAGTTTGATTCAATCGATCTGTATTAGTTCCTAAATCCACTAGTTTTTTGTCACTTTCCAAATCGATACCTCGACCACTTTGATCCAATGGATTCAACCAATTAATTTGATTGGGTTCAGACAACATTACCAATATATCATTGAAAGCATTCAAATTGAAGGTTTCTTTTTGACAATTCTGTTGTATGCCTTTAAAAAAAACTTAGAAAAATGTTTAACCAAATCACCTTATTACAAGTTAATACTAAAATTTCTAACGGTATACCAATATTTGTAACAAATATTTCTAGCTTGTATAAGTTACAAATTTTGGTATAATAATGATTCAAACGTATGCTATTTTTGGGGAAAGTAGATACTTTGACAATAAGCCACAACTTAGATTCAACAAGTTATTCCTAGTAAAATTATCATGAATGTTCTTATACTAAGAATTAGATTATATTTTGCCCTCTTAATTAAAAAATGAATAATTTAGTCTCTATATGTTAGATTAAAGAACAAATTGATATCTTTATTAAAATTTTTATTTATTTCTATAGTTAAAAATTGATTCATATACATTAGCATGAGTGACACTTTTGATTATTTCATCATTACGTTAATTTTTAATAATACAAAAATTAATTTACTTTTTTTGTTAAAAATAGAAAATGCAAATTAATTTTAATATAAAATCTTCTATCATATTTTTATCGTTATTCGTGTTATTAAAAAAAAAAGGGAAAAGAACCCGAAAAATCAACAAATAGTGTCTGGAAATTACAACATTCCCAATTCAAAAGACTGTATATAACATTGGTTAAATTGACCCATAAATCCTCATTTTCCAACAGCAACATTATAGGTGAAAAATTTTGAAGGCATTGAAGTCATTCCAGAAAAAGCCCCAACGTTCAAGGACATTTCCCCACATTTTCTGGAGTCCAACGGAGCAGACAATTAGTCTTTTACATTTCCAACTCATACCAAAACCAAAACAACTAGATTTTTTTTCTTAGGCAGATCTCAAAAGAAAAGGCTTTTAATATACATAGAAGCCGCGGGCCATCCCCTCGTTCACACACTCGTTTATTTACTTGACGCAAAGAAAGAGGGTAACAGCTGTGGTTCTGAAAAAGAGTAAAGATGGCTGGTTACAGAGCTGAGGATGACTATGACTATCTTTTCAAGGTGGTTTTGATCGGTGATTCCGGTGTCGGAAAGTCAAATCTGCTCTCGAGGTTCACCAGGAACGAGTTTAGCCTCGAGTCCAAGTCCACTATTGGTGTTGAGTTCGCTACACGTAGCTTGAATGTTGATGGAAAGGTCATCAAGGCTCAGATTTGGGACACTGCTGGTCAAGAAAGGTCTCACTTTTCCTACTTTCTCGTCTTCCTTTCCTTTTTTTTTTTTTTTGATCTGGGTATTTATAGTTCTTTTCTGATTTTGTATACAAAGATAGGCAAATATCATAAGCTATAAGGTTTTCCTTCTTCTTGGAGATTGTTTTCTTGAAATTTGTTGTTGCTTGGGAAAAGAAACTAACTTTGATTCTTGAAGAGTTTGGTTTGATCTGAAATGGGGTTTAACAAATCTTCCTTTTACCAGTATACTAGAGAAAAAAAAAAGGGTCTTGCTTATCTAGATCTGAGAGTATCTTGTAAGTAAATGGTGTTAAGATTGCTTGTTTCTTGCAAATCTGTTGTTTAGATTTAGTAACTTTCCTAATAGGCTTGTATTGCGAATAGATCCAACATAGATTTGAAGTGCATGTCAGCAGATCTTGACTATTCTTAATCTTGTGATCTTGTTATACGAGTTGTGTGCATTCATCTAAAGTTAAGTGGCTTGACAAAATGAGTAACAAACGAGATGGTCATGCTTTGCATTAATATGTTCGCTTCCTGCTAGATATAAGATATGTTTGTCTTCGTTACTTGCCCGCTTTCTGATTTTCTCATATGTTATCACTAGTCACAAAGAGATGATGATTGCTTACCAGGATCTTGAATCCGATTTGCGCGTGGAATTTGTTAGTCTAGTGTTTAGCATCAATCTAGTCTGGTATTTTGGGATGTTGCAGGGACCTTTTAGCTACAGTGTGGTAAATTGATTATGGAAGAAATGGCTTGAACAAGTAAATGATGTTAGTTTCTAGAGGGAGGGACCTTTCAAGTCCTTTGAGTGGCAACTTTTAGGGTGTGCCTTGTTAACAAAGAAAGTTGAGATGAAAGAAAAATAGGAGATGTATGATCATTTTCCATCCAAATGCAAAAAAACAAATCATCCCAAATTGGAATGACAAGAAGAGATAAAATGAGAAAGATTTAAGTTAAGTGTGCATATTTACCAGATTTTACTTTTTTTTTAATTTTCATTTTGTTTCTTTTATTTTTCTACTCTACCAGGCAATGGGTGGAAAGAAAAATATTTTTCTATACTTCAACTTTTCTACCAAGTATTCCAGCCAAAAAGAAAATGTAATTTCTGTGTTTCTACTTTTCTCCTTCTGTTAACTTTTCATCTTTCCAATTTTCTTTTTACCTTTCCAACCAAAGCTTGATTTTATGGGGAAAGAGTAGTGCGTCAATAAATGTTTTTCTTTTATTCTGGTGAAGTTGTACTTACCTTAAGGTTTCTTTAGCAATGTGGGATACTTTACTCGAAGAGCGACATGCTATAATTTACTACTATTGATTTTAAGAGAATTCTAGCGTGTTTTTAATTGAGTAATGGTACAGTCAAGTTTGTTGTTGAACACCAAAATGTTAAAATTTGGATGTTATACGCCGTTGACCAATATAGACTTGACTGGAGTTTTGGTAACTTTAGGTTTTGACAATGAAAATTTGTCAATATGACAAGTCCCTTTGATCCTAGAGGATAGAGCGAGCAACCAATGAGGTGTACCCTTTTAGGTTTCTGATTCAAGAAGTGGTTAAAAGTACTTCTGCTAAGCCTTTTAAGTCGACTGCCTCTTTCCTGTGTCCCAGATTACGGTAGGAGTGCTGCAGCTGCCAGCTTGCCACCAAGGCAATATACTTCACTATGGAATCTCTCCCATCTTAGCTGCCACATCATCACCAGTGACCAAGTTTGATAATCGCCTATTGCTGCCAAAGTGAGAATATTATTGCAAATGCTGCCTGCCATATTATCTCCCCAGCCAAATACTCCTCTACAGTCTTTTCAAATGCCCCCAGCATGGCTCAGCAATTCCCCTATTGCACATCTAGCTTGCTTCACTTCCGAGACCGCTGAATCTTGCTTGACAAATGACATGATTCTTTTGAGGCATGTTCATGTATATTGCAGGCCTTGGTTTTTCATCCCCTTGTCCGAATATCTAGTAAAGTGTCCAATCTGCTCCAAGATTGTTTGATGAGATACTGAATTGAAGTTCTCATTCATGAATTGATGAAAAATAAATATGGTTAGCATGTGCAAACTACTATATCAAACTGAAATTCTGGGGGCTTAGATATCCAAAAGACCAAGAAAATTATAAACTAGGTCTTCAGTTAGGGTTTCTATGCCTATGACTTAATTTCTGTTAGAGTTGTGTGACCTGAATCCTGTCACATGTTCAAGAAATAAAATAGAGAGGCAAAATAGGGGGATTTGTGGGGGCGAAGGACTGAGGGTGTAAAATATTTGTTTTTATTTTTCCTTCTTATTGCTTTGCGATCATTCTTACTCCCATCATCGACATTCATTATAACAATTTCTGTGAACATAGCTACTTAAGCATTGATGCTATCCCAACATTTTAAGTCCCTTCCAATCTATGTAGGATGTAAGGCTACTAAGTTGGCATATGTTTTCTGCTGTGATTCGTTGATTTGAAAAACAGACTCTAAGGCTCTATCCTCCCATCCTAGGAATAAAGTGTACGCATTAACAAATTTTAGCTGAGATGTACATCTCTGCAGAGTTTGCATTAGATAAACATTGAGGGAACTGCTTTTACATCGTGTATTAATACTTGCAGTGTAGTTTCTATATCATAGGAAGTAGATGCATTATTGAACCTTTGATTTGGACACAGTAGGTATAATCAGGGCTGATGAGATTAAATGGCTGAATGGATTATGATTCTCAATACTACTTTGTACTTCAAACATGATCATTTTGTACTTCAAACGGGAGTTGCAGATAAATGTGTTTTAATTCTAGATCCGTGACATGCTCTTCTGTTTGTTTTATGTTGTTGATCGAACTTCGCTGTTTTACTTGATAGGTATCGTGCCATAACAAGTGCCTATTATCGAGGAGCTGTTGGCGCACTTCTTGTGTATGATGTTACACGACACTCCACATTCGAAAATGTCGAGAGGTGGTTAAGAGAGTTGAGGGATCACACAGATCCCAACATTGTAGTCATGCTCATTGGTAATAAATCCGATCTTCGTCACCTTGTGGCTGTCTCAACCGAAGATGGGAAATCCTTCGCGGAGAAAGAATCCCTCTACTTCATGGAAACTTCTGCCCTGGAAGCTACTAATGTTGAAAATGCATTTGCCGAAGTTCTGACACAGATCTACCATATCGTGAGCAAGAAAGCTATGGAGACCAGCGAGGAAGGGAATGCTTCAGCTGTCCCATCAAAGGGAGAGAAAATCGATGTGGGTAAAGACGTGTCAGCTATGAAGAAGGGAGGTTGCTGCTCAAGCTAGGATGATCACACTAATCTGAAGTCAGATTGTTTAAATGATGCGGCCGGGGTTTCGATTTCATCATAAACCTTGGTTTTGTAAAATTTTCTTAAAAGGGTGCCTAAAGTAGGAGATCTGAGCAGAGATTGAATTAATTTTTCATTCATTTTTTTTCCCTGATGACTGTTATTGTTAGTAGACAAGAGGATTACGAAGAACAGGGTCTTACACTATTGCATTTAAATATGTGCTTAGAACGTCTGTTTACTTAGAACAAATTGTGCCCAACTCTTTTGTTGGAAATACCATATGCCATTTGTTTCTTCATTTCTCAAACAGATCCCAAAAAATCCCCGTAACCCATCATAAATTATTTCAAATGTTCGTCTGATTTAACCATACCAAAATGTTATGTAATTTCATGAGCTTTATGATGATATGGGTTACGGGGTTTTCAATGATGATTTTTATGACATTCGTAGATGAATAAAGTAAATATTAGCTGATGTGATGGCTAAAATAATAAAAATAATAAATTCAATAAAATAAATGGAATAATTGCATCAAGATATTATATAATAAATTCATAATAACTATATAAAATAAAATGTCACTTCGATTGAATTGAAAATGAGAAAGTTGTAGTGAAGATTAAGTACTTTTCTTGCTTTTATATAGAAGTTTTCTAGATTTTATATAAAAACTAATATTTATTATTTTTAAAAATAAAGAATAATATTATATTTGGTACTTATACTTTTATAAAATGTTTAATACAATAATTATATTTTGAAATGTCCAATGCGACATCCGAACTATCAATATATTTTTTATATGGTATGTGATGTTAACAACATTAATAAATTGTTAAATTAGTCAATAAAAATTGACACCTAGATATTTTTTTTTCAAATCATAAAATTTGTATGGTTAATATAATATTAAGTGAAAAATTAAAAAAACAAAATTAAATTAAATTAAATTAAAAATAATAATTAAACATATAGTTAATAAAAATTAAATAAAGACTAAACTTACATGAAAATATATGTACTTTCATGGATAATAAAAAATTATTTAAAGATCAATTAAAAATATTATTTTAAATGAAAAACTGTTTGGAAAAATAAGACGGTGTTATTAATATTTACTTTTTTTATTGACCATATTTTTATTATTTATTTCTTTTTATTAGCCGTTATTTGTCTTTTTAATTTAAATTGGTTTTTATTTTATATTTTTCATATAATGTTGTATTATCTATGCAGATTTGATGATTTAAAAAAATTACATGATGAATTTTCTTTGGCTGGTTTAGCAATTCACTGACGGTACCATAATAAAACATATATTGATAGTTCAAGTACCACATTGGACATTTTATGGAAGTACATGCATCATAATAAAATACATATTGATAGTTCAGATACCGTCATTAGACATTTTTAAAATACAGAAACCACATGAGACATTTTATGAAAGTACAAATGCCAAATGTGATAGTATCTCTAAAAATAATGGAATTTTGATCATTTTATAAGTGAGTTAGAACCCAATTGATGAATGACATTAACACCATTTTACCTAAACTAGTTTGGATTTATGGAGATGCAATGTATGTGTATTAATATTATAATATTTTTAAAATTTTGGTTTTTGTTTAAATTAATTAATGATTTGGAAAAGATGAATGATATTTGAAGAAAAAATATAAATTTACATTAATCAATGTCATTAAAAATATTTTAATTAAAATATATTTTAAGTTAAAAATTAATTTTAAAAATACTAAATATATATAGGGTAAAGTATAAAAATAGTCACTAAAGTATTAGCCTATTCTATTTTGGTCACTCAATTATTAATTTTTTCGATTTAGTCATTCTCTTATTAGTTGAGTGACAAAAACTAACAGTGGGCTTTTTATTGATTTAATAATAAATTCAACCTCTAATATTATATAGTCTATCAATTCGATCCTAAATATAAATGATTCAAGAAATTTAGCTATCAATATTTACCAAATTTTTATTTTAGTTTAAATTCTAAAAAATTCAATAAATTTAGCTCTCGACATTTAAAAATGAAAATTTTCTATTTAAAAAAATCTATAAATATTGAAGGCTATTTTTTTGGTACTTAAAATGTGATTCAGTTATGATTTTTGGTCCAAAATTTTAACAGGGTTTAAAACAATTGTTCGCTATTTTAGCCCATCAAAGAGCACCATGTGGCATTTTTAATAAAATATATAAAATCTATTTTATCAAATATATAAACTTTAAAACTTATAAAAATCTAATATATAAATTAAAAGAATATTTTAAAATTTATAAAATTATATATAAACTCTAAATATATGCGTATACGACTTTTTTGACCAAAAAAAAAAAAAAGAAATTATGGGTTTCTTCTTCATTGTGTTTATCAAATTTGTTGTTTTTTTCATGCTCAAATTGTGCTGCTAATATCGCGATGACTGAACCGACTCATCTTGCTAACCAACATCCCAAACACCTAGACCATGGTAAACAATTTTCAAACATGGTTATTAGAACTATAGGATCAATAACAATTGAATACCAGAAAAATCTCGGATGTAACCTATAATTACTAGGGAGCTAAAATGTGCCCATCATCTGAAAGAGAGACTATGCTGGTGGAAACATAAATTGAAGTAGCTTGGATTAACGGCCAAGGTGCATTGACAGCCTGCATCATCGAGAATTATGTTAGCGGTTTTTCTAGCTTCCATGACGATCCCACATTAGGCTAAAATCTAGCACATTAGACACAACCGAAGTCATACAATTTAGTCAAGAAAAAAAAAGATATAGCCTCTACTTAGATACGTAAGGATTTTAGAGTACAATTCAATCGCTTCGTAGCCAATAATAAAAGAAACCCAACAACTAATAGTTTAGGATTTAAAAAAATAAATCAAAATTTGTCATTTTGTAAACGTTAGAGATTAAATTTATTGAAATTTTAGAATTTAAATTAAAATGAAAAATTTTATAAACATTGAGGATTAAATTTATTGATCATTTTGAATTAAAACTAAAATGACAATTTTTTTAAACATTATAGTTTAAATTTGTTGAATTGTTTAGATTTAAAATCAAATTGATAAACTACGTAAACATTAGATGGCGAAATATGTTGTTAGGCCAATAAAAAAAACTCACATTAGCTTTCCATCACTCATCTAACCACAGCTACTAGGAGAATGACTAAAATATTTGATTTTGAAAAGTTAAGTGATTAAATTAAAAAAATTAATAATCGGGTGACCATAATAGAACTGACAACATAGTTGGGTGATACTTTTATAGTTTACCATATATATTTTATGTGTGTCAATTGCTTTATAGTAAGTATTTAACTTAATTATAGATAGAATTATAATTAATTTTATATTGTATATTTTAATGTAATATATCAATACATATTTTAATATGTGCTCATTTAGAGCATGCACAGATATCACACGAAAATATTGATATAAAATAAAGTATATATATCAATTATAATATTGTATTCATATAAAAATTATTTTTATTAAAAAAATATAACATATAATAATATATTGAAAATAAAATAAAATAGATATATTGTGAACAATAGATATAAATATTTTAAAAATTAATTAATTAAGTATAGCATCATGTATTATTAATAAGAATAATATTTGGTACATTGTTTGTGGAGATTTTAGACTTCATAAATAGGGTTAGAGGGTTGACAAGTATCTTATAGAAAAATATTAAAAATAAATATTTCAAAAATAGGCATATGTCAAAATTTTAAAACTGCTTGTGGAATAAAAAATTACAATGACAGTATATCAAATACAAATCCTCGTTAATATTGTGTTATCTCATATTAAATTTAAATTATAAATTATAATATTTAATTCTCTAATCATTTTTTTATATTAAATATAGTCTGATACATTTTATTATACAATGAAGATGGTAGAGATATTAATAAAATATATGGCTATATTTTTATAAAGAATATGTCTTAAATTATTGATATTTAAATATAATCTGATTACCATGAGAAATGAGAAATTATAAGCTATGTCACAAAACCGTTATTTATTTCTTTTGTAAATATGATAGCGGAAATGTTAACAAATGGCTAATGTCAGGAGTTAAAGATACAAATGTAATTAATACATTCTCTTTTAGAATTCATATATTAAATATAAGAAAAGAACTTTCAATATTATTAACCGGTAATGTACAAAATAATAATTATCGATTAATCTATCTATTTAAACTTCAAAACTACTAAAACTAAATTATGTAAATACCCTTTAATTTTTAAAATTAATAAAATTATTTTATTTAAATTTAAATTAATAAATATTTAAAAATAGAGTTCACATAATATTAAAATAATAATAAATTTTGAATTCAAAACAAAATAGTAAGTTCTGTTTTAGAATAATTATACATTTCATCATTAAAATTTACTTAAGCTATTAATAAAATTAAATTTTTTTATACATTTAAAAACGTCATCATTATTGTAACATCAATTTTATAAGTTAGCTTATATTAATTGTTCAAGTTAACTCACAAGTATACATAATTAAATTCCATGTTTCTAAAATTGCAAACCTTTTGAAAACAAAATTATTAATTCAATATTTTTCCTAATTAGCAATTAAGAGAAAATATTGATAGTAAATTTCATCATAAAAGATTAATAATTATAAAATAATATAGTGAAATGAATAATAAGGTTTCAATATGTCAAAGGTCCTTGTGCTCTTTTAAAATTTAAAATTTAGTCCCCATACTTTAATTTTGAGACATTAAGTATAAAGATCTGGTTTCCAGTGGTACCAAAAATTACAGGCCGAGTCTGTAAATATTAAATAAATTATTGTATTGGTGAATTGAAATTTGGGTAGTTATTTAGTGGAAATTGTGATTAATTAAGGTCCAGGGGCTAAATTGTAAAGTCCAATCGCTATAAATTTTTAATTAGAAATGACTTGGGGACTTAAATTGTAATCATCCAAGGGCCAAAATGGTTAATAAGCCATTGCTAATCATGTGCTAGTGTCACGGACTTAGATTTTTCCCACGCGATTTGTGCAACCTTAGGCAGTTTCTTCTCTAAAAAATGCTTAAGTCAGCCTAACTCGCAACAATTGAGGATTCAACAGAATTCCTCTAAGGCACCCACGAAGAACAACGGAAGAACGAAATAAGAACGAACTTGAAAGATGAACAAAAGCTACAGAAAAGCAATAACACTTGAGAGAAAAGTTTGAGTGAATGCTCTCAAATTTCTATTAATAACTGAATGAATTATAATGAGAGGGAGATGCCTCTATTTATAGTTGAACCTCCCCAAAATCAATGGTACAGATCAAAGTACATCAATGGCTAAGATTAAAAACTATCTAGATATCAAATCTCTAAGATTATGGAATCGTATTTTCTAAAGATTACATTTAATGTCTAGGATCACATATCTTTGAAGATCATATTCCACATTTGCCAAGCTTCAGAGATGGGCTTTCAATCTCTCCAAGCAACGAGCCAGTCCGATTGGGCCAAAGGACCTCCTTTGAACACGATAGATTGCACAAGTTCGTCATGATTGTCGGCTCCCATGTGCAACCCATGACATTAGTGGATGGTAATGATGATTGTGGATTAAATTAAATAAATTAAAGTTAGTTAAGATTAAAACATAATTAATTAAACTAATTAAAATTGAATTTATATATATATATATATATGTAAACTAGTGGATGAAGAGAAGAAAAATAATCTTATCCAACCGGCCTAACACTGAAACTAAAAGGAAGCACCATTGTTGTTTGTTTAAGCTTTTAACCTTAATTTCGAGTAAGTCCCTAACCATTTTCCTTTGGTTTTTATAGAGTTTTGATCTTGGAAGCTTGATTAAGCTAGCCCAAGGATTAATTTGATTAATTGGTGAAGTTTTGATGATATGTCATTGTTGAGAATTGAATGATTTATGTGCTAAATTGATAGAAATTAAGCTTAGTTTAAGGAAAATTGTAAAGCTTAATTGATAGTTTTGTACATTAGGGATCAAATTGAGTAAAATATAAAACTGAAAGGGAATTTTAGTAGGAATACGAAATGGAGGTCCCTAATGAGTAATTGTGAAACCAAATTTCAATATGAAACTTTAGATTGAAAGTTATGTTTGTATTGGATTTAGGGACTAAATTGAATAAATTGTAAAATATGTTTGATATTGTTATTGATTATTATTTGAATGGAATTTGATAATATTATATGTTTTATGATAGCTAACATTGACACGGAACCGTTAAGAGGGAAAGGAAAATCGAAGGTCGACGACGAATAACTTAGAAATTCGATTTGTATTTCTATGATTGGAGACCGATTTAATTACCGTATATTCATGTCATTTTGCACCAAATAATATTAAGGTGAGTTGTTATTGGATTTTTTAATTGAATTACTTTGATTAAGATTGATTATCAAGATAGGGACTAAATTGAATAGAATAGAAAATTTTATGATTTGATTGATATGTGATCATTAGTATGAAAATGAGTTGAAATATGTTGTATTATATGATGATTTGATGAATTGGTGTTTAACTGGATATGATTAAATATGATTTTAACTATATATAATGAATCGGAAATTGGGTTACCCTATTAGTTGTTCGGATAGAGTCAGATATAGTTGGCATGCCATAGGGTCAAATTACTGATTAAAACCATCGTTTTTGGACAACTTGAGGTCGTATATTATATGCATAGATTCATTGTTGCCGGGCAACCTAGGGTGACAGTTTGTTCATATTGAGAAAACGATCATTCTCGAGCACAGAGTCATTGTTATCGAGGGTTTTTCCTTAGTAGTCGCCCCCTTAATTAAGTTTTTAAGGAAAAATATACCTTTTAAGTGGACCAAGGAGTAGCAAAGAATTTTTGAAAATTTAAAATCAGTTCTAACTCAAGCCTTAATTTTAATTCAACCCAAATCAGGAAAATAGTATGTTATTTATAATGATACATCACATGTGGGACTCAGTTGTGTCTTAATGCAAGATGGAAAAGTGGTTGCCTAGGCTTCAAGGCAACTTAAGACCCAGGAACGCAATTATCCTACACACGACCTAGAGTTAGCTGTAGTAGTCTTCGTGCTTAAATTATGGAAGTATTATCTATATGGAGAAAAGTGCATGATTTATACAGATCACAAAAGTTTGAAATATCTTCTAACTCAAAAAGAACTAAACCTAAGGAAAATGAGGTGGATCGAGTTATTCAAAGATTATGACTGTACCATTGAATACCATCTAGGAAAAGACAACGTTGTAGTAGATGCTTTAAGTAGAAAAACAAAAAAAAATGAGCTAAGGGTAATGTTCACTAGATTAAGCCTTTACGATGATGGAGGCATTTTAGCAGAATTACAAGTTAAACCATCCTTAGAGGAGGAAATAAAATCAAACAACCCTTAGACATAGAGTTGTTGCCGCACATAAAAAGGGTGGAAGATGGATCGACAGAAGACTTCTAGATTAAGGAAAAAAGGGTCACTTGTTTCAGAGGAAGATTTTGTGTCCCAAACGATCCAAAATTGAAACAGAAAATATTATGGGAAGCCCATAATAGTCCATATGCTATGCACCTTGGAAGCAATAAAGTATACCAAGACTTAAAAGGATTATATTGGTGGCAAGGATTAAAAAGAGACATAATAGACTTTATGGCAAGGTGTTTAACATGTTAACAAGTAAAAGCAAAATACAAATTTTCGCTGGGGTTACTTCAACCAATTATGATTCCACAATCGAAATGGGAGAGGATAACAATGGATTTCGTAAGTGGATTACCTCTAACTCCCTTGAAAAAAAGACTTAGTATGGGTAATAGTGGATTGACTCACCAAGTCAGCTCACTTCATCCCCGTTCGAACCGAATACCCCTTAGTGAAATTAGCAAATTTGTATGTTACGAAGATTGTTAAATTACATAGAGTACTGATTTTGATTATATCAAATCGAGATCCTCGTTTCACTTTGAGGTTTTGGAAAAAATTACACAAAGCATTAGGAACAATACTTGACTTTAGAACAACTTTCCTCCCACAAACTGACGGCAACCTGAAAGAACAATTCAAATATTAGAAGACATGTTGAAAAGTTGTGTCATTGTCTTCTGAGCCAGTTGGGAAGAATAATTTCTACCACTAGCTGAGTTTGCTTACAATAATAGTTATCAAGCAAGCATAAAGATGGCACCATATGAGACACTTATGGAAGAAAATGTAGTACACCCTTATGTTGGACGAAATTGGAAGAAAGAAAAATAATGGGTCCTGAGTTACTACAAAAAACCGAAGACAAAATTTGAGTAATTCAAGAGAGGTTAAAAAACAACATCTAATAGAAAAAAATCATATACAGACCTAAAAAGAAGAGATACTGAATTCCACGTAAGTGAGAAAGTTTTCCTAAAAGTTTTGCCATGGAAAAATGTTCTAAGGTTCGGAAGAAAAGGAAAATTGAGTCCTCGCTTCATTGGTCTCTACAAAGCACAAAAGCAAATCGGCCTAGTAGCCTATCAACTTGAGCTACCTCCTAAGTTAGATTGAATCCACATTGTGTTCCATATGTCGATATTGCGATGCTATTGTTCTAATCCTTTGTAACATCCAAAAAAATTGGGGGTTTGTATAATCGAGTTTAGGAATCAAGATAGAGTGGTCATGCCTTAATTTTTGAAATTATCTATGCATTTTTAGGAAATAAATGAGGTATTGGTTTGTTGGTTAAGTGTTAGCGAAATGTTCATTGAAACCCAAGTTCAAATCCATTCTCTCTCACCATTTTTATTATTTTGCAAATTTTGCCTTAAACCCTAGCTTGTGACATGTCTTATTTTTTAAAATAAATATTTTAAAATTATATCAATAATGAGTTATTAGTTTGATGGTTAAACATTACTGAATTTATCCTTGAGGTCCTAACTTCAATTTCATGTCCATGCAAATAATTTAATTTTTTGACAAAAACCCCTTATTTTAATGTGTGGGCCATCCAATCCTAGTTAACATAGGTATAAATATTAATTTTTCACTAATAATCAGCCTTTAATCTTCCTCCTCATTGCCCTAGTTGTTCCTCTCATCCTCTCATTCTCTTTGATTTTAATTTTTTTCCTTTCCTCCATTATTGTCGTCGCCTACACCTAGTTTTACTATCTCTTTCCTTTTTTCTTTTTGCCACAAGATTTGTTAACATATTCTTAAACATATTTCTTTCATTTTTCCTCATTAAAATCAGCCCGAAATATGAAATCTTGAACTCCAAGATCGATCCCGAACATTGCCAAGAAAGTGCCATTGCCGTTTCTCTCGACTAGCTTGGGTAAGGTTTCTTTTTGCTTCAATTTCTTGATTAATTTTGTCAATTAAAAACCAAAATTTTCAAATCTGGAATTTGGGAGATTTTAAATTATTTCAAAGGTATTTCTCCAGATTTTAATGAGATCTCAAACCATTTTAAAATTCAGGCCCAATTTTGGTCACCATGGGTGGTGGTGCACGCGCCTATGTGCAAGAAAGGGGGCTGTTTTGTTTCTTGGTTCTTGCCTATATTTTCCATTACTAGTTTGAGTTCTTGAACCCTCCTAATCATCTTTTAAATCCATTTCAATTAAGGAAAAATTTTCTTGATCGATTGGCCATTTGAAACCCGCAAATTGTAAAGCGTAAGTACAATTAAGGATAACTAGTTTGTTATTTCGACATAGTTTTTGGGTAAAGGTTATGAATTGATTAAATGAAAGAATTTAATCATTAATTAGCTACTGATTTTCCAGTATATTTTTGAATTAGGTGCTAACCCAAACACCCCAAATCATTTGTAAAGGCGAAGAACGATTGTACGTATACAGTGTAAGGAATCTAACTAGAGTGGATTCATAAAATAGTTATAATTTCAACAATTGGTTTGAACTCATAAGTGGGTGTTTGGGGGGCTGGTTTAATGGTAAATTGATTTAATTTATACTAAATTTTTGTTTGGTTTGTTTAAGGAATTATTAAGGAAAATTGAAAGATTCGCTAGTGTACTGCAAGGAATCGAAAAATAAGGTGTGGGTCCTAAACTCATAAAATTGTTTGAAAATGTTAAATATCATGCTATATTTGATAAATTAGCTGGCTGATTCGATTGGCTTAATAGTCAAATTATTGATTTTATGAGTGGCCAAGCCTTAAAAGATTGACATGTTGGCAAAATTGCTAGTTTGATAGTATGAATATTTGATCGAGTTTGTAATTGCATATTTGAGTTAGGAGATATGAGAATGTTTGACTGAATAATATAATGTGTTGAGATATTAAGTTTATGTATGATTTAATTGCATGAGATATTTTTTATATTGTGTACTAAAAAGGATGCTATTTATGCATAATGAAAATCCGTAAAGTATGTGAAATTGAACGATATTGATTGATACTGTGACAGCCCTAAAGTGACCCTAGTCGGAAAGCGGTTTCGGGACTGCTAAACCGAGTCACCAAATTATTTGGATGTGATATTTATGGTCTAAAATATGTGAATATGAATGTGCGAAAATCTTAAGCTTCGATTTAGTAAATTGCATGTGAATTTAGTCAAAAGGACGTGTGACACTTTTGAAATGTGATAGGCTAATCTACAAGGATCTAATAGTGCATGTAAACAAAAGGAGGACTTGCATGTCAAATTCCCCTTTTAATTGCTAGTGGCTGGCCATGACAAGGATGATGGGCAAAACATGTCATAGACATGTTTTGTTGGTGCATCATGGGTGGAAAAATAAATTAAAGAGCATGGGCAAAGAAAGAAAAAAAATGGTCTCACCCATGCTCCCCCTCCCTTGCCGTGAATGGAAGAAAGAAAACAAAGAAGAAAAAAAATGTTCATCCTTTGATTCATCTTTTGGCGAAAATTTGAAGGAAAAAAGGAAGAAGGAGTGAAGCATTCGGCTATCCTAGGTCACTATTAAGGTAAGTTTGATGTTTTGCCATGAGATTCATGTATATTTTAGTAATTAGCTTGAGTTCTAACTAGCCATGGTTCCAATCCTTACTATGTCATGGAGATGATATTCGCTAAGGTAAGATTGTGTTGATATCATTTGCATGCTAAAAGTGAAGCTTTGTAATGGTGCATGTGATGGTGTATTGATGATGAATGTGTTATGGAAAGAAATCGGTCTTCCTAAGAATATATTTGTGAATGTTTATATTAGTAATAGCCGAAATTAAAGAGGTTTGATGTCTTGAACAAATGTTGATTATATGATTCAAAATGAGATATGTCAATGATGAAGTATAATCGGCCATGGAGGTAGCTCATTTTGGAAGTGTGATTGTGGTATATTTTCTTTGTGATTGATTATAAAAATTTGGCTTAAGTGAGGTAATTGGTAAAAGATGTGTTTATGATGTAATACATATGTTCTCATAAGCTAAGTTATGTATATGTGATATCTTGCATATTGGTTGTTATGGTAAGGTTTGAGATATTGACGTATGAATATGTTTTGTTTGTGGTTCGGCAACTAATGGTTAAGTTGTTAAGTTACATGCTTGAGTAGTAAATATGTTAAGAATGGTTCTAAAATGTATATGGATGCCGTGTGATGGTGTTTGATTGGGAAGTAAATTGTTTGATTTAGCTCAAGAGCCTAGAGGATCAAAGTCGGATAAGGAAAAGAGGAAGTAAGCGAATAGCCGTGGATATCTAGTCGTCGACCACTTTCGAGGTAAGTTTTAAGCGATAAATCGTTGAGTAAATTCAATCATAATAGGGCATAATGAGTTGATTTGATAAGATATGATGTGGCCATGATATGTCTTAAACCCAAATGGTAAGTTCATAAGTGTTTGGACTTGGAAATTTAAGAGCAAATTGTAATAAATTGCTTGGACAGCAGCAGTAAGGTGATTTTAGAAAATCACTATAAATTGTTGGTGTGGAATTATAGGCTGAATAAAATATGTAATCAAAGCTTAGTTGGTCTAGTTTCTTATAAAAGAGACCGTGGAAGCAAAGAAATTTCCTATAAAGAGATATTTAATGTTGTGCGGGACAGTGTCGGAATGACTTCGAAATCCCTGTTCTGTTTTGGAAAATCATTATAATTCGTACAAAAATGGTTATAAGATAAGATTTATATGCTTAGACTCCTTAATGAGTCTAGTTTCAAATGGAGTCAAATAGAACACATTATGAATTCTGTACAATGAAAAATTTGATTCGTAGTGAAGAGTGGTCAGATTAGTCAAACAGTGAAACAGGGGAAACTTTAAGAAAAATCTGGTATTGATTGGCCAAACCTAAAATTCTGAAAATTTTATGGGTGGAAGATACATGAGTCTACATTCGGAGAAAATTAACAGCAATTGATTTTGAGTTTTGTAGCTCCAGTTATAAACAACTTAGTGACTGTTGGTCAGAAAAACTGCTTGTAGTGAATATGTGATTTTGTTGTAAACTTTGATGAAACTATTTGAGTTGCTTATAAGCTATTGCTGAAATTGATGTACAAGAAAAATATGAAATATGTATGATATACATATATGTGTGATAAGGCCGAATGGGCAATGCGATGAATGTGAAAGTGTATGTATATGTGATGAGGCCTAATGGCCGATGTGATGAATGTGAAAGTGGATGTATATGTGATGAGGCCTAATGGCGATGTGGTGAATGTGAAAGTGTATGTATATGTGATGAGGCCTAATGGCGATGTGATGAATGTGAAAGTGGATGTATATGTGATGAGGCCTAATGGCGATGTGGTGAATGTGAAAGTGTATGTATATGTGATAAGGCCTAATGGCCGATGTGGTGAATGTGAAAGTGTATGTATATGTGATAAGGCCTAATGGCTAATGTAAAATATATGTGTGATATGCATATGTGGTAAAGCCGAATGGCTAATGTGAATGTTGTAACATGTGATTAAATGTACATGAAACTTGGAATATGTTCCGGGTGAGACCCGATGACTACGTGTGGAGATTATGACCGGGTAAGACCCGATGACTATGTGTGGAGATTATGTCCAGGTAAGACTTCTTTTATAAGAATTGCTTATAAAAATACGCAATGCGAAAGGTTAAACAGGTATGTACTCCAAGCTTATATGTGAGCTTGATTTAAACTAAACCATAAGGTAGTTATGTGATGTATACGAGAGCAATCTATGAGACTATTCCTATGATTATGATGAGATGTGCATATTTGGATAAAGGGGTGGTATGCCCGAAGGAAGAGTGAAATAAAAATACGAACAACTATGTTATAACTTGATTGTTATCTGTTGACACTGCTTGAAACTTACTAAGCATTGTAATGCTTACTCCGTGTACTTTGTTTCCTCTGTTTTATAGATCTCATTTGGAAGCTACAGGCTCGGGGATCGTCAAACAACTAGTCACACTATCACTATCCACTGTTTGGTACTGCTATGTTTTGGAATATCTTATGGCATGTATAGAATAGACTAGTAGTGAGAGGATATCTTGGTTAATGTATAGGACTACCCTTTTGGTGTAGGTCATGTACCCTTCGGTTTTGTGTAAATTCGGATAGCCATGCGAAAATGGCTTAGATATACTTTGATCATAGCATTATAATCGTTGTATGTTGTTTGTCAAGAGGTATGGAAATGTTGGTAACGGTTAGCCATGGGAATGGTCATTCATGATCACTTTTGGTATATGTATGACAAACTCTAGTTGATCCATGGAGGACCATGAAATAGTTAAAGTTTACCTTAAAAATAGATGCTGGTAGCAGCAGTGATGTGAATGTGAAAAATCACTTAAAATAGTAGAAAGGGAATTAAATAGTGAATAAATTATGTAGTCGAACCTTGATGAATCTATTTTCGTAGGAAAGTAATGAAACGATCATATGAACAGTATGTTAAGAGATATTTAAGTTTTCGTGAGACAGGGCCAGAACGGTTTCTGGATTCCCTGTTCCGACTTTGGAAATTCATTGTAAATTAACCAGAGATAATTAGGAGTCATGCCATATATGTATAGATTCCTCTTTGAGTCTAGTTTCTATAGAAACAAACGGCATCAGTATTGAAGCCCTGTACAGGGAGATATCCAATTCGTAACGCACGAAGGTCAGTGTAGTCGATCCCTACAACAGGGGAGAATTTAACTAATAAACTGTACTAATTGGCCTGACCAATAATTGTAGAAAAAAATTTGTAGATGCATATATGAGTCTAGTTTCAGGGAAAAATTACGAAACTGGTTTTCGAGTTTTAGAACTCAAGATATGATTTTTAAAGTGATAGTGACACAGTTAGCTAACTGCCTGGAAAATTTTTAAAATGGACTGTGAAAGTGAATGGTTTAAGCCGTTAACCCCTCGTGTCCGATTCCGGCAGCGGACTCGGGTACGGGGTGTTACAGATACCAATGCAATGGTAATTTGAAAGATGGGAACACTGTTTCCATTTACTGAAAGTATGTGATTATTGAGGACATGTTGAGCATGTTAAATGAATGTGAAAAGTATTGAGATATGATTACGTATGAGATTGTGTGACATATTGCATATGCATTGGGTTGGGATCTTGAGGTTGATGGAGGAGTTCCCTAGAGTATCGGCTGCATATTATGTCCGCATTATTCGTAGTCAGTGCACTACACCTGGAGTACCGAGGGGAATTGCAATTTATCGTATTTTTACTGGCAGCTTGTCTACAATTTTTACTTGCATAATTTTTTGCATATTGTTATTGGTGGTTTTAACCACAAAACGGGCTCTGGGAAACTCGTGGTGTGTAGCGAATGGTATGGGTAGGAACCTTTTTGCATTGCATCATGTGTACAACATATTTGAATGTTATTGATTTATGCTACGTATTGTAATTTTTTGTATTAAATGGTATCGAAATTAATGATTGTTACTCGAATGAATGATGTCCAATGCCCATACACCGTTTGACATTAATTTGATAATGGCCATGTAATGATATGAAATTCCCATAATGGTTCTGTTTTCTTCTGTTAAAGCTAATATGTTTCAATGTATTCAATATTTATGTTTTTTTTAAAATAATTGTTCGACTCACACCAAGCTTTTCATAAGCGCACCCTCAATAGTGTTTAACTTTTCAGGTAAACCTTGAAATTAGGACCGAAATTGGTATTCGGAGAATCTCCTTGGACCTCGGATTATTTTTTTAATAAGTATTAATAAATCTTTAATGGTTTTGGTTTGTAATTTTTAATGACTTCTGAATTGTGGCTTGGTAACTTTTCTTCTGGGATTTTTGCTTGCATGGATTACTCAAGCATAATAACTGAATAATGCATAATATCAGGCTTAAGTAAAATCTGATATTGTTCCTTAGTTTCCGTTGCATTGCAAAGGAACTATTTTTGAAAAATAAATCGATAAGGCAACTAATTTTCCAAAATGACTTGAAAAATGGTTTTTTCGCTACATTAGTTTAACATTGAGTTTTTTTTTAAGAAGAGCGACAAGAAAACAATTTTTCTAAAACAATAATATCAACAATAAAATGAATCCTAGGTATACACAACCTAATAAATGAATGCTTTTAAGCTAACTCAAAATACAACTACAGTTTTCTCTAAAATGAGTTTATTTAAGGTCTTTAAAAGTAACATAAGTTAGCTTAGCCATTTCAGTGGCTAATGTAGCCTCCTCAATCTAGCAATAACGTCTGGGTCGGGTTTGAGAGGTTACATCCTTCCCATATTATCCTTATCAAAGAGATCGAGCTCTGGTTGGATTTATCTTTTGAAAAATATCCAATTAGTATCATAGATAAGAAGGTTAGAATACTTAAAAATAAGCAAATTCCTCTAGTTTTGTGGAAAAACCATGAAACCAAAGAAGTAACATGGGAACCCGATGAGCTGATTCGTCAAACAATAATCCTCACTTGTTCAATCTAGGTAAGTGAAATTCGAGGACGAATTTTTTAAAGGAGGGAGATTTGTCACATCTCAAAAGTGGGCCTAGAACAAATAGGATAAAATTTATATTGTTATTTATTTAAAGATAGGGTAATGGAATTAAAATGCTTTAAAATTATTTTTTGTTAGAAAATTAATAAGCTTGCCGGTTCAAGTGGTAAGGCTTTAGCCTATCTATAGGTCCCAAGTTTGAATCCCTTAGTGAGCATTTAACCAAAATATTTTTTCCTTGTTTTTGCCCCCAAAAGTGACGAAATTTTAAAAAAACAACCCAACCCAAGAACTATTTTTTTCAATTTAGTCCTTATTTTAAAATAAGTCCTAATCCTACATGAATTTGTAAAACCTATTTCAATTAGGAAAAAAAAGCTTTATAAATAGCTAGTTTCAAAACAAACCCTAGAATTTACATAGCAAATTTTCAAGAAAACACCTATAAACACTTTCTCTCTCAAATCAAAATTTCAAAGCCAAAGGACTCAAAAGTTTTCAAAATCATCCCTTAAGTGGATCTTCAATCTCCTCTCCAAACTAAAGGTGGATCTTCAATCTCCTCTCCAAACTAAAACAGGTGTGGAATATAAACTTAAATCGTGTGTATAATTGAACTTTATAGGAAGTAGAGAACTAGGTTAGGCAAACCCTAGAAAGAAACCCCCAGTGCACGAAACCTTGAGTATGAGCCCCTATGCAAGCCCTTATGTAAACCCCCCTTTCTGCATGTCCGAACCCCTTGTAGGCCAGACCCTCTTTGCATGCAAAGCAAGCCCAAATATGAGCCTGTGGGTGCAAGCCCTAGAATATGAGAACACCTTGTATGTGAATCCCCATTTTCATGGGAATCCGCCTCTGTTAAGCGAACCTATATGTAAAACCATATAGGACTAAATAGGCGAGCTCTTAGAACATACATGTGAACCCTATCTATTTATGACATGTGAACCCCCTACATGCTATTACTTGCGAGCACCTTACTAATAATATATGCGAACTTATTTGAATTTATATGCGAGCCATGATATGTGAACCATGTGTTTATTATATGCGAGCCATGTTATGCGAACCATGATTATATGCGAACCCTAGGATTATGCGAGCCTAAATGCAAACCCTAGGTACATGCTAGCTGTAACACCCCTAACTCGTATCCATCGCCGGAACAAGGTTGCGGAGCATTACTGAAGTTTACAGTTCAATTACAATTAATTTATGTCATTTACTATTCATTTTTGAAAATCGATCACAATCAATGATAATGTCCTTTATATGGATCATCGAGGCCCAAAATACATATCAGAATCATGTCGGGGCTAAACCGGAATCATAGAAAATTTTTCGCAAAATCTCAAAATTTTTCTTAGCTGCAGAGGACACACGTCTGTGTGGCCAGGCCTTGTCACTCACACGGCCAATGACACACTCGTGTTCCAAGCCGTATGGGCATTCGATGTAAAGCACACGGTCGTGTGCCAGCCCGTGTCCTTACCCGTGTAACTCTCTAACTTGGGTCACGTGGTCATCCACATGCCCGTGTGTTCGGCCGTGTAAATAATTTAATTTTCAAAAATTAGGTGCATGATTTACACGGCCATGTCACACTTCAATGTGCTAAGCTGTGTGACTCACACGGCTGAGACACATGCCCTTGTCTTTGCTCGTGTGACCAATTTTGAGCATTCTGTTTCTAAATTTTAAGGATGCAAGGGACACACGGCCAAACAACACGCCCGTGCGCATGGTCGTGTGTCACACACGATTGAGACACACACCGGTGTGTTTGCCCACATGGACAAAATAAGGCTATTTTTTAAGCCATATTTCTCACCTATTTTACATTGCACCTACATCAACACTTTGACACACTTTCAACCTAATTTAGTATATATAAACCAAGTCAAAACCAATCTTTTACATGGCATATTAACATCTATACTCAAGTGTTTTAAACTTACCAAATTCATGCCTGTGTTCAAGAACAAAATCTATCAATTTTACTAATTCAAATCCATTCATTATTTGATTTATATATCTTCTACCTTTCAACCATTTTAACACACTTCAAACATGATATGGCATTATATAAATACATCAAAATGCATATATAACACTAGCAATTCCAATAGCTAGTTACAACCAAACATATGTGTAATGACCCGAATTTTTACAATTATCAAAAAAGTGCACTTTCGGGTCTCCGTTTCTGAAAAATAGATTTGTAAATATTTATTAAAAATATTTACGAAGTTAAGAGAGTGATTAACTAAAGTTTAATGAAGCAAATTAGCTTAAATAAAGGATAACTAGATAAAAGGATTAAATTGAATGAAGTGTGAAAGTTTAATTATAGAATAAAGAAAATTAAAAGGAGTAAATAAGTAAATAAACCAAAAGAGTGCCAAGTGTATGGCAAAAATAAAATACAAGTATAATAAATATAATACACACATTTGTAATACATATATTTATTTGCTTATTATTTAAGTAAATATTAATGTATTTATTATTATTAAATTAATATTATATGATAAATAAATAAAAAGTTGACAAATGTATGGTATGTATAGTGACATGTGTGATACTAATATACATACATTTGTAAAATACATGTATATTTACTTATTATATAAGTATATTATTAAATTATATATTATTATTAAGTAAAAGATATTTATATAATAAATAGATTAAAGAAAGACAAATGTAATAATATATGTGTATACAAATGTAAAATAGATATTGAATATTAAATAGATATTTTATTATAGCTATTTTAAGTTATTATAATATATATATATATATATATATATATAAATAAAGTAAAAGAAATAAAAAGAAAAGAATAGAAAAAGAAAGAAAGGATGAAATGAAACAGAGAGTAGGGGAAAGAAAGAAGGAAGGAAAAAAAAAAAAAAGAAGGAAAAAGGGAAAAATTGGAATTTCAAGGTTTGAAAGTTAAATAGGTAAGTCAATTTAGCCCTTTTTACTTAATTTTGATGTTTTGGAAGCTTTGGGACAATGTTTTGATGAAATTAAGTGAATATTTTGAAAGTTATTAGATTTTTAAATATTGTTCATGTTGAATAAAAAGATGAATTAGGGGTTAGATTGATAGGAATTTAAGTTAGAAATGAAATAAGGATTGAATTGTAAATTAATTCATAAGTTTTATGTTGTAGGGACTAAATTGATGAAATTTCGAAATTACGAAAATATGCTGGAAATTTAATAGTTAAGTATGAGTTTAGTTAAAAATTGAGTAGAAATAAAGTATGAATTGAGATAGAAAAGTAAGTGAATTTAGTTAGGATTAAATTGAAATTAAAAGTAGAAAATCAACATTTTGCACTAAGACTATTTTGGACAGCAGCAGTAGTATAAGTTTGAAAAATAACCAAAAATTGTAGAAATTGAATTGGAGGATTAATAAAATATGGATTTAAGCTTATTGAGTCTAGTTTCTTATAGAAGAAACGGTGTAAGCAATTGAATTATAAATTATGAGATATAATAAAATTTTGTGAGACAAGGTCAGAATGAATACTAGTTCCCCTATTCTGACTTTGAAAAATCACCAAAAATTTAAGAAAAATAATTAGAGGCTTAAAGTTATATTTTTAGAATTCATAATGAGTCTATTTTCAGGAAAAATAAACGGGAATATTATCCGAGTTCTGTACTGTGAGATAATTAATTTTTAGTGAAGAAGAGTCGGAACTGTCAGACAGTAGAATAGGGGTGAATTTAAAGAATAAACTGTACCTAATGGCTACACTAAAAATTCTGAAAATTTTATGGTAAGAAGATATATGAGTCTAGTTTCATGAAAAATCAACGTATCTTATTTTGGAGTTCCGTAGCTCGAGTTATAAATAATTTAGTGACTATGATACAGATGGACTGCTTGAATATTCATAAAAGTAAATAATAAAAATTATAGATAATGTTACTTACAAGTGTGTTATATACACTAAGGATGTGGAATGTAGAGGAGGAGGAGGAAAAATAAGTATGAATATTCATCTAGCATGGCTAATTTGCATGTTTTAGGCTCAGAGACTAAATTGAATAAAAGTAAAACTTTATGGGTAATTTTGTAAAAATGTCAGAAATGACCAAATTGCATGATATGGATTATTTTATTATTTAAATTACAAAATTGAATGAAATTATTAATTTAGTTCAAGATCGGGGGAAAACATGTTTTAGGGATTAAATTGAAAAGTGTTGAAATTATGGAAAATTTTGATATTTTATAGAATTCATGGATTGTTATCAATACGTATGAGAATAATATCTAGAAATAAGGATTAAATTACAAGAATTTTATTTTCCTGACCCTAAAATTGTCATTAATTAAAAGTTTAGGGGCAAAATGGTAATTTTTCCTAGAGCATTAATTAAATGCATTAGAATATGAAATGAATGAAAATGATGATCAAATTTATTTATAAAGATCCGGACGACTCAAAAATGAGACTTGATCATGGAAAATAAAAGATATCGGATTAATGAAATTATAAACACAAACAAGCAATGAGGTAAGTTTGTGTAACTTGAATTGTATTTTAAATACTTGAAATATGTGGTTATGTGATGAAAATATGATTTGAATGTTCAATTCATGATAATTGATGAAATATTGCTAATACTCGATATAAATTGAAAATAAAGCCCGGTTGAATGAAAGGAAAATTCGATGGTTCTCTCGAAAAGGAATTGACGGTAAAAGGATCTAGCAGGACGGTGATCCTATTCGATCTGACCCTCCAGAAGAATACGTGTAAAATGGATTTAGCCAGACGGGTAATCTGAATTAGGGTCTAAATTTAGCTCGGATGGTAATTCAGATCAAGCTCATTAGAGTAATTGTCATTGCAGGATTTAGCTTTGGACTAGTAATCCCGACAATACTCTATGAGTTTATATTCTGAGGATTTAGCTGGATGGTAATCCCTTTGTAAGGATGAGGTTCAGGGAGTGTGCTCTCTGATATGAAATGTTTAAGACCATGGTTGAAAGATACCATGGCAACCTGATATGAAATGTGTAAGACCATGGTTGAAAGATACCATGGCAACCTGATATGAAATATGTAAGACCATGGTTGAAAGATACTATGGCAACGTGACATGAAAAGAATAAGACCATGGTTGAAAGATACCATGGCAACATGACAGAAAATGAATGAGTAAGACCATAGTTGAAAGACACTATAGCATCATGTCAAAGATAAATAAGACCGTAGATGGGAGACGCTATGGCATCTATTGAACAATTGATATTCAGGTAATACTTATCAGATGACGAATGGTTATATGAAATGGTTGTGTGAAATATTTACAAGAACTGGTCATATGGAAATATATGTACAAAATAGTTTTATGAAATAATTATGAAAATAAATAAACGAAATAAGTATAAGTACATGGAATATAATTTATGTCAAGTTTGATATAAACTATTACCGAAATAAATATACATAAAATATATGGAAATGATGGAGCATGAAATATTGATATAATGAAATGAATGATATATGCTTATGAAGAAACGATAAGAGCATGATATGTTTCATGACATGTACATATATGATTATCTTTGATATGTTGATACAAGGAAATTATGTAAGTTGAGACTATTATTAAAATCAAGTGCGATATGTAGAGAAAATAAGTATATCAATGTTGAATTTAGATGAAATGTGTGTAAGTATACTAACAATGATGTTGTTTGACGCTTAGATAAGCGCCAAGCTATTGATTGAATGGTAACATGTTTAATTATAAGGAGCATTAAAATAGTAACTACTTAGATGAAAATAAAATTTAAGATTTTACGAAAATTTTTTTATAATCCCGATTTAATTCCGGTTGGTTTCTAATGTATGTTTGGGGCTTCAAGGGCCCAATAGAGAGACGTTATGATTATTTCTAAAATATGAATAACAAATGACTCAGAATTATCTGAAAATGTTCAATAAACTCCGGTAATGCCTCGTACCCTATTCCGGTAATGGATACGAGTAGGGGGTGTTACAATATGCATGCCTCCATTAAGCACTTTAAACTATACATGTCATTATGTCCAAAATAAGTTTACTATTTATACCAAAACAAGCTTAAGGATAGTGTGATGATGCTTCGACCACTCTCCAACCTTTACGAGCTTTCGAGCACTATAAAATAGAGAAAAGAAAATTGACTAAGCATTCAAATGCTTAGTAAGTTCGTATAACAGAAATTTAACTTACCATATATTTTCATTTAAAATAAGCATACAAAAATGTATCTAAGCAATTAGGCTAATAGCCTAAAACACAACTTCATCAATCATGTTAGTCAAGTAATTCACATAATACTAAGAACATGGATGAGCTCATCATTTAATGATTTTCATATACATATGCTTTCCATATCATTATTCCATATTACATGTACATTTCTATGAAAAATCATTTCAAGTTCATTTTAGCCATGTTAGAACTTTACCCGTTGAATTTTTTTGAAATATCGATGGATACGCTCATGTAGTACACCTAAAGTGTACAAAACTGAAATCCGTCAATTCATATCCAGGGGTACCCAAATAAGGCACATAATTAGGAAGCACTCTCTCGAGCCATGTAAAAGGATGCTCATGTGAGCCATGTATCAGAAAGCTTATCCAGGTCAAACAGGAAAATCATAAGAGTTTAGAATAGGAAGCTCATTGAGATTAACAGGTAACTCCGAAGAGTTATTAACAAGGAGCTTCAGATAGCATAACAGGGAGTTCAAACGAGCCATATTAGGTGTGACAGCCCAAAATTGACCCTAGTCGGGAAGTGGTTTCGAGACCGCTAAACCGAGTCACCGAAATGTTTGAACGTAATATTTATTGTCTAGAATATGTAATTATGAATGTGTGAAAATTTCAAGCTTCGATTTAGCCGATTGCATGTGAATTCAGTTAGTAGGACTTGTGTGACACTTTTGAAAAGTGATAGGCTAATCTATAAGGACCTAATAGTGCATGTAGTCAAAGGGGAGGACTTGCATGTCAAATTCCCCAAGTTCTAGTGGCCGCCATGACAAGGAATCATGGGCAAAACATGTCCTAGACATGTTATGTTGGTACATCATGGGAGAAAAGAAATAAACAAATAAGTATGGGTAATAAAGAATGAAAAAAAAATGTGTGTGTGAGTGAACCCCCCCTTCGCCGTGAGTTGAAGAAAAGCAAAGAAAAAAAAATTGTTCATCTTTTCTCATTCTTTTTGGCCGAAAATACTAAAGAAGAAGGAAGGAATTTTGCTTCATGCTTGGTTTGGAAGAGGATTAGGAGGAGGCTTGGCCATACTAATGTCTAGATTAAGGTATGTTTGATGTTGTGCCATGAGATTCATGCATGTTTTTGGTTGCTAACTTGATGCTCTTATTAGCCCATGGTTCAAATCTTTGTTATATCATGGGGATGGTATTTGGCCAAGGTGGATTTTGTGTTAATGCCATTGCATGTTAAATATGAAGCTTGCTAATGATATATGTGATGGTGGATTGATGGCTCTTGGACTTTCTTTTTAGTATTTTTGAGTAAGACATCAAGTTCTTTGTTTAATCATGACAAAAAAATTTTGGTGTTGTGATGTATTCGCCATGGTACATCCATAACTATGAGTTATGCTCATTGCATGGAAAGTAAGATTTGTGTTTTGGATTTATGTTCATGTTTAGTTACCATCAACTTGAGATTCGGCTCTAACATATATATATGAATATATGTTTGCACATGATGTATTGGTATGACATATATACTATTTCAAGGTGTATATTTGCTTGTGATGATGTTTTGGTTATGAAGTGAATGAGAGATGTGTATTGAGCTACAATATGTAATCGTTAGTTAGTAAAATGTATGCTGTTTTTGTGTGGTATTAAGTGTATAATTGGCCTCAACATGGACATGCATATTCGCCACATGAGGGGAGTTGGTGTGCATGCATTCGGTTAGAGGCAAGCATATTGATGCCTATTCTTGGCTTGGAAAATTTGGCTAAGGAGAGTACTAACTAATGTGTTGAATTGATTTGTGATTTCGTGCACATGTGACTCTAATGTCTAATGTATATGTGGGCTAAGTACCTTAAATTCCCTTCGATGCTCAAATGATTAAACCAATTTATTTGTTAAATTAAGCTCAAGAGCAAAGAGGAGCTAAATCCGATAAAGGGAAGGAAAAAGTAGTCGAATAGCAGTCGAAATCGTTCGACCACGGCCGAGGTAAGTTCTCGAGTAATGGAACTTAGATTATGATTTGATTAGATCATGCTCTTTGTGTGTGGCTATTGAGCTGAAATTGCAAGTGTGATAAGTGACTTGTGTTTGAATTTTGCTAATGAAAATGAAAAACGAATGTGTCATGTTTTATTGATAATTGTGCTTGGCTATTTGAATGATGTCCGGGCTAAGTCCCGAAGGCTTTGTGCTAAGTGACTATATCCGGACTAAGATCCGGCGTTAAATGCGAGTTAATAAATCCGGGCTAAGCCCGAAGGCATTTGTGCGAGTTACTAAACCCGGGTTAAGTCTCGAAGGCATTCGTGCGAGTTACTATAACCGGGCTTTGTCCCGAAGGCATTTGAGAGAGTCGTTATATCCGGATAAATTCCGAAGGTACGTGATTCGAGAACGAGCAATCTTGCTGTAAAAATTTCAGTTTATACACTTGTGAAAATTCCAGCAATGAGGTATGTTCGTATGTGCTTGAAATTAGTTGATTCCCTTCGAATGATGTTCGCTCAGTCAAGTAATGAGCTTCCGGTATTTGGCTAAGATGATCCTTTATGTACGAATATAGGGGTTGGAATGTGAAATAAGTATGATATTGAGAATTTGTGCATACGAAATTATCCGTTAGCTATATGAATGCTATGCTTTTGTTGTGCTGGAATCCCTTGCTCAAACTTACTAAGCATAAATTGCTCACTCCGTTTCTCTGTTTCTCTGTTTTATAGATTTTGCTCGTTAGCTATCGGATTCGGGATCATCAAGTCGAAGTCATCCACACTATCAAAGCCCCATTTTGGTACAATTTTGGTTGAACTTTGAAATGGCATGTATAGGACTACCCTTTTGTTGTAGGTCATGTACCTTTCGGTTTTGTGTAAACTTGGATAGCCATGCGAAAATGGCTTATATCGTTTTAGCATAGTACTATAATCGTTTGTATGTTGATCATTATGAGGTATGGAATTGTTTTGAACGATTAGTCATTGGAATGGTTAATCATGATCACACTTTGTGCTATGTATGCAAAAAGGGCCAATTGAATCATGGAAATCATGAAATAGGTAAAGCCTACCTTAAAGGCAGATGCTAATAGCAGCAGTGACGTGGATGTGAAAAATCACTAAAAATAGTAGGAATGGTATTAAATAGTGAATAAATTATGTAAATGAACCTTGATGAATCTACTTTCATATGGAAGAAACGAAACGGTCATATGAGTTATATGTTAAGAGATATTAAAGTTCTCGTGAAACAGGGCCAGAACGGTTTCTGGATCCCCTGTTCCAAATTTGGAAATTCATTGTAAATTAACCAGAGATAATTAGGAGTCATGCCATATATTTATAGATTCCTATCTGAGTCTAGTTTCTATAGAAACAAACGGAAACAGTATTGAAGACCTGTATAGGAAGATATCCAATTCGTAATGCATAAAGGTCAGTGTAGTCGAACCCTGAAATAGGGGAGACTTTAACTAATAAACTGTACTAATTGGCCCGACCAAAAATTCTAGAAAAAAATATGTAGATGGACATATGAGTCTAGTTTTGGGGAAAAATTACAAAACTGATTTTCGAGTTTTGAAACTCAAGATATGATTTTTAAGGCGACAGTGATGCAGTAACCAGCTTGTCTGGAAATTTTTAAATGGACAGTGGAAATGATTAAGTCAAGTTTGTGTGCACCTTGTGTTCGACTCCGGTGACGGACTCGGGTACGGGGTGTTACATTAGGAAGCTCATAAGAGCCTATATCAGGATGCTCACGAAGAGCTGTGTTTGTGTCCGCAATAAATGTTGGATCACAACCAATCGAACCATGTAATAGGATGCTCACAAAGAGCTGAGGTAGTGCGCAACACATGCAGGATCACTACTGATCAGGATGATCATAGGAACTATATAACAAGATGCTCGAGAAGGCTTTTAATAGGATGCTCGTTCGAGCTATAATGTTCACAACATATGCAGGACTATAATCAATATGAGAAAATGTTGTTTCCATCGCATTTCATTATTCAAACGGGACTTATCAATTATCAAACAATATCGGGTATGTGATTAATTTCATACATTAAACATTTATGCAATTCACACAAATACAACATTCACTTCAAACATATTAATATACATAATTAAGTTACATGAACTTACCTCGATACTTGTTCATATACAAAAATCTACTAATCCGACACTTTTTCTTTTCCTCGATCTAACTTCGTATTTGAGTTTTTCGGATCTATATAAATGAATTTAACATCAATTTAATCCATTTCATACTCAATTGAACTCAATTCAATTCCTAGGCAAAATTACTATTTTGCGTCTATACTTTTCATAAATGATGATTTCGTCCCTAAGCTCGGAAAATGAAATTCATGCAATTTAATCCTTATTTCAAGCCTAACCAAATTTTACATGTTACAACAACAGCCCATGAATTTCACAAAAATCAGAAATTTCCCATGGGTTTTACCACTTTTCAATTTAGTTCCTAAATCATAATTTCATCAAAATTCTCTTTGTAAAAGTTGTTTATCTATTAATAGCCTTTCATTTTCTACCATCAATTTTAAATTTTCAGCATATTCATCCATGTAAAAATTGCTATACTTTGATATCTTTGTAAATTAATCCCCAAAATAGATAGATTAAGCTACTCCGATCTCAAAAATATAAAAATTACTAAAAACGAGACAAGAATGCTTACCCAATTAAGCTAAGAAAGCTTGCTTTCTCTTTCTTAGGGTTTCCATAGAAATTTTGAGGAAGAAGATGATATATAATATGATATTTCTTTTTAATTTCTTTTTCATTTTTAATTATTCTCATTTTCAATTTAGTCCTTATCATTTTCTAATTTTTCCATGGATGAATCATCAAAAATATCTACTAACTTTTCTTTAATGGTCTAATTACCATATAAGGACCTCTTATTTTGAATTCTATAGCTATTTGATCCTTTTAGCTACTAGAACTCAACTTTTGCATTTTATGCAATTTGATCCTTTCCATAATTAAACATGAAATCAATAAAATTTTCTTATCAAAATTTTCATACATCTTTCCTATCATAATGCAATTCATGCAATAATATTAAAATAAAATTTCTTTCTAACTCGGATTTGCAGTCCCGAAACCACTGTTTCGATTTCATTGAAAATGGGTTGTTACACTAGCCTACATGCGAACCCTAGGTACATGCGAGCCTATGTGCGAACCCTAGGAACTTGTGAGCCTTTATACGATCCCTAGGTGCATGCGTGCCTATATGCCATGCGAACCCTTGGTACATGCTAGCCTATATGATCATGCAAACCCGTAAATATGTTAAATAATTAGACTACTAATTCATATAAAATCATGTGCATGTGACACTATGTTTTCTTTGTTTACTTGCACCAATTATATTGTGTGATAATGAGATAAATGTATGTTTAAATACATTCCTTATAATGCCAATACCAAATATTGAAGGTAGCATAAAATGATGATAAAAAGCATAGAACATGCTAAGTTTATGTGCATAATTACACGAAATCAGGTATGGAGGACGGAGAAGTTCCGTAGGAGATAGTGGAAAAATAAGTCCACACCGAAAGACAATACTGCATGAAGTAGACAACAATGTCATCTAAGCCAAACAAGATGGGATGGTAGATTAAAAATACCATCAAAACCGAACTAAAAAGGGATCATAGTTTAAAAAGCCATCAAAATCGGGCAACCGGAATGGTAAGTTATTGTAGTAAAAGTTACCATCACAGATTACAAGTGAACAACCATCATCACCGAAAATCAAACCGGGATGGCCAACTATTGTAGTGGGTTTTTAGAGTGTCGAGCAACGCTCGAGGGCGGATAGTATGGACAGGTGGGAACTTTAAAATGTTAATTGCATCATATATAATTGTTATTCATTGATTTATTATATGTTTCATAATGAATGCTTTAATTTCCACTGGATTCTATATACATTATTGTTGTCAATTACATGTAATGATTTAGAATTTAGTCTCACACTAAGCCATTTTAAACTCATTTTCCCTTTCTTTTCCTCACAGATAGCATAGAAAACTAGGACACGGAAAGGCATCGGAGGAACTTCAGACTAGTAGCTTGTTTTTCGTTATTATTATTCTAAAAGTTTTTATTAAAGTTTTCTTTAATCATTTTATGGATTTTAGTTTTTAATTATTTCTTGCTTTTATATCTAGGGTGAAGTTGTTTAGCTTATTCATTCTAAGGCATGACACTTAGATAATAATTTGATATTTGCATGTTTTGCCTTTCCATTTAGAAATACATCATTTTAAATGTTTTTCGTTGCTTTATAAAATTCTTAAAAGTTTTGATAAGTCCTTTTTGAAAAACCCTATCTTGTTTTCCAAAATCTTTACACTAACAATATTGTAATTGAATTGTTAAGTAAAGCCATTTTAAATCAAATAAATGTTTTCCTAGAAATAAAAGAGCAATTTTCATACAAATTAATGCAAGGAAAAGAGAAGCTTTACTTGATCACCTTAGTGATCGAATGTAACGCTTTCGACTTAGCCGAAACTCCTAAACCAGATCGAGGGTGTTACACAAATGAACTAAATCCACATAAGTTTTGATAAGTATGGGGACTATCCTTAAAATTTAAGGATTGATAAATAGTAATATATAATTGATAACAAGAAGGTAAATTACAAATATGAATAGCAGGTTTGATTTGATCATCAAAATATGAAAAAATGTCAATTTATGCTTTAGAATAAAAAAATTGAAAATTTTGATCACTTTTTATTAATTAATGATTAGATTACACATTACAGGAGAACAGACTTTTAGCGGCCTTTTTTTTGGCCTTTAGCGACACTTTTAAATGCTGCTAGAACTATTAGTGGCGTTTTCACAAGCGCCGCAAAAAACGCCGCTAAAGTCCATGACTTTTGGCTGCGCTTTTTAAAAAACGCCGCTAAAGACCATGACCTTTAGCGGCGCTTTTCCCGCAAACGCCGCTAAAAACCATGACCTTTAACGGCACTTTTGTTATAAACGCCACTATAAAATAGACTTTTAGCGGCGTTCTACAATAACATGACCTTTAAAATATTATTTTAATTAAATAATATTTATTTCTATGATAAATATTATATTATGTTTAATTTTAAAATTTTAACTTTAAACAATATACTTTAAGGATAAATAAAAATATTAATTAAATTAAATTTTCTATTAAAATTTCAACTTTAAAACTAAATATAAAAATTAATAAATTTAAATTTAATACATAAACATTGATTCAATATGTAATTTAATACATAAAAAACACACAGACACTTACAAAGTATTACTATTTCTAAAACAAAATTCAACCTGGTGAGAAAAGAATGCCAAATCATCATCACCTCTCATTAATCAAAGAAAAAATATCAGAAAAGAAGAAGAAACAATATACAACAGAGGGATGGTTCAAGCTTAGATGAATCCAAAGTATTGCAATGCCTGCATATAACTTAGAGAAGTCCTCCGCAGTGTGAGCTATCTCGAGACTGTCTCTAACCTCCATTGCCATTTGTAACCTTGTCTGAATTGCTGCTCAAGGAACACACACAAGCAAAAAATTAAAATAAATTGACAATTCTTTCAACGTTTATATTCATTTTACAAGAAAACTAAACAGAAAACAACAGAGAATAAAAACGTTTATATATTTGGCTTCATGAGCTGAAATCACAGACACGTTACATCAACAAAGAAGCAAAAAAATGTCCAACTAGAGAATGGATGAAAACCTATTTTCCATAAGCAATTTGTAATTATTGCAGTGCATTTCTTCTCTACTTTAACCATCCTTTCCACCCCATCAAACCTAAACATTTCCCCCATTTCCCAGGAATATATAGAACTATAAGATTCCACACAAGATAAGCTTAAATGCTATTTTACATGTCAAAACAATTGTTTTCAACATTTTCACAACAGAAACCTACACTTCGTAAGACTTCAAAAATGAACAAGAACAAGTTCCAACAGAGTTGCATATTTGAAAGATCAGACATGAAAAACAGAAGACTCATAAAGAGATTATATACTTTTAGTCAACTATTCACTCAAGTTCATTCAAACCTATATTATATTTCTATCTCAAATGTCATTAACACAAATGAAAGGTTGTGTTAAAGGCTGTCACTATATTGTAAACCATCATCACTACATTATGTATAGTAGAAGAAAAGTTCCATAGAGATCAGTTCATTTTTCCTACTGTGTTGTTAACCCCAACATAATCACTCAATCTGAAACAAAATTCGGTATTAAGAACAAAAGCAGACTTGAAACAACCAACTTTCTATTATTTCCCCAGACACAATTGTTACATCTTCTTATTCAGCTTAGAATAAAATTTCAGAAGAATAGGTAGGCTAAACATTCATGCAAGCAAACTGTAAAATTAAAGGTAGCAAATTCTTATTCATCTCCATTTTTAACCAAAACACAAAATTGGAATTTGGAATGATACCTTCAAGGTCAATACTGAAAGCTTCTCAGCTGACATAAGAAACAGAAAGCATAAATACTAGGGTCCAAAATTGATCTAAGCTTAAAAACTGAACATACCCAGATTTCAAATCTAGAAACTAATCAACATCCAATAAATTGAAACCAGAACACCCAGAGTAGCAAAAACAACTGGAGGATTTTTTTAAATATTAGCACTAGAAACAAATTTGCACCAACATTCAAAGAGTAATAAAATAAATTTCTTAAACCCATTGGGAAGATAGCGGAGATCAGAAAAAAATATATTTTTTTCTAAATAATAAAATAAAAATAAAAATAATAAATATTTTTTTTCTTGTACTCCTTCCATGATTACTATTATTCGCAAAGGTTGCTTGTAATAAGAAAACTAGAGTAAGGAACCAAGAAAATTAGGAAGGAAAAATATTCTTACTGCCATGGAATATCGCCTGCACAGCCAATCTCCTTCTTTGTCCTGGTAGGTAAGAATATAATCATCTTTATCACATTTTTTGTCTGTTCATGACAGGAAAAAAGAAAAAAAGCAAGCTGAATATTGAGATTTTTGGTATTCTTTTATCTTTTGAGGAATTTATGTATATAATCAATGACTTTACCTTTGGCAAACATGGTGATCAAGGAATTTATGTATATAATCAATGAATTTATTTTTTGTGGTTTTTCATCCTGCTCTATAGAAGAAAGGTACCCCAGCTTCCCCCGCAATAGCCTTCAAGGTTGAACAAATCAAACCTATCTTAATATGGATATATGCACATGCAACATACTTTAAAGGAAGCCACTAACAGCTAAAGAACTTGTATGATGGTTAAGATGTAACTTGCAAAAACTCCTAGACATATGTAAGCAGTCATAATGAGAATTAGAAGGAACAACTAACCTTGGCTAGCAAGGTTTTTCTAGTTCCAAATGTTCCTGTCAAAAGGATTCCCTGCAATTTGGTTGTGCATAAGATAATAAAACTAGAAGAATATAAAAAAAACCCTTGTACTCCAAAATGAACCATGGCATACCAATTTCAACAATCATTATTCACATAAAATGCAGAATTACTCATTGTAGACTTAACAATCGACAAAAACATCGAAACTTGTTCTCCCCCTCCTCTATAAGGAAAAATGTTGAACTGAACCTAGAATCATTAGTAAATCCCCTTCCCCACCCTACCACTGAGCTAATGCTTAGATAACAGGACTTCAGGTCGGTTTTTGGTATATTTGGTTCTCCTCACAAAGAAACCATTAATTTTTTTTATTCTATTTCTATTTTCTAGCATACCCTTGAGAAATATACAACTTAGAGATCCAAAGTATTCCATCGTAAGGAGTATTTAGTAAAACAGACAAAAACGGAACCAATTTCATACACCATGCACAAACCTTTGGCAATTTCCCCCTTAGGTTGGTGAACTTTGATGGGTTTTTGAGATACTCCACTACTTCTTCAAGTTCTTGTTTTGCATCCTCACAGCCTTTGACATTTTTAAATATCTTAACATTCTGCACGTGAAGTAATTAATGAGGGGAAAAAAATAGGGTTCAGGAATATCTATTTTGTTTCCAATATACTAAATATCTGTTTTGTTTCTAATAATTTTAAGTTGTTTAAAAAATTTAAATCGAACAAAACTTGGTGTCCACAACCACATAATTGATTAATTATACAACCACAAAGGCATAAGTCTAATTTAGAGGAACTTGAAGAGCATAACTCATTTCTCCTCTTTTTGCACCCTCCTTAGACATGCATTGCTATAGACCCAAAAAGGGAGATAAGTTATACTTGCGATACCTGCAAAGTAGAATATATGGCAAGCTCCAACTTGAAAGGTTTTGAATTATTTCGGGAACCAATTGGTAGAACAACCACCCAACTGTAAGAAACACATTAATAAGATGATGATACTGAACAAATCACTAGAAAAGATAAATTCTATTCGAGATTTATATGAATAATAACTATCTAGGCATATTCTTCTATGCTCTATGGTGATCCAAAAAAACACAAGAGAAAGAAAATTTGAAATTAAAAGGTACACTAAACAATAATACCCGCACTTTTCTTGAAAGCAACTGAGGAACAAACATTTCAATAAATCCTGGCCTGTAAAACTCCCGCATCCAACCAGAGAATAAACATATATGACCCTGCACAGCATCAGAAGGCAAAATAACCTCACTTAAGAAAGCACTTAGTTTTACAAGAAAAGTCAAAAGTTCTGAGTAGATCATAAAATCATAAATATTGAAAGTGAAATTCCAGTTATACCTCAGTTGCCTTTACAACATTGACATTTCCTTTCACCCTAGCAACATCTAGAGGTGTTTGACAATCATCATTCATCACCAACAGATTAGCTGAAAGTTTGAACAAGTTGCTTATTAGACTACTCTAAATTTCAAATCAAACATATTCATTATGCAACGACTAATAACTTAGTTTTCCCGTAATATATAATAGAAATCGATAAAACATGAACCTCCATGAGAAAGAAGTAATTTCACCGTATTTAGAAGGCCTCTTTTTGCTGCATGGTACAAGGGTGTCCCCCTATGACGACCTAAACACAAAACTGAACCAAGTTAATACACTGTCCATTTTGATAAAGCCTCCAAAGCTTTTTTTCTTTGAAAACCTTAAAATTCTTTGCTGAAATCTGGTTAATGACCATGAGAAAATTTCCAGCAAAATTTTCTAATTAAGCAGGCAAAATGGAGAATTGAAAGAAACAAAGGTCCTTCAAAATCATATGTTCCTATTAGGAATGGTTCCTTTCCCCTAAAAACACAAATTTATTTGTTGAAAAAAAAACCCTTGAATTTTAACTTCATGAACAAACAATTAAATAAATTCCCTAGGAAAATAATAAAAATCGATAAAGAATGGAAACCTGATATTTATACCAGAAATGAATCGAAAGAGGAACTTCATTGGCGAAAACAGAGTGAATAACAGTGAAGGGTTTTCTTCGCTCTACTTTGCTTCCAAAAACCCTTTGTGCCTTTCTCAGTTTCTTTTTTTTTTTTCAGTTCGAGAGAAAAATAGTAGCTAAATTTTATTTGGGGGATTTGGGAGAAGAAGAGGGAGTAAGACCGGGTAACCAAAAGTTATTTTTTGGGAGTGAGCTGGATTTTGATTCCCCTTTTCTCTTTTTTTGTTAAAATAATGGGCGTTTTCAATAAAAATGTCACTATAGTTCAATTTTTGCAGCCTTTTACTAAAAACGCCACTATAGTTTTATTTTTGTGGCATTTTGGAAAAAAAGTCACTATTGCTTAATTTTAATTTTTTTATTTTTAACATATTTTTTTCTATTTTTCTTTCAAAATTTTTGTGCTAAGATTATCATTTTTAGAATTTTTTAATTTTGAATATTGAACTTTTAACTGAAATATGGACTAAAATATTAAATATTAAATTTTTAAGTTTTTATTTTTTATTTTTAATTTTAAATTATAAATTTTTTGAAGATTTTTATAATTTTAAATTACCATATAAAATACAAAAGGAAACTTTAATGAAATAAAATGAAATCGATGAATTAAAAATACAAAATGACACAAACAATACAAACATTATTCTTTTAAATATAGTCTGCATTAGTTGTTTAAATTTTTATATAAATGGCATATAATTATATGTATACTGACTAAATTTTGATAGAGATACATCTCGTAATTATATATGAATTTCGGTTTAATGTGTAATTGTAGACGTGAAATTCTAATTGTGGTTTAAATGTATAGTTAAAACTTTAATTTTGATTTAATCATATTTTAAAAAAATACATCAATATATTTTTATATTGGATAAATATAAATATTTATGTATGCAATATATAAATATAAAATGATGTTATATCAATAATTGTGTTAATAATTTACAAGAACTGTATCAAATTAAAGTTCATGTATACAATTGCACACTAAACCATTGATAAAAAAAAGAAACATTTACCGAGGATTTTGGATTTTGAATTGGGGAAAAATGGGTGATTATTTTAAGGATTCGGATTAGGGAAAATGGGGAAATTATCTCTTACATAATTTAAACTATAATCATTTTAATATATTAAAATTAATATTATCTCTTTTACAATTATATAATAAATTATTTAATATATAAATTACAAAACATTAATTAATCTAAGCCCTAAATCATAAACATAATCTATAAACCCTAAAAACCTAACACTTAACCCCTAACCCCTAAGCCTTAAACCCCAACCCTTAAACCATAAACCATAATCCCTAAACCCATAATCCATAAACCTTAAAATAGTAACTCATACACTTTAAACCCTAAACCATATACCCTAAACCATAATGACAATTAATTCAATATTTTAAAATTAATACTATCTCTTTTATAATTATATAAGAAAAAAAATTATCATATAAATTAAAAAAAAACACTAATTAATCTAAACCCTAAACTCCTAATCCCTAAACCCTAAACCATAAATCCTAAAACATAAACCTTGAACCCTAAACCCCCAACCCTTAACCTCTAACACCTAAACCTTAAACCCCAACCCTTAAACCATAATCCCTAAACCCATAACCCATAAACCTTAAAATAGTAACTCATAAACATTAAACCCTTAACCATATACCGTAAACCCTAAACTATAATGATAATTAATTCAATATTTTAAAATTAATATTATCTCTTTTACAATTATATAAGAAAATATTTAACATATAAATTAAAAACAATTAGTCACATACCAAAAATCTTTAAAATTATTTTAAATAACAGTATTTTAATTTTTTGCATTTTTTGTGGCGTTTTTCAAAAAGTGCCGCTAAAGCCACTAAAAGCTCAATACAAAACGATGGCGTTCTGCAAAATTATTTTACGGCATTTTTTGAAAAATGCCTCTAAAGATAGAGCATTAGAAAAGCGCCGCTAAAGGTGTACTTATAGCGGCGTTTCTTAAAAAAGCACCACTAATACTCGATATTTAGCGGTGTTGTGACAGCCTTAAAACGACCCTAGTCGGAATGTGGTTTCGGGACCACAAAATCGAGGCATAAAATAATTTGATATTTATTTTGATGCCTATAATATGTGTTAACTCATGTGTGACATTCTTGATGCTTTAATTTAGAGTTATAAATGTGAATTTCACTAGAAAGGACCTAGTAGTAAACTTTGAAATTAGGATAGGGAAATGTGTGATGACTAATTAAAGCATGCATGCAAAACAATGGCCTTGCATGTCAAATATCCCTCTTTTACAAGTGTGACGGCCATGACAAAGAATATGGGCAAAACATGTCATAGACATGTTTTGTTGGTGCATCATGGGTGAAAAAAATAAATTAATGAGCATGGGTAATAAAGAAATGGAAAAAAAAAAGAAAAAAATGGTCTCATGCATGCCCATTGCCGTGAGTTGTGGAGAAAGAAAGAAGAATTTTTGTTCATCATTTTTCATTTCCTTTGGGCTGAAAATTTTAAGGAAGAAGGAAGGAATTCTTGTTTCATGTTAGTTTGGAAGAGGTTTAGGAGGAGGTTTGGCCATACTTGTACCTAGATTAAGGTAAGTTTGATGTTTTGCCATGAGATTCATGTATATTTTTGTAGTTAGCTTGAGTTCTAACTAGCCATGGTTCAAATCCTTACTATGTCATGGAGATGATATTCGGCTAAGGTGAGGTTGTGTTGATATCATTTGCATGCTAAAAGTGAAGCTTTGTAATGGTGCATGTGATGGTGGATTGATGATTATTGAATATTTTTTTTAACACTTTTGAGTGAGAGTTTGATAGATACCATGAGGTTAAACTTCATGACATTGTAAGCTTGTAAGTTGGATGATGAAGTTCATGCTTTGTGAAGGTAAATGGGGTAGAAGGAACATTCGGCCATAATGAAAATATATGAGATAGTCATAGTCATCCTTATGATTCGCCCTTGCACCTATATGTATATATGTTTGCACATGATGTATTGGCATGACATATATACTATTTCAAGGTATATATTTGCTTGTGATGATGTTTGGTTATGAAGTACATGAGAGATGTGTATTGAGCTACAATATGTAATCGTTAGTTAGTAAAATGTATGCTGTTTTGTGTGGTATTAAGTGCATAATTGGCCTCAACATGGACATGCATATTCGGCCACATGAAGGGGGTTGGTGTGCATGCATTCGGTTAGAGGCAAGCATATTGATGCCTATTCTTGGCTTGGAAATTTGGCTAAGGAGGGTACTAACTAATGTGTTGAATTCGATTCGTGATTTCGTACACATGTGACTCTAATGTCTAATGTGTATAAGGGCTAAGTACCTTGAGCTTCACTTTGATGTTTGAATGAATTGTATTGAATTGCTTGTTGTGCTTAAAAATTGTGCATGACCATTGTGTATTTGAGCTAAAGGATGGCCATATGACCATTTAAACTCCTTCTCATATTCAGCCATAAGCTATCATAATGAGATTTTAATAAGTTAAATTTGTGTGAATTAGCTCAAGAGCTTAGAGGACCACAGTTGGATAAGGGAAAGGAAAAAGTGATCGAATAGCCGTCGAAATCGCTCGACAACATCCAAGGTAAGTCTTCGAGTAATGACCCTACTTGAATTATATTGAAATCATGCTCCTTGTGTGTGGCTATTGAGCCAAAATTGTAAAGGTTTGATATATATTTTGTGTTTGAGCCTTAGTAACGAAAATGAAATATGGATGTGTCGTGATTATTGATATATGTGTACATGAGCATTTGAATGATATCCGGGCTAAGTCCCGAAGGCATTTATGCTAGTGATTATATCCGGGCTAAGACCCGAAGGCATTCGTGCGAGTTGTTATATCCGGGCTATGACCCGAAGGCAATTGTGCAAGTTACCCAATCCGGGTTAAGACCCGAAGGCAATTGTGCTTGTGGTTATATCTGGTTAAATTCCGAAGGTACGTGACTCGGAAATGAGCAATCTTGCTGTAAAAATTTCAGTTTATACACTTGTGAAAATTCCAGCAATGAGGTATGTTCGTATGTGCTTGAATTAGTTGAGTCCTTACAAATAAGTATTCGCTCAGTTGATAAACGAGCTACCGGCCTTTGGCTAAGTTGTTCTTTTGTGTATGAACATAAGGGTCGGCAATGTGAAGTAAGTATGATTATGAGAATGTGTATTAATAAAGTGATTCATTTAGTTATGTAAATGTAATACTTTAGTCAAAGCTGATTTCATTACTTGAGACTTACTAAGCATTAAAATGCTTACCCCGTTGCTTTGGCTCTCTGTTTTATAGATTTTGCTCGTTAGCTATCGGATTCGGGATCATCGAAGTCGAAGTCATCCACACTATCAAAGCCCCCATTTTGGTACAATTTTGGTTGAACTTTGAAATGGCATGTATAGGACTACCCTTTTGTTGTAGGTCATGTACCTTTCGGTTTTGTGTAAACTTGGATAGCCATGCGAAAATGGCTTATATATCGTTTTAGCATAGTACTATAATCGTTTGTATGTTGATCATTATGAGGTATGGAATTGTTTTGAAACGATTAGCCATTGGAATGGTTAATCATGATCACACTTTGTGCTATGTATGCAAAAAGGGCCAATTGAATCATGGAAATCATGAAATAGGTAAGGCCTACCTTAAAGGCAGACGCTGACAGCAGCAGTGATGTGGATGTGAAAATCACTAAAAATAGTAGGAATGGTATTAAATAGTGAATAAATTATGTAAATGAACCTTGATGAATTTACTTTCATATGGAAGAAACGAATCGGTCATATGAGTTGTATGTTAAGAGATATTAAAGTTCTCGTGAAGCAGGGCCAGAACGGTTTCTGGATCCCCTGTTCCGACTTTGGAAATTCATTGTAAATTTACCAGAGAGAATTAGTAGTCATGCCATATATTTATAGATTCCTCTCTGAGTCTAGTTTCTATAGAAACAAACAGCATCAGTATTGAAGCCCTGTAAAGGGATATATCCAATTCGTAATGCGTGAAGGTCAGTGTAGTCGAACCCTGGATTAGGGGAGACTTTAACTAATAAACTGTACTAATTGGCTCGACCAAAAATTCTAGAAAAAAATGTGTTGATGGACTTATGAGTCTAGTTTCAGGGAAAATTTACGAAACTGATTTTCGAGCTTTAAAACTCAAGATATGATTTTCGAGGCGACAGTAACGCAGTAACCAGCTAGTCTGGAAATTTTTTTTTTATGGACTGTGAAAACAATTAAGTTAAGTCTGTGTGCACCTCGTGTTCGACTCGATAACGGACTCAGTGCACGGGTGTTACAATTTATTGGTATCGAGCTACGGTTTAGTCGATTCTAGGACTACCGTAATGCGTTTGGGTCTAGCTATACATGCCATTTTATGTGATTATTTGATAGTGTGGTGATTTAGAGATTTGAATTTGTGTTTATTTATAGTAATGGATCCCGATCCCAACCGAGCGATAGCGATGATGTGGAGAGTGTGGTGCTGCTCCCACAAGGGACAGGGACAGTGCCGACGGACTCTCAACCTATTGCTAGCAATCTGAATGATGAGGCTAGGCAAGCTTTCTATAAGCGTGATGAATGATTGGTTCAACCAATACATTCGAACTAACACTACTGTTCCACAACCTCCATTCCCGACTAATACAACCCCGCACCTACAATGCCTCCGATAGAATCGACCAAATAAGGTCGAATAAGCCCCAGATTGATGAATCCGAAAACATGGGGCTCTGAATTTAAAGCTACGGATAGCGACGATGCCGAGCAAGCTGAATTTTGGTTGGACAACACTATCCGAATTTTCGATGAGCTATCTTGTACACCGATGAATGCCTAAGTGTACTATCTCCTTGCTACGTGATTACGCCTACTATTGGTGGTGTACTCGACTTGTTGTGCCCCGAGAGCAAGTAACTTGAGAGTTTTTCCAAACTGAGTTTGGAAAAAGTATATAAGTCGAGATTTATGGATAAAAAGCGGAAGGAATTTCTTGAACTTAAACAAGGTTCCATGTCGGTTACCGACTATGAAGCGAAAATTTGTGAGGCTTAGCCGATGCAGCGGAATGCATTTCTTGAAGGCGTGATGTGTAAACGCTCAAGATGGATGAATGATGATATAAAGTCTGTATGTTGGCATTTTGGAAATCGAGAGTTTGTGGCTCTTGTCGAGCGGCGTGCAAAGCCGAGGAACTCAATATGGAGAAAAGAAAAGTGAAGTGGGAGCAAGGGAGTTTCAAGAGGTCTTGGGAAGCCCTTCCCACGATCATCAAAGAAATTTAGAGATGGCTTAGGCCGGTCTAGAGACACTTCGGGCTTTTCTAGAGGAGATCGCGACCGACCCCTGTGACCACGAGTCACTTGATCGGCAGATGGTGGAAATGATCGTCGAGAGAGAGCGAGTGCCGAGATTGTGGCAAATGGCATTAGGAAGTTGTAGATTCCGTGACCGCTCTGTTACAAGTGCGGAGCGATTGACCACTTCATTAAAGATTGCCCAAGGTTGTGCGAACAAAATGTAGATCAGTGGGAAACCGGGTGCTACCACGCTCGAGGTAGACCATCTAGAAATACGGGCAATGCTAGTGGTGGTCGAGAGGATCTAGAGATGCTACGACCAGATCCGAGGCTCGTGCTCTGCTAGGGCTTATGCCATACTGCGACGTGAGGATGCTTCCTCGCCAGATGTTATTACCGGTACTTTCACTCTCTTTGATACTAATGTGATTGCTTTGATTGACCCTGGTTCTACTCATTCTTATATATGCAAAACCTTAGCATCTAGTAAGACTTTACCTATTGAGTCTACTGAGTTCGTAATTCGGGTGTCAAATCCCTTGGGTCGTTACGTGCTTGTCGACAAAGTGTGTAAGAAATGCCCCCTAGTAATTCGAGGTTCCTGTTTTCCGGCGGACTTGATGCTTTTACCGTTCGATGAATTTGATGTTATTTTGGGTTTGGATTGGTTGACCGTGCATGACGCGGTTGTGAATTGCAAAAGCAAGACTATTGATTTGAGGTGCGAAAATAACGAGATGATCCGAGTTGAGTCTACGGACTTGAAGGGGGTGCCAGCTGCAATATCATCAATGTTGGCCCAGAAATATGTAAGAAAAGGGTGCGAAGCATACCTTGCGTATGTACTCGATGATAAGGAGTTAGAAACAAAACCCGAATCTGTGCCGATGGTTTGTGAATACCCAGATGTTTTTCTCGAAGAATTACCGGGTTTGCCCCCTGTTCGGGAGGTAGAGTTTGGTATTGAGCTTATACCTGGGACCACACTGATTCCGATAGCTCCGTATCGTATGGCACCAACGAAATTGAAGGAGTTGAAAGCTCAGTTGCAAGAGTTGGTGGATAGAGGTTTTGCTCGCCCGAGTTTTTCACCTTGGGGTGCACCAGTGTTGTTTGTGAAAAAGAAGGACGGAACCATGAGGTTGTGCATCGACTATCGTCAGCTTAATAAAGTGACAATAAAGAACAAATATCCGTTACCGCGTATCGATGATTTGTTCGATCAACTGAAGGGAGCCTCAGTGTTCTCAAAAATAGATTTGAGATCGGGCTATTATCGATTCATGAATCCGAGATTCGGACATACCCAAAACTGCCTTCAGAACGAGATATGGTCACTACGAGTTCTTAGTGATGCCGTTTGGGCTCACTAATGCCTCTGCGGTATTTATGGATTTGATGAATCAGATCTTCAGACCATATTTGGATCGGTTCGTAGTTGTGTTCATTAACGACATCCTGGTCTATTCAAGAGATGAGACCGAACATGCGGAGCACCTGAGATTAGTGTTGCAAATTTTACGGGATAAGCGGTTATACGCTAAGTTCACAAGTGTGAGTTCGGTTAAGAGGTTAGCTTCTTGGGTCATGTGGTATCAGATCGGTATTCGAGTCGACCCAAGCAAAATTTCAGCCATACTTAACTGGAAGCCTCCAAGAAATATTCTCGAGGTTCGAGCTTTTTGGGACTTGGTTACTACCGACGGTTTGTAAAAGGATTCTCGATGATAGCCACACCCATGACTAAACCGCTCGTAAAGATGTCAAGTTTGAATGGACGGAAAAGTGTCGAAAAGTTTCGACCAATTGAAAACTCATTTGTGGAAGCTCGAAGATTACTAGTACAACCGAATCGGCAAAGAGTTTGTCATCTATAGTGACGCCTCCCTACTTGGGTTAGGTTGCGTATTGATGCAAGAAGGTCGAGTTGTGGCCTATGCGTCGAGACAATTAAAGCCACATGAGAAAATTATCCGACCCATGATCTCGAATTGGTCGCCATCGTATTCGCCTTAAAGATATGGCGACATTACTTATTTGGTGAGAAGTGCCATGTGTATTCGGATCACAAAAGTCTCAAATATTTGATGACTCAAAGAGACTTAAATCTGCAACAAAGACGTTGGCTCGAGTTGTTAAAAGATTATGAGCTTGTCATTGATTATCACCCGGGAAAGGCTAATGTGGTTGCGGATGCCTTAAGCCGGAAATCACTGTTTGCTTTACGAGCGATGAATGTACACCTGTCTATTCTACTCGACAATGTGTTAGTAGCCGAATTAAAGGCCAAACCATTATTGACTCATCAAATTCGTGAAGCTCAGAAAGTTGACGATGAGTTGGTTGCAAAACGAAATTTGAGTGTGTTTGAACAAGGAATCGGAGTTTCAAATTGATGATGATGATTGTTTGAGGTTGAAGTCGTCTGTGTGTTCCAAAGAATTGAACTTATTTTGATAATTCGAACGAAGCCCATTGTAGCCGAATGGCAATCCACCCGGGAGTACGAAGATGTACAACGATTTGAAACGTCGGTTTTAGTGGCATGGTATGAAACGAGACATCTCCGACTTTGTTTGAGATGTTTAATATGTCAACAAGTGAAAGCGGAACATCAAGTGCCTTGAGATTACTTGGTGATTACGATACCGAATGGAAATGGGATCGAGTCACAATGGACTTTGTGTCCGGACCGCCATTGTCGACAAGTAAGAAGGATGCGATTTGGGTTGTTGTTGATAGACCGACTAAGTCGGCTCACTTTATCCCCGTATGCGACGGATTTTCATTGGATAAACTAGCTGAATTGTACGTTTCTCAGTTGTGAGATTACACGGGTACCGATTTACATTGTCTCGGATAGAGATCCGAGGTTCACCTCGCGATTTTGGAAGAAATTGCAAGAAGCTTTGGGTACCAAGTTGCATTTCAAAGACCGCCTTTCACCCCAAACAGATGGTCAATCCGAGCGGATAATTCGGATACTTGAGGATATGTTGAGATGTTGCATCCTCGAATTGATGGTTCATGGGAAGCGGTATTTGCCTTTGATTGAATTCGCCACAACAATAGTTTTCAATCAAGTATTAAGATGGCGCTTACGAGGCTTTGTACGGGCGTAAATGCCGTACACCATTGTTTTGGACCGAGCTCGGTGAAAACAAAATTTTGAGTGGATTTAATTAAAGATGAATGAAGGTAAAGGTAATCCGTGAAAGTCGAAGGTCGCCACGGATCGTCGTAAATCGTGACGCGGATTTGAAACGAAAGGACATTGAGTATCAGGTGGGAGATAAAGTGTTTCTTAAAGTTTCGCCTTGGAAAAAGATACTCAGATTTGGCCGTAAGGGCAAGTTGAGCCCGAGATTTATTGGGCCGTACGAAATCTCTGAACGAGTTGGCCCAGTTGCGTATCGTTTGATTTTGCCCCCTGAACTCGAAAAGATTCACAACGTCTTCCATGTTTCAATGCTTCGACGCTATAGATCTGATCCGTCGCACGTAATTAGTCCATCAGAGGTTGAAATTCAAGCCGATATGAGTTATGAAGAAGAACCGATTCGTATCCTAGCTCGTAAAGTGAAAGAGTTGCGAAACAAAATGGTTCCGCTAGTGAAAGTGTTATGGCTCAAACACGGGATAGAAGAAGCTACTTGGGAACCCGAGAACTCTATGAAAGAGCGATATCCAAATCTATTTACCGGTAAGATTTTCGGGGATGAAAATTTCTTAAGTGGGGGAGAGTTGTGACAGCCTTAAAATGACCCTAGTCAGAATGTGGTTTCGGGACCACAAAACCGAGGCATAAAAATAATTTGATATTTATTTTGATGCCTATAATATGTGTTAACTCATGTGTGACATTCTTGATGCTTTAATTTAGAGTTATAAATGTGAATTTCACTAGAAAGGACCTAGTAGTAAACTTTGAAAGTAGGATAGGGAAATGTGTGATGACTAATTAAAGCATGCATGCAAAACAATGGCCTTGCATGTCAAATATCCCTCTTTTACAAGTGATGGCCGACCATGACAAAGAATATGGGCAAAACATGTCATAGACATGTTTTGTTGGTGCATCATGGGTGAAAAAATAAATTAATGAGCATGGGTAATAAAGAAATGGAAAAAAAAGAAAAAAAATGGTCTCATGCATGCCCATTGCCGTGAGTTGTGGAGAAAGAAAGAAGAATTTTTGTTCATCATTTTCATTTCCTTTGGGCTGAAAATTCTAAGGAAGAAGGAAGGAATTCTTGTTTCATGTTGGTTTGGAAGAGGTTTAGGAGGAGGTTTGGCCATACTTGTACCTAGATTAAGGTAAGTTTGATGTTTTGCCATGAGATTCATGTATATTTTGTAGTTAGCTTGAGTTCTAACTAGCCATGGTTCAAATCCTTACTATGTCATGGAGATGATATTCGGCTAAGGTGAGGTTGTGTTGATATCATTTGCATGCTAAAAGTGAAGCTTTGTAATGGTGCATGTGATGGTGGATTGATGATTATTGAATATTTTTTAACACTTTTGAGTGAGAGTTTGATAGATACCATGAGGTTAAACTTCATGACATTGTAAGCTTGTAAGTTGGATGATGAAGTTCATGCTTTGTGAAGGTAAATGGGGTAGAAGGAGCATTCGCCATAATGAAAATATATGAGATAGTTATAGTCATCCTTATGATTCGCCCTTGCACCTATATGTATATATGTTTGCACATGATGTATTGGCATGACATATATACTATTTCAAGGTATATATTTGCTTGTGATGATGTTTGGTTATGAAGTACATGAGAGATGTGTATTGAGCTACAATATGTAATCGTTAGTTAGTAAAATGTATGCTGTTTTTGTGTGGTATTAAGTGCATAATTGGCCTCAACATGGACATGCATATTCGCCACATGAAGGGGGTTGGTGTGCATGCATTCGGTTAGAGGCAAGCATATTGATGCCTATTCTTGGCTTGGAAATTTCGGCTAAGGAGGTACTAACTAATGTGTTGAATTCGATTCGTGATTTCGCACACATGTGACTCTAATGTCTAATGTGTATAAGGGCTAAGTACCTTGAGCTTCACTTTGATGTTTGAATGAATTGTATTGAATTGCTTGTTGTGCTTAAAATTGTGCATGACCATTGTGTATTTGAGCTAAAGGATGGCCATATGACCATTTAAACTCCTTGTCATATTCGCCATAAGCTATCATAATGAGATTTTAATAAGTTAAATTTGTGTGAATTAGCTCAAGAGCTTAGAGGACCACAGTTGGATAAGGGAAAGGAAAAGTGATCGAATAGCCGTCGAAATCGCTTCGACAACATCCAAGGTAAGTCTTGAGTAATGACCCTACTTGAATTATATTGAAATCATGCTCCTTGTGTGTGGCTATTGAGCGAAATTGTAAAGGTTTGATATATATTTTGTGTTTGAGCCTTAGTAACGAAAATGAAATATGGATGTGTCGTGATTATTGATATATGTGTACATGAGCATTTGAATGATATCCGGCTAAGTCCCGAAGGCATTTATGCTAGTGATTATATCCGGGCTAAGACCAAGGCATTCGTATGAAGTTGTTATATCCGGGCTAAGACCAAGGCAATTGTGCAAGTTACCCAATCCGGGTTAAGACCCGAAGGCAATTGTGCTTGTGGTTATATCTGGTTAAATTCCGAAAGTACGTGACTCGGAAATGAGCAATCTTGCTGTAAAATTTCAGTTTATACACTTGTGAAAATTCCAGCAATGAGGTATGTTCGTATGTGCTTGAATTAGTTGAGTCCTTACAAATAAGTATTTTTCGGTTGATAAACGAGCTACTAGGCCTTTAGCTAAGTTGTTCTTTTGTGTATGAACATAAGGGTCGGCAATGTGAAGTAAGTATGATTATGAGAATGTGTATTAATAAAGTGATTCATTTAGTTATGTAAATGTAATACTTTAGTCAAAGCTGATTTCATTACTTGAGACTTACTAAGCATTAAAATGCTTACCCCGTTGCTTTGGCTCTCTGTTTTATAGATTTTGCTCGTTAGCTATCAGATTCGGGATCATCGAAGTTGAAGTCATCCACACTATCAAAGCCCCCATTTTGGTACAATTTTGGTTGAACTTTGAAATGGCATGTATAGGACTACCCTTTTGTTGTAGGTCATGTACCTTTCGGTTTTGTGTAAACTTGGATAGCCATGCGAAAATGGCTTATATACGTTTTTAGCATAGTACTATAATCGTTTGTATGTTGATCATTATGAGGTATGGAATTGTTTTGAAACGATTAGCCATTGGAATGGTTAATCATGATCACACTTTGTGCTATGTATGCAAAAAGGGCCAATTGAATCATGGAAATCATGAAATAGGTAAGGCCTACCTTAAAGGCAGACGCTGACAGCAGCAGTGATGTGGATGTGAAAAATCACTAAAAATAGTAGGAATGGTATTAAATAGTGAATAAATTATGTAAATGAACCTTGATGAATTTACTTTCATATGGAAGAAATGAATCGGTCATATGAGTTGTATGTTAAGAGATATTAAAGTTCTCGTGAAGCAGGGCCAGAACGGTTTCTGGATCCCCTGTTCCGACTTTGGAAATTCATTGTAAATTAACCAGAGAGAATTAGTAGTCATGCCATATATTTATAGATTCCTCTCTGAGTCTAGTTTCTATAGAAACAAACAGCATCAGTATTGAAGCCCTGTAAAGGGAAATATCCAATTCGTAATGCGTGAAGGTCAGTGTAGTCGAACCCTGGATTAGGGGAGACTTTAACTAATAAACTGTACTAATTGGCCCGACCAAAAATTCTAGAAAAAAATGTGTTGATGAACTTATGAGTCTAGTTTCAGGGAAAATTTACGAAACTGATTTTTGAGCTTTAAAACTCAAGATATGATTTTCGAGGCGACAGTGACGCAGTAACCAGCTAGTCTGGAAATTTTTTTTTATGGACTGTGAAAACAATTAAGTTAAGTCTGTGTGCACCTCGTGTTCGACTCCGGTAACAGACTCGGGTACTGGGTGTTACAATTTTATTGGTATCAGAGCTACGGTTTAGTCGATTCTAGGACTACCGTAATGCGTTTGGGTCTAGCTATACATGCCATTTTATGTGATTATTTGATAGTGTGGTGATTTCTGACATTTGAATTTGTGTTTATTTATAGTAATGGATCCCGATCCCAACCGAAGCGATAGCTGATGATGTGGAGAGTGTGGTGCTGCTCCCTGACAAGGGACATGTACCGACGGACTCTCAACCTATTGCTAGCAATCTGAATGATGAGGCTAGGCAAGCTTTCTATAAGCGTGATGAATGATTGGTTCAACCAATACATTCGAACTAACACTACTGTTCCACAACCTCCATTCCCGACTAATACAACCCCGCACCTACAATGCCTCCGATGAATCGACCAAATAAGGTCGAATAAGCCCCAGTTGATGTAATCCGAAAACATGGGGCTCTTGAATTTAAAGCTACGGATAGCGACGATGCCGAGCAAGCTGAATTTTGGTTGGACAACACTATCCGGTACTCGATGAGCTATCTTGTACACCGATGAATGCCTAAAGTGTACTATCTCCTTGCTACGTGATTACGCCTACTATTGGTGGTGTACTCTGACTTTTGTTGTGCCCCGAGAGCAAGTAACTTGAGAGTTTTTCCAAACTGAGTTTCGGAAAAAGTATATAAGTCAGAGATTTATGGATCAAAAACGGAAGGAATTTCTTGAACTTAAACAAGGTTCCATGTCGGTTCCGACTATGAACGAAAATTTGTGAGGCTTAGCCAGACGCTGCGAGAATGCATTTCTTGAAGCTGTGATGATGTAAACGCTCAAGATGGATGAATGATGATATAAAGCTGTATGTTGGCATTTTGGAAATCCGAGAGTTTGTGGCTCTTGTCGAGCGAGCGTGCAAAGCCGAGGAACTCAGTATGGAGAAAAGAAAAGTTGAAGTGGGAGCAAGGGAGTTTCGTAAGAGGTCTTCGGGGAAGCCCTTCCCACAGTCATCAAAGAAATTTAGAGATGGCTTAGGCCGGTCTAGAGACACTTCGGGCTTTTCTAGAGGAGATCGCGACCGACCCCCTGTGACCACACGAGTCACTTCGATCGGCAGTGGTGGAAATGATCGTCGAGAGAGAGCGGAGTGCCAGTATTGTGGCAAATGGCATTCCGGAAGTTGTAGATTCCGTGACCGCTCCTGTTACAAGTGCGGAGCAGTTGACCACTTCATTAAAGATTGCCCAAGGTTGTCTGAACAAAATGTAGATCAGAGTGGGAAACCGGGTGCTACCACTGCTCGAGGTAGACCATCTAGAAATACGGGCAATGCTAGTGGTGGTCAGAGAGGATCTAGAGATGCTACGACCAGATCCGAGGCTCGTGCTCCTGCTAGGGCTTATGCCATACGCGCACGTGAGGATGCTTCCTCGCCAGATGTTATTACCGGTACTTTCACTCTCTTTGATACTAATGTGATTGCTTTGATTGACCCTGGTTCTACTCATTCTTATATATGCGAAACCTTAGCATCTAGTAAGACTTTACCTATTGAGTCTACTGAGTTCGTAATTCGGGTGTCAAATCCCTTGGGTCGTTACGTGCTTGTCGACAAAGTGTGTAAGAAATGCCCCCTAGTAATTCGAGGTTCCTGTTTTCCGGCGGACTTGATGCTTTTACCGTTCGATGAATTTGATGTTATTTTGGGTTTGGATTGGTTGACCGTGCATGACGCGGCTGTGAATTGCAAAAGCAAGACTATTGATTTGAGGTGCGAAAATAACGAGATGATCCGAGTTGAGTCTACGGACTTGAAGGGGGTGCCAGCTGCAATATCATCAATTTTGGCCCAGAAATATGTAAGAAAAGGGTGCGAAGCATACCTTGCGTATGTACTCGATGATAAGGAGTTAGAAACAAAACCCGAATTTGTGCCGATGGTTTGTGAATACCCAGATGTTTTTCTCGAAGAATTACCGGGTTTGCCCCCTGTTCGGGAGGTAGAGTTTGGTATTGAGCTTATACCTGGGACCACACCGATTCCGATAGCTCCGTATCGTATGGCACCAACGAAATTGAAGGAGTTGAAAGCTCAGTTGCAAGAGTTGGTGGATAGAGGTTTTGCTCGCCCGAGTTTTTCACCTTGGGGTGCACCAGTGTTGTTTGTGAAAAGAAGGACGGAACCATGAGGTTGTGCATCGACTATCGTCGACTTAATAAAGTGACAATAAAGAACAAATATCCGTTATCAGCAGATCGATGATTTGTTCGATCAAGCTGAAGGAGCCTCGGTGTTCTCAAAAATAGATTTGAGATCGGGCTATTATCGATTCCATGAATCCGAGATTCGGACATACCCAAAAGCGCCTTGAGCGAGATATGGTCACTACGAGTTCTTAGTGATGCCGTTTGGGCTCACTAATGCCCCCGCGGTATTTATGGATTTGATGAATCGATCTTGGACCATATTTGGATCGGTTCGTAGTTGTGTTCATTAACGACATCCCGGTCTATTCAAGAGATGAGACCGAACATGCGGAGCACCGAGATTAGTGTTGCAAATTTTACGGGATAAGCGGTTATACGCTAAGTTGACAAGTGTGAGTTCGGTTAAGAGAGGTTAGCTTCTTGGGTCATGTGGTATCTCAGATCGGTATTCGAGTCGACCCAAGCAAAATTTCAGCCATACTTAACTGGAAGCCTCCAAGAAATATTACTTGAGGTTCGAGCTTTTTGGGACTTGCGGTTACTACCGACGGTTTGTAAAAGGATTCTCGATGATAGCCACACCCATGACTTAAACCGCTTGAGAAAGATGTCAAGTTTGAATGGACGGAAAAGTGTCGAAAAGTTTCGACCAATTGAAAACTCATTTGTGGGAAGCTCAAGATTAATCTGACCGAATCGCAAAGAGTTTGTCATCTATAGTGACGCCTCCCTACTTGGGTTAGGTTGCGTATTGATGCAAGAAGGTCGAGTTGTGGCCTATGCGTCGAGACAATTAAAGCCACATGAGAAAAATTATCCGACCCATGATCTCGAATTGGTCGCCATCGTATTCGCCTTAAAGATATGGCGACATTACTTATTTGGTGAGAAGTGCCATGTGTATTCGGATCACAAAAGTCTCAAATATTTGATGACTCAAAGAGACTTAAATCGCAACAAAGACGTTGGCTCGAGTTGTTAAAAGATTATGAGCTTGTCATTGATTATCACCGGGAAAGGCTAATGTGGTTGCGGATGCCTTAAGCGGAAATCTTTATTTGCTTTCTGAGCGATGGATGTACACTGTCTATTCTACTCGACAATGTGTTAGTAGCGAATTAAAGGCCAAACCATTATTGACTCATCAAATTCGTGAAGCTCGAAAGTTGACGATGAGTTGGTTGCAAAATAAATTTGAGTGTGTTTGAACAAGGAATCGGAGTTTCAAATTGATGATGATGATTGTTTGAGGTTCGAAGTCGTCTGTGTGTTCCAAAGAATTGAACTTATTTTGATAATTCGAACGAAGCCCATTGTAGCCGAATGGCAATCCACCCGGAGTACGAAGATGTACAACGATTTGAAACGTCGGTTTTAGTGGCATGGTATGAAACGAGACATCTCCGACTTTGTTTGAGATGTTTAATATGTCAACAAGTGAAAGCGGAACATCAAGTGCCTTGAGATTACTTGGTGATTACGATACCGAATGGAAATGGGATCGAGTCACAATGGACTTTGTGTCCGGACCGCCATTGTCGCAAGTAAGAAGGATGCGATTTGGGTTGTTGTTGATAGACCGACTAAGTCGGCTCACTTTATCCTGTCGTGCACGGATTTTCATTGGATAAACTAGCTGAATTGTACGTTTCTCGATTGTGAGATTACACGGGTACCGATTTACATTGTCTCGGATAGAGATCCGAGGTTCACCTCGCGATTTTGGAAGAAATTGCAAGAAGCTTTGGGTACCAAGTTGCATTTCAAGACCGCCTTTCACCCCAAACAGATGGTCAATCCGGCGGATAATTCGGATACTTGAGGATATGTTGAGATGTTGCATCCTCGAATTCGATGGTTCATGGGAAGCGGTATTTACCTTTGATTGAATTCGCACAACAATAGTTTTCAATCAAGTATTAAGATGGCGCCTTACGAGGCTCAGACGGGCGTAAATGCCGTACACCATTGTTTTGGACCGAGCTCGGTGAAAACAAAATTTTCGAGTGGATTTAATTAAAGATCTTTGATGAAGGTAAAGGTAATCCGTGAAAGTCGAAGGCGCCACGGATCGTCGTAAATCGACGCGGATTTGAAACGAAAGGACATTGAGTATCGGTGGGAGATAAAGTGTTTCTTAAAGTTTCGCCTTGGAAAAGATACTCGATTTGGCCGTAAGGGCAAGTTGAGCCAGATTTATTGGGCCGCGTCTGAAATCTCTCGAACGAGTTGGCCCGATTCGCGTATCGTTTGATTTTGCCCCGAACTCGAAAAGATTCACAACGTCTTCCATGTTTCAATGCTTGACGCTATAGATCTGATCCGTCGCACGTAATTAGTCCATCAGAGGTTGAAATTCAAGCCGATATGAGTTATGAAGAAGAACCGATTCGTATCCTAGCTCGTAAAGTGAAAGAGTTGCGAAACAAAAGAGTTCCGCTAGTGAAAGTGTTATGGCTCAAACACGGGATAGAAGAAGCTACTTGGGAACCCGAGAACTCTATGAAAGAGCGATATCCAAATCTATTTACCGGTAAGATTTTCGGGGATGAAAATTTCTTAAGTGGGGAGAGTTGTGTGACCTTAAAATGACCCTAGTCGAATGTGGTTTCGGGACCACAAAAGCGAGGCATAAAAATAATTTGATATTTATTTTGATGCCTATAATATGTGTTAACTCATGTGTGACATTCTTGATGCTTTAATTTAGAGTTATAAATGTGAATTTCACTAGAAAGGACCTAGTAGTAAACTTTGAAAGTAGGATAGGAAATGTGTGATGACTAATTAAAGCATGCATGCAAAACAATGGCCTTGCATGTCAAATATCCCTCTTTTACAAGTGATGGCCGACCATGACAAAGAATATGGGCAAAACATGTCATAGACATGTTTTTTGGTGCATCATGGGTGAAAAAATAAATTAATGAGCATGGGTAATAAAGAAATGGAAAAAAAAAAGAAAAAAAATGGTCTCATGCATGCCCATTGCCGTGAGTTGTGGAGAAAGAAAGAAGAATTTTTGTTCATCATTTTTCATTTCCTTTGGGCTGAAAATTCTAAGGAAGAAGGAAGGAATTCTTGTTTCATGTTGGTTTGGAAGAGGTTTAGGAGGAGGTTTGGCCATACTTGTACCTAGATTAAGGTAAGTTTGATGTTTTGCCATGAGATTCATGTATATTTTTGTAGTTAGCTTGAGTTCTAACTAGCCATGGTTCAAATCCTTACTATGTCATGGAGATGATATTCGCTAAGGTGAGGTTGTGTTGATATCATTTGCATGCTAAAAGTGAAGCTTTGTAATGGTGCATGTGATGGTGGATTGATGATTATTGAATATTTTTTTTAACACTTTTGAGTGAGAGTTTGATAGATACCATGAGGTTAAACTTCATGACATTGTAAGCTTGTAAGTTGGATGATGAAGTTCATGCTTTGTGAAGGTAAATGGGGTAGAAGGAGCATTCGGCCATAATGAAAATATATGAGATAGATATAGTCATCCTTATGATTCGGCCCTTGCACCTATATGTATATATGTTTGCACATGATGTATTGGCATGACATATATACTATTTCAAGGTATATATTTGCTTGTGATGATGTTTGGTTATGAAGTACATGAGAGATGTGTATTGAGCTACAATATGTAATCGTTAGTTAGTAAAATGTATGCTGTTTTGTGTGGTATTAAGTGCATAATTGGCCTCAACATGGACATGCATATTCGGCCACATGAAGGGGGGTTGGTGTGCATGCATTCGGTTAGAGGCAAGCATATTGATGCCTATTCTTGGCTTGGAAATTTCGCTAAGGAGGGTACTAACTAATGTGTTGAATTCGATTAGTGATTTCGTATACATGTGACTCTAATGTCTAATGTGTATAAGGGCTAAGTACCTTGAGCTTCACTTTGATGTTTGAATGAATTGTATTGAATTGCTTGTTGTGCTTAAAATTGTGCATGACCATTGTGTATTTGAGCTAAAGGATGGCCATATGACCATTTAAACTCCTTGTCATATTCGCCATAAGCTATCATAATGAGATTTTAATAAGTTAAATTTGTGTGAATTAGCTCAAGAGCTTAGAGGACCACAGTTGGATAAGGAAAGGAAAAAGTGATCGAATAGCCGTCGAAATCGCTCGACAACATCCAAGGTAAGTCTTCGAGTAATGACCCTACTTGAATTATATTGAAATCATGCTCCTTGTGTGTGGCTATTGAGCCGAAATTGTAAAGGTTTGATATATATTTTGTGTTTGAGCCTTAGTAACGAAAATGAAATATGGATGTGTCGTGATTATTGATATATGTGTACATGAGCATTTGAATGATATCCGGGCTAAGTCCCGAAGGCATTTATGCTAGTGATTATATCCGGGCTAAGACCCAAAGGCATTCGTGCGAGTTGTTATATCCGGGCTAAGACCCGAAGGCAATTGTGCAAGTTACCCAATCCGGGTTAAGACCCGAAGGCAATTGTGCTTGTGGTTATATCTGGTTAAATTCCGAAGGTACGTGACTCGAAATGAGCAATCTTGCTGTAAAATTTCAGTTTATACACTTGTGAAAATTCCAGCAATGAGGTATGTTCGTATGTGCTTGAATTAGTTGAGTCCTTACAAATAAGTATTCGCTTAGTTGATAAACGAGCTACCGGCCTTTGGCTAAGTTGTTCTTTTGTGTATGAACATAAGGGTCGGCAATGTGAAGTAAGTATGATTATGAGAATGTGTATTAATAAAGTGATTCATTTAGTTATGTAAATGTAATACTTTAGTCAAAGCTGATTTCATTACTTGAGACTTACTAAGCATTAAAATGCTTACCCCGTTGCTTTGGCTCTCTGTTTTATAGATTTTGCTCGTTAGCTATCGGATTCGGGATCATCGAAGTCGAAGTCATCCACACTATCAAAGCCCCATTTTGGTACAATTTTGGTTGAACTTTGAAATGGCATGTATAGGACTACCCTTTTGTTGTAGGTCATGTACCTTTCGGTTTGTGTAAACTTGGATAGCCATGCGAAAATGGCTTATATACGTTTTTAGCATAGTACTATAATCGTTTGTATGTTGATCATTATGAGGTATGGAATTGTTTTGAAACGATTAGCCATTGGAATGGTTAATCATGATCACACTTTGTGCTATGTATGCAAAAAGGGCCAATTGAATCATGGAAATCATGAAATAGGTAAGGCCTACCTTAAAGGCAGACGCTGACAGCAGCAGTGATGTGGATGTGAAAAATCACTAAAAATAGTAGGAATGGTATTAAATAGTGAATAAATTATGTAAATGAACCTTGATGAATTTACTTTCATATGGAAGAAACGAATCGGTCATATGAGTTGTATGTTAAGAGATATTAAAGTTCTTGTGAAGCAGGGCCAGAACGGTTTCTGGATCCCCTGTTCCGACTTTGGAAATTCATTGTAAATTAACCAGAGAGAATTAGTAGTCATGCCATATATTTATAGATTCCTCTCTGAGTCTAGTTTCTATAGAAACAAACAGCATCAGTATTGAAGCCCTGTAAAGGGATATATCCAATTCGTAATGCGTGAAGGTCAGTGTAGTCGAACCCTGGATTAGGGGAGACTTTAACTAATAAACTGTACTAATTGGCCCGACCAAAAATTCTAGAAAAAAATGTGTTGATGGACTTATGAGTCTAGTTTCAGGGAAAATTTACGAAACTGATTTTCGAGCTTTAAAACTCAAGATATGATTTTCGAGGCGACAGTGACGCAGTAACCAGCTAGTCTGGAAATTTTTTTTTTATGGACTGTGAAAACAATTAAGTTAAGTTTGTGTGCACCTCGTGTTCGACTCCGGTAACGGACTCGGGTACGGGGTGTTACTGGTGTTTTTAAAAAGAGCCGCTAAAGCACTAAAAGCTCAATACGTTTTGCAAAATTCTTTTGCTGGGTTTTTCAAAAAAAGCCACTAAAGATCAAGCATTAGCGGTGTTTTCTAAAAAGCGTCGCTAATACTTGATCTTTAGCGACGTTTTTGAAAAGTGCCGCTAATGCTCGTTCTTTAGCATCATTTTTCATTCAAACGCCTCTAAAAACCTGTTTTGCGACATAATAATATACCATCTATTAGTTATTACAACATTTAACATGTGGTGTGGAATTATGAATTTTTAAAAGAAATCATTTTATGTTTTATTTTTGGTTACTTCAACTTTTAGAAAAAAAAAATATTTAGTCCGTCTAAATTATGAAATGTTCGCAATTTGGTCCTTCATATTTTTAAAATGATTAATATTTTATGTTCACGTTAAAAGTTTTCATATTTTAGTTATAATTTCTTAAATGACTGATGTATTAAGTATTTAAATATATATTAAATAAATTTTGTTTCAATTGACTAGATTTATTTTTAAAATTAAATTTAAAAGTTATAATTATAAAAGATAAAACTAAAATAATTTTTAAATTTTATAAAATTGGAATGCTTATTTAACTATCATTTCAACATATTTTAATGAATAAAAAGAAAGAAAGAAATAGTATAGCGAAATTTAAATAATTGTCTGTTAAATTGTTATAAAAGTCCAGAATGAAAATATTGATAATGTAGCAAATATTAACAAAATAAGTTTTGACAAATTATAACTTCTTAAAATTATAAAATTTCAAATTTTGATAACTGAAATATAACTTCTTCAATAGTTAAGTGGTAAAAATGTTAATATACCTCAATGGACTTTTGTTGTTTGCCTAATGCTTATTGAGCTGTTTATATTTGTTTGGGGCTAAACCCATATTTATTTTTTTGCGTAAAGTGTTGGGTATACAAAAGCATAATAATAAATTTAGTCCTTAATATTTATATTTTTTGTCAATTTGATCCTTAAATTTTTTTTAGTTAAATTTGATCTCAAGCTTTTAAAAAAGAATTAAATTTGACCATCAATCTTTAAAAATAAACTGAATTATTTGTTTAACAAAAATATTGACTAAAACATTAAAATTTTAAATATGACAGCAAGCTTGGCAACCCACGTGCAGTTCACGTTTTTGTTTTCAATTTTTATGTACTTTATGATTATATATGTTTTAAATTTTAAAAATTTTAAAATATTTGTTGACGTCATCACATATAAAAGAAATAGTGTCATGCCAATATGAAATACAAGTGAGCTGTCACGCGGGTTGCCACACCAAGATCGTTAAAAAGCATTTCCATTAAAAAAAAAAGTGATTTGATTCTTTTTAAAATGTTAATGACTAAATTTAGCTAAAAAAGAATAATGATCAAATTGACAAAAAATGTAAATATTAAAAGCTAAATTTATTATTATGCCAAAAACAACTAAAGCTTTTCATCCTTTAATACCCACTTGGGTCCCTCAATTCTTATCCTCTTCCTCAACTACTCCTTGTATTATATTAGTATTTCTTTTATTTTATTTTATATCAGGGATTATCATATTGTAATTTTCTGCTTGGCTGGCTAATTAGCTGAGGAAAAAAGAGAAGAGGCTTAAGGTACAAGCAAAGCATAGGTAAGCAAGATTTTATTTTATTTTTCCTTTGGATGAAAGTCATGACTGTCCAACTTGTCTTAAGCTATGTTATATGATTTTTTTTCCATGGTTTTCGTAATTTATATTCATACCTTACACAGATTTAGAGATAAGTTTAAAGTTATTTTATCCATAAAATAAAAATATATATATTATATTTATTTTCGACAATCATTTTAAATTCAAATAACATGAAGACACAACCATTTGCAAAAGAGCAATTATTATTTATGCAATATTCTTTTCATGAGCGATAGAGACTGAATTTTGAACATAAATAATCTAGAACCATTGACTTTGTTCATTTTACGATCACCCCAGGCCACGACATGATTGAACGTAGAAAAATGTGGGAATTACATAATAAAACATGTGATGTGAACATGTGATGTGATGAAGAAAATGTGGGAATTACATAATAAAACAAAAGGTTCTGATATCATTTTAACCAACGGTAGAATTAAAATTTGAGAATCCAGAATTGCTGCTATGAGTCACGTTAAAATTGTTTCTATTCAATCAAGTCCCTTAAGCTGACGGAAATTGTTACAACAAAGATAGATGTAATGTAACAGAGTTTTTTGTTTAAAAAATAATTTAAATAAAAAATCCGTTTTCCTTTTGTTGTTTTCCGTTTCGTATCTTGTGCCAGACGACAACCGCACCGCGTTGAAACTAACGATTCCTCCTCCGCCGATTCTGAAATCCTATTCAGCCACTTGTCAGCACATCCCAACTTGTGGTCCCATCTTCCGTTGGTGTCTAAACACAAAGGAGCATTCGGGCAGCTCGCCCAGATCAGCGAATAACAACTCGTCTTCTTCCCTCATCGGGAATACCATACCAACGTCACCCTCTCCGTTGTCTCTTTCCGAAAATATCTGGCTTTCCAAAACCGTCGACGACGTCGTTTCCATCTCTCCCAACCAACCAAATTCATCCCGTGTTTTGAGAATGGAGTCTTCCGTCAGATCAGCGAACCTTTCTTCGCTTCCTGATTCCGGTTCCGTGTCCGGCTGCGAAGTAGATGGCTCGGGCTTTACTGCTGCCGTCGTGGTCATGGTTGGTGTCTCCGCTTCTGTTGCCGCCACCGCTTGTTTGGCGGCTGCGGTGTTGTTTCTAGAAGCGGGCCAAGGGTGATTGTGTTCGTAGGAATAGGTGATCACTAACATTTTAGGGTCCAGGCGGCTCCTCTCAACTTGTTTCCTTGCTAGACATCCCTTTGAGCTACTGCACCGGTAATAACCTCTGTCCGCCGTAAGATAAAATCAGAAATCTTAATCAACGGTTGAAGATCATAGAATATTAAACTTTGAAAGTTACTCCTCGACGCAGAAAAAACATGGGTTAAGTTTACGGCTAGTTGAGTTACATACCTGGGGTAAGGAGAGCCTTTGATGGGTTTTTGGCCGTACTTTCGCCAAGCCCAAGAATCAGACGGTGGAGCACTTTCCCCCTTTAGGCGCGAACTATCAACGTCCTTGATTGGCACTGACACCACTCTTTTCTGTATAGGTTTTCTACTGTAACAAAACCCCATTACGTCAAAACCGAAAAAGAAAAAAGCAAACAACGAACTTAATAGAATTTTCTCGGCCAAAAATAAAGAACGAAAGAGCATTACCCTTTTCTAGGGGAGGGGAGTTTCATGTCGTTGAAAGTAGTAGAAGGAGGAGGAGATTCAGCGCCGGTTTCTAACGAAACATTGTCGTTTCCTTCTACTTGTTGTTCAGAGACAAAAGGGTTGCCAGCTTTATTGAAATTACTGTCACTAGCGTCCATGATTGATGATCAGAAGATCTTATGATGACCGTTGATAAATCCTAAAGGAAGAAGAGAAGGAGCGAACTGGTTAGGTTGAAGAAGAAGAAGAAGAAACAAAGAGGTTGGTCCTTTTTAAATTTAGGGGGAGAGACGGGCAGCATGTTTACAGATTGGGTTTTGAGTATTTGTTTATAAAGGACGTGCCACCAAATGTGATATAAATCCAAAATTTTATCAAAATTGCAGCTTGAAATTAAATGTAATTTAATTTTTATTTTTTATATATTAAATATTCAAAGTTCAAATATTAAAGTTTTCCACTTTCATCTTCTTTAATTATATGCGTTGAAGTGAAATCTATTTTAAAATTTTCTAAAAGATTTTAAAATGTGCCAACTGATAATTTCGTTTATAAGATTTGAGAAATAATTTACCTTCCATTATTATTGTAGTCTCTCTTTTTCTTTTTTTCTTTTTTTTTTTTAATAATGAAGTGGTGCTTGTTAATTTAGAGACTGTTCCAAAATGCCTAACCCTTAATCTAAAATATAGGCCAAGCAATTAATGTTTGCTAATGAAGGTTTTGAGCAACATTTAGTACTTAATTAGAGGTATTTTATGAGCTAGATTTTAGCAAAGCAAAATGTGTGGCCTTTGATGAATAATTCACTTTAAATTGCCCAAGTCAGCTTGACCCATTGAAGATGAGAATCCTAAAAAAATTTCAAAGGCACTAAAACACAAAACAAGCAAAAAGTAAGAAAACTAAAGAAAGCTTCAGAGTAAATGCTCTCTGTCTACGGATTACTCAATGTTGAATGACACAAGTAAAGTCAGGGAAGGTCTCTATTTATAAACGAGTATTAACTATATAAATTAAATTACATCAATAAATCAGATTCAAACCTATCTACAACATAAAGTTCTAAAAATTTTAAACTTTCTATTATCTTTATCTTTAGAATTCTTAACATGCTAAATTTCAAGTTACTAGAGTGCTTACTAAATCATTAAGCTTCAAGTAGATGGGTCTTCTAGAATGTTCCAAGAACTAAGCCAATCTTGGTGGGTTTAGTTGTAATATGAATTTACTCAAATGATTGCCTTAGGCTATTATGCGTGCCTTTGTCACAAGCCTTTTGTTGTGTGTCACGAGATTAATAAGTATGTGCAAGTGTACACAGTTGTTAACAAGTAATAGAGTAGTAAGTATAGAGTATCGTCTCTACAAGGACAGAAATTAATTAAATTAATTGCAAGATTAACTAATGGAAAAAGGGAAAGTAACAAAAATATGAGTGAATTGAGTTACTAAGTACTTAAATTAAATTTTACTAAGTACTTAAATTAAATTTAACTAAGTATACGAAACAAATTGAAACAATAATACAAAATGTAATAGCGGTGGAAACAGTGAGACAAGTTCAATGAAAATTACATGAAAGGCTAGAACATTTATTTCCTCCTAACATGCAATCATCGAAAGCAATGCTGTAGAATGTTACAGTGATATGGTAGTTTACTAATCCAGAATCCACTAGTTGTAGGCTTTTCTCGAAGTCATTACGTTGAATCTTTTAATCACTTAACATATGTCTATGTCAAGTTAACATCAAGATCACATTTTCAGGCATTGGTCTTAAGGATTGTGCAAGGTAACAATATATGTCTATACAGTTGCAAATTTAATTACTAGAATAGTTAAACATGCACCTTTCAAGTTGTATGTCTATTAATTACTATCTTCTCAAATGTAATAATTAATTCAATTGCTTACTAATATTAGCTACTCTTTAGCAAGTGTTAAACATGAAAACCACTTGAATGAATAAACAACCAATTGCACAAAACATAATTAGCAAAGCATCGATAATTTCATGCTAAGGATCCATATATATATATATATTCTAGCATAACAAATTTAATTTAGAATTATTAAAGTGAAAACCAACAAAAAAGTTGCATCCATGATTTTAAAACAACAGAAAAAGAAATAGATAAGAGAAAGAAAGAATGTTAGTCTAATGTCAATGGTTCCCCACAGCTAGCTCACGTTGCTTCTCAAAAACTCTCTGCGCTGTTCTCAGCCTCAATGCTCTCACTCTTGTGTTTTGATTTTTCTACTCTCAAATTTTATGTGTTGCGTTCTATTCTGTTTTGTCATGTCATATCTTTGTTCTCTCTCGTTCTGCTGAAATTTACTCCCTATTTATATTATTGAGATCCTTTTATCTTTTTTTGTTTTTAGGCATAGTGGTTCATTGATTTACTCTACTATTATAGTGGTTTCTTGATTTCCTTCGACGTTGGTTCCATGATTTTCGCTTCTCAAAATTTGATAGTAGATTAAGTCCTTTGTGTATGTGTTGGAGATTGAATACCATGACACAGCTCGTATATCTGCGAACTAGGTTCCTTAAAGAAAGTTACATGAATGAATTCAAACCACAAAGTAAAGAGGTACTCGAGGAGCTTTCGAGAAATATACAAAACCCTACAAAAATAGTTCCAGAACCAACTCCTAATAATAGACATGCAAACGATTAGCAATATAAGGAGCCTCAGTGTAGTGAGAGTGTCTCTTGTAGGCTTGAGTTCTTCCAATCTGGCGGAAGTGTTTTTAACACTAAGTCTATCGAACAGGAAGATGATGATCTACTTACATATGATGAAGTCATGTAGACTACTAATTCCAAGCTCTGGGAAATAACTATGAAAGCTGAGATGGACTCTATGTATTCCAACTCAGTGTGGGAACTTGTAAACTTACCTGAAGGGGTAAAACCCATAGGGTGTAAGTGGATCTACAAGAGGAAAAGAAATGCGGATAGAAAAGTGAAAATTTATAATGCCAGACTTTCAACAAAAGATTATACTCAGAAAGAAGACATTGATTACGAAGAAACCTTCTATCAGGTTGCTATGCTCAATTAAATTCACATATTACTATCCATTATGAAGGCTCTCAATTACGAGATCTGACAAATGGATGTCAAGACATTATTTTTGAACAACTATCTTGAAGAGAGCATCTACATGATGCAATCCACTAGATATATAGCTAAAGGAAACAAGCACAAAATTTGCTAACTGCTTAAATCAATATATGGACTTAAGAAAGTGTCGCACTCATGGAATCAAAGATTCAATCAAGCGATCAAGAATTTTAGTTTTGAGAAAAATGTAAATGAACCTTGTGTTTATAAACGTTTAGAGGATGGAAATATGGTCTTTCTCGTTTTATATATCGATGATATTCTACTTATTGGGAATGATGTAGGGACATTGTCATAAATTAAACTGTGTTAACCCAATAGTTTAGCATGAAGGACTTAGGAGAAGCTAATTTTGTTCTAGGTATTCGAATCTTGAGGGATTAAAAGAAAAAAAGTGATAGCACTGTGTCAAGCTTCATACAGAGACAAGATATCAGAGCATTAGCAATGACAGATTCAAATAAGGGAAATGAACCATCCATATCAAGATTTCATCTCTCTTTAGAGGATTGTCCTAACACAGTGAAAGAAAAAGAGAACATTGGAAAGGCTCTTTATACTTCGACAGTAGAAAATCTCATGTATGATATGCTATACTATGTACATGCTCAGATATCTGTTTTGCAGTGGGATTGGTAAGTCAATATCAAGCGAATCCAATACCAAGGCACTAACAAACAGTTAAGCATATACTTAATTATTTACAGAGAACGAGGGATTATATGCTTGTGTATTCTGTAGGAGACCTTATTCCTATCGGATATACTAGTTTTGACTTCCAAACATGTTAGGATTCGAGGAAATCGATATCGGTATGTGTTTTTGTCCTAGGCGACGGGTCCATTGTGTGGAGAAGTGTAAAACATAGTTGTACTGCTAACTCCACTATGGAGGTCGAATATGTGGCTGCTTCTGAAGCTACCAAATAAGCAATATGGCTTCAAAAGTTCCTCATAGATCTTGAATTTGTTCCTGGTATGGAAAAAGCTATCACATTGTATTGTGATAAAAGTGTGGCAATAGCTAATACCAAACAGACGAGAAACCACAAGAGGACGAAACATATCTGTAACACCCCGTACCCTAGACCATTGCCGGAGTCGGACACGAGGGGTTAACGGGCTTAATCCACTTACTTGCACAGTTCATTTTAAAATTTCAGAATGACCCACTAAGCGTGTCACTTTGTCACCTTAAAAATCATATCTTGAGTTCTACAACTCGAAAATCAGTTTCGTGATTTTTTTCCTGAAACTAGACTCATATATGCATCTAAAAATTTTTTTCTAGAATTTTTTGTCGGGCAAATTAGTACAGTTTATTAGTTAAAATCCCCCATGTTACAGGGATTGACTACACTGACCTTTGTGCATTACGACTTGGATATCTCCCTGTACAAGGCTTCAATACTGATGCCGTTTGTTTCTACAGAAACTAGACTCGAAAAGGAATCTGTACATATATGTCATGGATTCTATTTATCTTTGGTCAATTTATAATGAATATCCAAAGTCGGAACAGGGACTCCAGAAACCGTTCTGGCCCTGTCTCACGGAAACTTAAATATCTCTTAACATACTGTTCATATGATCGTTTCATTATTTTCCTATGAAAATAGACTCGTCAAGGTTCGTTTACATAATTTATTCACTATTTAATTTCATTCCTACTATTTTTAGTGATTTTTCACATCTACGTCACTGCAGCTGTCAGCATCTGTCTTTAAGGTAGGCTTTACCTATTTCATAGTTTCCATGATTCAACTAGCCCTTTAACATAAATAGCACAAAATATGATCATGATTAACCATCCCAATGGTTAATCATTTCCAAACATTTCCATACCTCTTAATGAACAACATACAATGATTATAATACCATGCCCAAAGTATACTTAAGCCATTTTCGCATGGCTATCCAAATTTACACAAAACCGAAAGGTACATGACCTACAACAAAAGGGTAGTCCTATACATGCCATTTCAAAGTTCAACCAAAAATATACCAAAAGGAGTTTTGATAGTGTGGGCGACTTCAAAAATCCTGAGTCCGATAGCTGAAGAACCAAAATCTATAAAACAGAGAATCAAAGAAACGGAGTAAGCATTTAATGCTTAGTAAGTTTGAGTCATGAATTTAGACACAACCAAAGTATAGTATTTATGGAGCTAAACAGATAATTTCATTTGCACAAATTCTCAATATCATACTTACTTCACATTACCAACCCTTATATTCATACACAAAGATCAACTTAGCCAAAGGCCGGTAGCTCATTTATCAACTGAGCGAATACTTATTTGTAAGGGCTCAACTAATTCAAAGCACATACGAAACATACCTCATTGTTTGGATTTCACAAGCGTATTAACTGAAATTTTTACAGCAAGTTCATTCATTCCCGAATCACGTACCTTCGGAGTTTAACCGGATATAGCTACTCGTTTAAATACCTTCGGGACATAGCCTAATTATAGTAACTCGCACAAATGCCTTCGGGACTTAACCCGGATTTAGTAACTCGCACAAATGCCTTTGGATCTTAGTCCGGATATAGTCACTTAGCACAAAGCCTTCGGGACTTAGCCCGGACATCATTCGAATAACCAAGCACAATTATCAATAAATCATGACACATTCGTATTTCATTTTCATTAGCAAAACTCAAACACAAGACACTTATCACACTTGCAACTTGGCTCAATAGCCACACAAAAAGAGCATGATTTTGATTTGCTTAAAACATGATCTAATCAAATCATAATCCAAGTTCCATTACTCGAAAACTTACCTCGGATGTTGTCGAACGGCTTCAACAGACTATTCGATCACTTTTCCTTTCCCTTATCCAACTGTGGTCCCTAAGCTCTTGAGCTAATTCAAACAAATTTAACTTATTAAAGTCTCATTTTGCTAGCTTATGGCCGAATATGACAAGGAGTTTGATAGGTCATATGGCCACCTTTTAGCTCAAATACACAATGATCATACACATTTTTAATCACATCAAGCAATTTAATACAATTCATTCGAACATCAAAAGAGAAGCTCAAGGTACTTAGCCCATATATACATTAGACATTAGAGTCACATATGTACGAAATCATGAATCTAACTCAACACAATAGTCCACACTCTCTTTTAGCCGATTATCTAAGCCAAGAATAGGCATCAATATGCTTGCCTCTAACCGAATGCATGCACACCAATCCACCTCATGTGGCCGAATATGCATGTCTATGTTGAGGCCAATTATATACTTAATACCACACATAAATGGCATACATTTTACTAACTAACGATTACATATTGTAACTCAATACGCATCAATCATTTACTTCATAACCAAACATCATCATATGTAAATATATACCTTGAGATAGTATATATGTCATACCAATACATCATGTGCAAACATATATATATATATATATATATATATATATGCAAGAGCCGAATCACAAGTTGATTATAACCAAATATAAACATATATCCAAAACACAAATCTTACCTATCATGCAATAAGCATAAATCATGCTTATGGATATACCATGGCCGATACTTCCAACAACACCAAATAAAAATATACTTCATGGATCTAAGGTACACCCAAGAAAGGAACTCATAATCATCAAGATTTAGCATGAAACACAACCATCACCCTTATTAATCTCCATAGCTGAAAACCTTACTTATTCCAAAATCACAATTTCAACATGGGTTACAAACAATAACTTGATATCTCACTCAAAATCAACTAGGATTTCAAGAACTAGTATCAACTTCCTTACCTTAATATCGACCTAAGATGACCGATTGCTTCACTCCTTTCTTCCCCCTCTCAAATTGGCCAAGAAGAACCAAAGAACACAACTTGTTTTCTTTCTTCCTTAGAATTTTCAGCCAAAAGAAGTGAAAATGATGGACACTTTTTTTTCTTCTTTCCTCAACTCACGGCAATGGGGGGAACACTCACACCATTCTTTTTTTTCCCCATTTCTTTATTACCCATACTCCTTATTTTATTTTTCCTAACATACACCATTGTCACAACATGTTTTATGACATGTTTTGCCCATCACCCTTTGTCATGGCGGCCACTAGCAATTAAAAAGGGGAAATTGACATGCAAGTCCACCCCTTTGATTACATGCACTAATAGATCCTTATAGATTTACCTATCACATTTCAAAAGTGTCACACATAAGTCCTATCGACTAATTTCACATGAAATTTACTAAATCGAAGCTTAAAACCTTCACACATTCATAATCACATATTTTAGACAATAGATATCATATTCAAATAATTTGGTGACTCGGTTTAGCGGTCCCGAAACCACTTTCCGACTAGGGTCACTTTAGGGTTGTCACAATATCGATCGAAAGTATCATATCATAAGGGAGGCAACTGTAGAAGGAACCATGGATGTAGTTAAGGTCGCACTTGAGGACAACCTGGCGGACCTATTTACCAAGACTCTACTAGTTAGGAGTTTTGAGAAACACGTAAAAAGCATAAGAATGTGAAATATGGCCCATCTACTTCCCTAGGAAAAGTGGAAGACTGTTGGATCTGGTTCCCTGAGTGTAGTATATTCATTTGTAAACTTGTAATTTTTTTCAAACAAATTGGTTAATAAAATAGATTCATTGATTACAACAATATACTTTATATAATTTTCCTCACATTGTTTTTGCATGCAAAGCAAAATGGACGCAAATATTGCTCATTGGTTGTCTAAATTTTTAACTAAAACTAAGCGATATTACGAGGTTGGATTGTAGTACGAAAAGATAGCTTGTATTAGTAGAAGCACCTAAACATGTCCTTAATCTAATAAAAAATGAGCAAACCGATTAAAAGACTAATATGTTGTCTATCAAGTCCAAGTGAGAGATGCCTTGTCTTGGGCATTAGAGCAAATGATTTTGTAACACTCTTTAACCCTAAACAGTCGCTAGAACAGGGTTACGAGGCATTACCAGACATATCAGAAAATTTACGATTAATTCACAAATAAATAACATACATATTATAATTTAATGACTAAGTCCCTTTGATGGACCTTCGAAGCCCAAAATAAGTATTAGAAGTGGAACGAGACTTGTTCGAGTACTCCATAAATTTTTCGTAAATTTTTGTTTTTAAACTCAATATAACCCCTTTATAAACATCTAACCTTCCCTGCAATTTTCAAACTGCAACCAATCCAAAACCAATGGCACAACCAGAAACAATTTATACTCAAATACACTTATATCATAACCAATTCATTAACATAGTAATTTAATAATTAAACATTCATGATATCATTCAAATTGACTAATAACTTCATTTATTTTCCATTCAAACTTAATACCAAATTTTATAATATACTATTTACCATTTCACTTAAAACTAAGTTCAAAATATTACAAATCATCCATACTTTATAACCAAAATCATATGACCTATATATATGACCTAGGTACATGCCACATTTACCAAAAGGAAAAATACATCACGAAAGTTGTGCTAAATTCGGGATTGATCTGGATGCTGAATCGGGATCTTTGACTTCTACTGACCTGCGCACGGAAACAACCATACGCTAAGTATTTCATACTCAGTGGTATTACCATAATTCAAACTATATAACTTTAATGAATTATAAATATTAATCATATAACATTAAACATGTAAAATTTACAAATCATATAAACTAATTTACATTCAATTTCATATTTCACATATAATAATTCATCAACAATATCATATCTTAATAACTTGAACTTGATCAATTCATGAATCTTAGGTTTATGCTTTCAAATCTCACATACAATTTCAATTCACAGTTTGGCTAACAATTTTTTTCTCATACTTTCAGTTATACCATCAATAAAATTTATTCAATTCACTCATTTCGATTATTCACCCTATTAACAAACCCGGACCTTGGCGGATACACAGATTCCAACCAAACATACCAGTACGGCACATTGTGCCTAAAATGGTACTCAGTACCTGATCAATATATCAAAAGCCGTATACAACACATAAAGTGCCTGAAATAACACACGTGGTGCCTAATATGACATATATAGTGCCTGATCGGCAAAGCCGATAAATTCCCGTGCTCTTCCAATCCTATGACATGCCAACTATATCCAATTTAGCCCGACTAGTTAATAGGGTATTCAAATCATTTCTCAATTTCAATTTCACTTTCAATGTATAATTCAATTCGATACAATTTTCCACTTTCCAACAATATACTATCAAATATGTATACATAATTATACTTCATCTCAATTTCATTCAATTCAATATTGATACTTACCTTATAATTTTACTTACCATACACATAAATTTAAATATAACATTTAATAAATAGTAATTTGAATTATAGTAATACAAACCGTGATTTACTCGATTACTCCTCGATAACCTTCTCTTTTCCTCTCGGTGCAGATGCCTCAGATTCTTTGCTAACTACGAAAAATAAAATAATTTATACTATTAATACAACACTAATTTATATTGAATAATTGAATTTCTGTTCAATTTCTACCTTTTTTTTAATTTGATCCTAACTAAGTTCACTTACTTTTCTAACTCAATTCATACTTTATTTCTACTCAATTTTCTATCATATTCAACATAAATATCCAATGTTCATGATAAAACCCTAATTTCAAATTTCTTTCAATTTAGTCCTTTAAACACAAAACTTATAGCTTACTTTACAATTTAATCCTTTAATTAATTCTAAAAAAGAACTCTATCAATTTAATCCCTAATTCAATCATTTGTTCAACATGAATATACTCAAAACCTATGAACTTCCAAAGTCTCAACTTAATTTCTACAAAACTTTGTTCTAAAACTTCTAAAACATCAAAATTGAAAGAAAATAACTTAATTGACTTACCAAATTAAACTCCAAGCTTTAAAACCTTAGTTTTTCCTTTTCTTTTTCTTTTCTTCTTTCCTTTCTCCCTATTTCGAAAGCTTCTGTTTCTTTTCTCCTTTTGTTTCTTTTGTTATTTTACTTTATTTCATATATATATATATATATATATATATATATATATATTAGTTAATAATATTAATAATAATACATTATAATAATATAATATAATAATATTTAATTCATAAATATCTTTTACTTAAATTATAAGAAAATATTTTATTTTATTACAAGTGTATTTATATATATTTTACACATGTACCATTAATCATTATACAATTGTCTTCATTTTAATTTATTTTAATAATAATAATAATAATAATAATAATAATAATAATAATAATAATTTAATAATTTAATATAAAACTATAATAATTATAATAAATATCTATTTAAAATAAATACATATATCAAAATTGTACATATAAATATTTTTACATTTGTATATTATCATGACCATCCATTTGTCTTTTTTATTTATTTATCATACAAAAATCTTATAATATAATTATTTAATTAATAAATATCTTTTAACTTAAATTTTAAGTAAATAAATAATTATAATACAAGTGTATATATATACATTATTACACGTGTACCATCTTATCACCATACACTTGTTTTAATTTAATTTATTTCATAATATAATAATATTAATAATAATATTTAAATAGAAAACCATAATAATAATTATTAATAATAATTATAATAATAGATTAATAACAAAACCTCAAGATTTTTATACTCATTAATTGCCTCATTCTAAGTAATTAGTCTAATTGCTTATTTAGCCCCTTAAGTTTTTCTTTAATCTATAATTAAACTTTTACCTTTTATTCAATTTAATCCTTTTCATAATTACTCTTAATTAAGCTAAATTCACCTAATTAAAACTTAATTAAGCTCACTACTAGACTCATAAATATTTCTAATAATTATTTACGAACTTAGTTTACTAAGACGGAGGCCCGATATTGCACTTTTTCGATATCCGTGAATTTTAGGTCATTACAAATTTCTAGAAGATAGAGACATAGATGTAATTGACTAGACTGTTAATACATCGGAAAGGACCCACACAAAATAGATCCTAAATCTATTTTTATTCATTTGTAACGTTCATAGTGTGTCATACCTAAATCTTGAGTGGATGAAGGACTATGTATATGTGACTCGTACACTTTGATGTAAGTAAAAACATGAGTTCAAATAGATAAGGAACCAAAAGCTGGTGTGTTAGGTGTATAACTTTTGTAGTATGTAGCATCATTTGCAATAGTGGAATTCATAGCCAAAATGATATCCTCTCATTGACATTACATGTTGATGAAAAGTGGAATTCACAACAATTCTACCAATTTCTATTAAGAAGAGATAATTTTCGATATCACCCCAAAAGGAGAGAACATTTTTTCTAGTTCTGTGTTTTGATTCAATTGGTTCTAGCCCACACTTGAAGCAATTTGTGTTACGAGAATTGAGGAGAAGATTGTTTGGTTCAAAGTCGAGAAAACGAATGTCCATTAAGCCAAAAAAACAGGTACAAATTCGATTAAGGTTTATTGCTATAAATATCACATACCGAGTCGGTTTCCAAAATTTTAATTTTTCGTTATGCAAGAAAATTATTTTCAAATCGAATTTTTTTCCAACAAATTTCGCTTTCAAGATCAAATCGATACCAGAAACAAATTTATTTCTCTACTCACTTTTATTTAATTTGTTGTTTTGCATGTTAAATATGAGTTTCAAAATTATTTCATCTAGATCCATGAGTAGCTAATTTCCTTCGGGAGATTAACGAACGAATGTGTGGATAATTAACGAATGAACGAGGGTTGAAATCTGAGTTAGTTGGTTTAAATTATGCGTGGTTAAACCCTAGAAAGTGACGCCCCTAGGAAGTAATTTAGGATAAACAAGATCGCGAGATAAGTTTACCAAGTACATCATAATTTATCCTGATCAAGAAAGTGAGGTTAAAAGGTAAGTATGTTTTAGTCGATTAGTTAATTAGTTAGAGGCTGAGAGGTAATAACTAATTAATTAATAGCTGACTTGATAAAACCCGAGTTCTGAAGTTAATTAGGATCACTTAAGTGAATTGATCTCCTGCTTGTTTTATTGAATTTTTTTTATTGTTAAATTGGTTGATTTTTAGTTTAAATAATTTTTAGGTTAATTCGATTAATTGATGTTAATTTGAATTTTTTGTAATATAATTTTAAATCAGTACTATTTAGACTTATTAATGTAGAGAATTAATTTAGGTTTAATTTAACCTCCCTTGGCTACAATCCTTAGATGCTTCCCAAAGTGTTTCATTGTAACACTAATCTGTATTACACAATTTGACCTGTATACTTGCGGACACTGTTGCTTAATTTTATAACTTTTTGGTGCAATATTTCAAGTCCAGACGTCTGCACGTCTGGCGGCAGTCAATATAAACTACGTATGCCATTTATGTTGTATGAACAGGGAAACTAATTTAAATAAATCCACCTTGTGTGTGTTTGTTGGTTAGAATTAGGTCTCTTTCACTCTTAATGTTATCAGTATGTTAAATCCTAGTTGTGAAGTTATAGAGTAGTTTATTTATAAGTGAAATAACTTCAACGATATTTCTCTTGGTTATTGGTAAGGTAAAGATAGATTGGTTGCTAGGCTCAACGTCGACAATTATAACTAATTTATTAAGGAATATTAAAATTATCTTTGCATTGATGATTAAACCCATGAATCACATTCGAGATTTTACCTTTGTATCTTCATCATATTGGTTTTTTTTAAAAAATTCAAATTGTGATATTCTTTTGATGGTTTTAATTTTAATTTTAATTTTCAAAATTCTCCTATTTTATATTATTTTTTACTAAAAAATAAAATTATTTAAAGTCTCTTTAGATTCGACCCTACTTACGCTATCTAAAATAATTTATATTATTGGGTAGGAATTTATTTTGTTGGTCTCAATAACCCTAAATCTGAATGATTTTTAGTTTGATTAATCGGTCTAGCTTAATTTCAACAATCATGATTTAATGTCAATTAAAATATTAAATTTACTAATTTTTAGCCATACGATACATAAATTAGTTGTATGCATTAAATATATTACTTTTAAATATTTGTTAACTTTTTAAATATAATCAATTTAAGAAATTAAAATGCAATAATATATCTGCTTAGTTTTGAAATCTTTATGGTTGATATTAGAAAGATTTTCATTCTATGGAAATTTAAAATTTTCAGAAGTAACAAAAAGCAGGTAGAAAAATAAAATGTTACATCAAATATTAAAACCTATAAACTATAAAAATAGTGATTAAAAATGAGACATTAAATAATATAAAAGAAAAAAATTAATAGAAATGATTTCAAAATTAAATGATAAAAGTAAATTAATTTCAAAAGTAGATGAAAATATTGATTAATAGTGGGTCTTAATTTTTATTTTAATGTTATAAACTATTTATGTGTTAGACCAATTAGGCCCACCACTTATCGCACACTCCACCTAGATTTGTTCCATATTTTGCATGAGAACTAGATAATATATATATATATATATATATGTGACTAGTTTGATTCTTATGTGATGCATGTATTTATTTTATTTAATAATTAAAATAAATTAAATTAAATCATATTATTTTTAATATAACAGATTTAAAATAAATATAAGGAAAGAATTAAGATAAAGAATTTGACAAATAATACATTCAAAAGAATGTGATAATTAAATATATTTTAAATAATATTAAAATATTTTTAAAAAAATATTTGCGTGTGTAAATTTGTTTTTAAAAGATTTTAAGAGTATTTTAAACATATTACACAAATATATCGTGGTATTTATTAAATTCCGCATTAATTTCATATTTGCTTCTTATATGGTTTATATTCCATTTTTTAAATAGATTTAATGTTAATGTAAATATTTTTAATTCTATTAACTATGTTTTCAAAATATTTTTAGTTATGTCGATTGAGTCCGAACTCAATTGGCATGGGTATTATTTATCTGAGGAGGATGTGGGTTTGAGTGCATTGAAACGCATTATCCTCCTATTTACGGATTGGGAGGGCTATGGGTAGTTCTAAGCTTTGTGTCAAAAGAATAGATATTATCGGGACCTATAATGAGATTATTAAAAAACATTTTTATTTATGTCTTTAACCATTTATAATTTTTTAGCAAGAAATTGTAATTGTAAAAGTTTTAATTTTTTAACAATTTTGGCTGAAAATAATATTTAAAAAATTTACAACTATTTTAGATAATTTTATTAAAATATGTATTTACAAGATATAACACCCTAAAATTTTCAATATAGTAAATGACACTATTTCGGAATCAAACATAGTGAAATTACAAAAAAAATTGGAAACCGAGTTAGACAAATAATTTTTATGAAAGTAAAATTTATAATGGAAATGGAAATCAATGAAAAGAATTGTGGAAGTGGAAATGTGACAAAAAGGATTAAATTAAATAAAATGTAAATTCGACCAAAAATGAGTTATTATTGGTTATTTGACATAAAAATAACTTGGAATATGTATTGGTGTGGTGAAGATCATTTTTGAGACAAAATTGAAAAAGATTTGAAAGTACGAATTAAATTGTAATTTTTTTTTTTTTACTGAAAAAGCATATCAATGTAATTTTTACGTCCCAAAGACTATTGTGAATATTTAAAAGTGAATTATGATGTTTGAATTTATTAGTACCTAATGGATGTGAAGAAATTGTACAAGAAGGCAATAGGGGTAAAATAATAGTTTTACCACATAAGGATATTTTAATCATTTCTCAATTATTTCATATTAGAAAAATTATTTTTACCCAATATTTGATTTTATGGAAATGAATGTGAGCCACTAGATGCGATTAATTATAGATGATGGAGTGTGAACCACTAATTTAAAATGAACTTTAACCAATTTGACTATAACAGCCCAATTTAGGGCCTAGTCGGAACAGTGGTCTTAGGACCACAAATCCGAAGTTAAAAAAAATTATTATTTTTATGAGGTTATAGTAAGATTTTATTAGTGCATAAAAAATTTGGTGAGTTAATTTTAATGTTTTCTAGCCCAATTTCGAAAAAGGACTAAATCGCATAAAAGACAAAAGTTGCATTTTAGTACCCAAATGAGTTAAATAGATAAAGAACTTAAATTGAGGGCTTTTAAAGGGCAATTACACCCTTTTTATTAGTGTTATCCGGCCATGTGATTTGTTTTAAGCAAATAGTCAAAGTGTTAGATTGATGATGTCATGATTTAGTGATTAAATAATGCCTAAAAGCCTAGCTATCATTTCTTTCTTCTCCATCTCTCTTCTCCACCGAAAATATCAGCAAAAATGGAGTTTTGAAGGCTGAAAATTTTCAGCAACTAAAAGTCCTCTCAAGTAAGTGATTCTCACACCCTTTGTTGATGATTTTTGCATTTTTGAGACCCTTGAAGCATGAGTTTTCAAATGAGGGTGATATCTTGCAAAATGGTCAAGAGTTTAGAGTGTTGCCATGAAAGGATTTTTGATGTTTATTGAGTTTTTATGGAGGAATAGGAGTCCTATTTGTGTTATGGACAACTTTTGAAAAAGGTGTTAGCATGAAAACACCTAAAATGGGTTATTTTGTATAAGTTGTAAAATAGTTAATAAGTATGTGAAATAGTGATTATTTGAAGTTGCTATAATAGCAAAAATAGTTCGGTTAGGCCTGAGATACAATGAAATTTGATGAAAATCAATTTCCGGGTATAGGGGTAAAATGGTTATTTTGCCAAAGTCCAAGGGCAAAATAGTCATTTTACCAAAGATGTAAATTTATGATTGCTTAATCCTAATTAGTGACTAAATGAGTGCATATTGTCATTATAGATCAAGAATTACCAAATCCGAACCTAGATCGGGGGAAGGCCAAGCAAACCGACTAAACCGAATAGTCGAGTACTTTTTGTGAACCGAGGTAAGTTGTATGTAAATGATACAAATACACTGTTAATACTTGTATTCATATCACCATTGAATTGATTTTGTATGAGTTGTCAAGTTATGAATTGAGAATGCCTAGTAATAATTGAGATAATAGAAATATCCCGTTGAAACATCAGAATACGAACTAGATATGCATTGGGTGATTTGTGCGCCAGTGTAAGACGTGTTTGGGACATGCTTCGGCCATATTATGAGAGCCAGTGTAAGACCATGTTTGGGAGATAGCATCGGCATCTAGACGAGGGCTAGTGAAAGACATGTCTGGGACATGCATCAGCCATACCATGATAGCTAGTGTAAGACCATGTCTGGGACATGGCATCGGCACAGAGATGAGTGCCAGTGTAAGACATGTCTAGGACATGCATTGGCCTCGACAGAGATAGCCAGTGTAAGACGTGTCTGGGGCACGCATCGGCTAAGAGTTTTGCTAGTGTAAGACATGTTTGGGACATGCAACAGCACGCGTATATGAGAGCCAGTGTAAGACCATGTCTGGGACATGGCATCGGCAATATATCCCATGTTGAAGGTTAATAGAATATCCAGTAGTATTCCAAACATTTCAATGATGAGAGTTGTAGATCAATTTTGATAAAGAAAGAATAATCATGTTGTGAGTGGTACATGTACCTATATGGTAAGCATGAGTAACGAGCTTAATTTAGAGAATGTGACTCGAGTAGATGATAATGAGTAAGTTAAATTATGTTTACCTTTGAGCTATAAGTATGATAACTAATGGTGAGATTGTTGTTGTATATTTATTTATATACAACTTACTAAGCTTTACGCTTACCCTATTTCCTTTCCCTCTTCTTTCAGTGTTATCAAGCTAACTTAAGGATCCCTTAAAGTCAAAGATATCGATCACACTATCGGCCGCAATACCCGGTATAGTTGGATTTATATTTTTGATGGTGGCATGTATAGGGCTAGACTAGGATGTTGTATTAAGAGAATGGTTCATGTATTTTGGCTTAAGTCAAAGGCCCTTCATTTTGTAATCAAGCCTGGAATAATGGTTATTATTCATTTTGATGAATGCATATAATGTTATTTCTATGGATGAATTAGTGCCCATTGTGATGTGATTTATATATTGAAATGATTTTGTGTAGGTTGTGCAAAATGGGTGACAAAAGGGCTTGGGAAATAACCTAGTTTGTCCACACGGGTAAGACACATGGGCGTGTGTCTAGGCCGTGTGTGACACACGGCTCACACTGTAACACCCCAAACCCGTGACCGTCACCGGATTTGAACACGTGGTGTTACCGGGCTTACTTCCCTTTTTTTTCTCTCTTGACAATAATTGATTTCAGTTCCGTAAATTTTCCCTGAAACTAGACTCATATATCCATCCCTGGATTTATTTCTAGAATTTTTGGTCGGGCCAATTGGTACAGTTTATTAGTTAAAGTCACCCATGTTACAGGGGTCGACTACACTGACCTTCGCGCGTTACAACTTGAATATCTCTCTGTACAGGGCTCTAATACTGGTGCCGTTTGTTTCTAAAGAAACTAGACTCAAAATGGAATCTTCACATATAAGGAATGACTTCTAATTATTTCTGGATAATTTATAGTAAATTTTCAAAGTCGCGACAGGGGACCCAGAAACCGTTCTGGCCCTATCTCACAAGAACTCTAATATCTCTCAGTATACTGCTCATATGGTCGTTTCGTTTCGTCCATATAAAAATAGATTCATCAAGGTTCAATTTCATAATTTATTCACTATTTAATTCTACTTCTACTATTTTTAGTGATTTTCAATCTCATCTCACTGCTGCTGTCAGCAACAGTTACTCGCAGAGACTATGCCAATTTCATGAATCTTTCCTTGGCCTTACTAATCATCCATCATACATGACACAATTTATGGCCACCTTATCAAAATTAAAGTTTCTAAGACTCGTGGCTATAGGTTCTAGCATCCCACTCGACGACCACATAGGCCATTTTCACATGGGTTAAAATTTACAACCCACAATTCAACAAAATATAATAGCCTATACATGCCAATTGTTCTCCTAGTTCAACTACGAAGACAATACCAAAAGGTTTCCAGCCGGTGTGATGACTTCAACGACGGTTCTGAGCACGCGACAATACGAGTCCAAGAGACCTAAAATGGGTGACAAGAAAACACCGAGTGAGTTTATAACTCAGTAAGTCATAACCATTCATCAACCAACCATTAATAAAATTATCACAACATGAAACGATAAACGAGACTAGGTACTCCATCCATATCGAAACTATACCATAATTCCTCGGACCTTTCGGTTCAATCTCATACTAAGCCATACATCCACATTTCATATTCTATACAATAAGATATTTGAGGCATTTTCACACACCAACTCATTTTCACCACAATCATACAAATGCAATCATCACATAGATTTAAAGCTTACCAAGCTCAACCCCGAGCATGAACATATTGCCTATTCGTCATGAGCTCAAGGTACTTACGATCCGCTGTCCGGATTAACTCGATAATGTCGCACACTCAGTGCCAATTGTAATGCAAGAGCATATAGTGAATCCGCACACTTAGTGCTATATATTTTCAGCTCGCACACTTAGTGCTATATAATTTTCAGCTCGCACACTTAGTGCTATATATTTTCAGCTCGCACACTTAGTGTTTGTATAATCAAACTCGCACACTTAGTCTTTGTACAATTTTAAACCCGCACACTTAGTGCCAATCTTGTCACCGTGTCCATTTATACCCGCACACTTAGTGCCGAGACCAATACTTTATGCAATTTACCACCTTTATACATTCAACGATGGCATCATTCCATACACATACATTTCCATTTACACATCAATTCATTAAACACAATTGCATATATATTATGATCATTTAAATCAATACCAAATATATGCTTAATGACTTACCTCGGACGTTGTCGCACGCCTTCAACGGCTATTCAATTACTTTTCTTTTCCTTGTCCAACTTGATCCTTTGAGCTCTTGAGCTAAATCAAACAAATTTACTTCCCAATCAAACACACACATACGGCAACCATATATTGTTTTTAACACATTCGGTCACTTAGGCGACCCATTTAACTTTTAAGCATTCATTTCAAATTTTAGTTAAACAATGCCGAATGCTATTAGCTACTAATGCCACACACACATATGCATAAAATTTAATCATACATGACCCATAGCTCATTTGGTCATTCATCTCTCAAACTTACTGACTTTATACCACACTTCCTTGGCGAATACATATATAAGCACAATTTAGCATTTTCATTTACTTAATATTTCATACCTATCATGCTAGCGAATATTGTTTAATCAAGTTCAACATCCTCATATCGGCATTAGCATCCAAACAACCTATATGAACATTTAACTAATTCAAGCTTCACCCATCCACACTTATTCATTTAACATAAAGAAAATATATCAACCTCTTCACTATCAACCATGGCGAATGCTTCATGGGTTTAAGGTAGATTCAAGAAAGAACCTCATAATTATTAAGATGTAAGCAACTACCCTTGTTCATCTAGATTTAGTATGAACAACAACTATCACCATTATTAATCACCATAGCGAAAACCTCACCCTCATGGTGAATGTACCAAACATTTCCTAACTAAACTTTCACAAATTTTTAACCTCATATCGATCTCAACTTGTTCAATACAACATGAAACAATCCCTTCTCCTAACCTCTTGATACACGGCTTGATGTTCAAACCCCCATGAAAGTTTGATTTTCATGACATTACCAAAATGCATTATGACAATTAGCTCAACAAACTCAAGAAGTTAAAGCCAACATCTCAAAGCTTACCTCCAACTAGAAGAAGGGTTGCCGAATTTGCTTAATGAAAAGCTCTCCAATTCTTTCCTTTGGTTCACGGCAAGAAGAACAAAGCATAACCAAATTCCCTTTTTTTTCTTTCTTTGGTTAGTCACGGCAATGGGGCATCCACACACTTTTTTTTTTTTGTCAACATTTTCTTTTATGCTAGCACATTATTTTATTGCTTCATACATCACTCACTAACCAAACATGTTGGGAGCATGTTTCCTTTGCCCATCAACACCCACCTTGGCCGGCCACTATAGTCAAATTTGGGAAATTTGACATGCAAGGACAACATTTCCTAGTATGCATCAATAGGCCACTTCAACATTTGCCTATCTCATTTCTAAGTTTTCTCACACAAGTCCTTTCTAGTGAAATTCACTTTTATAACACTAAATCAAATCATCAACAATGTCACACACAATTTAACACATATCATAGGCATCACAATAAATTTTAAATTATTTTATGCCTCGATTTTGTGGTCCCGAAACCACATCCGTCTAGGGTCAATTTTTGGTGTCACAACTCTCCCCACTTAAGAAATTTTCGTCCCAGAAAATCTTACCGTAAATAGGCTCGGTATCGCTCTTTCATAGAGTCCTCAAGTTCCCAAGTGGCTTCTTCAATTCGTGTTTATGCCACAACACCTTCACTAACGGGATTTTCTTATTGCGCAACTCTTTTACTTCACGCATCATAATGCGAACCGGTTCCTCTTCATAGCTCAAATTAGGCTAAATCTCAATCTCAGACGGGGCGATTACGTGTGATGGTTCAGACCTATATCGTCGAAGCATCGAAACATGGAAAACGTTGTGAATCTTTTCGAGCTCAGGAGGTAAAATTAATCGGTACGCTACTGGCCCAACTCGTTCAGATACTTCATACGGACCGATGAACCTCGGACTCAATTTGCCTTTACGGCCAAATCTAAGCACTTTCTTCCAGGGTGAGACTTTGAGAAATACCTTGTCTCCAACCTGATATTCAATATCTTTTCTTTTCAAATCCGCATACGACTTTTGGCGATCCAAGCGACTTTCAAACTTTCACGAATTACTCGAACTTTTGCTCGGCATCCTTAACCAAATCAACCTCAAGATTTTTCCTTCACTAAGTTCAGTCGAATAATGGGGTACGGCATTTACGACCGTATAAAGCCTCGTAAGGCGCCATCTTGATACTTGATTGAAAGCTATTGTTGTAAGCGAATTCAACCAAAGGTAAATACCGTTCCCATGCACCACTAAACTCAAGGATGCAACATCTTAACATATCCTCGAGTATTTGAATTATCCGTTCGGATTGACCATCGGTTTGGGGGTGAAAAGCAGTGCTAAAATGCAGCTTGGTACCCAAAGCCTCTTGCAATTTCTTCCAAAATCGCGATGTAAATCTTGGGTCTCTATCCGACACGATAGAAATAGGCACCCCATGCAATCGAATAATTTGGGAGACGTATAATTCTGCCAATTTATCAAGCGAAAAATCCGTGCGAACAGGAATAAAATGAGCAGACTTGGTCAGTCTATCAACAATGACCCAGATCGCATCCTTCTTACTTGCTGACAAAGGCAGTCCGGATACAAAGTCCATGGTGACTCGATCCCATTTCCACTCGGGTATCGTGATCGACTAAAGTAATCCCGATGGCACTTGATGCTCCGCTTTCACTTGTTGACATATTAAACATCTCGAAACAAAGTCGAGATGTCTCGTTTCATACCATGCCACCAAAACCGACGCGTTTGGTCATTGTACATTTTAGTACTACCCGGGTGGATTGACATTCGACTCATCGTGAGCCTCGTTCAAAATCATCGAAACAAGTTCAATTCCTTGGAATACATAATTGACCCTTGAACGTCAAGCAATCATGGTCGTCAATCTGAAATTTTGATTCCTCATTGAAACACATTCGCTCGCTTAGCGACCAATTCGTCGACCTTCCGAGATTCGAGTACTTGATGAATCAATAACGGTTTGGTCTCTAATTCGACTACTAGCACCTCATCGGGTGAAATGGATAGATGAGTATCCATCGCTCTCAAAGCAAAGCAATTGCCTTGCGACTTAAGGCATCGGCCACCACGTTGGCCTTTCCGGGTGATAATCAATGATGAGTTCATAGTCTTTCAACAACTCAAGCCAACGTCTTTGTCGCAGGTTTAAATCTCTCGAGTCATCAAATATTTTAGACTCTTGTGGTCCGAATAAATGTGACACCTTTCCCCAAACAAGTAATGCCGCCATATCTTCAAGGCGAACACTATGGTCGCTAGTTCAAGGTCATGGGTCGGATAGTTTCTCTCATGCGGCTTTAGTTGTCTCGACGCGTAAGCCACAACTCGACCTTCTTGCATCAACACACAACCTAACCCAAGCAAGGATGCGTCATCAGATATGACAAACTCTTTCTGGGACTCATTTGTACTAATATTGGGGCCTCGGTTAAGCAGTGTTTTAGTCGATCGAAACTTTTTGACAGCGTTCCAACCACTCGAACTTAACATCTTTTTGAAGTAGTTTTGTCATCGGTGCAGCTATCATCGAAAACCTTTCACAAATCGTTGATAGTATCCGCAAGCCCCAAAAGCTCCTAACCTCGGTAACATTCCTTGGAGGTTTCAATCGACTATGGTCGAAATTTTGTTCGGGTCCACCGACACCGTGCGGACACCACGTGCCCCAAAAAGCTAACCTCTTTCAACCAAAATTCACATTTCTTGAACTTTGCGTATAATCGCTTATCTCGTAAGATTTGCAACACTAGCCTCGGTGTTCAAAGATGTTCAGTTTCATCTCGAATAGACCAAAATGTCATCGATAAATACAACTACGAACCGATCCAAGTATGGCCTGAAAATTTTATTCATTAAATCCATAAACACCGCAGGGGCATTAGTGAGCCCAAACGGCATCACCAAGAATTCGTAGTGACCGTACCTCGTTCTAAAAGCAGTCTTGGGTATGTCCGATTCTCGGACCCTCAACTGATAGTACCCCGACCTCAAATCTATCTTTGAAAACACTGAGGCTCCTTTTAATTGATCAAACAAATCGTCAATTCGTGGCAACGGATATTTGTTCTTTATCGTCACTTTATTCAACTGACGATAGTCGATGCACAATCTCATAGTTCCATCCTTCTTCTTCACAAACAATCTTTGTGCGCCCATGGAGAAAAACTCGATCGAGCGAAACCTTTATCCGTCAATTCTTGCAATTGAACCTTCAATTCCTTTAATTCCGTTAATGCCATACGACACGGGGCTATTGAGATCGGCGTAGTACCGGTACAACCGATGCGAATTCCACTTCTCGAACCGGTGGCAATCCGGTAACTCCTCGGAAAAACATCGAATACTCACAAACCACTTTGGTACCGATTCGAGTTTCTTTTCCATCTCTTTACTTTCAAACACATACGCAAGGTATGTTTCACACCCTTTTCACATATCTCCGAGCGGTCATAGAAGATATTATCACGGCACTCCTTTTAAATCGAGAGACTCGACTCGGACTACCTCGTTATTTGCACTCCTCAAATCAATGGTTTTCCTTTGCGTCCACCATTTGCATCATGTACGGTCACCAATCCATACCAAGAATAACATCGAATTCATCAAATGGTAGAAGCATCGGATCGGCGAAAACAGATTCTCGAATTATTAGGGGCATCTCTTGCACACTTTATCAACTAGTACGTATTGACCCAAAGGGTTTGACACTGAATTACAATTGATGAGACTCAGCAGGTAAAGTCTTCTTGGATGCTAAGGTTTCACATATATATGAATGAGTAGAGCCGGGTCAATCAATGCAATCACACTAGTATCAAAGAGAGTAAAAGTACCGATGATGACGTCGGGGAGGATGCCTCCTCTCGTCTGCTGGATGGCATATGCTCTAGCAGAGCACGGGTCTCGGATCGGACAGTAGTATTAGAGGCTCCTCTCGATTACCACTCCTACCTCCAGAGATTCTCGGGGCCTACCTCCACCGTCGTTCCACTAGGTCTTGCACCTTGCGTCTTATTCCTCTCATCTAGCTCGTGCAATCTCTAATGAGGTGGTCCTTGAACCGCATCCATAACAGCCCTATTAATGGACTTATCCCAACATTCACCTAGGTGTCATCTTCCACATTGGGGCATTGGTCTCTCTTGACGATTATTGCCCACACTAGCTACCAAGTAGCTCGGGAGTCCGTCAATGGTCGGGCTCTAATGGAAATTCTGCGATCGTCCTCGACTTCTGGTGTCCTCCACGAACCTCTTTACACCGAGAATGGAGCTTTACTCGTCGATCTTTTACGATAATCTCTTGCTTCAATTCACCTTCTTCTTCTCCTTCTCAAGTTCTTCCGCCTTGCAGCTCGTTCGACTAGTGTCACGAACTCCTTTATCTCCAAAATTCCCACTAGTAACTTTAACTCTTCATTCAATCCTTCTTCAAATCTTTTGCACATTGCAACCTCATCACCACACACTCCCGAGCATACCGACTAAGTCTTACGAACTCATGCTCATATTCAGATCTGGTCATACTGGCCTTGCTTGAGTTCCAAGAATTCCTTACGCTCGATCTATGAACCGTTGACTAATGTATTTCTTTGAAATTGGATTGAAAGAAATCCCAAGTAACTCGTTCATTTGGGACTATGGAAATTAAAGTCCTCCACCAATAGTAAGCTGAGTCTCGCAACAAGGATATAGCACACTTAAGACATTCATCGGGTGTGCATGACAGTTCATCTAACACTCGAATGGTGTTATCGAGCCAGAATTCGGCTCTTTCAGCATCATTAGTGACTATGGCCTTGAACTCCTCGGCCCCGCGCTTCCTAATCAAGTCTACAGGTGGTTTGCTTAGCCTCACAGGATCAGTAACTGGAGGCATTGCGGACTCTTGGGGCGGAGTATTTAAATTCGGGAATGGTTGGACAGCCGGGTTGGTTCGGGCATATTGTGCGACCCACTCATTCATCATGGTGAAGAAGGCTTGTTTCGCCCCTTCATTTTGATTATTCGCGGATGACTGAGGCTCAACAGGCGGTGTCCCTTTGTGGGAGCAACGCTACACTTTCAACGTCATCCGCCAAGGGTCTCTATAGGGCTCCATTGCTAATCAAAACAAAAATTTCAACCGTCGAAGTCATCACATTATTAAGCACTAACAAATTGGCATGTATAGCTAGACTCACACGCTCTATGGTAGTCCTAGAACCGACTAAACCATAGCTCTGGTACCAATAAAATGTAACACCCCAAACCCGTGACCGTCACCGGATTTGAACACGTGGTGTTACCAGGCTTACTTCCCTTTTTTTTCTCTCTTGACAATAATTGATTTCAGTTCTGTAAATTTTCCCTGAAACTAGACTCATATATCCATCCCTGGATTTATTTCTAGAATTTTTGGTCGGGCCAATTGGTACAGTTTATTAGTTAAAGTCACCCATGTTACAGGGGTCGACTACACTGACCTTCGCGCGTTACAACTTGAATATCTCTCTGTACAGGGCTCTAATACTGGTGCCGTTTGTTTCTAAAGAAACTAGACTCAAAATGGAATCTGGAAATATAAGGCATGACTTCTAATTCTTTCTGTATAATTTATAGTAAATTTTCAAAGTCGCGACAGGGGACCCAGAAACCGTTCTGGCCCTGTCTCACAAGAACTCTAATATCTCTCAGTATACTGCTCATATAGTCGTTTCGTTTCGTCCATATAAAAATAGATTCATCAAGGTTCAATTTCATAATTTATTCACTATTTAATTCTACTTCTACTATTTTTAGTGATTTTTCAATCTCATCTCACTGCTACTGTCAAGCGATTCTTTGCGATGAGACTATGCCAATTTCATGAATCTTTCCTTGGCCTTACTAATCATCCATCATACATGACACAATTTATGGCCACCTTATCAAAATTAAAGTTTCTAAGACTCGTGGCTATAGGTTCTAGCATCCCACTCGACGACCACATAGGCCATTTTCACATGGCTTAAAATTTACAACCCACAATTCAACAAAATATAATAGCCTATACATGCCAATTGTTCTCCTAGTTCAACTACGAAGACAATACCAAAAGGTTTCCAGCCGGTGTGATGACTTCAACGATGGTTCCGAGCACGCGACAATACGAGTCCAAGAGACCTAAAATGGGTGACAAGAAAACACCGAGTGAGTTTATAACTCAGTAAGTCATAAGCATTCATCAACCAACCATTAATAAAATTATCACAACATGAAACGATAAACGAGGCTAGGTACTCCATCCATATCGAAACTATACCATAATTCCTCGGACCTTTCGGTTCAATCTCATACTAAGCCATACATCCACATTTCATATTCTATACAATAAGATATTTGAGGCATTTTCACACACCAACTCATTTTCACCACAATCATACAAATGCAATCATCACATAGATTTAAAGCTTACCAAGCTCAACCCCGAGCATGAACATATTGCCTATTCGTCATGAGCTCAAGGTACTTACCGATCCGCTGTCCGGATTAACTCGATAATGTCGCACACTCGGTGCCAATTGTAATGCAAGAGCATATAGTGAATCCGCACACTTAGTGCTATATATTTTCAGCTCGCACATTTAGTGCTATATAATTTTCAGCTCGCACACTTAGTGCTATATATTTTCAGCTCGCACACTTAGTGTCAGTATAATCAAACTCGCACACTTAGTGCTGTACAATTTTAAACCCGCACACTTAGTGCCAATCTTGTCACCGTGTCCATTTATACCCGCACACTTAGTGCCGAGACCAATACTTTATGCAATTTACCACCTTTATACATTCAACGATGGCATCATTCCATACACATACATTTCCATTTACACATCAATTCATTAAACACAATTGCATATATATTATGATCATTTAAATCAATACCAAATATATGCTTAATGACTTACCTCGGACGTTGTCGCATCGTCTTTAACTGGCTATTCAATTACTTTTTCTTTTCCCTTGTCCAACTTCGATCCTTTGAGCTCTTGAGCTAAATCAAACAAATTTACTTCCCAATCAAACACACACATACGGCAACCATATATTGTTTTTAACACATTCGGTCACTTAGGCGACCCATTTAACTTTTAAGCATTCATTTCAAATTTTAGTTAAACAATGCGAATGCTATTAGCTACTAATGCCACACACACATATGCATAAAATTTAATCATACATGACCCATGGCTCATTTGGTCATTCATCTCTCAAACTTACCGCATGACTTCATACCACACTTCCTTGGCGAATACATATATAAGCACAATTTAGCATTTTCATTTACTTAATATTTCATACCTATCATGCTAGCGAATATTGTTTAATCAAGTTCAACATCCTCATATACGGCATTAGCATCCAAACAACCTATATGAACATTTAACTAATTCAAGCTTCACCCATCCACACTTATTCATTTAACATAAAGAAAATATATCAACCTCTTCACTATCAACCATGGCCGAATGCTTCATGGGTTTAAGGTAGATTCAAGAAAGAACCTCATAATTATTAAGATGTAAGCAACTACCCTTGTTCATCTAGATTTAGTATGAACAACAACTATCACCATTATTAATCACCATAGCGAAAACCTCACCCTCATGGCCGAATGTACCAAACATTTCCTAACTAAACTTTCACAAATTTTTAACCTCATATCGATCTCAACTTGTTCAATACAACATGAAACAATCCCTTCTCCTAACCTCTTGATACACGGCTTGATGTTCAAACCCCCATGAAAGTTTGATTTTCATGACATTACCAAAATGTATTATGACAATTAGCTCAACAAACTCAAGAAGTTAAAGCCAACATCTCAAAGCTTACCTCCAACTAGAAGAAGGGTTGCCGAATTTGCTTAATGAAAAGCTCTCCAATTCTTTCCTTTGGTTCACGGCAAGAAGAACAAAGCATAACCAAATTCCCCTTTTTTTTTCTTTCTTTGGTTAGTCACGGCAATGGGGCATCCACACACTTTTTTTTTTTTTGTCAACATTTTCTTTTATGCTAGCACATTATTTTATTGCTTCATACATCACTCACTAACCAAACATGTTGGGAGCATGTTTCCTTTGCCCATCAACACCCACCTTGGCCGGCCACTATAGTCAAATTTGGGAAATTTGACATGCAAGGACAACATTTCCTAGTATGCATCAATAGGCCACTTCAACATTTGCCTATCTCATTTTTAAGTTTTCTCACACAAGTCCTTTCTAGTGAAATTCACCTTTATAACACTAAATCAAATCATCAACAATGTCACACACAATTTAACACATATCATAGGCATCACAATAAATTTTAAATTATTTTTATGCCTCGGTTTTGTGGTCCCGAAACCACATCCCGTCTAGGGTCAATTTTGGGCTATCACACACACCCATGGGCGTGTGTTATGGCCGTGCGTCCCCTACACTTAAATTTTTAAAATCATTTTAGCACACGGGTAGGCCACACGGGCCTGTACTTAAGCCGTGTCATAAAGTCAGTATGCATGTTTGTAGCACACGAACAAGGGATACGGCAGTCTGTATCGGCCGTGTGAAGGACACGGTTATAGGGCACGGGTGTGTTCGAGGGCCGTGTAGTTTTGGCAGAATGCTTATAATTTCAGACACGGGTTCGGGACACGGGTGTGTCCCTGGCACACGGTCGTGTGTTCTATACCCACAAGTGCGTGTGGAGTCTTGATGCATAAAAATTTTCTAAGTTTTCATAAGGTCTCGGTTGGGTTGTAAACAACCCTGGATTTATGATTAGGCCTCGTAAGCCCATATACGAGATAATTGCTTGTGAAAAGAGAAGTTTTCTAAATTGTTTGAAATTTCACGGCCCAGTTTTATACAGTTGGTTGAGTTTAAGTCAGGTAGCACCACGAACCATATCCTAGCGTTGGATACGGGTGAGGGGTGTTACATTGACTAGGTCTTAATTTTTTGTATTATACAAAGGAAACAAAAGGCCAAAAATTGGCCATTTCTACTCCTTCCAACCGTGGCTCCCACTCCCCTTGGAGGTTCTCCATTGTTCTTCATTTTCCTTCTTTTTCTTTAAATCTTTCAAGCATCCAACACCTTCCCACATTGGTTTCATGTTAAAATCAACCAGAAAGCTTCGTTGCAAGCTTGAATCTACCTTTAAAAACCTCTCTTTCAACTTAGGGTTTCATGAGTTCTTAAGAGATAAAGTTGAAGATAGAGAGAGAAAGCTTCCATGAGGTAAGAAATGGTGTTCTCAACATTTCCTAAGTACTATTTGAAGTTATTTTCATAAGAAAGCTCTAAAGCTTGTACAATGATATTTTGTTTGTTTATGGCTGTTAAGAGAAGAATTGAAACGGTGCAAGAGAGAGCTCTTAAGCTTGTATGAGTGAGGATTCACTGTTAGAAAGGTTGGAATTGTAACACCCCTTTACCCGACTTAATAAGTGCTAAACGTAACTTGTTTTAATCGCATTCTTAATGTAATTTTAGGTGATTATTCAATCTTAATGCAATTTTAGGTAATTATTCAATGTTAATTATGAATTTTATGCTCTTAATACTTTAAATTCATGTTTTTATACTTAGGAGAGCATTTGAGAACAAAAGGATCAAAAATCGAAAAATCAGAGTAAGCTATAAGAGCCACACAGACTGATCTCTTCCACAAGGCTTGGACATACGGCCATGTAGGCCACACCGGATGGCACACGACCATGTGGTAGGCTGTGTTGATTTCGCGAATTGGTAATTTGGACTATAGAAAAATGATATTTTTTAGGTTTTCTCGGCATTCTAAGATGTATATATGACAAAAATAAGAAGATAGGAGTGAGTCGTCATATAATACTCAAGCAAACAACTCGAAAAACACCATTGAAGCTGATTCTAAAGCAGATTTCCATCAATATTGAAGACTCCCAGTTGATTTCTTAAGAGGTTATCATGAGTTTTTTTACTTCTTTAGGTTTAACTGTCTCTAGGATGTTTTTATTTTCAAGCATGAACTAATTTTCTAAATTCCTAGGGAAGATGAACCCTATAATGGATTTTGTCATTTGATTTTTGTTTTACGCAATAAATACTTAGATCTTATTGTAATAGCCCGTTTTCAGTGGTGTTAGAAACAGTGGTTTTGGGACCACAATTCTAATGTGTTAGTCTTTAAATATTAATTATTTAATATTTAGGAAGTCATTAGTGTCATATTAAAATTTGGTTTAAAAATTCTAACGTTTAGATAGTTAATTAATTTTAAAGGACTAGATTGTAAAAAGTGTAAATATAAATTGTTATTGGTGTTTTAGTGCTAATTGGATATTTAAATAATTTAGGATGGTTTATTGTGGCAATTAAGCCTTTTCTATACTTAGTGGATGGTAGATATGTAGAAAATTAATTAAAAATATGAAATAATGGCAAACTTGTAATTATTGTAAAATTAAGTAGAAGAAAATGTAAAGAATGGTATCATCTGCTTCATTTTTTCTTTTATGTTGGCCTAACCTCCATTGAAGGACTAGGGGAAGCTTTGGTTTGAATTCATGTTTGCATGTAAGTGTTTATTGGTTAACTTTTCAGGAATTTTATGTTTTTGAGACCATTACAACTAGGTCCAACTACCTCGTACCTCCATTTTGGAAATTGTTAAATATTTTCGAATGTCCCATTGAGGAATTTAATGTGTTCTTGAAGTTTAATGGTGAATTATTATGCTTGGTGTTAAATAGAAATATTTTTTTAAAATATTTTGTATGATTTTAGATTTAGGGATTTAATTGAAAATAAATTAAAATACATATGGTTTTCTTGTGAAATTTTAGCATATATGGACTGTTTTGGATGTGGTTAAAATTTAGTTCTATGGGTTGTGCAACATCCCTTACCCGTATCCAACGCCGAGACAGGGTTTGAGGCATTACCAGACTTAAACGTAAACTATCATACAATGCCGAGCCATAAAATTTCATCCAAAATTAAAACTTTTCAATCACATGCAAATTGTCCCTTACAAAGGCCTACGAGGCCCAAAACATACGCTGGGGGTGGTTCAGGACTAAATGGAAAACTTTTAAAACTTCTACTACACGTAGAAAATTTTCATACTTTGGAGAGTCACACGCCCGTGTGGGTAAGCCGTGTGGCTTGGGACACACCTGTGTCCTCAGCCCGTATAACTTTCTGACTATGACGTCATCACAAAATATGGTCACACGTCTGTGTGCTTAGGCCGTGCGGCGAATTAAATTCTCAAAATTAAGTGCAGACTTCACACAGCCTAGGCACACGCCCATGTCCTGAGGCCATGTCCTCCACACGACTAAGACACACGGCCGGATCCTACGCCCTTAGGGCAGATCGTTTGTCACACACGGCCTAGACACATGCCCGCGTGTCTAACCGTGTGGACAATTTCTAGGCTATTTTCCAAGCCATTTGCGACCCTTAAACACTCACATACTTACTCTCACTTCATGGCATGTAACATGGCACATTAGAATACCCAAGCATACACATTCATGGTTAAATTATGACTTGGTAATATCCACACATCACCTATTCAATCTATAATGCTTTCATATGGCATTCCACACCAATTTCATATTTTTTTATCATCTTTACTAACCTATTTCCAAGTTACACACTTACATCACCTTTATTGTCATCCACATTAATTCATAATTCATACACCAAACATACATGCCATCCATCACACACTCAATAGTCATAACAACCATAACCACATTAAAGCCTAAGCACATTTGCATGCATGCACCAATAAATAGGGTTACAACCCAATAATCAATATGAGCCACCTCTCATGGCCATATACAAAATAATCATAATACCTTCATGAGCCAACACATTTGGCTAATCAATATGACATATAACAAAAAGACCAAGTCCATGCCATACTCAAAATGTTGAGACTAACTATACCCAAATATCCAGTTGATAGTGTGATCGAGCCTCCGACGTCCTTCTATTCCTGAGCTAGCTTAGCGGTACTATAAGGAAATGGAAAAGAGAGGGGAGTAAGCATAAAGCTTAGTAAGTTCACATGCAAATAAACAACAAAATAATCATATATATATATATATATATATGTATAAATACCAATAGCATAACATAGTTTACTTATATGTTATCGTAAATTCATAGGCTTAACTTACACAATTTCAATCTTACCAAAAGTCCATCAAATATCGAGTTTATTCATATAAATTTTTCATACATACCTGTACCAACTTGTAACACATTGTCACATTTGCTCATCATTGACTTACTTGTCGCATAATTCATTGATTTACCTGTTGAACACTTGGAATACTATCGAATACATGGAAGACTTGCACAAAGTACTTCATATATAGCTACATGCTACCTCATATCACATATCACACGTTGCCTCACTCTCAAGCTAATCACGGGCCTACTCACACTAGTTAACAGTCAAGACGTAACTACATGGGCTGCTCACACAAGTTGACAGGTACCCGCAACACATGCCGGGTTACCCAGCCACCGGTAGAACGTACAAGACCAGCACTCGGATTTACATAGTCACATATACACATAATCTCATGAGCTCATAATCACATAGTTCCTAGTGACATGTCACTTGTATCCTAAACTATTTCCTAAGGTTCAAACGGGATTTTCTCAACGTCTCATCTTAGTCGAACTCGTTCACAATGTCATTCTCATTGACCATGGTATCATTCATACACTCATTGTAACAATTAAACAGAGAAAGTCATACATTAATTAAGCATTAAAACATGATACAACATTGCATTATTTACACATGAACTTACGTCGGTACAAAATATGGACAATTAATTCGATTTAGTCCAAAATATTGTTCTTTCCTCGGTCTAGGTCCGGACTCCATTTTTCTTGATAATCAAGCTTGAAAAGTTGAAAAACCCTAGCTATGGTGACCCTTAGATTTTTAGCACAAGCAAGAAGAAGATGGACAAATTTTGCTCGATTTTTCCCTTTTTTTATTTTATTAACCAAATGACCAAAATGCCCTTTTTCATTAAACTTTCAAATTTTATCCATGCATGCCCATTTTTTTTCCATAAAAATAGAAATTGGGAAAATTACTATTTAAGGACCCCTAATTAATAATCCAAAGTTATTTCATACTAAAAGCTTCTAGAACACAAGTTTCACAACTTATTGAATTTAGTCCTTAAATTCAAATTAGGCATTTTAGGCATAAAATTTCTTCATGAAAATTTCACACAAACATGCAATCATATCATAGACCTCATAATAATCATAAAATATTTATTTCTATTTCAGATTTGTGGCCTCAAAACTACTGTTCTGACTAGGCCCTAATTCAAGATGTTATAGGTTGAGGATTTAATTGTAGAATTAAGCTTGATTCGGTTATAGGGATTAAATTCAAAAATGTGTAAAAGTTGGGGAAAATATAAAAATTTGTAAATAAGAATATATATGTAGTGAATTGAATAAGATATGAAATTAAGGTTAATAATTGAAATAAAATTATATTATAGATCAAGAACAAGTTGATAATCGAGGAAAAGGGAATGTCGCGAAATATTCCCTGGACTTTTGCCATTACTGCAGTTTAGCCTTGGTAAGTTTGTTTGGTTTAGTTTAATACATTATTTAATGCATATTGAATGAAAAACTTGTTTGATGATTGGTTATTTAAATACTTGATATTAAATTAATGATAATTGAAATAGTGAATTGTTTGTGACACTGTTTAGCGATGATAATTCTTGAGCCAGATGAACGTAGGATAGAGTACGATTGGCATGCCAATAGGTTATAGTGTGTGCGATACGGGGTTGATTGGAGATGAGATGGTGATTCCTGACTTGTGATTTTACACTTAAGATATCGAAGTCTAACATTTGTTATGGACTATCGCGATATATTACAATGATTCTGGCGTGTTACCGGGGGCAGATGTATAACCTTCAGGCTTGGCACTAAGTGCCCAAGCATGTTTTCCAAGGGAAGTTAGCCTATGGGCTAGGCACTTGGAGCCGAGGTGTGTTATCAATTGGATTAGCTTGTTTGAGTGTTTGGCGTATTCCGAATGGATAACAATGTACTTATATCTGTACATCTTTCATCAGACAATGTTTATTGTGTTAATTGTCTTGTTATTGGATGGTTGAAAGAATATTCATGTATCTCCTAAAAACATTGTGGCTTGATAATGAATGATCTTGTACTTGTTTATGTATAAACTCACCTGTTATAGATTGTGGTTGACAGGAAACTATGACTTTTAATCTTGTTATTAAAATTGTTATGTTTAATTCGACTAGCTTTATTATTTTAATCGCCGAACTTACTAAGCTTTATAAAAGCTTACTCTTGTTATTTATTTTATTTCCTTGTAGATTATGTTTTGTGAAAATCTAGTGATCGGATTAACTCAAGGAAAATCACACTATCTAGTATATTATGGTAACTTTTGAGCACTTTACTTACGATTATATGGCATGTAATAGGTGATATATAAATAGTTGGGTTACTTGTTACTTGTGGGGTTGTTACATGTAAATGAGGTTTGTCATAGATGGATTCTTAGTTCAATTATATATACTTTTGATGATTGGTTTATAGGTGTTCATGAGTATGTGATATGGTTTTATTGTTATATACTAATAGTGAATGGTTATTCTACAGTGAAATTGACTTGAATGTTGAGCATAAGTAGTAAACTTATTATGTGTTTTTGTGTGATCATGAAATCTATGAAATGTAACTTGGTTGATTAATTGAATTATGATGTCAATGAGGACACATTGGTTAGGCACTTAAGATGGACGTTTTGACATGTTTGAGCTTGTTTAATCATGTTTTGAGTTAGTAGAATTGATGCTAATTAGGTTGTTTGTTGTCTAAGTAGGTTAAATATGGTAAACTTGAAATTGAAGGCACATTTTGGAGCACATGGCCTAGGACTTGAGCTGTCACATGATCGTGTGTCTTAATTGTTTCACTGTAGGTTGGTTTACACGGGCACAGAGAATTACATGGCCTGGTGACACGACTGTGTGACCCTGAGTTACACAGTCACAATTAGTTACACGACCTGGCGACACGACCATGTGACCTTATATTACACGGTCATAGTTAGTTACACGGTCAACATACACAGATGTGTGAAGAAGTCACACGGACATGTGTAGTAGCCACACGATCTGGGTTTCGTCACACGGCCTGGTCATACGGCTGTGTGACCCTTGTTTTCTAATTTTCCAAATTTTTCTATTTTGTTTCAAAATGACCCCTGATTATTTTCAAATTATATTTAGGGCCTTGTAAGCTCGATTTAAGGTTCATAAATGTATTTCCTACTTGATTTAAAGGAGTTATTGTAATATCTTGATTTTGGGCCTAGTCAGAATAGTGGTTTCGTGACCACAAAATCTGAGATAGAAATAATTATTTTATGATTATTTTAAGGTCTATGATATGATTGCATGATTGTGTGAAAATTTCGTGAAGAAATTTTATGCATAAAGTACTTAAATTGAAATTAGGGACTAAATCGAATAATTTGTAAAACTTGCATTCTAGAAGTTTCTAGTATGAAATTGTTTTGAAATATTAATTAGGAGGTCTTAAATAGAAATTTTACCAATTTCTAAGTCTATGGACAAAAATTGGACATGGATGGAATTTTTGGAAAGTTTAGTAGTAAGGGTATTTTGGTCATTTAGGGGTAAAATGAATTAAAATACAAAATTTAAAAGCCAATTTTGCTCATCTTCAACCCCATGGCCGAATATAGCAAGGCGAAACCATGGATAGGGTTTTTCAAGCTTCCAAGCTCGATTGTAAGTCCATTCTAGCCCCGTTTTTTCAAGTTCTTTACGTTTTTAGAGTCCCGGTAGCTCGATTAAGCTTATGCTAGCAATAATTTAACCTAGGGTTTATATTTGGAAAAATACCCATAGGTGAAATTTGTGTACTTTTATGTTTTATGATAGAATATGAGGTTTTAAATTATGTTAGACAACTTATGCTACTCGGTTTTAAGTGAAAACGAGCAAAAGGGCTTAATCGGTAAAAATACCTAATAGTCATAAGTACATGTTAGAGTGAGAATTTGATGTTGCCATAGAAGGGAAAAATGATCATCATGTCATAAAACATAAGAAAATAGACTGAAGTTTAATTTACGAGCTTTGGGGCAAAAGTGTAAATATGCAAAAGTTTAGGGGAAAAATTGTAATTTTTCAAAATATGAGTTTGGGTCAACTTGAATAATGTGAGTCCTAATTAGACTATATTTTAAATGATAGAGCAAGGAAAACTAAAATTCGGGCTAAAATGGGGAAAATACCAAGTTGTGGACGAAATGGTAAAAGTAGCCATTTTCGCATACGAGGTAAGTTCATATGTAAATGTTGGTAACAAAGTTATTATTTTAAATGTTTTAATGTTATTTAAATGATATGATAATTATTATGAAATATCATACTTGTGGCAATTGTTTGATAATATGTCAAATTATGTGATATACTTGAAAAATGTGAAATACTACCGAGTATCGGTATCGGTATTCTGTAGAAGATGGTTGAGACACATGATTGGGAAAAAGGTCCCATTGAACCTTAGGAATGGATTAGGATACAAGTGACATGTCACTAGGATGGTTGAGCATCCGAACTCGTTGAGTTGAGTTCGAGTTCACTTATGGATGCAAATGTCCGAACTTGTTGAGTTGAGTCCGAGTTCGTGAGATGTAACTAGGCATCCGAACTCGTTGAGTTGAGTCCGAGTTCACTCATGGATGCGAACGCCCGAGCTCGTTGAGTTGAGTTCGAGTTCGCTTATGGGCGGGTTACATAGTAGCTTGGCTACATATGTGGCACTTATGTGCAAACTTTCCATGTATCCGAATTATATTCTGATGTGTTCAACGGGTAAAGTTCTACTCAAATGGAGGAATACTCAAGATGAAAGGGACGTATTGGTAAGTTTTGTGAAATAGATACTTTAAACAGGTATGTACTTAACCCTCGGGTTGAAAACTCGATATAACAACAATATGGTAAGATGATAAATGAAAATATGATATGAATGTCTTGGTGATGATTATGCAAATGATGTTTTATGTTTGCTTATATGGTTATGTTACTTGCTATTTGCATGTGAACTTATTAAGCATTTATGCTTACTCCCTCCTTTTCATTCCTTGTAGTTTTGACAAGACAGCTCGGAAATCGGGAACGGTCGGAGGCTCGCTCACGCTATCCGTATACCATCTTGGCATAATGGCTTGTATATTTTGAGTATGGCATGTATAGCATTATAATCATTTTGTATATATGGTCTTATGATATGGTTATTGAGTGGTATGGAAATGCTTGGTAATGATTAGCCATTGGAATGGCTAATCATGATCATATTTGGTGTTATGTATGTCAAATTGCTAGCTAATCCATTGAAACCATGAAATAGGTAAAATTTACCATAAAATAGATTCAGACAGCAGTAGTGACGTGAATTTGAAAAATCACTAAAAATAGTAGAAATGGAATTAAATAATGAATAAGTTATGGAATCGAATCTTGATGAGTCTATTTTCATATGGAAGAAGCGAAACAAGTATATGAGCTATATTTTATGAGATGTTTAAATTTTTGTGAAACAGGGCCAGAACGATTTCTGGATCCCTTGTTCTGACTTTGGAAATTCACCATAAATTTTACAAAGATAATTAGAATTCATGCTTTATATGTACAGATTCCTTATTGAGTCTAGTTTTATTAGAGACAAATGAAATAGTCATTGAAGCTCTGTACAGGGAGATATCAGATTCGTAATACACAGAGGTCAGAGTAGTTGAACCCTAAAACAGGGGAGAATTTAACTAATAAAATGTACTAATTGGCCAGACCAAAAATTCTAGAAAAAATTAATAGGTATATATATGAGTCTAGTTTCAGGAAAAATTTACAGAATTGGATTTCGAGTTTCGGAACTCGAGATATGATTTTTAAAGCGACTGTGATGTAGTTAGCCGACTTTGTCCGAAATTTTAAAATGAATTGTATGATGTTTAAGTAATGAATTAAGTCCGTTAACACCTCGTGTTCGACTCCGGAAACGGTCTCGGGTACGGGGCATTAAATTTAGTTGTATCAGAGCAGGTTTAGTCGGTTCTTGGACTAACTTAGCATGTGTAAAAGTTTAGCTATACATGCCGCTTATCTGTGATAGTGTGATGTCTTCCGACGCGTATGAGTACAGTCTTATTTAGACAGGGTACTCTCCAACCGAGCTGCGTCGACCATGTTCAATGTTATGTGAAGATATTTGAGTAAAATTATGATTATGATAAGTATCGGTTCAGAAAAGTATGAATAAAGGTTTATGATACATATGTGATAAATATTCATATTTGCTTAATGCTCATATGATGTATTGTATGTGGCTTACTTGATAAGATGAACGGAATAAATAGAAAGTAGTAGAGGTATGAATAAAGATCATAATATTATGATACGAATGAAAATGTCCTTGTCTTGATTTAGACGTCGAATGTTGATGAATGTTAATGATATATAATTTTTATGAGATAAAGGATTATAATGAAATGAACTTATCTATGTTAAATTGTTGGACTAAATTATATGATTGTAATGATATGTACACGATGATGCACGAAATGAAAGTTGTGATTGTGATGCAAATATCTATGTTTGTTTGGCCTTATATGATGTCATGAGCATGAATTAAATTAATTAAATGAATGGATAAGTAAAGCTATATAGAAAACATAGAATGTATGCATAAGTATATTGTCTAAATGGGACAATAGGAAAATTGGTGTAAGCCAACATGAATGAATGACATGATTTTGATGATGTTACTATGATGATGGAAGTTGTGTCATATGTATATGTATAAGAAAGTCGAGTCAGAGGTCCTACAACCCTCCCCCCTTCAAGTGGTACTTATAATGGAATTTCATGAGATTTGTATTGAATAAGTTTCGGTTGAGAACCCAAAGAGTACAGTGATAGAATAATTATAAGTATGATTAGAGATTGAAAATGAGCTGATAAGTAAAGTCGAGCCGATAAAGTATCGGATTGACGTAAAGATTATTGGAGTTATACCTTTGTCCCAGTTAGAAAAGGAATTCTTCTTGGTAAACCGAATTACTCGGTGCAAGGTCGAGAAAAGTGTAAATCGAAATTTATTCAGAATTGGCCTTCTTTAGTGAATGGTTTAATATGAAATTTGTGTGGCAGAACTAGTTGGGGAAATGATAATTGAAATGTGAACTATCCGAGTGTGACAGTTATGGACTGGATGATTTAGCGATCTCTTTTGAGATGTTCTATGTGTTTACTGTTCTCAAAAATATTCTATGGCTATTGATCTTCTGAAGAAATTCTTGTTATATGGGAATGTCTTCTAATTCTGGTGTTGGATGAAAGCATTGGTAGTCTAACTGGTTTATAATTTATATTGCTCTATTTCATCGGGTATTCTATTTCATTTAAATCGATAAGAATTGATGAGAGAATACATATGATATTATGATTCTGTTTCTTCTACTTGATGCTTCATTTGATATATATGTATGGGAAGATATATTGATCTTGTTATATTTGATTTCAGTGGGATTAAATGATGTTTTCTTCTGGACTTTCTTTCTTTGAAGAATTATCGGGGTATTCTATATTTTCTCTATGAGTTTGGTTTTCGATTCTCCGGCATAGTATCGTATCTTGGGTTTCTTTATTCTGGATTTCTTTATTCTGGATTTCTCTATCTTGGATTTCTTTATTCGGTTTCCTTGTTATCTTTGTTCCATAATTTGTCAATTATGACTCGTGTTCGAAGTGCGTTCTTCAGCTCATGATAATCATGTCAAATATGACTATACTTCTAATTTGATCTTGGTAATGTGGTGATTTTAGTATTGGGTTTTTTTTCTAATTTCTGTGTAAGGATTTGACATCAGTAAAGGCATAAGTGATAAAAGCGCGAGTTTCAGTTGGTATGGTGAATTATCTATTTGAAAGATTTCATGTGACAATTATTTCAGGATTATTTTTCCCAAGTCTGATAATAGAATTTCATTTTGTACGAATAAAAGAGTAAATAGTCTGAACGAGAAGTGTATATTTATTAGAAAGAGTTTGTTATTAGTTAAAGTCACTACGAATGCTAAGGTTTTCATCTTGTGAAAGCTAAAAGTTTATTACATGTTGACAGAGTTCGGATAGATGAGAATATTTGTAACACCCCTAACTCGTGACCGACGCCGGTGTCGGACACGAGGGGTTAACGAGACAAATCCTCTTAAAGTACCGACCAATTTGGCATTTCTGGACAGGCTGGAAAACTGCGTCACTGTCGCCTTAAAAATCATATCTCGAGTTCCAAAACTCGGAAACTGGTTTTGTAAATTTTCCCTGAATTTAGACTCATATACCCATCCATGGATTTATTTTTAGAATTTTTGGTTGGGCCAATTGGTACAGTTTATTGGTTAAAGTCACCCATGTTACAGGGATCGACTGCTCTGACCTCTGCGCGTTACAACTTGAATATCCTTCTGTACAGGGCTTTAATACTGGTGCCGTTTGTTTCTAATGAAACTAGACTCAAAATGGAATCTGTACATATAAGGCATGACTCCTAATTCTTTCTGGATAATTTATGGTAAATTTTCAAAGTCGCGACAGGGGACCCAGAAATCGTTCTGGCCCTGTCTCACGAGAACTTTAATATTTCCCAGTATACTGCTCATATGGTCATTTCGTTTCATCCATATAAAAATAGATTCATCAAGGTTCAGTTCCATAATTTACTCACTATTTAATTCTACTTCTACTATTTTTAGTGATTTTTCAATCTCATCTCACTGCTGCTGTCCGCAACAGTTACTGCAGTAGACTATGCCAATTTCATGAATTTTTCCTTGGCCTTAATCATCCATCATACATGACACAAATTATGGCCACCTTAACAAAATTTGAGTTTCTAAGACTCGTGGCTATAGGTTCTAGCATCCCACTCGACGACCACATAGGCCATTTTCACATGGCTTAAAGTTTACAACCCACAATTCGACAAAATATAATAGCCTATACATGCCAAATGTTCTTCAACAACAAAAAAAACAATACCACAAGATTTGCAACACTAGCCTCAGGTGTTCAGCATGCTCAGTTTCATCTCTCGAATAGACCAAAATGTCATCGATAAATACAACTACGAACCGATCCAAGTATGGCCTGAAAATTCTATTCATTAAATCCATAAACACCGTGAGGGCATTAGTGAGCCCAAACGGCATCACCAAGAATTAAGTAGTGACCGTACCTCGTTCTAAAAGCGGTTTTGGGTATGTCCGATTCTCGGACCCTCAATTGATAGTACCCGACCTCAAATCTATCTTTGAAAACACCGAGGCTCCCTTTAATTGATCAAACAAATCGTCAATTCGTGGCAATGGATATTTATTCTTTATCGTCACTTTATTGAGTTGACGATAGTCGATGCACAACCTCATGGTTCCGTCCTTCTTCTTCACAAACAATACAAAGCGCCCCATGGAGAAAAACTTCGGTCGGCGAAACCTCTATCCGTCAATTCTTGCAATTGAACCTTCAATTCCTTTAATTCCGTTAATGCCATACGATACGGGGCTATTGAAATCGGCATAGTACCGGTACAACCGATGCGAATTCCACTTCTCGAACCGGTGGCAATCCGGTAACTCCTCGGGAAAAACATCCGAATACTCACAAACCACTGGTACCGATTCGAGTTTCCTTTCCGTCCCTTTACTTCCAAACACATACGCAAGGTATGTTTCACACCCTTTTCACATACCTCCGGCGGTCATAGAAGATATTATCATTGGCGCTCCTTTTAAATCGATGAGACTCGACTCGGACTACCTCATTATTTGCACTCCTCAAATCAATGGTTTTCCTTTGCAGTCCACCTTTGCATCATGTACGGTCAGCCAATCCATACCAAGAATAACATCGAATTCATTAAATGGTAGAAGCATCGGATCGGCCGGAAAGCGAGTTCTCGAATTGTTAGGGGCATCTCTTGCACACTTTATCAACGAGCACGTATTGACCCAAAGGGTTTGACACTCGAATTATGAACTCGAGAGACTCAACGGTAGAGTCTTCTTTGGATGCTAAGGTTTCACATACATATGAGTGAGTAGAGCCGGGGTCAATCAATGCAATCACAATAGTATCAAAGAGAGTAAAAGTACCAGTGATAACGTCAGGGGAGGATGCCTCCTCTCGTGCGCGGATGGCATATGCTCTAGCAGAGTGCGGGTCTCGGATCGGACAGCAGTATTAGAGGCTCCTCTCTGATTACCACCCCTACCTCCAGAGATTCTCGGGGGCCTACCTCCAGCCGTCGTTCCACTAGGTCTTGCACCTTGCGTCTTATTCCTCTCATCTAGCTCCGTGCAATCTCTAATGAAGTGGTCCTTCGAACCGCATCCATAACAGGCCCTATTAACAGACTTACCCCAACATTCACCTAGGTGTCGTCTTCCACATTGGGGCATTCAGGTCTCTCTTGACGATTATTGCCCACACTAGCTCTTGAAGTAGCTCGGGAGTCAAATCAATGGTCGGGCTCTAATGGAAATTCCCTGATCGTCCTCGACTTACTGGTGTCCTCCCTAAACCTCTTTACAGCCGAGAACGGAGCTTTACTCGTCGATCTTTTACGGTAATCTCTTGCTTCAAATTCAGCCTTCTTCTTCTCCTTCCCAAGTTCTTCCGCCTTGCAGGCTCGTTCGACTAGTGTCACGAACTCCTTTATCTCCAAAATTCCCACTAGTAACTTTAACTCTTCATTCAATCCTTCTTCAAATCTTTTGCACATCGCAACCTCATCAGCCACACACTCCGAGCATACCGACTAAGTCTTACGAACTCATGTTCATATTCAGATACGGTCATCCAACCTTGCTTGAGTTCCAAGAATTCCTTACGCTTCTGATCGATGAACCGTTGACTAATGTATTTCTTTCGAAATTCGGATTGGAAGAAATCCCAAGTAACTCGTTCATTTGGGACTATGGAAATTAAAGTCCTCCACCAATAGTAAGCTGAGTCTCACAACAAGGATATAGCACACTTAAGACATTCGTCGGGTGTGCATGACAGTTCATCTAACACTCTAATGGTGTTATCGAGCCAGAACTCGGCCTTTTCGGCATCATCAGTAACTATGGCCTTGAACTCCTCGGCCCCACGCTTCCTAATCAAGTCCACAGGTGGTTTACTCAGCCTCACAGGATCAGTAACTGGAGGCATTGCGGGCTCTTGGGGTGGAGTATTTAAATTCGGGAATGGTTGGACAGCCGGGTTGGTTCGGGCATATTGCGCGACCCACTCATTCATCATGGTGAAGAAGGCTTGTTTCGCCCCTTCATTTTGATTATTCGCGGATGACTGAGGCTCAACGGGCGGTGTCCCTTGCGCAGGAGCAGCCGCTACACTTTCAACGTCATCCGCCAAGGGTCTCTCTACCCCGGGTTCCATTGCTAATCAAAACAAAAATTCCAACCGTCAGAAGTCATCACATTATTAAGCGCTAACAATTTGGCATGTATAGCTAGACTCACACGCGCTATGGTAGTCCTAGAACTGACTAAACCATAGCTCTGATACCAATAAAATTGTAACACCCCTAACTCGTGACCGACGCCGGTGTCGGACACGAGGGGTTAACGAGACAAATCCTCTTAAAGTACCGACCAATTTGGCATTTCTGGACAGGCTGGAAAACTGCGTCACCGTCGCCTTAAAAATCATATCTCGAGTTCCAAAACTCGGAAACTGGTTTCGTAAATTTTCCCTGAATTTAGACTCATATACCCATCCATGGATTTATTTTTAGAATTTTTTGTTAGGCCAATTGGTACAGTTTATTAGTTAAAGTCACCAATGTTACAGGGATCGACTGCTCTGACCTCCGCGCGTTTCAACTTGAATATCTTTCTGTACAGAGCTTTAATACTGGTGCCGTTTGTTTCTAATGAAAATAGACTCAAAATGGAATCTGTACATATAAGGCATGACTCCTAATTCTTTCTGGATAATTTATGGTAAATTTTCAAAGTCGCAACAGGGGACCCAGAAATCGTTCTGGCCCTGTCTCACGAGAACTTTAATATTTCCCAGTATACTGCTCATATGGTCATTTCGTTTCGTCCATATAAAATAGATTCATCAAGGTTCAGTTCCATAATTTACTCACTATTTAATTCTACTTCTACTATTTTTAGTGATTTTTCAATCTCATCTCACTGCTGCTGTCCGCAACAGTTACTGCAGTAGACTATGCCAATTTCATGAATTTTTCCTTGGCCTTAATCATCCATCATACATGACACAAATTATGGCCACCTTAACAAAATTTGAGTTTCTAAGACTCGTGGCTATAGGTTCTAGCATCCCACTCGGCGACCACATAGGCCATTTTCACATGGCTTAAAGTTTACAACCCACAATTCGACAAAATATAATAGCCTATACATGCCAAATGTTCTTCAACAACAAAAAAACAATACCACAAGATTTCAGCGGTGTGATGACTTCAACGACGGTTCCGAGCATAACAATACGAGTCCAAGAGACCTAAAATGGGTGACAAGAAAACACCGAGTGAGTTTACAACTCAGAAGTCATAAGCATTCGTCAATCCGATAAAGTTACTACTACATGTACAACAAATGAGGCTAGGTACTCGTCCATATCGAATCTATACCATAATACCTCGGACCTTTCGGTCCAATCTCGTACCAATTCATACATCCACATTTCATATTCTACACAACAAGATAATCAAGCATTTTTACACATTAACTCAATTTCCAGCACAACCATACAATTTCAATCATCACATAGATTTAAGGCTTACCAAATTCAACCCCGAGCATGAACATATTTTCTATTCGTCAAGAGCTCGAGGTACTTACCCGATCCGCTGTCCGGGATTAGCTCGATAATGTCGCACACTCAGTGCCAATTGTAATGCAAGAACATATAGTGAATCCGCACACTTAGTGCTATATGTATTCAACTCGCACACTTAGTGCTATATAATCAAACTCGCACACTTAGTGCTGTACAATTTTAAACACGCACACTTAGTGCCAATCTTGTCACCGTGTCCATTTATACCCGCACACTTAGTGCCGAGACCAATACCTTATGTATTTTGCTGCCTTTATACATTCAACAATGGCATCATTCCATACACATACATTTCCATTTACACACCAACTCATTTAAACACATTTGCATATATATATTGATCATTTAAATCAACACCAAATATACGCTTAATGACTTACCTTGTGTTGGGTAAAACAGTCCAAGTCGGCTACTCGATGACCTTCGTCTTTCCCTTGCTTTATTCTCCTTCTTTAACTCCTTGAGCTTAATCAATAAATCAACTAGTTTAACCCTCTTGCTAAACATTCATAATTCAATTACACATGCATATGTATGTTTGTATATTCGCAACCATCCTCACTTATTACCCATTTGGTCAACAATCTAAGCCAAGATAAGGCTTCAATATGGTTGCCTCTAACCGAATACATGCACACCAATCTACTTCCTTTGGCGAATATGCATGTCTATGTGGAGGCTAATTTTACATAATACTACACAAAAAAAACAGCATACATTTTCCTAATTAACGCATTACATATTGTAGTTCTATACACATCTCTCATTTATTTCATACTTGAAACAACATCACAAGCAAATAGACACCTTAAAATAGTATACATGTCATACCAATTCATCATGTGCAAACATATATTCATGTAGGTGCAATGGCGAATTCTCAAGTGGCTTATATCCAAATATACACACATATCCAAAGCTTAAATCTTACTTACCATGCAACATGCATGAATCATACTTATGGATACAACATGGCGAATACCACAACACCATACCATTTCAATTTGGTCATGGTTAAACAAAGAACTTAGTATCTCATTCAAAATGCTAAAAGAAAATCTAAGAATCCTCAATCTACCATCACATGAATCATTATCAAGCTTGATATTTAGCATGCAATGGCATTAACACCATATTCACTTTGGCGAATTTCATTCCCATGACATAACAAAGATTTGAACCATGGGCTAACAAGAACATCAAGCTAGCAACTAAAATATACATGAATCTCATGGCAAAACATCAAACTTACCTTAATCTAGGTACAAGTATGGCCAAACCTCCTCCTAAACCTCTTCCAAACCAACATGAAACAAGAATTCCTTCCTTCCTCCTTAGAATTTTCAGCCCAAAGGAAATGAAAATGATGAACAAAAATTCTTCTTTCTTTCTCCACACTCACGGCAACAAGGGCATCCAAGCTCATCTTTCTCTTTTTTTTTCATTTTTTATGCTTATTTTTATTATAATACTTTCTACATAACTCACTAGCCAAACATGTTGGAAACATGTTTTCCTTGCCCATCATGCCCACCTTGGCCGCCACTATAGTCAAATTTGGGGAATTTGACATGCAAGGACAACATTTCCTAGTGTGCATCAATAGACCACTTCCACATTTGCCTATCTCAATTCTAAATTTTCTCACACAAGTCCTTTCTAGTGAAATTCACCTTTATAACACTAAATCAATCATCATAAAATGTCATACATGAGCACACACATATTATAGGCATCAAAATAAATTTTAATTATTTTTATGCCTCGGTTTTGTGGTCCCGAAACCACATTCCGACTAGGGTCAATTTTGGTGTTACAACTCTCCCCACTTAAGAAATTTTCATCCCGAAAATCTTACCGGTAAATAGGTTTGGATATCGTTCTTTCATAGAGTTCTCGGTCTCCCAAGTAGCTTCTTCTATCCGTGCTTGAGCCATAACACTTTCACTAGCGGAACCCGCTTGTTCGCATAACTCTTTCACTTCTCGTGATAGGATCGAATCGGTTCTTCCTCATAACTCATATTAGCTTGAATTTCAATTTCGATGGACTAATCACGTGCGATGGATCGGATCTATAGCGTCGAAGCATCGAAACATGGAAGGCGTTGTGAATCCTTTCAAGTTCGGGGCAAAATCAAGCGATCTGTGATTGGACCGACTCGTTCAGATATTTCATATGGCCCGATGAACCTCGGGCTCAATTTTCCTTACGGCCAAATCTAAGCACCTTCTTCCAAGGTGAAACTTTGAGAAAGACCTTGTCTCCAACACGATATTCAATATCTTTTCTTTTCAAATCCGCATACGACTTTTGGCGATCCGAAGCGACTTTCAAACTTTCACGAATTACTCGAACTCTTTGCTCGGCATCCTTAACCAAATCAACCTCAAGAATTTACCTTCACTAAGTTCAGTCCAGAATAATGGGTACGGCATTTACGATCGTATAAAGCCTCGTAAAGGCGCCATCTTAATACTTGATTGAAAGCTATTGTTGTAGCGAATTCAATCAAAGGCGATACTGTTCCATGAACCACTAAACTCAAGGATACAACATCTCAACATATCCTCGAGTATTTGAATTATCCGTTCGGATTGACCATCGGTTTGGGGTGAAAAGCGGTCTTGAAATGCAACTTGGTACCCAAAGCTTCTTGCAACTTTTTCCAAAATCGCGAGGTAAATCTCGGATCTCTATCCGACACGATAGAAATAGGCACCCGTGTAATCTCACAATCGAAAGCGTACAATTCCGCTAATTTGTCCATTGAAAAATCCGTGCGTCACGGGGACAAAGTGGGCCGACTTAGTCAATCGATCTACCACGACCCAAACCGCATCCTTCTTACTTGCGACAATGGCGGTCCGGATACAAAGTCCATTGTGACTCGATCCCATTTCCACTCGGGTATCGTGATTGGCTGAAGTAATCCTGAAGGCACCTGATGTTCCGCTTTCACTTGTTGACATATTAGACATCTCGAAACAAAGTCGAAGATGTCTCGCTTCATACCATGCCACCAAAACCGACGTTTCAATTCATTGTACATCTTCGTACTCCCCGGGTGGATTGCCATTCGGCTACAATGGGCTTCATTCAGAATTATCGAAATGAGTTCCGTATTCTTTGGGACACACAGACGGCTTTTGAACCTCAAACAATCGTCATCGTTGATTTGAAACTCCGAGTCCTTGTTCGGAACACATGCAGCCCGTTTTGCAACCAACTCGTCGTCGACTTTCTGAGCTTCTCGAATTTGGTGTGTCAATAATGGTTTGGCTTTCAATTCAGCCACTAACACCTTTGTCGGATTGGACGAGACAAGTGCACATTCATCGCTCGTAAAGTGAATAACGATTTACGACTCAAGGCATCCATAACCACATTCGCCTTTCCGGGTGATAGTCAATGATCACTCATAATCCTTTAATGACTCGAGCCAACGTCTTTGTCGCAGATTTAAGTCTCTTTGGGTCATCAAATATTTGAGACTTTTGTGATCCGAGTATACATGGCACCTTTCACCAAATAAGTAATGTCGCCAAATCTTTAAGGCGAATAGGATGGCGGCCAATTCGAGATCATGAGTCGGATAATTTTTCTCATGTGGCTTTAATTGCCTCGACGCATAGGCCACAACTCGACCTTCTTGCATTAATACGCAACCTAACCCAAGTAGAGATGCGTCACTATAAATGACAAACTCTTTGCCCGATTCGGGTTGCACTAGAATTGGAGCTTCAGTCAAATAAGCTTTCAGTTGATCGAAACTTTTCTGACATTTCTCCGTCCATTCGAACTTAACATCCTTTTGGAGTAGCTTCGTCATTGGCGTGGCTATCGTCGAGAAACCTTTTACAAATCGTCGGTAATAACAAGCAAGCCCCAAAAAGCTCCTAACCGGTAACATTCCTTGGTGGTTTCCAATCGACTATGGCGAATTTTGTTCGGGTCCACCACGACACCGTCACGGACACCACGTGCCCCAAAAAGCTAACCTCTTTCAACCAAAATTCACATTCTTGAACTTTGCATATAAGCGCTTATCTCGTAAGATTTGCAACACTAGCCTCGGTGTTCAAACATGCTCGGTTTCATCTCTCGAATAGACCAAAATGTCATCGATAAATACAACTACGAACCGATCCAAGTATGGCACGAAAATTCTATTCATTAAATCCATAAACACCGAGGGCATTAGTGAGCCCAAACAGCATCACCAAGAATTACGTAGTGACCGTACCTCGTTCTAAAAGCGGTTTTGGGTATGTCCGATTCTCGGACCCTCAACCGATAGTACCCGACCTCAAATCTATCTTTGAAAACACCGAGGCTCCCTTTAATTGATCAAACAAATCGTCAATTCGTGGCAATGGATATTTATTCTTTATCGTCACTTTATTGAGTTGACGATAGTCGATGCACAACCTCATGGTTCCGTCCTTCTTCTTCACAAACAATACAAAGCGCCCCATGGAGAAAAACTCGGTCGAGCGAAACCTCTATCCGTCAATTCTTGCAATTGAACCTTCAATTCCTTTAATTCCGTTAATGCCATACGACACGGGGCTATTGAAATCGGCATAGTACGGTACAACCGATGCGAATTCCACTTCTCGAACCGGTGGCAATCCTCAGTAACTCCTCGGGAAAACATCGAATACTCACAAACCACTTTGGTACCGATTCGAGTTTCCTTTCCGTCCCTTTACTTCCAAACACATACGCAAGGTATGTTTCACACCCTTTTTCACATACCTCCGGCGGTCATAGAAGATATTATCATTTGGCGCTCCTTTTAAATCGATGAGACTCGACTCGGACTACCTCATTATTTGCACTCCTCAAATCAATGGTTTTCCTTTTGCGATCCACCACCTTGCATCATGTACGGTCACCAATCCATACCAAGAATAACATCGAATTCATTAAATGGTAGAAGCATCGGATCGGTAGGAAAGCAGATTCTCGAATTGTTAGGGGCATCTCTTGCACACTTTATCAACGAGCACGTATTGACCCAAAGGGTTTGACACTGAATTACGAACTCGGTAGACTCAACAGTGTAGAGTCTTCTTGGATGCTAAGGTTTCACATACATATGAGTGAGTAGAGCGGGGTCAATCAATGCAATCACAATAGTATCAAAGAGAGTAAAAGTACCGGTGATAACGTCGGGGAGGATGCCTCCTCTCGTCTTGCGGATGGCATATGCTCTAGCAGAGTACGGGTCTCGGATCGGACAGTAGTATTAGAGGCTCCTCTCGATTACCACCCCTACCTCCAGAGATTCTCGGGGCCTACCTCCACCGTCGTTCCACTAGGTCTTGCACCTTGCGTCTTATTCCTCTCATCTAGCTCGTGCAATCTCTAATGAAGTGGTCCTTGAACCGCATCCATAAAGGCCCTATTAACAGACTTACCCCAATATTCACCTAGGTGTCGTCTTCCACATTGGGGCATTCAGGTCTCTCTTGACGATTATTGCCCACACTAGCTACTGAAGTAGCTCGGGAGTCCGTCAATGGTGGGGCTCTAATGGAAATTCCGCGATCGTCCTCGACTTTCTGGTGTCCTCCTAAACCTCTTTACAGCCGAGAAGCGGAGCTTTACTCGTCGATCTTTTACGGTAATCTCTTGCTTCAAATTCAGCCTTCTTCTTCTCCTTCCCAAGTTCTTACGCCTTGCAGCTCGTTCGACTAGTGTCACGAACTCCTTTGTCTCCAAAATTCCCACTAGTAACTTTAACTCTTCATTCAATCCTTCTTCAAATCTTTTGCACATCGCAACCTCATCAGCCACACACTCCCGAGCATACCGACTAAGTCTTACGAACTCATGTTCGTATTCAGATCTGATCATCCGGCCTTGCTTGAGTTCCAAGAATTCCTTACGCTTCGATCGATGAACCATTGACTAATGTATTTCTTTCGAAATTGATTTGGAAGAAATCCCAAGTAACTCGTTCATTTGGGACTATGAAAATTAAAGTCCTCCACCAATAGTAAGTGAGTCTCATAACAAGGATATAGCACACTTAAGACATTCGTCGGTGTGCATGACGATTCATCTAACACTCTAATGGTGTTATCGAGCGAACTTCGGCCTTTTCGGCATCATCGGTAACTATGGCCTTGAACTCCTCGGCCCCACGCTTCCTAATCAAGTCCACGGTGGTTTACTCAGCCTCAGGATCGATGAATCGGAGGCATTGTGGGCTCTTGGGTGGAGTATTTAAATTCGAGAATGGTTGGACAGCCGGGTTGGTTCGGGCATATTCGCGACCCACTCATTCATCATGGTGAAGAAGGCTTGTTTCGCCCTTCATTTTGATTATTCGCGGATGGCTGAGGCTCAGCAGGCGGTGTCCCTTGCGCAGGAGCAGCCGCTACACTTTCAACATCATCCGCCAAGGGTCTCTCTACCGGGTTCCATTGCTAATCAAAACAAAAATTCCAACCATCGAAGTCATCACATTATTAAGCGCTAACAATTTGGCATGTATAGCTAGACTCACACGCGCTATGGTAGTCCTAGAACCGACTAAACCATAGCTATGATACCAATAAAATTGTAACACCCCTAACTCGTGACCGGACGCCGATTGCCGGACACGAGGGGTTAACAGACAAATCCTCTTAAAGTACCGACCAATTTGGCATTTCTGGACAGGCTGGAAAACTGCGTCACCTTCGCCTTAAAAATCATATCTCGAGTTCCAAAACTCGGAAACTGGTTTCGTAAATTTTCCCTGAATTTAGACTCATATACCCATCCATGGATTTATTTTTAGAATTTTTTGTTGGGCCAATTGGTACAGTTTATTAGTTAAAGTCACCCATGTTACAGGGATCGACTGGTCTGACCTCCGCGCGTTACAACTTGAATATCTTTCTGTACAGGGCTTTAATACTGGTGCCGTTTATTTATAATGAAACTAGACTCAAAATGGAATCTGTACATATAAGGCATGACTCCTAATTCTTTCTGGATAATTTATGGTAAATTTTCAAAGTCGCGACAGGGGACCCAGAAATCGTTCTGGCCCTGTCTCACGAGAACTTTAATATTTCCCAGTATACTGCTCATATGGTCATTTCGTTTCGTCCATATAAAATAGATTCATCAAGGTTCAGTTCCATAATTTACTCACTATTTAATTCTACTTCTACTATTTTTAGTGATTTTTCAATCTCATCTCACTGCTGCTGTCCGCAACAGTTACTGCAGTAGACTATGCCAATTTCATGAATTTTTCCTTGGCCTTAATCATCCATCATACATGACACAAATTATGGCCACCTTAACAAAATTTGAGTTTCTAAGACTCGTGGCTATAGGTTCTAGCATCCCACTCGACGACCACATAGGCCATTTTCACATGGCTTAAAGTTTACAACCCACAATTCGACAAAATATAATAGCCTATACATGCCAAATGTTCTTTAACAACAAAAAAAACAATACCACAAGATTTCAGCAGGTGTGATGACTTCAACGACGGTTCCGAGCACGCAACAATACGAGTCCAAGAGACCTAAAATGGGTGACAAGAAAACACCGAGTGAGTTTACAACTCAGTAAGTCATAAGCATTCGTCAATCCACTGATAAAGTTACTACTACATGTACAACAAATGAGGCTAGGTACTCGTCCATATCGAATCTATACCATAATACCTCGGACCTTTCGGTCCAATCTCGTACCAATTCATACATCCACATTTCATATTCTACACAACAAGATAATCGAAGCATTTTTACACATTAACTCAATTTCCAGCACAACCATACAATTTCAATCATCACATAGATTTAAGGCTTACCAAATTCAACCCCGAGCATGAACATATTTTCTATTCGTCAAGAGCTCGAGGTACTTACCCAATCCGCTGTCCGGGATTAGCTCGATAATGTCGCACACTCAGTGCCAATTGTAATGCAAGAACATATAGTGAATCCGCACACTTAGTGCTATATGTATTCAACTCGCACACTTAGTGCTATATAATCAAACTCGCACACTTAGTGCTGTACAATTTTAAACCCGCACACTTAGTGCCAATCTTGTCACCGTGTCCATTTATACCCGCACACTTAGTGCCGAGACCAATACCTTATGTATTTTGCTGCCTTTATACATTCAACAATGGCATCATTCCATACACATACATTTCCATTTACACACCAACTCATTTAAACACATTTGCATATATATATTGATCATTTAAATCAACACCAAATATACGCAATGACTTACCTTGTGTTGGGTAAAACAGTCCAAGTCGGCTACTCGATGACCTTCGTCTTTCCCTTGCTTGATTCTCCTTCTTTAACTCCTTGAGCTTAATCAATAAATCAACTAGTTTAACCCTCTTGCTAAACATTCATAATTCAATTACACATGCATATGTATGTTTGTATATTAAACAACCATCCTCACTTATTACCCATTTGGTCAACAATCTAAGCTAAGATAAGGCTTCAATATGGTTGCCTCTAACCGAATACATGCACACCAATCTACTTCCTTTGGCGAATATGCATGTCTATGTGGAGGCTAATTTTACACTTAATACTACACAAAAAAACAGCATACATTTTCCTAATTAACATTACATATTGTAGTTCTATACACATCTCTCATTTATTTCATAACAAAACAACATCACAAGCAAATAGACACCTTAAAATAGTATACATGTCATACCAATTCATCATGTGCAAACATATATTCATGTAGGTGCAATGGCGAATTCTCAAGTGGCTTATATCCAAATATACACACATATCCAAAGCTTAAATTTTACTTACCATGCAACATGCATGAATCATACTTATGGATACAACATGGCCGAATACCACAACACCATACCGTTTCAATTTGGTCATGGTTAAACAAAGAACTTAGTATCTCATTCAAAAATGCTAAAAGAAAATCTAAGAATCCTCAATCTACCATCACATGAATCATTATCAAGCTTGATATTTAGCATGCAATGGCATTAACACCATATTCACTTTGGCGAATTTCATTCCCATGACATAACAAAGATTTGAACCATGGGCTAACAAGAACATCAAGCTAGCAACTAAAATATACATGAATCTCATGGCCAAACATCAAACTTACCTTAATCTAGGTACAAGTATGGCCAAACCTCCTCCTAAACCTCTTCCAAACCAACATGAAACAAGAATTCCTTCCTTCCTCCTTAGAATTTTCAGCCCAAAGGAAATGAAAATGATGAACAAAATTCTTCTTTCTTTCTCCACACTCACGGCAACAAGGGCATCCAAGCTCATCTTTCTCTTTTTTTTTCATTTTTTATGCTTATTTTTATTATAATACTTCCTACATAACTCACTAGCCAAACATGTTGGAAACATGTTTTCCTTGCCCATCATGCCCACCTTGGCGGCCACTATAGTCAAATTTGGGGAATTTGACATGCAAGGACAACATTTCCTAGTGTGCATCAATAGACCACTTCCACATTTGCCTATCTCAATTCTAAATTTTCTCACACAAGTCCTTTCTAGTGAAATTCACCTTTATAACACTAAATCAATCATCATAAAATGTCATACATGAGCACACACATATTATAGGCATCAAAATAAATTTTAATTATTTTTATGCCTCGGTTTTAATGGTCCCGAAACCACATTCCGACTAGGGTCAATTTTGGGCTGTTACAATATTGGTAACCGAAGTGTCTGAACTAGACTAGTCTACATTGAGTAAAGACTTCCTGACTTTCAGTAATGTACTGTTGTATGAATTGTGATGTGTTTCAAGACAGTGAGGTAATGTGATAGTTTAGAGCATCCGATGTTACATAAAATCGGAGTTGTTAAAGGGTTAAAAGCGAGCATTGGGATCTATCAAAATTATCCTTGTCAGTGTTGATATTGGGATGGAAATGAGAAGGATTATTCTTGAGGCTATATCAGAATTATTTCTATGGCGGAAAGAGGAAAATGTGATGTATCCTATTGTTAAATGTTTGGCGATATCTATAAATCATATATGTATTGAATGAATTCCTACTCATCAGATTCATGGAATTTTAGGTCTCTTTGATTGTTGGATTTCTTGGAATTCCGGTATCCATTAAATCAAGTTGAGATCCGGGTTTTATGTCATGATATCATGGGAAGCGAGAAGGGTTGAAAATTTAAGAACAGTTGAGAGTTGAGGCGTAAGCTTTCAGATCATATGAGAAATTAAAGAGATGTATTGGAGGTGCAGTCTAAGTGAAAGTTCTTTGGCACGAATATGAGATTAAAAGTGAAGACCACTTTTACGGTAAGATTTTGGGACGAAAATCCTAAAGGGGGAGAGTTGTAATATCGATTTTGAGCCTAGTCGAATAGTGGTTTCATGACCACAAAATCCGAGATAGAAATAATTATTTTATGATTAGTTTAAGGTCTATGATATGATTGCATGATTGTGTGAAAATTTCGTGAAGAAATTTTATGCATAAAGTACTGAAATTGAAATTAGGGACTAAATCGAATAAGTTGCAAAACTTGCATTCTAGAAGTTTCTAGTATGAAATTGTTTTGAAATATTAATTAGGAGGTCTTAAATAGAAATTTTACCAATTTCTAAGTCTATGGACAAAAATTGGACATGGATGGAATTTTTGGAAAGTTTTGTAGTAAGGGCATTTTGGTCATTTTGGGGTAAAATAAATTAAAATACAAAATTTTAAAAGCCAATTTTGCTCATCTTCAACCCCATGTCAGAATATAGCAAGGAGAAACCATGGCTAGGGTTTTTCAAGCTTCCAAGCTCGATTGTAAGTCCATTCTAGCCCCGTTTTTCAAGTTCTTTACGTTTTTTGAGTCCCGGTAGCTCGATTAAGCTTATGCTAGCAATAATTTAACCTAAGGTTTATATTTGGAAAAATACCCATAGGTGAAATTTGTGTATTTTTATGTTTTATGATAGAATATGAGGTTTTAAATTATGTTAGACAACTTGTGCTACTCGGTTTTAAGTGAAAATGAGCAAAAGGGCTTAATCGGTAAAAATACCTAATAGTCATAAGTACATGTTAGAGTGAGAATTTGATGTTGCCATAGAAGGGAAAAATGATCAGCATGTCATAAAACATAAGAAAATAGGCTGAAGTTTAATTTACGAGCTTTGAGGCAAAAGTGTAAATATGCAAAAGTTTAGGGGAAAAATTGTAATTTTTCCAAAATATGATTTTGGGTCAACTTGAATAATGTGAGTCCTAATTAGACTATATTTTAAATGATAGAGCAAGGAAAACTAAAATTCGGGCTAAAATGGGGAAAATACCAAGTTGTGGACGAAATGGTAAAAGTAGCCATTTTCGCATACGAGGTAAGTTTATACGTAAATGTTGGTAACATAGTTATTATTTTAAATGTTTTAATGTTATTGAAATTATATGATAATTATTATGAAATATCATACTTGTGACAATTGTTTGATAATATGTCAAATTATGTGATATACTTGGAAAATGTGAAATACTACCGAGTATCGGTATCGGCATTCCGTAGAAGATGGTTGAGACACATGATTGGGAAAAAGGTCCCGTTGAACCTTAGGAATGGATTAGGATACAAGTGACATGTCACTAGGATGGTTGAGCATCCGAACTCGTTGAGTTGAGTTCGAGTTCACTTATGGATGCAAATGTCCGAACTCGTTGAGTTGAGTCCGAGTTCGTGAGATGTAACAATGTAACACCCCGAACCCGAGACCATCGCCGGTGTCGGACACGAGGGGTTAACAAGCCAAATCCACATATTTCACCCACCAATTTGACATTTCCAGACAGGCTGGAAATCTGCGTTACTGTCACCTTAAAATCATATCTCGAGTTTCAAAACTGGAAACTGATTCCGTAAATTTTCCTGAATTTAGACTCATATATCCATCCATGGATTTATTTCTAGAATTTTTGGTCTGGCCAATTGGTACAGTTTATTAGTTAAAGTCACCCATGTTACAGGGATCGACTGCTCTGACCTTCGCGCGTTACAACTTTAATATATCTCTGTACAGGGCTTTAATACTGGTGCCGTTTGTTTCTAATGAAACTAGACTCAAAATGGAATCTGTACATATAAGGCATGACTCCTAATTATTTCTGGATAATTTATAATAAATTTTTAAAGTTGCGACAGGGGACCCAGAAACCGTTCTGGCCCTATCTCACAATAGCTTTAATATCTCTTAACATGTAACTCCTATGACCGTTTAGTTTCTTCCACATGAAAGTAGACTCATTAAGGTTAATTTTTATAATTTATTCATTATTTAATACCATTCCTACAAATTTTGGTGATTTTTCAAAACCACACCACTGCTGCTGCCAGCATCTATTTTCAAAGTAACCATTACCTATTTCATGATTTCCACGATTCAAATGGCCCTTTTTGCACACATAGCACAAAGTGTGATTATGATTAACCATTCCAATGGCTAATCCTTTCAAACAATTTCATACCCCATAATGATTATCATACAAACTATTATAGAATCATACTAAAAACGTATATAAGCCATTTTCGCATGGCTATCCAAGCTTACACAAAACCGAAAGGTACATGACCTTCAACATTAGGGTAGTCCTATACATGCCATTTCAAAGTTCAACCAAAATTATACCAAAATGGAGGCTTTGATAGTGTAGATGACTTCGACTTTAATGATCCCGAATCTGCTTGCTACCGAGCAAAATCTATAAAACAGAGAGCCAAAGCAGCGGAGTAAGCATTTTTATGCTTAGTAAGTCTCAAGCAATAAAATCAGCTTTAACGAAGCATTACATTCACATAGCCAAATGAATCATTTCATTAATACACATTCACATAATCATACTTACTTCACCATCCCAACTCTTATGTTCATACACAAATAACGGCTTCGTTAAGGCCGATAACTCGTTCCATCATAGGAGCGAATATTCATACGCTCTTACTCCTAGCGCGCAAAGCACACACAACACATACCTTGTTATTGGGAAGTTTCACAAGTGCATTAGCTGAAAATTTTCCAGCAAGCTTATAATTTTCAAATCACATACCTTTGAGTTTAACCGGATATAGCTACTCGTTCAAATGCCTTGGGACATAGCCGGTTATGGTAACCGCACAAAGGCCTTGGGACTTAACCCGATTTCACAATTTGCACAAATGCCTTGGTCTTAGCCGGATGTAGTCACTAGCACAATTGCCTTGGTCTTAACCGGATGTAATTACCAGCATAAATGTCTTGGGACTTAGCCGGATATCATTCAATTGCTCATGCACACATATACATCAATAATCATTTCCCATTCATATTTCATTTTTCGTTACTAAGGCTCAAACACAAACATATCACTAGCATAATCGCCTTGAACTTAGCCCCGGGTATCATTCAAATACTCATACACACATAAATCAATAGTCATTACACATCAATTTTCATTTCACATAATTCGAGTAGGGTCATTTCTTGAGGACTTACCTCGGATGTTGTCGAACGGCTTTGACGGCTATTCGATCACTTTTTCCTTCCCCTTATCCAATTGTGGCCCTCTAAGCTCTTGAGCTAATTCAAACAAATTCAATTTATTAAAGTCTCGCTTGCTAGCCTTGGCCGAATACACATATCATTGATTCAACATCACATAACTAAGCACTTTAGTCAATTTTCTTTAATTACGCACACATTCGGCCTTAGCTCACAATAAGGTAGCCGATTACCTAAGTCAAGAATAGGCATCATTAAGCTTGCCTCTAACCGAATGCATGCACAATAATTCCCCTCATGTGGCCGATTATGCTTAGTCATTCTTGCATAAAATCAAAAATAAATTGCAAGATTTTCACATCATATGTGTACTAGGCCGAATGTACATGCAAATTTCACAACATTCTTCAACAAACTTCTTCTTTAAACAACATATTCATCACTTTCTTCATAATCAAAATATCATGTGCAATCATATATACACATATAAGTGCAAGGCCGAATTTCAAGGTGTCCATAGCCATCCAAAACACAAATTTTAACTAACATGCAAGAAGCATGAACCATGCTCATGAATGCATCATGGCCGAATACATCACAATCATGCCCCTTTCAACTTCAATCATGGTTAAACAAAAAAAAACTCAATGTCTTACTTAAAATTGGTACAAAGAAGTTTCAAGAGTAGTCAATCCATCATTGCATGCATCATTAGCAAGCTTCACATTTAGCATGCAATGGCTTTAACACAATAACAACTTTGGCCAAATGCCATTTCCATGGCATAACAAGGATTTGAACCATGGCTAACATGCACATCAAGTTAGCAACCAAAACATGCATGAAACTCCTAACACAACCTCATACATACCTTAATCTTGATGCAAATTTAGCCAAATCTCCTTCTAGATCTCTTCTAAACCAAGCATGAAGCAAAAATCCTATCTCCTCCCTTAGTATTTTCGGCCAAAAGGAAAGAACAAGGATGAACAATTTTTTCTTGTTTTTCTTTCACTTGCAGCAATGGGGAAAGGATGAGCTATTTTTTGATTTTTTGTTTCTCATCCAACATCATTAATTATTTTATCATTTAATTCATCATGCATTAACAAAACATGTTTCAACATGTTTTCTTTGCCCATAAACCATGTCATGGCCGGCCACTAGCTTGTTTTGGGGAAATTTGACATGCAAGTCCATAGTTTTGTATGCATGCTTTAATTAGTCATCACACATTTCCCTATCATACTTTCAAAGTTCACTACTAAGTCCCTTCTAGTGAAATTCACCTTTATAACACTAAATCAATCATCAAAATGTCACACATGAGCACACATATTATAGGCATCAAAATAAATTTTAAATTATTTTTATGCCTCGGTTTCAATGGTCCCGAAACCACATCCCGACTAGGGTCAATTTTGGCTGTCACAACTCTCCCCACTTAAGAAATTTTGTCCCGAAAATCTTACGGTAAATAGGATTGGGTATCGCTCTTTCATAGAGTTCTCGGTTTCCCAAGTAGCTTCTTCTATCCGTGTTTGAGCCATAACACTTTCACTAGCGGAACCCGCTTGTTTTAGCATCTCTTTCACTTCACGTGCGGGATACGAATCGGTTCTTCCTCATAACTCATATTGGCTTGAATTTCAACTTCGATGGATCAATCACGTGCGATGGATCGGATCTATAGCGTCGAAGCATTGAAACATGGAAGGCGTTGTGAATCTTTTCGAGTTCAGGGGCAAAATCAAGCGATACGCATGGCCCGGGCCAACTCGTTCGGAGATTTCAATGCGCCCAATGAATCTCGGGCTCAACTTGCCCTTACGGTAGAATGAGTATCTTTTCCACGGCGAAACTTTAAGAAACACTTTATCTCCCACGATACTCAATGTCCTTTCGTTTCAAATCGCGTCGACTTCTAACGATCGGAGGCTATTTTCGACTTTCACGGATTACTTTTACTTTCATTCAGCATCTTTAATCAAATCCACTCGAAAATTTTGTTTTCACCGAGCTCGGTCCAAAACAATGGTGTACGGCATTTACGCCCGTACAAAGCCTCGTAAGCGCCATCTTAATACTTGATTGAAAACTATTATTGTAGCGAATTCAATCAAAGGTAGGTACCGTTCCATGAACCACCGAACTCGAGGATGCAACATCTCAACATATCCTCAAGTATCTGAATTATCCGCTCGGATTGACCATCGGTTTGGGGGTGAAAGGCGGTGCTGAAATGCAACTTGGTACCCAAAGCTTCTTGCAATTTCTTCCAAAATCGCGAGGTGAACCTCGGATCTCTATCCGACACAACAGAAATTGGTACCCCGTGTAATCTCACAATCTGAGAAACGTACAATTCAGCTAGTTTATCCAATGAAAATCCGTGCACACAGGGATAAAGTGAGCCGACTTAGTCAATCTATCAACAACAACCCAAATCGCATCCTTCTTACTTGCTGACAATGGCAGTCCGGACACAAAGTCCATTGTGACTCGATCCCATTTCCACTCGGGTATCGTGATCGGCTGAAGTAATCCTGAAGGCACTTGATGTTCCGCTTTCACTTGTTGACATATTAAACATCTCGAAACAAAGTCGGAGATGTCTCGTTTCATACCATGCCACCAAAACCGACGTTTCAAATCGTTGTACATCTTCGTACTCCCCGGGTGGATTGCCATTCGGCTACAATGGGCTTCGTTCAGAATTATCGAAATAAGTTCCGAATTCCTTGAAACACACAGACGACTTCTGAACCTCAAACAATCGTCATCATCGATCTGAAACTCCGATTCCTTGTTCGGAACACACTCGACCCATTTTGCAACCAACTCATCGTCGACCTTCTGAGCTTCACAAATTTGATGTATCAATAATGGTTTGGCTTTCAATTCAGCTACTAACACGTTGTCGGATCGAGCGGACAAGTGCACATTCATCGCTCAGAAGCGAATAATGATTTACGACTCAAGGCATCCGCAACCACATTCGCCTTTCGGGTGATAGTCAATGACCAGCTCATAATCCTTTAATGACTTGAGCCAACATCTTTGTCGCATGATTTAAGTCTCTTTGGGTCATCAAATATTTGAGACTTTTGTGATCCGAGTACACATGGCACCTCTCACCAAATAAGTAATGTCGCCAAATCTTCAAGGCGAATACGATGGCGACCAATTCGAGATCATGGGTCGGATAATTTTCTCGTGTGGCTTTAATTGCCTCGACGCGCAGGCCACAACTCGACCTTCTTGCATCAATCGTAACCTAACCCAAGTAGGAAGGCGTCACTATAGATGACAAACTCTTTGCCGATTCGGGTTGCACTAGAATTGGGGCTTCGATCAAATAAGTTTTCAGTTGGTGAAACTTTTCGACATTTCTCCGTCCATTCGAACTTAACATCCTTTTGGAGTAACCGTCATCGGCGTGGCTATCATTGAGAAACCTTTACAAATCGTCGGTAATAAGCAAGGCCCAAAAAGCTCGAGCGTCATTAATATTTCTGGAGGCTTCCAATTAAGTATGGCTGAAATTTTATTCGGTCGACTCGAATACCGTCACGAGATACCACATGACCCAAGAAGCTAACCTCTCTTAACGTAACTCACACTTGCTTTGAACTTAGCATATAATTGCTTATCCCGTAAAATTTGCAACACTAACCTCGGTGTTCAGCATGTTCGGTCTCATTTCTTGAATAGACCAAGATGTCATCAATGAACACGACTACGAATCGATCCAAATATGGTCCGAAGATCCGATTCATTAAATCCATAAATACCGCAGGGCATTAGTAAGCCCAAAGCGGCATCACTAGGAACTCATAGTGACCATATCTCGATTCAAGGCGGTCTTGGGTGCGTCCGAATCTCGAATTCGCAATTGATAATAGCCCGATCTCAAATCTATTTTCGAGAACACCGAGGCTCCCTTCAGTTGATCGAACAAGTCATCGATACGTGGTAGCGGATATTTGTTCTTTATCGTCGCTTTATTAAGGCGACGATAGTCGATCTACTGACCTCATGGTTCCATCCTTCTTTTCACAAACAACACCGGCGCACCCCAAGGCAAAAACTCGGCGAGCAAAACCTCTATCCACCAATTCTTGCAACTAAGCTTTCAACTCCTTTAATTCCGTTGGTGCCATACGATACGGAGCTATCGAAATTGGAGTGGTACCGGTACCAATTCGATGCCAAATTCTATTTCCGAGCAGTGGTAAACCGGCAATTCTTGAGGAAAACATCCGGGTATTCACAAACCACCGCAGCGATTCGGGTTTCTTTTCTGATTCCTTGTCATCGAGCACATATGCAAGGTACGCTTCGCACCCTTTTCTTACATATTTCCGGGCCAACATTGTTGATATTACAGCTGGTAACCCCTTTAAGTCCGTAGACTCAACCCGAATTATCTCGTTATTCGCGCACCTCAAATCGATAGTCTTGCTTTTGCAATTTACAACCGCATCGTGCATGGTCAACCAATCCAAACCAAGAATAACGTCGAATTCATCGAACGGCAAAAGCATCAAGTCTGCCGGAAAACAAGAACCTCGGAACACTAGGGGACTTTTCTTGCACACTTTGTTGACAAGCACGTAATGACCCAAGGGTTTGACACCGAATTACAAACTCGAGAGACTCAATAGGCAAAGTCTTCTTGGATGCTAAGGTTTCACATATATAAGAATGAGTAGAACCGGGGTCAATCAAAGCAATCACATTAGTATTGAAAAGAGTGAAAGTACCGGTAATGACATCCGGTGAGGCGGCATCCTCGCGTCTGGCGTATGGCATAAGTCCTAGCAGAGCACGAGCCTCGGATCGATGGTAGCATCTCTAGATCCTCTCGACCGCCACTAACATTGCCCACATTTCTAGGTGGCCTACCTCGGCGATGGTAGCACCGGGTTTCCACTTTGACTTACATTTTGTTCAAGCAACCTCGGGCAATCCTTCATAAGGTGGTCGGCCGACCCACACTTATAGCAGGAGCGATCACGGAACCAACACTCCCCAAATGCCATTTGCCACAATGCGAGACACTCCGCCTCTCTCGCGATCATTTCCACCATGTGGCGATCAAGTGACTCGTGTGGTCACAGGGTCGATCGCGTCCTCGTCTAGAAAAGCCAGCGCCTCTAGACCGGCTCACATCATCTCGAAATCTCTTGATGCTGTTGAAGAGACTTTCCGAGGACCTTTTCGAATTCTCCGGTTCCCACATCAACTTTTGTTTCTCCTTTCTAAGCTCTTGACTTTACAAGCTCGCTCAACAAGTACTACGAACTCTCGTATTTCGAGAATGGCAACGAACATCCTTATATCATCATTCAGCCCATCCTCAAGCGTTTACACATAATAGCCGGACGAAATGCATTCTCGCGCGTCCGGCTAAGCCTCACAAATTTTCGTTCGTGAGTCGTAATGGCGACATAGAACCTTGCTTAAGATCAAGAAATTCCCTTCGCTTTTGGTCGATGAATCTCGGTGATATACTTTTTTGAACTCGGTTTGAAAGAATTCCCAAGTCACTTGCTCTCTAGGCACCACGTAAGTCGAGTACTCCACCAATAATAGTCGAATCGCGTAGCAAGGAGATGGTACACTTTAAGCACTCATCGGTGTACAAGATAGCTCATCGAGCACCCGGATAGTGTTATCCAACCAAAATTCAGCTTGCTCGGCATCGTCGCTATCCGTAGCCTTGAATTCAGGTGGCCCCATGTTTACGAATTCTGTCATTGGGGCTTACTTGACCTTATTTGGTCGATTCTGGGAGGTATTGTAGGTCTTGGGTTGCATTAGTCGGGAATGGAGGTTGTGGAAGCAGTAGTGTTAGTTCGAATGTATTGGTTGAACCAATCATTCATCACACTATAAAAGGCTTGCCTAGCCTCATCATTCGGATTGCTGGCCATAGGTTGAGAGTCCTTGGCGCTGTCCCTGCGGGAGCAGCGCCACACTCTCCACATCATCAGCTATTGCTCGATTGGGATCGGGATCCATTGCTATAAACAAACACAAATTCAAATTGTCAGAAATCTCCACACTATCAATTTATCACTTAATGGCATGTATAGCTAGACCCCAAACATATTACGGTAGTCCTAGAATCGACTAAACCGTGGCTCGATACCAATAAAATTGTAACACCCGAACCCGAGACCATCATGGGTTATCGGACACGAGGGTTAACAAGCCAAATCCACATATTTCACCCACCAATTTGACATTTCCAGACAGGCTGGAAATCTGCATCACTGTCACCTTAAAAATCATATCTCGAGTTTCAAAACTCAGAAACTGATTCCGTAAATTTTCCCTGAATTTAGACTCATATATCCATCCATGGATTTATTTCTAGAATTTTTGGTCTGGCCAATTGGTACAGTTTATTAGTTAAAGTCACCCATGTTACAGGGATCGACTGCTCTGACCTTCGCGCGTTACAACTTTAATATCTCTCTGTACAGGGCTTTAATACTGGTGTCGTTTGTTTCTAATGAAACTAGACTCAAAATGGAATCTGTACATATAAGGCATGACTCCTAATTCTTTCTGGATAATTTATAATAAATTTTTAAAGTTGCGACAGGGGACCCAGAAACCGTTCTGGCCCTATCTCACAATAGCTTTAATATCTCTTAACATGTAACTCCTATGACCGTTTCGTTTCTTCCACATGAAAGTAGACTCATTAAGGTTTATTTTCATAATTTATTCATTATTTAATACCATTCCTACAAATTTTGGTGATTTTTCAAAACCACACCACTGCTGCTGCCAGCATCTGTTTTCAAAGTAACCATTACCTATTTCATGATTTCCACGATTCAAATGGCCCTTTTTGCACACATAGCACAAAGTGTGATTATGATTAACCATTCCAATGGCTAATCCTTTCAAACAATTTCATACCCCATAATGATTATCATACAAACTATTATAGAATCATACTAAAAACGTATATAAGCCATTTTCGCATGGCTATCCAAGCTTACACAAAACCGAAAGGTACATGACCTTCAACATTAGGGTAGTCCTATACATGCCATTTCAAAGTTCAACCAAAATTATACCAAAATGGAGGCTTTGATAGTGTAGATGACTTCGACTTTAATGATCCCGAATCCGCTTGCTACCGAGCAAAATCTATAAAGCAGAGAGCCAAAGCAACGGAGTAAGCATTTTTATGCTTAGTAAGTCTCAAGCAATAAAATCAGCTTTAACCAAGCATTACATTCACATAGCCAAATGAATCATTTCATTAATACACATTCACATAATCATACTTACTTCACCATCCCAACTCTTATGTTCATACACAAATAACGGCTTCGTTAAGGCCGATAACTCGTTCCATCATAGGAGCGAATATTCATACGCTCTTACTCCTAGCGCGCAAAGCACACACAACACATACCTTGTTATTGGGAAGTTTCACAAGTGCATTAGCTGAAAATTTTCCAGCAAGCTTATAATTTTCAAATCACATACCTTCGAGTTTAACAGGATATAGCTACTCGTTCAAACGCCTTGGGACATAGCCAGGTTATGGTAACCCGCACAAAGGCCTTCGGGACTTAACCCGGATTTCACAATTTGCACAAATGCCTTGGTCTTAGCCGGATGTAGTCACTAGCACAATTGCCTTGGTCTTAACCAGATGTAATTACCAGCATAAATGTCTTGAGACTTAGCCCAGATATCATTCAATTGCTCATGCACACATATACATCAATAATCATTTCCCATTCATATTTCATTTTCGTTACTAAGGCTCAAACACAAACATATCACTAGCATAATCGCCTTCGGAACTTAGCCCGGGTATCATTCAAATACTCATACACACATAAATCAATAGTCATTACACATCAATTTTTCATTTCACATAATTCGAGTAGGGTCATTTCTTGAGGACTTACCTCGGATGTTGTCGAACGGCTTTGACGGCTATTCGATCACTTTTTCCTTCCCTTTATCCAATTGTGGCCCTCTAAGCTCTTGAGCTAATTCAAACAAATTCAATTTATTAAAGTCTCGCTTGCTAGCCTTGGCCGAATACACATATCATTGATTCAACATCACATAACTAAGCACTTTAGTCAATTTTCTTTAATTACGCACACATTCGGCCTTAGCTCACAATAAGGTAGCCGATTACCTAAGTCAAGAATAGGCATCATTAAGCTTGCCTCTAACTGAATGCATGCACAATAATTCCCCTCATGTGGCCGATTATGCTTAGTCATTCTTGCATAAAATCAAAATAAATTGCAAGATTTTCACATCATATGTGTACTAGGCGAATGTACATGCAAATTTCACAACATTCTTCAACAAACTTCTTCTTTAAACAACATATTCATCACTTTCTTCATAATCAAAATATCATGTGCAATCATATATACACATATAAGTGCAAGGTCAATTTCAAGGTGTCCATAGCCATCCAAAACACAAATTTTAACTAACATGCAAGAAGCATGAACCATGCTCATGAATGCATCATGGCCGAATACATCACAATCATGCCCCTTTCAACTTCAATCATGGTTAAACAAAAAAACTCAATGTCTTACTTAAAATTGGTACAAAGAAGTTTCAAGAGTAGTCAATCCATCATTGCATGCATCATTAGCAAGCTTCACATTTAGCATGCAATAGCTTTAACACAATAACAACTTTGGCCAAATGCCATTTCCATGGCATAACAAGGATTTGAACCATGGCTAACATGCACATCAAGTTAGCAACCAAAACATGCATGAAACTCCTAACACAACCTCATACATACCTTAATCTTGATGCAAATTTAGCCAAATCTCCTTCTAGATCTCTTCTAAACCAAGCATGAAGCAAAATCCTATCTCCTCCCTTAGTATTTTCGGCCAAAAGGAAAGAACAAGGATGAACAATTTTTTCTTGTTTTTCTTTCACTTGCACAGCAATGGGGAAAGGATGAGCTATTTTTTGATTTTTTGTTTCTCATCCAACATCATTAATTATTTTATCATTTAATTCATCATGCATTAACAAAACATGTTTCAACATGTTTTCTTTGCCCATAAACCATGTCATGGCCGGCCACTAGCTTGTTTTGGGGAAATTTGACATGCAAGTCCATAGTTTTGCATGCATGCTTTAATTAGTCATCACACATTTCCCTATCGTACTTTCAAAGTTCACTACTAAGTCCCTTCTAGTGAAATTCACCTTTATAACACTAAATCAATCATCAAAAATGTCACACATGAGCACACACATATTATAGGCATCAAAATAAATTTTAAATTATTTTTATACCTCGGTTTTGTGGTCCCGAAACCACATCCCGACTAGGGTCAATTTTGGGCTGTCACAAACTAGGCATCCGAACTCGTTGAGTTGAGTCCGAGTTCACTCATGGATGCGAACGCCCGAGCTCGTTGAGTTGAGTCCGAGTTCGCTTATGGGCGGGTTACATAGTAGCTTGGCTACATATGTGGCACTTATGTGCAAACTTTCCATGTATCCGAATTATATTCCGATGTGTTCAACGGATAAAGTTCTACTCAAATGGAGGAATACTCAAGATGAAAGGGACGTATTGGTAAGTGTTGTGAAATGGATACTTTGAACAGGTATGTACTTAACCCTCGGGTTGAAAACTCGATATAACAACAATATGTTAAGATGATAAATGAAAATGTGATATGAATGTCTTGGTGATGATTATGCAAATGATGTTTTATGTTTGCTTATATGGTTATGTTACTTGCTATTTGCATGTGAACTTATTAAGCATTTATGCTTACTCCCTCCTTTTCATTCCTTGTAGTTTTGACAAGCTAGCTCGGAAATCGGAAACGGTCGGAGGCTCGCTCACACTATCCGTATACCATCTTGGCATAATGGCTTGTATATTTTGAGTATGGCATGTATAGCATTATAATCATTTTGTATATATGGTCTTATGATATGGTTATTGAGTGGTATGGAAATGCTTGGTAATGATTAGCCATTGGAATGGCTAATCATGATCATATTTGGTGTTATGTATGTCAAATTGCTAGCTAATCCATTGAAACCATGAAATAGGTAAAATTTACCATAAAATAGATTCAGACAGCAGTAGTGACGTGAATTTGAAAAATCACTAGAAATAGTAGAAATAGAATTAAATAATGAATAAGTTATGGAATCGAATCTTGATGAGTCTATTTTCATATGGAAGAAGCGAAACAGGTATATGAGCTATATTTTATGAGATGTTTAAATTTTTGTGAAACAGGACCAGAGCGATTTCTGGATCCCCTATTCCGATTTTGGAAATTCATCATAAATTTTACAAAGATAATTAGAAGTCATGATTTATATGTACAGATTCCTTATTGAGTCTAGTTTTATTAGAGACAAACGGCATAGTCATTGAAGCTCTGTACAGGGAGATATCTGATTCGTAATACACAGAGGTCAGAGTAGTCAAATCCTGAAACAGGGGAGACTTTAACTAATAAAATGTACTAATTGGCCCTACCAAAAATTCTAGAAAAAAATTAGTAGATAGATATATGAGTCTAGTTTCAGAAAAAAATTACAGAATTGGATTTCGAGTTTCGGAACTCGAGATATGATTTTTAAAGCGACTGTGATGCAGTTAGCCAGCTTGTCTGGAAATTTTAAAATGAATTGTATGAGCTGTTTAAGTAATGAATTAAGTCCGTTAACACCTCGTGTTCGACTCCGGAAACGGTCTCGGGTACGGGGCGTTACAGTTATTGAATGATATTAGACAATTTTTGTAATTATTTCAATTTGAATTGAAATGTTTTGAATTGTACTGTAATACTCTGTAATCCTAATTCGGTGACGGAAATGAGTTAGGAGTGTTACACTTGTTCTTAATTATGTGTACTTAATTTTTTGTTTGATATTTCTAGATTATTTATTCATGTTTGATGTGCTTAAATTAGAGGAGGAATAGACCATATTTAAAAGTAGGTCTTGCATAATTGAGTGGAGTTGCATACAATCCTAGAAATAGGACGACATAAATCTACCAGATTAGAGTCAAACCTAATAAGGGAATCCATAGTTCGAATTAATATGATAATGGGGTTTTAATTAGAAAGAAATTTCAATTACTCATGTCGAAACCATTCCTTTTTTCAAAATTTAAAATTTTATAAAAAACGGGTAATCGACTTTTTGAAAATAAACATGGAGTCGCCACCGATCTTTTTGTTTTAGTGTTATCGGATCACCTAAGAATTTGGTTATTTTAATAAAAAAAATTTGGTTTACTAAAACAACGATCCCGGTCTACGAAAATATGAGAAAACGGGCTCGAGAGTCGGTTACGTATGAGGAAGGATTAGCACCCTCACTACGCCCAAAATTGGTACCAAATCGATTAGATACTGTCCTTATGTCTAAAATGTTTTTGAAATGTGGTTCTTTTTTAATAACCTTTGAGTAACCCGAGTTGGTTGCCAAAATCTTCTTGTTTCGACGCCCGAAAGTTTATAATTTGAAAATTACAAAAGGATGCCCAACTATTTGGTCCAACGAAAAAACGAAACCCAGCACAGTAGGGTACAATTCCTCGAATTTCCAAACATTGAACACTGCATTGCCTTAGAAAATACGAGTGAATTTCTGAAGAGATATTCGATTATTTTGATCAAACGGGAAATTCCAACCCAGCACGATAGGGCACTATTCCCCGAATTGCCAAACATCGAACATTTCTTTTGTTTTAGAGGGTTTTCTTAAAAACATGAGTGAAAACCTAAAGGAGTATGCGATTGTTTTGAACAAACGAGAAATCACAACCCAGCACGATAGAGCATGATTCTCGAATTGTCAAACACCGAGTATTGCCTTCATTTTAAAGGATTTTTAGAAGACCTGAGTGAAATTTTGAAGGGATACTTGATTATTTTGAGCAAACGCGAAATTGCAACCTCGCACGTTAAGACGCAATTCCGCGAATTGCCAAATATCAAATCTTGCCTTCGTTTTAAAGAATTTTTAAATAAAACTAGCTTAAAACGTATTAATGCATTTTGAAATGAGCCGAATTTACATTTCAAAAATGAAGTGGAAAACGATGATACAGGGGAATATGTGTACGCATAAACTACGACAATGGAAGAGTGGAGGTAACAATTTATTTAACCAACTGACAAACCTTTACAACTAAGTACAACTAGCTTGGAAATATAGCTCAATCTCAATCATGCATGGAGAATAATTAGCATGGTAATATAAAACAATGAACAGATAAATAATGCAACGATAACATGCATGACATAATGTAATATGACTACTACTAAATACACAAAACAAAATGCAAATCGAAGAAATAACATGGTATAAAACTATTTTAAAGTAATGACAAATAAATGGACACATAAAATGTTGGTTGACAAATTTGCATATAAATGACTAGGGATAGATATATAATTTTTCTTGAAATAGACATCATGAAGTGAAAGTTTAAATCAAATCACATATAAAATCGTAAACACAAATTCCTTTAAAAGTTGACAAAGTTTATGACAATTCAAATAACATATATATGGTACGAAAGAATAACAAGGATATATGACAAGACATAATACAAAAATGGATTTATAAAACGTATGCACATGTAAATCTATTGAGGAAAAAAACATGAGATTAATAATAAGATATATATAAAATTTGAGTTAGTCTAAAAATTATACATGTCCTTATATCAAAACATTTAGAATAATAGACTATATAAACACCAAAACCATATAATGTAAAGATATACTAAAAATAATAATAATTTTATAACTACAAAAAAATGAAGTTTCCAAAATTATTTCATATATACATAAAGAAAATACTTGATAAATCACAAAGTAAAAGGTGTTTTAAAATAAAAAAATCTATTAAAGTAATAAGTGTATTAATATATATACAAATTTAAAAGTGAGTACATGTAAATTCATATAAAAATGATAATATGTATAGGTTTAATAATGTATGTAAATCAAATATATATATTATTATAGGTAAGTATAAAATAATTTATATGGAACGTATATACAAAACACATTATCTTAGCAAAAATATACATTAAAATACATGGGTCTAATAATATATAGATCAAATATAGATAACGATAAAATATTTATAATAATAAATTAAAAGATATGTTATGTAAGATTATATAATAAAAGACGAGAATAAATTTAAAAGAAACTATATCGTAAAATAATATAAAATTAATAATATACATAGAATAAAATAATTTTACTATAAAGTATGTATATATATATATATATGTATAATAGCGTATAAAAAACATTACAATAGTGGTTTTAAAATGAAATAAAATTATTAAAATAATTTATAAAATAAAAAAAGGACAAATTATAAAGGGAATGAACGATTAAAATAAAAGGGGTCTAATTAAAATACAATTAAGATGAATGGGCTAATTTATAAATAAAGTAATCAAAAAGGGGACCAAAGTGCGAAGCACACAAATGCCTAGGGACTCAAACTGGAATTAATCCAGGCCCTAAAACGTTGAGCACAAGCGCGGACTGAAATACAAACGCCCGCAAATTATGGGTAAAATTTAAAAAGAAAAAAATGCGAATATTAACTAATTTGAAAACGGGGTAAAACGGGGAGGACTGATACTGAAAATAAACCCTCACCGAAAAAACACGCGGGTCATCGGGGCAGCAAACCGGATTGGGTCGGGTCTCTTACCAAACGACGTCGTTTTTGAGCCACTGGAGCAGGCTCGAAATGACGTTGTATTTGGTCCTTTAAAAGGGCTAAAGTTGAATCAGTTAGCCGAACCCTAGCCCCCATTTTACTTCCCTTTCTCCTGACCCTAGCACTCCCCCTTAAGCACCAATCAGTGTCTATCAGCAGAGACGAACAGCCTCGGGCTTCAACGGACGACTATTTCGGCCGTGGGATCCTTTCTAAACTCAGATTTCAACAAAGTCGATAGAACCCCTGGTACTTTAGCAAGGTAAGGCTTCGTCTTCCCTTTTTCTTTTATTGCTTTCGAAATAAAATAAAAAAATTAAAAAAAATACAAAGCAAGAGAATAACCACAAAAAGAAAGCCCGGAGATTTAGATCAAAAAAATCACCTTCCGATATTGGTTGCTTTTTTTGTATTGCCTATTGTGTATTCATGAAATATGCGTTCGTAACCTTTACAAAGATTAAAAGCTTGGCTTTTATAGCCGAAAAGTAATCAAAAGAAAAAAAAATACAATCAATTTCCTATTGGCTGCCATTCTCGCTGCTATTTTTTTTTTGTTTCCTTTCGCAGGTACAGGTGCGTGGTGTGTGTACGAGGGCCGAGCTAGCGTACGGAGGCTTGACGTGGTTGCTGGAAGCATTGTACGGCGTCTGGAGGCTACAGGGGTTGCAACGCAAATGAGGGAGGGGTGACCTAGGGTTGCTGAGGTCTTTTAGGCCATTTGTGCCTCATAACTTTGGATAAATGGGCTAGGGTATTAGTGTTGGGTTTTAATTGACTAATGGGCTGTGAACCATTGCATGTTTTTGGGCCCCGGACTGTTTATAACACTGGACATTTTAATTAATTGTTGGTTTTTTTCTTTATTTTGTATTTATTTTTTTGGGTTTCTAGTGGGCATTGGGCTTATTGGGCCTATTTTTGGGTGTATATGGTATTTGGGCATTGGGCCTATTGTATTTAGGACAGATTTGTAAATGGACATTTATTTAATTATTGGGTTTTTACTATTTGGTTTGAGGTTAATGGGCTGGGCAAATTTGGCCCACTACAACTCAACCTAAATTTAGTTGCTCTTGCTCTTGAAAGAGATATTAGCATAATTTAGGGATTTCTACAAATCAAGATACTAAGTAAATAAATTGCATAATTTAGATTGATAGTGACAAATGAAATCTAGGTGAATTCTTTCCTGGGTATTGTTTCGCTTCTTGGTTGTTAATCTTGTATTTTTCTAATTCGTTCCTTTTCGTGTTCATTAGTTAATTAATTTAGTTAGTTTTACTTTTCAATCAATCATTCGAATTATTCGGTTAAATAATAGAAAGATAGTAACTACTAGTATTTTCCTTAGTCAAATTTTTAGTTAGTTTACAATGCATCACGACTCGATCGCAGGGTCCAAGCAATAGGATGTCACATTCATTGTTAGAATTACTACGAATGCAAAACATTTAAATCGTAGCATAATTCAAGCAAACATAAACATTTCAGTTTATAAGGATGATATACAATCTTCCTTGGGACTTATACGAGCCTATGTAGCTTTAAAATGAATTTAAGATTGACAAATGACTATTTTGAAAGGAATCCAAAATACAAGGTCGATGTAGCGATGTGAGGGGGTTGCTCATCATGACATGACATACTAACTTGGCCTCGTTGCAGTGATAGGGTTCCTTATCACGTTGTAGCTTGGAGATCAAGCTCGTCATGATGCCCATCGATTTATGTTGTGATATGACATACTGACATGGAATTCATAACCTGTTGTGCATCTTAAGAAATTTCATCACCTTGCTGGTGTTACCCAAGCCATGGAATCTCTAAGCAAATCATTTGTCTACTTGGTTCCAAATTTAAGCCTAGGTGTTCTTCCATAAAACAATTTTTTCTGGGATTTGACAATGTACAACTTCCTCATAGAAATCTGTATTACCCTTCTCGACTTGTCTCTTTAAAGATAGTCACACACACACACACACTAATCAGTCAGTCAGTCAACTTTTACTAATGCACTTGCAATTGTCGTCGCCTCAATGCTTGGTCCTTACCCTAAGCCATTCATTCTACACTAAACCAAACTTATGATTTCCTTATTACACTAGTAACTATCTTCTTCCGACTTGGCCATTATATAGTCTCTTTCATAAGGAAGACCTAATTCTAACCACTTCTCCTACAATCCCCTATCTGACATTAGGTTGTTTACTAAACACCCTTTCCTTGCAGACTTGTACTTTACAATATTGTCCCATAAGATTCTTCCCCTCCATAACATTTTACTAAACACCCTTTCCTTGAAGACTTGTACTTTGTGTTTTGGGCGTTGAGGCTCTGGGACATGTGGAGAGATATTGGAATGTTGAGCTATGCTCCATTCACTGAGACATGTTGGTGTACCGGAGAGTGCTATAAAGTTGGCCTAAACGTTATGGGCGAATCTTGAAGATCACATTCGCCATGTTGGCGCAAAAAATCTTTTAACTATTTTCTCTTAATAATTAACATCTATTTAAAACATCATTTTGATTTGCTTTAAAGAAATTCAAGTATTGTTGAAATTGTTTATCTTTAAAAAAAATCTCAAGTATTGTTGGTTTACAAAAGACATCATATTTCAAGTAAATGTGGCAATGGAAAAATAACATAAGACATTCGTCATTTTGAAAACATATGTTTATTATAGCTTGTAAATTTTCAGTTTAATGAGTAGGTATTGTTGAGTTTTGAAAATGAAGTATTGAGTTTGAAAATACAATCGTTGAGTTGAGTTTGACATTATTATGAAAAATCCAGTTTAAAAAAATTCAAATCATGTGAAACAATCCAAAAACCAAAATCCAAAAGGAAGTCCCAAGCCATAATCCACAAACATAAAAACAAATCCCAAAATATCAAGTACCAAAATATAATAGTTTTCTGATAATTTTTTAGTCTAGCTCTGTAAGCTGGACCCATCCTAACATTGATTATTATCTGAAAAATCAAAAACGTAAAGGGGTAAGCTTTTTAAAGTCTAGTGTGGTTACAAATCATATCAATAGAAATTAATACAGAACATCACAATTTAATAGATCACATATATACATAAATATACAACCATAGAATCACATTTATCAGAATGCATAATGACGATATCAATGCAACATTTTTTCAGAAACAATGCAGATTCTTAGAAAACGAGTTCCTACCCATCTTCGCTACACACAATAATGAGTTCCCCAGAACTTATCCATCCAATAACACACCAATAATGTGGACAAGCCACTAGATGTTGTAGTCGAATTGCTAGAAAAAAATAATGTGGTCGAGCCACCAAATAATGTAGATATACTGCTAGATACAGAATATTGTGGTCAAACCACTAGAAATTGTAGATTATTAAACTGTCAGAATCTTCCTCCGTACAATATTATCCCAACTCCATGCATGTGATGTGGCATACAAAACATAGTTTCAGTAGGCATGCTTTACATGCGAACCAGATCTTAATATAATTTATCACAGTGGCATGTTTGATATGCGAATCAGAATAATAACATGCTTAACATGCGAATCATAATCAGAATAATAGCATGCTCAACATGCGAATTAAAATATCAATAAATCAATGTCATGTTTATTATACATGCATAACCAATATCGCCATATATCACAAATCATGAGTATTAGGAAAACATACAATATCACGTTTACCAGAAAAATCACATAGTCACATACAAACATCACAGATCTGAAGTTTCGAATCACTTACTTGGAATCCTCATTTTTATCAGATTTTATCAATCTATATGAATACTTAGCGTATTTTCCCATTTTCACTTTTAGAAATCCTATTAAAGAATTATTTAATCCTTTCATATAAATATTTATCTCGAATAGAAACAATATCATATATTTTATCAAAAAAAATCCCCATACTTGATTTCGCAAATCAGGCGACAATGACTCCGTTTCCAACTTCTAAAGGAAGATATCAAATCTTGAATCCTTACGTATAAACAATTCATACCGTATTAGAACAAGTTATTTTAATGAATAACCCTCAATTTATGATTTGGCGAAATACTTACATAATCAATTGTACAATTTCACACTTCCAAAAGTGGGGGTACGGATCCAGGATTTTCGAATAACACTTCATAATATCCAATAAACCGAATGGTTATTTGTAATATCCTGATTTTGGGCCTAGTCGGAATAGTGGTTTCGTGACCACAAAATCTGAGATAGAAATAATTATTTTATGATTATTTTGAGGTTTATGATATGATTGCATGATTGTGTGAAAATTTCGTGAAGAAATTTTATGCATAAAGTGCTTAAATTGAAATTAGAGACTAAATCGAATAATTTGCAGAACTTGCATTCTAGAAGTTTCTAGTATGAAATTGTTTTGAAATATTAATTAGGAGGTCTTAAATAGAAATTTTACCAATTTCTAAGTCTATGGACAAAAATTGGACATGGATGGAATTTTTGGAAAGTTTAGTAGTAAGGGCATTTTGGTCATTTAGGGGCAAAATGAATTAAAATACAAAATTAAAAGCCAATTTTGCTCATCTTCAACCCCATGGCCGAATATAGCAAGGAGAAACCAAGGCTAGGGTTTTTCAAGCTTCCAAGCTCGATTGTAAGTCCATTCTAGCCTCGTTTTTAATGATTTTTACGTTTTTAGAGTCCCAGTAGCTCGATTTAGCTTATGCTAGCAATAATTTAACCTAGGGTTTATATTTGGAAAAATACCCATAGGTGAAATTTGTGTATTTTGGTGTTTTATGATAGAATATGAGGTTTTAAATTATGTTAGACAACTTGTGCTACTCGGTTCTAAGCGAAAACTAGCAAAAGGGCTTAATCGGTAAAAATACCTAATAGTCATAAGTACATGTTAGAGTGAGAATTTGATGTTGCCATAGAAGGGAAAAATGATCAGCTTGTCATAAAACATAAGAAAATAGGCTGAAGTTTAATTTACGAGCTTTGGGGAAAAAGTGTAAATATGTGAAAGTTTAGGGGCAAAACTATAATTTTGCCAAAATATGATTTTTGGGTCAATTTGAATAATGTGAGTCCTAATTAGACTATATTTTAAATGATAGAGCAAGGAAAACTGAAATTTGGACTAAAATGGGGAAAATACCAAGTTGTGGACAAAATGGTAAAAGTAGCCATTTTCGCATACGAGGTAAGTTCATATGTAAATGTTGGTAACATAGTTATTATTTTAAATGTTTTTATGTTATTTAAATTATATGATAACTATTATGAAATATTATACTCGTGATAATTGTTTGATAATATGTCAAATTATGTGATATACTTGGAAAATGTGAAATACTACCGAGTATCGGTATCGACATTCCGTAGGAGATAGTTGAGACACATGATTGGGAAAAAGGTCCCGTTGAACCTTAGGAATAGATTAGGATACAAGTGACATGTCACTAGGATGTTTGGGCATCCGAACTCGTTGAGTTGAGTCCGAGTTCACTTATTGATGCGAATGTCCGAACTCGTTGAGTTGAGTCCGAGTTCGAGAGATGTAACTAGGCATCCGAGCTCGTTGAGTTGAGTCCGAGTTCACTTATGGATGCGAACGCCCGAGCTCATTGAGTTGAGTCCGAGTTCACTTATGGGCACATGGTAGCTTGGCTACATATGTAGCACTTATGTGCAAACTTTCCATGTATCCGAATTATATTCCGATGTGTTCAACGGGTAAAATTCTACTCAAGCGGAGGAATACTCGAGATGAAAGGGACGTATTGGTAAGTGTTGTGAAATGAATACTTTGAACAGGTATGTACTTAATCCTCGCGTTGAAAACTCGATATAACAACAATATGGTAAGATGATAAATGAAAATGTGATATGAATGTCTCGGTGATGATTATGCAAATGATGTTTTATGTTTGCTTATATAGTTATGTTACTTGCTATTTGCATGTGAACTTACTAAGCATTTATGCTTACTCCCTCCTTTTCATTCCTTGTAGTGTTGACAAGCCAGCTCGAAAATCGGAAACGGTCGGAGGCACGCTCACACTATCCGTATACCATCTTGGCATAATGGCTTGTATATTTTGAGTATGGCATGTATAGCATTATAATCATTTTGTGTATATGGTCTTATGATATGGTTGTTGAGTGGTATGGAAATGCTTGGTAATGATTAGCCATTGGAATGGCTAATCATGATCATATTTGGTGTTATGTATGCTAAATTGCTAGCTAATCCATGGAAACCATGAAATAGGTAAAATTTACCATAAAACAGATTCAGACAGCAGCAGTGACGTGAGTTTGAAAAATCACTAAAAATAGTAGAGATACAATTAGATGATGAATAATATATGGAATTGAAGAATTATGAGTCTATTTTCATATGGATGGAACAAAACAGGTATATAAGTTATATTTTATGAGATGTTTAAATTTTTGTGAAACAGGGCCAGAGCAATTTCTGGATCCCCTGTTCTGACTTTGGAAATTCACCATACATTGTTAAAAGATAATTAGAAGTCATGATTTATATGTACAGATTCCTTATTGAGTCTAGTTTTATTAGAAAGAAACGGCATAGTCATTGAAACTCTGTACAGGGAGATATCTGATTCGTAATACACAGAGGTCAGAGCAGTCAAACTCTGAAACAGGGGAGAATTTAACTAATAAACTGTACTAATTTGCTTGACCAAAAATTCTATAAAAAAATTAGAAAATAGATATATGAGTCTAGTTTCAGGGAAAATTTACAGAATTGGATTTCGAGTTTTGTAACTTGAGATATGAATTTTTAAGTGACTATGATGCAGATTGTTAGCTTGACTGAAAATTTTAAAAATAAATTGTTTGACCTGTTTAAGTAATGAATTAAGTCTATTAACACCTCGTGTTCGACTCCGGCGTCGGTCTCGGGTACGGGGCATTACATTTTGTGGTATTAGAGTAGGTTTAGTCGGTTCTCGGACTAACCTATCATGTGTAAAAGTTTAGCTATACATGCCACTGATCTGTGATAGTGTGATGTCTTCCGACGCGTATGAGTACAGTACTGTCTTATTTAGACAGGGAACTCTCCAACCGAGCTACGCCGACCATGTTCAATGTTATGTGAAGGTATTTGAGTAAAATTATGATTATGATAAGTCTCGGTTTAGAAAAGTATGAATAAAAGTTTATGATACATATGTGATAAATATCCATACTTGCTTAATGCTCATATGATGTAGTGTATATGGCTTACTTGATAAGATGAATGGAATAAATAGAAAGTAGTAGAGGTATGAATAAAAGTCATAATATTATGATATGAATGAAAATGTCATTGTCTTGATTTGGACGTCGAATGTTGATGAATGCTAATGATATATAATTTTTATGAGATAAAGGATTATAATGAAATGAACTTATCTATGTTAAATTGTTGGACTAAATTATATGATTGTAATGATATGTACACGATGATGCACGAAATGAAAGTTGTGATTGTGATGCAAATATCTATGTTTGTTTGGTCTTATATGATGTCTTGAGCATGAATTAATTTAATTAAATGAATAGATAAGTAAAGCTATCTAGAAAACATAGAATGTATGCATAAGTATATTGTCTAAATGGGACAATAGGAAAATTTGTGTAAGCCAACATGAATGTTGCATTGCCTGAATGAATGACATGATTTTGATGATGTTGCTATGATGATGGAAGTTGTGTCATATGTGTATGTATAAGAAAGTCGAGTCAGAAGTCCTACAACCCCTCCCCCTTACCGAAGTGGTACTTATAATGGAATTTCATGAGATTTGTATTGAATAAGTTTCCGGTTGAGAACCCAAAGAGTTCAGTGATAGAATAATTATAAGTATGATCAGAGATTGAAAATGAGCTGATAAGTAAAGTCAGAACCAGTAAAGTATCGGATTGATATAAAGATTATTGGAATTATGCACTGTCCCAGTTAGAGAAGGAATTCCCTTTGGTAAATCGAATTACTCAGGTGCAAGGTCGAGAAAAGTGTAAATCGAAATTTATTTAGAACTGGCATTCTTTAGTGAATGGTTTAATATGAAATTTATGACGGCAGAACTAGTTGGGGAAATGATAGTTGAAATGTGAATTATCTGAGTGTGACAGTTATGACTGGGCAGATTTGGCAGTCTCTTTTGAGATGTTCTATGTGTTCACCCGTTCTCAGAAATATTTCTATGGCTATTGATCTTCTGAAGAAATTCTTGTTATATGGGAATGTCTTCTAATTCTGGTGTTGGATGAAAACATTGGTAGTCTGACTGGTTTATAATTTATATTGCTCTATTTCATCGGGTATTCTATTTCATTTCGTCTGATAAGAATTGATGAGAGAATACATATGATATTATGATTCTGTTTCTTCTACTTGATGCTTCATCTGATATATATGTATGGGAAGATATATTGATCTTGTTATATTTGATTTTAGTGGAATTAAATGATGTTTTCTTTTGGACTTTCTTTCTTTGAAGAATTATCGGGGTATTCTGTATTTTCTCTATGAATTTAGTTTTCGATTCTCTGGCATAGTATCGTATCTTGGGTTTCTTTATCCTGGATCTCTTTATTCTGGATTTCTTTATTCTGGGTTTCTCTATCTTGGATTTCTTTATTCGGTTTTCTTGTTATCTTTGTTCCATAATTTGTCAATTATGACTCATGTTCGAAGTACGTTCTTCAGCTCGTGATAATCATGTCAAATATGACTATACTTCTAATTTGATCTTGGTAATGTGGTGATTTTAGTATTGGGATTTTTTCTAATTTCTATATAAGGATTTGACATTAGTAAAGGCATAGGTGATAAAAGCGCGAGTTTCAGTCGGTATGGTGAATTATTTATTTGAAAGATTTCATGTGACAATTATGTCAGGATTATTTTTTTCAAGTCTGATAATATAATTTCATTTTTATACAAATAAAAGAGTAAATAGTCTGAACGAGAAGTGTATATTTATTAGAAAGAGTTGGATATTAGTTAAAATCACTACGAATGATAAGGTTTTCGTCTTGTGAAAGCTGAAAAGTTTATTACATGTTGACAAAGTTTGGATAGATGAGAATATTGGTAACCGAAGCGTCTGAACTAGACTAGTCTACATTGAGTAAAGACTTCCTGACTTTCAGTAATGTACTGTTGTATGAATTGTGATTTGTTTCAAGACAGTGAGGTAATGTGATAGTTTAGAGCATTCGATGTTACATAAAATCGGAGTTGTTAAAGGGGTTAAAGCCGAACATTGGGATCTATCAAAATTATCCTTGTCAGTGTTGATATTGGGATGGAAATGAGAAGGATTATTCTTGAGGCCATATAAGAAATATTTCCATGGCGGAAAGAGGAAAATGTGATGTATCCTATTGTTAAATGTTTGGCGAGATCTATAAATCATATATGTATTGAATGAATTCCTACTCATCAGATTCATGGAATTTCAGGTCTCTTCGATTGTTGGATTTCTTGGAATTCCAGTCTCCATTAAATCAAGTTGAGATCTGGGTTTTATGTCATGATATCATGGGAAACTGAGAAGGGTTGAAAATTTAAGAACAGTTGAGAGTTGAGACTGTAAGCTTTCAGATCATATGAGAAATTAAAGAGATGTATTGGAGGTACAGTCTAAGTGAAAGTTCTTCAGCACCGAATATGAGATTAAAAGTGAAGACCACTTTTCTGGTAAGATTTTCGGGGACGAAAATCCCTAAAGGGGGGGAGAGTTGTAATATCCTGATTTTGGGCCTAGTCGGAATAATGGTTTCGTGACCACAAAATCCGAGATAGAAATAATTATTTTATGATTATTTTGAGGTCTATGATATGATTGCATGATTGTATGAAAATTTCGTGAAGAAGTTTTATGCATAAAGTGCTTAAATTGAAATTAGAGACTAAATCGAATAATTTGCAAAGCTTGCATTCTAGAAGTTTCTAGTATGAAATTGTTTTGAAATATTAATTAGGAGGTCTTAAATAGAAATTTTACCAATTTCTAAGTCTATGGACAAAAATTGGACATGGATGGAATTTTTGGAAAGTTTAGTAGTAAGGGCATTTTGGTCATTTAGGGGCAAAATGAATTAAAATACAAAATTAAAAGCCAATTTTGCTCATCTTCAACCCCATGGCCGAATATAGCAAGGAGAAACCATGGCTAGGGTTTTTCAAGCTTCAAAGCTCGATTGTAAGTCCGTTCTAGCCTCGTTTTTAATGATTTTTACGTTTTTAGAGTCCCGGTAGCTCGATTTAGCTTATGCTAGCAATAATTTAACCTAGGGTTTATATTTGGAAAAATACCCATAGGTGAAATTTTTGTATTTTGGTGTTTTATGTTAGACAACTTGTGCTACTCGGTTTTAAGCGAAAACTAGCAAAAGGGCTTAATCGGTAAAAATACCTAATAGCCATAAGTACATGTTAGAGTGAGAATTTGATGTTGCCATAGAAGGGAAAAATGATCAGCATGTCATAAAACATAAGAAAATAGGCTGAAGTTTAATTTACGAGCTTTGGGGAAAAAGTGTAAATATGTGAAAGTTTAGGCGCAAAACTGTAATTTTGCCAAAATATGATTTTTGGGTCAATTTGAATAATGTGAGTCCTAATTAGACTATATTTTAAATGATAGAGCAAGGAAAACTGGAATTTGGACTAAAATGGGGAAAATACCAAGTTGTGGACGAAATGGTAAAAGTAGCCATTTTCGCATACGAGGTAAGTTCATATGTAAATGTTGGTAACATAATTATTTTTTTAAATGTTTTTATGTTATTTAAATGATATGATAATTATTATAAAATATTATACTCGTGATAATTGTTTGATAATATGTCAAATTATGTGATATACTTGGAAAATGTGAAATACTACCGAGTATCGGTATCGACATTCCGTAGGAGATGGTTGAGACACATGATTGGGAAAAAGGTCCCGTTGAACCTTAGGAATAGATTAGGATACAAGTGACATGTCACTAGGATGTTTGGGCATCCGAACTCGTTGAGTTGAGTCCGAGTTCACTTATGGATGCGAATGTCCGAACTCGTTGAGTTGAGTCCAAGTTCGAGAGATGTAACTAGGCATCCGAGCTCGTTGAGTTGAGTCCGAGTTCACTTATGGATGCGAACGCCTGAGCTCGTTGAGTTGAGTCTGAGTTCACTTATGGGCGGGTTACATGGTAGCTTGGCTACATATGTAGCACTTATGTGCAAACTTTCCATGTATCCGAATTATATTCCGATGTGTTCAACGGGTAAAATTCTACTCAAGCGGAGGAATACTCGAGATGAAAGGGACGTATTGGTAAGTGTTGTGAAATGAATACTTTGAACAGGTATGTACTTAACCCTCGCGTTGAAAACTCGATATAACAACAATATGGTAAGATGATAAATGAAAATGTGATATGAATATCTCGGTGATGATTATGCAAATGATGTTTTATGTTTGCTTATATAGTTATGTTACTTGCTATTTGCATGTGAACTTACTAAGCATTTATGCTTACTCCCTCCTTTTCATTCCTTGTAGTGTTGACAAGCCAGCTCGGAAATCGGAAACGGTCGGAGGCACGCTCACACTATCCGTATACCATCTTGGCATAAAAGCTTGTATATTTTGAGTATGGCATGTATAGCATTATAATCATTTTGTGTATATGGTCTTATGATATGGTTATTGAGTGGTATGGAAATGCTTGGTAATGATTAGCCATTGGAATGGCTAATCATGATCATATTTGGTGTTATGTATGCTAAATTGCTAGCTAATCCATGGAAACCATGAAATAGGTAAAATTTACCATAAAATAGATTCAGACAGTAGCAGTAACGTGAGTTTGAAAAATCACTAAAAATAGTAGAGATATAATTAGATGATGAATAATATATGGAATTGAAGAATTATGAGTCTATTTTCATATGGATGGAACAAAACAGGTATATAAGTTATATTTTATGAGATGTTTAAACTTTTGTGAAACAGGGCCAGAGCGATTTCTGGATCCCCTGTTCTGAATTTGAAAATTCACCATACATTGTTCAAAGATAATTGGAAGTCATGATTTATATGTACAGATTCCTTATTGAGTCTAGTTTTATTAGAAAGAAACGGCATAGTCATTGAAACTCTACACAGGGAGATATCTGATTCGTAATACACAGAGGTCAGAGCAGTCAAACTCTGAAACAGGGGAGACTTTAACTAATAAACTGTACTAATTTCCTTGACCAAAAATTCTATAAAAAAATTAGTAAATATATATATGAGTCTAGTTTCAGCGAAAATTTACAGAATTGGATTTCGAGTTTTGTAACTTGAGATATGAATTTTTAAGCGACTATGACGCAGATTGTTAGCTTGACTGAAAATTTTAAAAATAAATTGTTTGAGCTGTTTAAGTTATGAATTAAGTCTATTAACACCTCGTGTTCGATTCTGGCGATGGTCTCGGGTACGGGGCGTTACATTAATATTGTCCTTATAGAATATATAAAAGCGAAAGAATATTATAGACGAAGAATCGTCAAAACTTGCATAATATTGAAGGAATAGGGGCTCAACAACTTCTCACAGAGAGTTGATTAGAGAGGAGGATTCACAACTAAACAAAAAATAACATAATATAAAAAAAGAATTAGAAATAGGATTTGGAATACTCTTTTTTATGAACAAAATATTAGAATTGAGGGATTAGAGAAATTAGTTACGACAAAAGGAGGAGAAAACAAAAAGAATCAGAGAATTTAGGTATAGTCGACGGTGGTGGCAGTGTGACGGCGGCGCTAGCGGCGATGGTGAGGTGGTCTTTAGAGGTGGTGGAGTGGAGGAGAAATGAGGATAAGAGTGGTGAAAACAAAATAAAATAGGAGAAAAGGGAGGAGCAAGGAAGAGGGTAGCTAAAGGAAGCGAAGGAGGGAAAAGATGAGAAAAAAAAGATAAAAATAAAAGTGTGTCTAGGTGCATGGCTGACCAAGGTATTGTAAGGGAGGGAAAAAGGCAATAGGGGGACAAAGGCACCAAAAGTGGATCATGGGAGTGAAAAGGGTGCTATGTAAGGTAATTTTATTAAAAAGAAAATGAAAAGAATCCTTGAAATTGTCAACAATTAAATAAAAAATGTGAGAGTGTGGGGGCTTGAACATTTTGGAAATAATTCACTCATTTAACCACTAGGCAATTTAATTGCTTATGTGTGTCATAAACTAACACAGTGAAAATAATAAAATATGGGGCGTGACAGCATAGCTTCAAGCTACACCTATTAGACATGTTATAATGGCTTTTTGAGCCATGTTGGGGCGTTATAAGGAAATCCACATATCCAACAGATTTAAGTGTGTTAAGTGTAAGAACATATCTTATATTTCTCAGCCATTCTGATAAGACAAGTATGCGGGCATGTTTCATGTTATACAAGTTCTATTTATGAGCTAAGTTTCCAAGTATGATTTTTTTACATGCACAATTGAAACTGTTTTTACAAACTTATATGTTTTTCTGATAAGCAAGCAAACAACGATCTGGGTCTTGCATCTTTACGGTGAACCCAACTCGTGACATGATTTTCAAACTAAATCTTCTTTTTGTTTTAAACTCTTTATTTTAAGCATACTCTATCAATTTTTGATTATTTATTGAGTTCTCAATGAATTCATCCACTCTTTTCTTACATCACAGGTAAATAGGTCTCGAATGGCAGTAGCGAGGTAGATGTTTTGGCAAGGCTCATCCCTGAATAGATATTGGCGAACCTGGGAAAATAGGCGATGGGGTTTTAGACTTGTTATATTTTGATTCTTGAAATAATTTCTTTAAAGTTTAAGTTTATTTTTGTTTTGCGAAACATTTCCTAAAATATTTAATTATCTTTTTATTATGAATAAAGTTGATGTTTTTCATGCATAAGTAGTACGTTGTATTACCTTAACTTTTACAAAAATATACGAGTCAGATTTATCACTAGGTACTATTTTTTGTGATCCTTGTATATTTGCAACTCCAAAAAATTACATGTGTACCCTTGATAGCGATAACCTTAGTACTTAGCGAACCCAGGAAAAAGCAAACCCATGTGTTTATGCAAGCCCTATTATATTATGATAAGCTATGCATGTACAATTCCCTTTGTAGAGAAGTCTATTTATTTAATGAACCTATAATGAATATTAGGATGCGAATTTATAATACTATATGCGAACTTAGGTTGATGTGCGAACTTGTACTTTATGTGTGATGCGAACTCACATTGAATGCTGCTATGCAAAGTTATGATTGAGTGATGTTTGTGAACCTTTAAGATGTTGTATATTGACATGCAAACACTTCCTCTATTTGTTTTATAAGCTCACATGTTTTATGCATGATGTTATGTCATTCCGCTGCAATGTGTGAAACTCAGCACAACTTCCATGCTGTGAATCTATGATGTATTGGAGGTTAGGTTGGGAGTTAATGGAGAGTCACTTCGATGGCTAATGTGGCACATTAGATTCAGGTTGAACTTACTCGGTCGGATTTGAGGTATTACATTCGTTGTTACCAGAGCAAAGTTTTTTCAGGTTAGTAGGCTGGCTAGGTAAGTTCGTCGGGTTGAATATCCGACAAGTAACTTCACCAAGATGGTGAGGTGTGTTCACCAGAAGTTGATAAGGTAAGTGTAACGCCCCAATTTTCAGGAATTCTGTGAATGTTGGCATAGGTTTAATTATGTTAGTGGGCCTCTAGAAGGCCTAAGCTTAAGATAGAACCCGACAATTTTAGTTAATTTTTGTTCCATAAGAAAAAAAGGGTGAAATTATGAAATAGAACCTATATGAAAATGTTTGAAAATGCTATAGGCTAAATTGAAATGGCCAAATAAATAGGAGTGCAAAATAGGAGGATTTGCATGACAAACCTCCCATTTTACATGAAGTGGCCAGCCATCATGTTGTTGTAGACAATATGAGCACTTGATATCCATAATTCATGGTACAAATTGATAATGGGTTAGGTAAATGTTCCATGATAATGGATTAGGTAAATATTCCATGATAATGAGTTAGGTAAATGTTCCATGATAATGGTTTAGGTAAATGTTCCAAGATGGGAATTTCATGTCTTTTGTATTAAAAAATTAAATGGATGAAATATGAAATTTTATTAAAAAAAAAGAGGTGAAAAGAACAAAGTTTTGTCCATCTTTGTTCATCATAGCCTAAAGTTAGAGAAGAGAAAGGAGAGGAGAAAGCTCTTGAATGTTCGGTCACTTGGGGAAGAAAAATTGAAGGCAAGTTCATGGTAGTTTACTTTTATTTTGAGGTTCATGAGTTGTTCTTGATTCTACCTTAACTCTTGAAGCATATTTTGGTTTTTAGTTGTGCTGTGAGCATTTGGTCATGAATTAAAATGAAGGAAATGGTTGTTGTTTCATGTTCTTTTGATGAAAAATGGAAGATAGGTGAAGTTGAGCCAAACAAATGAACATGCATGTGCCTTAGATGCTAAAGGGAAAAATCGGCTAACATGTTGTGCTTTAAAATGATGAAAAGGAGATTATACTTAAGTAAAATCATAGATATGTGATGATTGATTGGTGATATACATGTTTAAATAACATGCATGCAAGTTATGTGTGAAAGAGTGAATTTGGTAATAAATCTGCTTGGGACAGCAGCAATAACGTGACTTTGGAAAATCATCATAAATTGTGGGAGACGAATTAGAAGCTGAATAAATTATGTAATTAAATCTTGTTGAGTCTAGTTTCAAATGAAATAAACAAGAACATATTTTGAATTCTGTACAATGAGAAATTTGATTCGTAATGAAGAGTGGTCAGATTAGTCAAATAGTGAAACATGGGAAACTTTAAGAAAAATTTGGTATTGATTGGCCATACCAAAAACTCTGAAAATTTTATGGATAGAAGATATTTGAGTCTATTTTCAGGGAAAATTAACGGCACTTAATTTGGAGTTTCGTAGCTCCAGTTATAGATAATTTAGTGACTGTTGCTCAGGAAGACAGCTTGCAGTGAAATTATGATTATGTGGTAAACATTGACAAAAATTTGTTAATGAGTTGCTTATTATTTTCTTATAAGCTTACTATGATCTGTAGGTGTGGTTGGCCGAATATTGTAAGGGGTTAATATGTAGTTTGTGACAGCCTTAAAACGACCTTAGTCGGAATGTGGTTTCGGGACCACAAAACCGAGGCATAAAAATAATTTAATATTTATTTTATTGCCTATAATATGTGTTAACTCATGTGTGACATTTTTGATGTTTTGATTTAGAGCTATAAATGTGAATTTCACTAGAAAGGACCTAGTAGAAAACTTTGGAAGTATGATGGGGGAATGTGTAATGACTAATTAAAGCATGCATGCAAAACAATGGCCTTGCATGTCAAATATCCCTCTTTTATAAGAGGTGGCGGCCATGACAATGAGGATGGGCAAAACATGTCATAGACATGTTTTGTTGGTGCATTAGGGAGAAAAGAAATAAACAAATAAGCATGGGTAATAAAGAATGAAAAAAAATGTGTGTGAGTGAACCCCCTATTGCCATGTATTGAAGAAAAGAAGAGAAAAAAAATTGATCATCCTTTCATTCTCTCTTGACCGAAAATCCTAAGGAAGAAGAGGGAATTTTGCTTCATGTTTGGTTTGGAAGAGGATTAGGAAGGGGTTTGGCTATACTTGCATCAAGATTAAGGTATGTTTGAGGTTGTGCCATGAGATTCATGCATGTTTTTAGTTACTAGCTAGATGTTCTTATTAGCCCATGGTTCAAATCTTTGTTATATCATGGGGATGGTATTTGGCCAAGGTGGATTTTGTGTTAATGCCATTGCATGTTAAATATGAAGCTTGTTAATGGTATATGTGATGGTGGATTGATGGCTCTTGGACTTTCTTTTTAGTATTTTGAGTAAGACATTAAGTTCTTTGCTTAATCATGACCAAAATTATGGTGTTGTGATGTATTCGGTCATGGTATATCCATAAGTATGATTCATGCATGTTGCATGGTAGGTAAGATTTGAGCTTTGGATATGTGTTTATATTTGGATATAAACAACTTGAGATTCGCCCTTGCACCTACATGAATATGTGTTTGCACATGATGAATTGGTATGACATATATACTATTTCAAGGTGTACATTTGCTTGTGATGATGTTTGGTTATGTAGTAAATGAGAGATGTGTATTGAGCTACAATATGTAATGCATTAGTTAGTAAAATGTATGCTGTTTTTTGTGTGGTATTAAGTGTAAAATTGGCCTCAACATAGACATGCATATTCGGCCAAATGAAGTAGATTGGTGTGCATGTATTCGGTTAGAGGCAACCGTATTGAAGTCTTATCTTGGCTTAGATAATTGACTAAATGGGTAATAAGTGAGGATGGTTGCCGAATATACAAACATACATATGCATGTGTAATTGAATTATGAATGTTTAGCAAGATGGTTAAACTAGTTGATTTATTGATTAAGCTCAAGGAGTTAAAGAAGGAGAATCAAGCAAGGGAAAGACGAAGGTCATCGAGTAGCCGACTTGGACTGTTTTACCCAACACAAGGTAAGTCACTAAGCATATATTTTGTATTGATTTGAATAGACATAATGTCTATGTAATTATGCCGAAAGGAATGATGAATTTATATACATGTGTGTATGTGGTGATGGAAGTATTGAATGGAAGGAAAAGAGGTGAGATGTATTGAGTTGTTGATTTGGCACTAAGTGTGCGGTATAAACATTTGTGATCATGAGAATGGCACTAAGTGTGCGGGTTTAAAACTTGTACAGCACTAAGTGTGCGAGTTTGATCATGTAGCACTAAGTGTGCGAGTTGATTATATAGCACTAGGTGTGCGGACTCACTATATGCTTTTGAATCACTATTGACACTCGAGTGTGCGACACTATTGAGTTGATCACGGACAGCGGATCGGGTAAGTACCTTGAGTTCATGGCTAACAGCGCTAAGTTTATATTTGGGGTCGAGCTTGGTAAGTTTGAACCTATGTGACAATGTAAATTGAAGTCACGTACATAAGAATTATCGCGGAATGAGTGAAAGGTCATGTAGATGTATGATTGAATCGAAAGGTCTAAGGAACTATGGTATAGTTCGGTTTGAATGGAGTAATTAGCCTCGTTCCATTTTGTTTCCTCTTGCGATAATGTTATTAATGGTTGTTAGTGCATTGCTTATGACTTACTGAGTTATATACGCATTCAGTGTTTGCTTGTCACCTATTTTAGGTTTCTTGGACTCGACTTTTTGCGTATTCGGGACCGTCATCGATGTCATCACACCGGCTAACAACTTTTGGTATTTTCTTCGTAGTTGGTCTTGGAGTACATTTCGGCATGTATAGGCTATTATGTTTTGTTTGAACTTGGTATGTAAAATTTTGAATAGCCATGCGAAAATGGCTTATAAATGTTTTGAGCATAATGTTATAATCATTTGGTATGTATATGCTCATTAAGAAGCACGGAAATGTTTGGCAACGACCAGCCATTAGAATGGGTCATCATGATTATATTTTGGACTATATATGTAAAAGTTGAATCATAGAAACTATGTGTTAGAGAAAGTCTACCCTAGAAATAGATGCTGGCAGCAACAGTGACGTGGATGTGAAAAATCACTAAAAATAGTAGGAATGGAATTAAATAGTGAATAAATTATGTAAATGAACCTTGATTAATCCATTTTCATATGGAAGAAACGAAACGGTCATATGAGTTGTATGTTAAAAGATATTTGGGTTTTCGTGAAACAGGGCCAGAATGGTTTCTGGATTCCCTGTTCCGACTTTGAAAATTCATTATAAATTAACCAGAGATAATTAGGAGTCATACCATATATGTATAAATTCCTCTTTGAGTCTAGTTTCTATAGAAACAAACAGCATCAGTATTGAAGCCCTGCACAGGGAGTTATTCGAGTTGTAACGCACGAAGGTCGGTGTAGTCGACCCCTGTAACATAGGAGACTTTAACTAATAAACTGTACTAATTGGCTTGACCAAAAACTCTAGAAAAAAATCTTTAGATGGACATATGAGTCTAGTTTCAGGGAAAAATTACGAAACTGATTTTCGAGTTGTAAAACTCAAGTTATGATTTTTGAAGCGACTAGTACACAGATTGGCAGCTTGTCTGGGAAATTCTCAATAAGTGGTTTGAAGTCTGTTAACACCTCGTGTTCGACTCCGGCGACGGTCTCGGGTTCGGGGTGTTACATAGTTCGTATTCGAATAGTTAGATTAATGTGTTAGTAATCCAATTGTAGGCAGTTCGTGTGTGGATCTCGTCAGCATATCGTCGCAAACAGGTGTGTAACTAACACCCTCTTTCTTAGTCTAGATCGGCAAAAGTCGAAAATCCGAAATGCCGAAAACCGGTATTTTGTAGATTTACGAGTGTGCGAATGCTCGTGAGGTAAATCGATTAATGTTTTTGGTAAGCTGCAATGTTTGGACTGTAAAGTGCATGATTTCTGTGCCCTCGATATTTTTGGGCTTAATGGGCCAAAATTGGAATGATGGGCCAACGAGCCCAATTCGGTAAGAACCCTCGATGTGATGATTCGTAGTACGTGAAAGGTAGGAATATGCATGAAAAACCTAAAATAGATAAATTACTGAAATACCTTTAAAAGTGGAAAATTTACGTTTATCCCTAGGAGATAAATTACCAAATACCCCTAGGGTTAAATTGACTTAAATGCATGTTTGATTGTTGTTATTTCTTGCATGCCATGTTGTTATTATCGATGCATGGGATTGGGATATTGATGGAGGAAGTACTGAAAGTGGCTTGTCCACGTCTTGGAGGCTTTGCCTCAATTTATTGATAAGCGAGCAAAGAAGGGCAAGCTGTGGAGTGTTGTTTGGGTGGGTTGAGCTATTCCCCACATGGAGTGTAGGGTTGGTACGGTGGAGTGTAGTGGTTGGTGGGTTGAGTAGTCTCCCAAATGGGCTTGCATATGTTATTGATATTGCATGTATTTTGAAATGGGCCTATGGGCCATCTTGTTATCTGAATAAGGGCTAAGGCCCGGTTTATTGTAATCTAAAAGGGCTCGCCCATACCATCATTACTGAATGGGCTTAGGCCCAATGGGTGGAGCGACTTGGGCTTTGAATGGGTTTTCCTTACACACTGAGTTTCCCCAAACTCACCCTTTTATTTTCATTTACGCAGAAATCCCCAACCATAGTGGGCTTGGAGTCGTGAGGGAATTCGGAGTGGCCACCCGCTCGAAAGTTTGATTTTCTTCCGTGAACTGGACATCCTTTTATTTACGTTTGAAGTTTTGGGTTTTAAATGTAATAAGGCCGCTTAATTATTTTTATGGTTTTAATATGTATTACTAAGATAGGTATTACTTATTTTAACTATTGAAATTGGATAGCTTTAGGCGCGTTTTCAAAAACAACAATTGATTTCAAAATAACACGACAACAAGCAAAGCTTCCGCAATGAAAGTATTTTCCAAAATTAATCACTTTTCCTAAAATGACTTAATCAAATCGGTTTCCTAGAAATATCCATGACGTTAAGGTGTGGCAATGGCGGTATGCATGTCTAGGATTGGATCCGAAGGAAGCTTAGTATAGCAATCGATGGACTCACCACCTATTTTCCGGTTTCCTACCGGTGCATGACTTCCATTCACTTTAACCTATAATGAAATTATCTTTTAAAACACTAAGTAAGTTTTTCTGGATCAACAATATAAAATGTTTTGAACGCTTTGATGTGGCATATCGGATCCGGTCATAATGTCTGGGCCGGGTTCGGGGTGTTACAGTAAGTTCGCCAAATTTATGTGTATTAGACATATTATGTATGATTGTGTGGTTGTTTATTGGGGTAGAATTGGGAACAACATCGCCTTGGCTTAGTTATATCTTTTGTAGGATTACGCCTCGAATCATCCATCTATTGTTTGTTACCTTAGTAAGTTTGTTGTGTTTTGGAAAACTGTGTTCACATGTAAGCTTGTCAAGTGTGAACTGTGTCTGCTTGTATGTCTGCTATGTTGTGGATAACAATTAAGTGTGTTTGAAGTCTTACCTAAGTCAGTATCTTGTGTACGTTTAAAGTAAGCAAGAATGCCTCACCGTAGAGTGAATGCAAATTGTGCGAATAGAGTTGGTAACCCCTTTGAAGGTGACTGGACTTTGACTACACAAGATCGACCTCAGAGGGAAAATATTTTGGAATAAGGTATGAAGACCTTAGTGCAAGCCATGATTGGGGCTTTTAAGTGTGTTGCTAGTGCCAACACTGCACCTGCAAACTGGGGTTGCCACTGGAGCTTTTGCGAGCTCTAGGTGGTAGGGAATTCAGTGGTGTTAAAGGATTCAGACCTAAAAAAAGTTGAGTATTGGCATTAGGGTATTGAGAAAATCCTTGATCAGATGGCATGTTTTAATGATGAGAAGTAAGGATGCACTATGTCCTTACTTTTCTGTGATGCCTATCGTTGGTGGAATACCGTGAAGCAAAGAACTGCTAAGAACCAGTTGACATGGGAGTTTTTTTTTTGGGACATTTCAAGAAAAATTTCATGAATGAGTGATATTTGGAAGCTTGCAAGCGTGAGTTTATCAATTTGGTACAAGGCGAATTGTCTATGGCTGAGTAAGAGGTAGAATTTGTGTGACTAAGCCTATACGCAGCAGAGATGGCTTCGCAAGGGAATGGTCATTGTCAAAGGTTTCATTTTGGTCTACATCGTGATATCCAACTATACCTGGTAACTCACGATACTGTGAACTTTGACGATCTGGTGGACAAAGCTAAAGCTTTTGAAAAGATGAAGGCACTGCGAACTAAAACTGGAGCTGGGAAGCAAGTGTCTGGGTGAGTGTCTAAGAGGGATCGCAACTCACAAAATTCTAGCAGGAGTGTTAAGCGAAGCCTCAGGTAAGAACGTCTACCACAAAGGAGCAACACCTAGGATGGAACAGAGGGTTCATATAGGTCTATGAGCTAGCCTTTTTGTGAGCATTGTGAGCAAAGACATCTTAGGGAATGTCGTAAGATGACTGAAAGTTGTTCCAAGTCTGGTTCTAAGGATCACTTGATAAAAAAACTGTCTAAAAAGTTGGGAGGGTTTACAAGTTTAGACGGTGACCCCTAGTCAAGAGTGAATAGGTGTTTTCGAACGAAGAAAAGGTAAAGGAGGTGAAACAAGACCAGTTGGGCAACGAACATTAGCTCACACTGTTGCGACCCAAGAGGTGTCAAGAGGCCTCGCACGAGTCTGTGCTATGAAGGAACCCCATGAGCAAGGTGCCACCGATGTTATTACAGGTGTTTTTACTCTACGAACTATTTCATTATTCTCCTTGATTGACTTTGGTTCCATGCACTCGTATGTTTTAAGAGAGCTAGCTTGTAAGATGGGAATTTCAATAAAAACCATATATAAGGGTGTGACTGTCACTAGTTCACTTCGGGACGGTGTGTCAGTCACTAAAGTATACTATAAGTGTCCATTGGAGTTTTAAGGTCAAGTCTTTAATGCGAACTTAATGGAGTTACCATTTCATGGGTTCGACATGATTTTGGGAATGGATTGGTTGATTGAACATAAGACCAAGATCGACTTTGAGCTGAAAAGAGTTACCTTGTGAAGTAGTGAAGGCAAGGAAGTTATTTTGGTTGGTGAGCAAACTCAGTTTATGTCCAATATGGTCTCAGTGTTGAAAGCAGAAAATATGTTGGGTAAAGGCTGCCAAGCTTATCTCGCTTGTGTGATGGGTTCACAAGATGTGGCAAAAGTGGTTGCGAGATGCGAGCTATGAAAGACTTTCCTAGCGTGTATCCTAACGAGCTACCTAGATTACCCACAGACTGCAAAATAGAGTTTGCCATCAAGCTATACCCTGGTAGTTCACCAATGTCTATTACACCATATTGCATGGCACCTAAGGAGATTAGAGAGCTTAAAATACAACTTCAAGAGCTGCTTGATAAAGACATCATTCAAACAAGCATAACACCTTAGGATTCGCCAATGCTTTTTGTGAATAAGAAGGATGGTAGCATAAAGATGTGCATCTTACAAGCAGTTCAATTAATTGACTGCAAAAAAGTAGTATCATTTACCATGAATCAATGATTTGTTTGAACAGCTGTGAGGTTCTATTGTGTTTTCCAAGATCGATTTGTTATTTGGTTGCTACCGAGTCTAATATGTTGAAGATAACATTCAGAATGAGGTATGGGCACAATAAGTTTTTTGTGATATCTTTAGGGTTAACAAACACGCATTTTGCTTTCATGGACCAGATGAATCAAGTGTTCCATGAATACTTGGATCGATGCATGTTGGTGCTCATTGATGATAGCTCAGTGTATTCGAAAACTGAGGAAGCGCACAATACTCATTTGTGAATTGTATTGCAAATCTTGAGAGAAAAGTAACTATTCACAAAGTATAAAAAGTGTAAGTTTTGGCTCAAGGAAGTTGCTAAAGACGACACTGGGTTATCAAAAGGGAAATGAAAAATGATAGTCGTCGATGAGTGATGCGAAGATTGGATTTGTATTTCTATGATTTGAGACCAAGCTAATTATTTGCATATTCATGTTAAATTGCATGATTGATTATTGAGGTGAGTTAATGATAGTCGTAAGAATTGATTTTCTATGATTGGTATTGCATATCGAGATAGTGAATGGGATTGAATAAAATAGAAAGTAGCATGAGTTATTTGAGATATGATATGTGATATGAAAATGGATTGAAATATGTTATATGATATCAGATAATTGTGTTTTGATAATGAGATGAGATAAGATTATGAAATTGAATGTGAAATTATATATGAATTGGATGATATAATGAAAACTAGATTATTGGCACACTATTTATTGTTCAAGCAGATTTAGATATAGTTAGCATGCCATAGGATAGATTGAGAACGGGTTACTTCGACTATATATCGATGAGCGTTGGGTGCATTTTCCTTCAAGTGTTTCGATAAGTGATAGGCATAACTTTTACCCTAGTTATACCGATAAGCATTCGGTGCAATTTATATACTTCTGATGTTTTTATGATGCATTGGGTGCCAATTTGGTGTGTTGGTTGGAATCCATATATCCGTTCGAGTCCAAGTCATGTTAATAGGGAATATAAAATGTAAATTGCTTAAATCATGCTAATATTGATTTGGTAATAAATAATGATACTACAGATGCATATTTGCAATATATGAATATCGATAGCATGTGAAAGACCATGCGAACTGATTATACGAGCCCAAAGGGCCGATATGGAAACTTGGCGAATCAATAGATTGAATTTAAAAATGGAATGATGGTATATATGAATGTTTAAATTGGAATTGGAATTGGAATTGAATGTCTTAATGTTTAGTAGATGATATGGTATGTGTTTTTACTTCGATTGTAATGATGAAAGTTTATGAATTTGGTTAATTGAAATTGTGTATAATCTTGATTTTGATACATGAATGATAAATGTTTTGGTTATTAATAGATGTTTTTAAAATTTTATATATATATGATGTTATAAATGTTTAATTGACTTGAATCATGGAAGTACCACTGAGCTTTATTGCTCATCATACAATTTGTTTGTTCGGTGCATAGGTTTAAGTAAATCTTAAAGTCTCAAGACGTGATTCAACATCAGCTAGTGATCCTCAACTTAGCAATGTTTGTATAGTCCATTTCATTTTAATATATGACATGTACCTATATTCGAGTCAATTTTGTATATCGTATATGGATAAGTTGATATTTAATTAGAAATGGTTAACTTAATATGGTCAAATGGTATTGTAAATAACATGTTTTGAGATGGTTGAAAATGAAATGAAATTAACACGAATGTGTTATGTTATGTTAAATGAAATGAATTGGTGTCAATTGGTCAAATGGTTAAAAACGTAGAATTTTCATAGGTATCAAAGTATTGAATGACATTTTGTGTAATGTATATGTATAACTGTTGTTTAATGGTTAGCATTGACCTATGAATGTGCCATTTTTTATTAAATGTCTGAATGGAAGAATTGGTTACATGTTTAGATGATTTGAATAGGTACCGAATGTCCCTTTTTTGAAAAAAAGGGTCACATCTCAATGTCGAACCTTTATTATCGTGATGAGAAATCGTTAATAAGTTGTATTGCAACGAGGAGCCCCAAAAGTCGCAACTTTGACTCGATATTTTGCAAATTTTAAAATTTGATCTAAATTTGATCTCGGATTAGAAAAAGAGCTATCATAAGCTCTTATAAGACTCGAAAATGACTATGTAAAATATTATAAATGTCTGTTAAACTTATTTTCATGTATAAATGGTAGCATTATGTATATAATTTATCGTAGTTATTCTAGAAATGAATGTGACATGTCGTAGCTCAGATCTAACGACCGGGTCAGGTATAGGGTGTTGCATTTACAATATTTATAGTTGAGCGACATAATGATTTTATAAAGTGTTGTTAGTTGTGTTGTCAAGTGATGGTTATAAATCCTTGTTGAAAAAGTTCAAATGATTGTATAAATGTGTATAATTGCTTAAACACGTGTTGGTAAATCACCTAAGTGAAATGTGAACTACCAAAAATGAAAGAAGTGAAAAGAATGGATCCATGAGCCCTTAGTAATTGAATTTAATAAATTATTATTGACCGCCTAGTTATTTATAATAAAAATGTAACACAAAAAATATAGGAATTGTGAACAGCGATGTCCGCAAGTGCATGGGTGAAATTATAATATAGTTTAGTACAATAAAATACTTTAGAAATATTCTGATAATTGTACCCAAGGTAGGATAGAATAAATTATGAAAACCTTTTATGATAATAAGTTTAAATAGTACTAATTAATTCCTATATTACGATAAACCATTAAATAAGTTAATGAGATAAAAATAAATAAATAACGATCTTTGTTTGTAAATAAATAAATAAGTTAAGAAAAATAAACAAACAAACTAAATTAATAACACAAACAGGAATATTAACTTGCTTCAAGGTTTGTAACTAACTTCGAATTAGGGTTTTAGGGTGGATTAGCTACCGATTAACCAATTATTACCTTTGTTTGTAATTAACTTGCTTCATGTATAAATGGTAGCATTATGTATATAATTTATCGTAGTTATTCTAGAAATGAATGTGACATGTCGTAGCTCAGATCCAATGACCGAATCAGGTATAGGTTGTTGCATGTACAATATTTATAGTTGAGTGACATAATGATTTTATAAAGTGTTATTAGTGGTGTTGTCAAGTGATGGTTATAAATCCTTGTTGAAAAAGTTAAAATGATTGTATAAATGTGTATAATTGCTTGAACACGTGTTGGTAAATCACCTAAGTGAAATGTGAACTACCAAAAATGAAAGAAGTGAAAAGAATGGATCCATGAGCCCTTAGTAATTGAATTTAATAAATTATTATTGACCGCCTAATTATTTATAATAAAAATGTAACACAAAAAATATAGGAATTGTGAACAGCGATGTCCGCAAGTGCATGGGTGAAATTACAGTATAGTTTAGTACAATAAAATACTTTAGAAATATTCGATAATCGTACCCAAGGTAGGATAGAATAAATTATGAAAACCTTTTATGATAATAAGTCTAAATAGTACTAATTAATTCCTATATTACGATAAACCATTAAATAAGTTAATGAGATAAAATAAATAAATAATGATCTTTGTTTGTAAATAAATAAATAAGTTAAGAAAAATAAACAAACGAACTAAATTAATAACACAAACAGGAATATTAACTTGCTTCAAGGTTTGTAACTAACTTCGAATTAGGGTTTTAGGGTGGATTAGCTACCGATTAACCAATTATTACCTTTCGGCCTCTAATTAACTAATCGATTAGTTGATACTCACTTATCTCCTGACCTTACTTTCTCAACTAGGATAAATTACTATTTACTCAGTTCGACTTATCTCTCGACCTCGTCTAGCTTATGATAACTTCCTAGGGTTGTTAATCCTAGTGGTTTAAGCACGCATAATTCATACCAACTAATACCTCTCAAGAAACCTTAAACCCTCCATTAATCATATCCCCATCCACTAGTAAATCTCTCCTAAGGGAATTAACCACTCATGATATTCATAATCTCAACTTCGATTGCGTGAATCATGTGAAGACACGACCAATTTGAGAAAGAAAATAGATCTGAATAATCGTGGATTAAATATCGAATCAGGAACGGAATAGTAAATCTCTTGATTGGAATAAAGAATTAAATGGAATGCAAAAGAAAATAAACTTAAATATTTTAACTAAATAGATAAACTCTTGAATCAAAATTGATTTCAATATGAAAATAAAAGAGTTATGAAAAGTCGAAAGCAAAAAAATCTAAATCTACTTCTAAACTACTAGGGTTTTTTAAGTCGTTTAGGATGACTTCGTTACATCAAACCCCTAATGTCTTGTTTATAGAGGTGTTGACAACCCAAATTAGGTATTTGGCATGTCCTAGGTCTTCGTATAAGTTTGATTGCAAGGACGAAAATAACCCCGAATTACTTGGAAAAGACATCAACCTATGTTGTCTCACGCAAGGCACTCATGGACTAATGAGAAACATTCGAATTTTGAGAAGCTTAAGTTGATTTTGACTTAGGCACCCATTCGGATAATATTTTAATGTAGGAGAAAGTTCGTAGTGTATAGTGATGCATATCACATCTATTTGGGTTGTGTTTTGATATAAGAGGGTAAGGTGGTGGCTTACACATCTAGACAACTTAAGTTGCATGAAGGCAATTATCTAATGCACAATCTTGATTTAGTTGCGGTTGTCTTCGTACTAAAACTATAGAGGCATTACATGTATGATAAGAGGTGTATCGTCTACAATGATCACAAAAGCCTCAAGTACCTCCTCACTTAGAAAGAGTTGAATCTTAAGCAATGAATAAGGATTGAGTTGCTTAAGGATTACGACTGCGCTATAGAGTATCATCATGGTAAAGCCAATGTGGTGGCCGATGCTCTTAGTCAAAGATCGATGTCAGTGTTGAGGGTGATGTTAGCTCACCTAAGTCTTTTTGAGGGTGATGGATTATTGGTTGAGTGGTAAGTTAAGCAAACTAGGGTTGATGAGATTCAGGATAAACAACTTTTGGATGAGTCTTTGATTAGTCGGGTTCAGTAGATTGAAGAGGGTAAGACTTTGGTTTTCGAGTTTAACAGTAAGGGTATTTTGTGTTTCTGATGTCAGATTTGTGTGTCGTGTGATGTGGATTTAAGGTAGACCATTCTACAAAAAGCTCATAGTTATTACTATATGTGTCGGTGGTAATAAAATGGATCGTGTTCTCTGAGAGTTATATTGGTGGCTTGGTTTGAAATGAGAAGTGGCTGATTATGTGTCTCGGTGTCTGATGTGCTAGTAGGTTAAGCGTGAGCACCGACTTCCTTTTGGCTTGCTTCAACCTGTTAAGATTCTGTAGTGGAAATGGGAACGGGTAACCATGGACTTCTTTAGTGGGTTGCCCTTGGCACCGACTAAGAAGAATTCTATTTGGGTCATCGTGAATCGATTGACCAAGTCTGCTCACTTTCTTCAGATTTGAACAGATTATTCTTTGCAGAAGTTAGCGAAGTTATACATCTTTGAGATAGTGAGACTTTGAGGGTTTCCTGTATCAATTATTTTAGATCAAGACCCTCAATTTACATATTGGTTTTGGAAGAATCTTCATGAGGCTCTAGGTACTCGGTTGAACTTTAGTACTACATTTCATCCACAGACTGACAGACAGTCCAAAAAAGTGATTCAGGTATTGGAGGATATGTTACAAAGTTGCATTATTGATTTTTAAAGTAGTTGGGAGGAGTTTTTGTCACTAGCTAAATTTTCTTATAATAATAGCTTTCAACCCAATAGTTAGATGGCACCATACGATGCTCTATATGATCGTAAGTGTTGCATTCTACAGTGTTGGACTGAGTTGAGAAAGAAGAGAATTATGGGTTCGAATATGGTTATTGAGACTAAAGAGAAAGTTAGGCTAATTCAGGATCAACTTAAGGTAGCTTCTGACAGACAAAATTCTTATGCGGATATTAAGAGAAAAGATACTGAGTTTGATGTGGGAGATCAAGTTGTTCGTAAGGCATCTCCATGGAAGAAAATCCTTAGATTTGGATGTAAGGGCAAATTAAGCCCTAGGTTCATTGGGCCTTATTAAATTTTGAGACGGGTGGGATCGGTCACCTATCAGTTGGAATTGCCTCTAGAGTTAGATTGCTACATGATGCTTTTCACGTCTCCATGTTAAGACATTATCAGTCTGACCCATCTAATAGTGTGTCTATTGGAGAGATTGAGGTGAGGACAGATTTGACTTTTGAGGATGAGTTGGTTCAGACCTTAGATTTTGAGGTAAAAGTTCTGCGAAAGAAAGATATTCCCTTGGTTAAGGTTTTGTGGCGAAATCATGGTACCGAAGAAGCCACTTGGGAACTTGAGGACTCGATTCGACAATAATACACTTATCTATTTGAGTTAGAAAAATTTCAAGCTCAAAATTTCTTAAAGGAGCAGAAAGTTGAATCCCCCAAAATTCTTGTTTTTAAATTACTGAAACATGTCATGTTAATTGATTTGGTTCAGTGGCTAAGTGTTCTTGTTATGTGTGGGAGGTCCTGTGTTAAAATCCCTTCCCTTGAATTTATGTTATTTTTGTTCCAACCTCTATCCTTGAATATCTAACTTTTATATTATTTTTTCTCAACTGTTGACAAGAATGAGCTTATTGGTTCAAAGGTAAGGCTTTAACTTTCCTAGACCTAGAGGTCTTGTGTTTGAATCTCGTTTGTGTAAAATGGAAATATTTTTTCTATTTCCTATCTGTGTCGCCCATGTAGTAGGACCTGGGTTGAATTTGAACTCTAGGAAAAAATCTAATGGGATAACTGATCTGCTGGGATAGCTAATCAGATTTAGTGGGGGGAAGATGGGTAATTTTAAAAAAAAATTAAAAATTATCTCATAATTTCTCTCTACCACTTTTGTCCTTCTCACTCTTCTTTCCATGTTTCAATTTTTAATTTTTGCTATTGAGTTTTCTTTTATTTTCTCTTTCAGCTTTCCTCATTTTTCATTTATACTATTATTTTCTCTTTTCTTCTCTTTTTCTTTTTCTGTTTCCATCGTTTCGTGCTACCAAGTAGTTATTCTTCTTCGGATAAGTTTGGTTGTTTCCTTTGTTAAGAATGTGGTGTTATTTCGCTAGTTCTTGTGAGAGCAAGAGGATTATTTGATTGTTGGTTAGGGATTCGGATTTGTCTAATTTTGTGATTTTGTTACCTCTAACACCCTTTCAGAAAATTAAGTTGTCCTTGGTTTTTCATCAAGGGTAAAGGACTATTTTGGTATGTTTAGGTTTTTTGCTTACATTTAGGGATGAATAATTATTTTGTACTTAGTATCATTGTTATTTTGATTGCTTCGATTATCATTTTCGGTGTTAAAATTGTTGTTGTTGTGATGGCATCGAAAAATGATCAAGTGTGTGACTTGAACTCGTAAAAAACATTGAATGACACAAAGCCAAAAAACCCACTATCGACATCACACGGCCATGTGTTAGACTGTGTGGGTCACACGAGTGTGTGCTAAGCCGTATGGATCACATGGGCGTGTGTCAGGCCGTGTGAACCACACCGGCTGGGCTAGGTTGGCCTTGTGGGCACATTGTCAATAAACTCTAATTAGGGCCATAATTTGAAGTGAATATCAAGGTTAGTTATTTCGTAAGGTTTTTTAAGTGACAAATATGATTATGATACATGAAATTTGATATTTTATTTCTATATGTGTGACTTTTGCAAGCATGATACTATGTACTGATGTGTAAAGCATGTATGATAAATGTGTATCTGAACTTCTGAATAATGTTTGCATGTACATTGGGGTGAGATAATGATCTAATGGAGGAAGTGTGGCAGTTTAATGATCTGGCTTATATGGTGGTATTAACAACATATCTTTTCTAATGGCTTGACCACACTTATCTAAGGTTGGCAGTTAATTGCACTATTTCTGGCAGCTTGACTACACTATTCTGAAAAGAAACATACGCTCACTTATAAGTGTATGAGGTTGGATGGGTGTTTATTACCCTAATTGGTATGTAGGGATGGACAAGAATAATGTGTAGTAAATGGGGGTAGGATCTATATTTATTCTGTAATAAAGTATTGCATCGCATGATATGCCATTTGTATTTGATCTGGTTATCGTGTTGCATTGCATAGTATGGCATGTTGTATTCTGTTCTGTAACACCCCTCACCCGCATCCGACGCCTGGACGGGGTTCGAGGTGCTACCTGACTTTTACTAACACTTTCATACTAAACAGGGCCATAAAATCTCAAATAATTAAAAACTTTTATTTTCACATACAATTTGTCCCATATACGGGCTTACGAGGCCCAAAACATACATCTGGAGTGGTTCGGGACCCAACCGAGAACTCATGAAAAATTTAGAAAATCTCTTGCATCAAGGCTTCATACGCCCGTGTGGGTATAGAGCACACGCCCATGTGCTAGGGACACGCCCGTGCCCCAAACCCGTGTCCAAAAACCTGGACAAATATAAGGCTATTTTCCAATCCATTTTGTCACACTCACAATAGATACACGCATACTTATACAATAACATACAACATGGCAAAATTAGGTACTTAAACATTCCTAACATGTCATGATTATGGCAATTTCACATGCAACCATTACAATAAGTTTTTCTTTCATCTTTACCATATTAATGCTATAGCTATCAACATGTCATCAAACCTCATGTCCATCACAAAGCATGCATAATCATATCCACAAACCATTCATGAAGCATTATTAACTATTTACCAATCACTTAATCCTGCATTAGTTATTAGCTCATCAATGAATCTCAATTCAATCTCTAGGCATACATGTTGTAAGCCACATCACAAGAGATAATAACATACATGCATAAGAATAATCATATGGGCCCATAACGATATTAGCCGACATAGGCCAATTTACATGACTAATACTACCTTAATAACAAGCCAATGCCTTTGGCTAAATCATAATATTACATACTCACATTAAAACCCTATACATGCCATAGACTAGAATCACTTGAGTTTACTTACGCCGATAGCGTTAACACGATAGTGTGATAATATCTCTGACAGCCTCCAACCTGAGCTAACCTGGAAACTCTAGAAAACATGGGAAAGAAGGGGGGTAAGCTTTCGCTTAGTAAGTCCATATGAAAACAATAAGCAACTCATTAACTTGTTTTATCAATGTTTACAACATATTCTCAAGTTCACTACAAGCTGTCTTCCTGAGAAACAGTCACTAAATCATTTATATCTGGAGCTACGAAACTCCGAATTAAGTTCCATTAATTTTCCCTTAAACTAGACTCATTTATATTTCTTTCATAAAATTTCCAGAATTTTTGACTTAGCCAATTAGTACAGTTTATTCCTCAAGTTTGCTCCTGATTCACTGTCTGACAGTTTCAACCCTTCTGCACTAAAGTTCAATTATCTCATAGTACAGGATTTTAATAATGTTCTCGTCTATTTCTCTTCAAACTAGACTCATATGTATACTTACTAATTTTTTTCTAGAATTTTTGGTCAAGCCATTTAGTACATTTTATTAGTTAAAGTTTCCCCTGTTTCAGGGTATGACTACTCTAACCCTTGTTCACTACAAACCTAATTTCTCCCTGTACAGAATTCCAATAACCATGCCATTTGTTTTCCTTAAAAATAGACTCAATAAGGAATCCATGCATGTAATTTATGACTCTTAATAATTTTTGTACAATTTTTGGTGAATTTATAAATTCAGAACAGGGGATCTCAAATTCATTCAAATCTTGTTTTACAAGAATTCAAATATCACACAATATAGATTTCTTTTTCTTCCCCTGTTTCTTTCATGTGAAAATAGACTCATTAAGCTTTAATCCCATATTTTATTCTACCTCTAAATCATTTTCTACTATTTTTAGTGTATTTTGAAAATTACACTATTGCAGTAACTCAAATCTGTCAAGGCTAAGTTACTCATTCATGATCATTGTTCACAAAATTAATACAACATCATTTCATCTATCATGGTAAGAACACATATTATGCATCATAGATCATCACATATCAAGGCATTCTCATAGGCTTAGTATACATACTTGCACAACTCGTAACATAACTCAAGTGCATACTCACCAATGACTTACCTCATTGGGACCATCATCAACTCTTTCCTCGGATTGCCCGTTGAACACTTGGAATACTAATTGGATACTCGGAAAAGCCTTTGCACATAAGTGCCTCAATTTTAGCTAAAGCTACCTCATATCTCATGACATTTCAATGCTTACTCTAGAGCTAGTCATCTAGACTCATAATTCCTAGTGACATGTCACTCATATCCTATTCTATTCCTAAGGTTCAAACGGGATTTTTCCTCGTCTATTAAGGCTTTGTCTTATCATATTTCTATTAATCACATACACTTAATATTTGTACAATTCATGTAATGATAACATTTAAATACATGTATAGCATGGTATTGTTTACATACGAACTTACCTCGATACCACAAAGGTGAAAAGGACATAATCATCCCTTAATCGATTTCTTTCCGTTCTAGGTTCAAATCTCGATTTCCTTGATCTATAATATCACATTTAGCCTACCAATCAGTCACAATATTCATATGGGTCTAAAAATTATATTTTTACAAATTTTCATTTTGACCCCTAAACTTTTGCATATTTGCACTTTTGCCCCAATGCTCGTAAAATAATTTTATCACATTTCTTTACTCCTTGAGTCTAGATGAACCATTTTCATAACTATAGCAACTCATAATTTCAACTATTTTACACATTACAACTCATTTTACAACTTAGCAATCTAGCCCTTTTTTAAGGTGTTTTCATGCAATTTCTTTCACAAAAGTTGTTTATTAGACAACTAGGACTCACAATCTTCCATAAAAACACAGCAAACAACACATTTACTCTCATGGAAAAACCCTAGACTCTTCATCATTTTGCAAAATAGTCCCCTCTTATGAAAGCTCAGGCTTTAGGGGTTCCAAAAATGTAAAAATCATCAAGCAAAGACATTAAAATCACTTACAAGCAAGGGAAATATGTTGCTGAAACTTTCCAGCTTCAAAGCCCTTTTTTTGCTGCATATTTCGGTGAAGGAGAAGAGAAAAATGATAGCTTTTTCTTTTTGATTTGTTAATAATAAAACTAGTCAAAATTGGTGACCGAATTTCACCTAATTTTGACTTTTCAACAATTTTGTCTCCCATGGCCGGCCATCACACTTTCAATGGCCTAATTTCACTTTAAATGTAACACCCCGAACCCGAGACCGTTTGGATTGTCGGACACGAGGTTAACAAATAAAACCACTTATGGCACCGACCAATTTGACATTCCTGCAAGTGGAAAACCGATTCCGTAAATTTTACGAATTTAGACTCATATATCCATCCATGGATTTATTTCTAGAATTTTTGGTCGGCCAATTGGTACAGTTTATTAGTTAAAGTCGCTCATGTTACGTGGGTCGACTACACGACCTTCGCGTTACAACTTGAATATCTCTCTGCATGGGTTTCAATATCGATACCGTTTGTTTCAATGAAACTAGACTCAAAAGGAATCTGCACATATAAGGCATGACTTCTAATTTATGGAAAATTTTCAAAGTCGTGACGGGGACCCGAAACCGTTCGCCCTGTCTCACGAGAACTTTAATATCTCTCGGTATCTGATCATATGATCGTTTCGTTACTTTCATATGAAAATAGACTCGTCAAGGTTCGATCACATAATTTATTCACTATTTAACACCATTCCTACAAATTTTGGTGATTTTTCACATCCACGTCACTGCATTGGCAGCCTCTTTTTTAAGGTAGGCTTTACCTATATTGTAGTTCCCATGGACCAACTATAGTCTAGTCATACTTAGGTCCACATATGATCATATTTAACCATTCCAATGGCTGATCATGTGACCAACTCTCTCATTCAAACCATAATCACATCATGAAACCAAATATAATTACAAACCACATATGGTCAAATTCCATACTCCACTATTACGAACCATTTTCGCATGGCCGTACACATATACATCACAAGTACTTAAAATAACCGAGGGTAGTCCTATACATGCCATATCCAAAACTCAACTAAAGGAGTACCAAAAAGGGCTTTGATAGTGTGGTTGACTTCAACTTCTATGATCCCGAATCCGATCGCTAACGAGCAAAATCTATAAACAGAGAAACAAAGAAACAGAGTAAGCAATTTATGCTTAGTAAGTTTCGAGCCATAATATACACACAACCAAAGCATAGCATTCAAGTAGCTAAACAATAATTCACATGCACAATTTCTCAAAGACATGCTTACTTCACAATCCCAACTCTTATATTCATACGCAAATAACGGCCTAGTTAATTCCGATAGCTCATTTATCATTAGAGCGAATATTCGTATGCATTTACTCATAGTGTGCAAAGCACACACAAAACATACCTTGTTGTTGGGAATTTCACATGTGCAATAACTGAAAATTTTCCAGCAGCTTATAAATTTCAATTCACATACCTTCGGAGTTTATCCGGATATAGCTACTCGTTCAAAACACCTTCGGGACATAGCCCGGTTATTGTAACCCGCACAAATGCCTTAGGGACTTAACCCGGATATCACAACTCGCACAATTGCCTTCGGGCTTAGCCCGGGTATCATAGCTCGCACAATTGCCTTCGGGCTTAGCCCGGATATCATAGCTCGCACAATTGCCTTCGGGCTTAGCCCGGATATCACTCGAACATTCATACACATCTTTGTTTCATTTTCACAACAAAACTTTTATGCACAATTCACTTAACAAAAATATCATTTCGGCTCAATGGCCATATACAAGGGCAGAATTTTGATTGCTTATTACTTCATTCAATCGAATCAAAATCTAAGTTTCGATACTCAAAACTTACCTCGGATGTTGTCGAATGATTCCGATGGCTATTCGACTACTTTTTCCTTCCCTTTATCGGATTTGGTCCTCTTTGCTCTTGAGCTTAATTTAGCAAATAAATTGATTCAATCATTTGAGTATCAAAAGAGGAACTCAAGGCACTTAGCCCACATATATTCACTAGACATTAAAGTCACATAAGTACGAATTCATGAATCGACTCAACACACAAAGCCTTCAACATGCTTACTCATGGCGAACAACACAACCTCTTAGGTACTCATTCATGGGCCGATTATGCATGTTGATGTTGAGGCCAATTACATGTTTAATACCACACATGCATGGCACACATTTTACTAGCTAATGCTTTACATATTGTAGCTCAATACACATCTATCATTTGCTTCATAATCAAAACACAATCACATGAAAATACATACTTTGAGGTAGTATATATGTCATTCCAACACATCATGTGCAAACATATATTTATATATAGGTGCATGGCGAATCTCAAGGGTTCATACCCATCCAAACACAAATTTTTTACCAATCAAGTAACAAGCATAAATCATGCTCATGAATGCACCATGGCGAATACATCACAACCATACCCTTTTAACTTTGGTCATGGTTAAACAAAGAATTCAATGTCCTACTCAAGAATACTAAAAGAAATTTCAAGAGTAGTCAATCCATCATTACATGCATCATCAACAAGCTTCACATTTAGCATGCAATGGCTTTAACACAATATCAACCTTGGCCAAATACCATTTTCATGGCATAACAAGGATTTGAACCATGGCTAACATGCACATCAAGTTAGCAACCAAAACAAGCATGAACCTCATGACACAACCTCAAACATACCTTAATCTTGATGCAATTATAGCCGAATCTCCTTCTAGTTCTCTTCTAAACCAAGCATGAAGCAAAAATCCTTCCTTTTTCCTTAGTATTTTTACCAAAGAAGAGAAAAATGGATGAACAAAATTTTTCTTTTCTTCTCTTTCACTCACGGCAAAAGGGGAAAGGATGAGCAAATTTTGATTTTTTGTTTCTCTTCCTACATGCTTAATTTTTTATCATTTATCACATCATGCATTAACAAAACATGTCATAACATGTTTTCCTTGCCCATATTCCTTGTCATGGCGGCCACTATACCATCTTTGGGGAAATTTGACATGCAAATCCCTTATTTTTGCATGCATGATCAACTAGTCATCACACATTTCCCCATCATACTTTCAAAGGTTACTACTAGGTCCTTTCTAGTGAAATTCACATTTATAATTCTAAATTGAAACATCAAAATGTCATACACAAATTAACACATATCATAGGCATCAAAATAAATTTTTAAATTATTTTTATGCCTCAGTTTTGTGGTCCCGAAACCACATCCCGACTAGGGTCAATTTTGGGCTGTCACATTAAATACCCCCAATTTAAGATACAAGGCAACTTAATACCTTTAGGTATTAAAACACAACTTTTACCTTTTACGCGATTTAGTCCTTTTTCGAAATTAGACTAGAAATTGCTAAAATTAACTTACCAAAATTTACATGCACTTATAAAATTATATTATAACACATAAAATAATACTAAAATAATTTTCTCTAGCCTCGAAATAGTGGTCCCGAAACCATTGTTTCGACTAGGCCCAAAATCGGGCTGTTACATGTTCAGTATCTAACCTCTGTGTGAATTGTGCTATATGTTCTGCTTTTAAGGGCTGAGTTACATACTTGGCTTGTAAGCTCACCCAAATTTTTTGACTTCTCAAGTAATTAGCAAACTTAGGATTGGGTTGCACATGGGTGCTCGAATTGATATCCTAATTTAAAACTAAGACAGTTTATGTTTTTAGAACTATTCTAGATTTATCGGACTTTACTTTTTTGGATTTTATTTTTTTCGTTTTTGATTTGCTTCTGTTGGATTTAGTAATTATTATTTTCAAACCCTGAAACTATTTATTTTTTATAATTCAATTCACGATTTTCATAAAATATAATAACTTATAAAATTCTGAAGCGAAACAAATTAATTACTGAAGTGTTTTTCTATAATGAAATGAATAGTTTTAACAAATACTTTTCTAAAAATTGGAAAGTGATTTACCAAAATTAACATTGTCAAAATGTACGTTCTTGAATTCAAAATTTGGTTTTAAAACGGGTTTATATAATTCCTTAAGACTCGACCATAACATCTAGGCCGGGTGTGGGGTGTTATAATAAATGTGTATAATACGTATCGGTGGTATAAATCACCTAAATAATATGTGAACTAGTGAAAGTGCAAGAAGTGATAAAGAATGGCTCCATAAGCGCTTACTAAGTGAATTTAATAAACGAGTACCAACAAGTGATTTCTATAATGATAAAATAGGTGAATACGTATAAGTGTATTGTATGAGAATTTACTACTAAAATCAATGTGATAATTGAATTTCACAATGCTTAATTGATTTTAAAAAATGAATTGCCCTTGTAAACATATTGAAATAGTTAGTGAACGATTGACATGCCAATAGGGATTAGTGTGCACGTATTGTGTTAGAAGACAAGATTTTGTTTGAAGACAATAAGTTATGCCTTATGGCATAGCATTTATTAGCATAATGAGGGCCTAGTGTTCGGTGTGATGGTTGGATTGCACTTTTAGTGCAATAAGTGTATGGTGTTTGGTTGGAATCCCAAGCATTTGAGTCTTATTTTGCTAGCGTTTACTAAGTGTTAAAGTTAATAATAATTGAACTTACAAATTACAATATGTGTGCCAAATGTGGCATAATTTAAAGAAAAGTGATGAAGTGTATAATTAACTAAGAATGGACCTAAGTGTGAAAGTGATGTTCCGAATAAGTGAATTTAGTGAAATAAGAAGTTAACATTGAAGTGCTCTATAATTAACAAGTGAAGTGAAGTTGAATAAAAAGTTTATAGGATTGTAACCAGATAAATTTGTAAGCATTGGTGAACAAAATGCTTAATCTGACTGAAGGGTGTAACACCCCGAAAATTTTTACAGTAAGATATTATCCTTAATACAGTAAAATAAGGAAATAAAGTGACAAGATGAGGAAAATGGAGTTATGTCACTAGGAAGTATATTATGACATATTGATTCAAGAAAGGACTAAATTGTAAAAGTGAGAAAAGTTTTGTGGCCTAAGAGTAAATACTTAAAATTTGAGGGATTAAAGTGTAAATATGAAAAAGTTGAAGGACTAATAGTGCAAATATTTTAAGGGTGGAATGATCTAGAAACCAAGGAAAATTGATGAATAATGACCAAATTGAATAGGTGAAGAATTATGAGGGACTAAATTACAATTTTACCAAATTAAGTGATGACTCAAGAATGGAATTTTAAAAGATCATGAAGGGCAAAATGGTCAATTGGAAGAGAGAGAAATCCAGAAAGTAATGATTATGTTGGTGATATTTTATAGTTATTTAATTAGATAATTATTATTTATTTAATATTTTAATAAGATATTTTTTATTATTTTATTATTTTACTTAGTATATATATATATATATGTGTGTGTATGGAAAGAAAAAAAAAAGGAGAGGGAACAACACCATCATTTTCATGCATCTCACGTTAGAAAGAAAAGAAAAGAGTAAACTTTCCTTTCTTTACAATTTAGTCCTTCCACCAAAAATTCACCCTTTTCACCTAAAAATCAAAAGAATTTTCATAGCTACCAAGAGAGAAAAATGTTAAGGAGACTAAGGGGAATTGGAATATCAAGTTGGATTCAAGAAATAGACGCTAGAGGAGAGAGAAAAATCAAGTTAAAGATTAAAATCAATGGGACAAGGTAAGAATTTTACGATTTCAATATATTTTAAGTAGAGTTTCTCATGTAAGGTAATATCAAAAGCATGAAAATGATGCTAAGGTAGAGTTTTATTATATAAGGATCCATGTTCTTGATATATTAGTGAAGGGAAATGAGAGAAAATAATGGAAATTATGGTAGAGAATGGAAATAAGAGTGTTATAAACTTGGTAATCAATATGTTGCACTAAAGTAGTTTTGGACAGCAGCAATAGGCTAACTTTGAAAAATCACCAAAAATGGTAGAAATTGAATTAGAAGCTTACTGAGATATGGAATTAAATCTTATTGAGTCTATTTTCATATAAAAGAAATATAAAAAGTAAAGGAATTCTGTATTCTAAGATATATATATATATTTTTCTGAGACTGGTTCAGAATGATTTCGAGATCCCCTGTTCTGACTTGGAAAAATCATTAAAAATTATAAAAAAATAATTTTGGGACTTAATTTATATGGTTAGATTCCTCAATGAGTTTATTTTTATAAGAAACAAATGATAACTTCATTTGAATTCTGTTTAAAGAGATAATTAAACTTTAGTGAAGAGTGGTCAGAACTGTCAAATAGCAAAATAGGGGAGACTTTAATTAATAAAATGTACTAATTGGCTAAACCAAAAATTATTAAAATTTTATGGTAAGAATAAATGTGAGTCTAGTTTCAGGTAAAATTAACGGATCTTAATTTGAAGTTTTGTAGATGAAGATATAAATAATTTAGTGACTATGACTCAAATGGACAGCTTTGAATATACATATAAGTAAATAGTGAAATTATTGATAATGTTACTTATAAGCATATTATATAAATCAAGGATGTGGAATGAAGAGGAGGAGGAGGGAAATAAATATATGAATTTTCAGCTAGCAAGTGTTTTGTTGGGTTTTTCACACAGGAAGAAAAATAGAACCAAGTTATCCGGATGAAATATGAAGCTCTTGTTGAAGCTAGAGCAATAAAGTAATTATTTCGGATGAAATATGAAGTTCTTGTTGAAGCTAGAGCAATAAGGTAGTAATTCCGGATGAAGTATGAAGTAAGTTTGAGATTCAAGGACCTAGGAGTTGCAACCAAACGAACAGAAGCAAAAGGGATGAAAAATTGAGAGAAGTATTTCATCTGGGTAACATACATACTGCTGTTTGTTGCAACCCTTAATAGGTTTAAATTTAAAATGGATAATTTGTATGTTTTAGACTCAGGGACTAAATTGAATAAAAGAAGAACTGTAGGGGTAATTTCGTAAAAATGTCAAAAATGACCAAAATGAAGGAAATGAATTGCGTTATTATCTAAATTATAAAATTTAATGGAATTATTAATCTAGATCAAGATCGGGTGAAAACATGTTTTAGGGATTAAATTGAAAAGTGTTGAAATTATGGAAAATTTTGTTATTTTATAGAATTTATGGGTTGTTATCAATATATATAAGAATAATTAAGTTCGAAAGAAGGATTTAATTACAAAAACTTTATTTTTCTGTGTCTAAGGATGAAATCGTCATTAATCAAAAGTTTAGGGGTAAAATGGAAATTTTGCCTAGAGCATTAATTGAATGTATTAGAATATGAAATAAATAAAAATGATGATCAAATTTATTTATAAAGATCCGGGCATCTCAAATATGAGACTTGAACGTGAAAAAGAAAAAGTTTTCGGATTAGTAAAACTATAAATACGAATAAGCAACGAAGTAAGTTCGTGCAACTTGAATTGAATTATTTAATGTTTAAATTATACATTTATGTGACATGAATGTGAATTGAGTGTTTAAATGTATGTTTTGGACTTTAAGGGCCCAATAGAGGGACGTTATGATTATTTTCAGAATATGAATAATAAATGATTCAGAATTCTCAAAAAATGTTCAGTAAACTCTGACAATGCCTTGTACCCTATTCCGCAACAGATGCGGGTAGAAGGTATTACAAAGGGACTAATGATTCAATGATTCTTGTAGAATACTTAAAAGTGAGAAAATGAGCTAGTAAATGGTAATTACCTTAAAAGTGTATAGTGATTAACTAAACGGATGCACCCTTGAGTCTTAAAGAATGAACCAATAAGTGAAAAGAACCATACTCTCATTAATGAGTTGCTTATACAAAGTGAAGATATTAATTTATATAAGACTCAACACTAAGTGTAAGGGATGAAAAAGTAGGATGTCCTAATGTACTTACTAAACTCTTCAAGCTTAACTTGTTAGTGGTTTATATGCTAAAGTGGAAGCCCCTTTCGAGAAGCATGACACCATGTCAATGAAGGATTACATTCCTATGCAAGCTTTGAAGAGAATAAAGAATTTTGGTTTCGTATCATTTGTATTAGAAGAGTTTGAAATTGTATGTACATAGAATAAGTGTATTGTTTTCTAAATTTGCAAGTTTTATTATGTGTATTAATGCTTTTAACTCTGCCAAAGTAGTCTTGAGTATGATTATGATTTTGATAATGTTTTACGATGATTTTGTGCTCAAATGTGTTTTGATATTGTTCTAAAATAAATTGAAACTTATTGGTATGTTTTGATGATGTTTGAGATTGATTTAAAGTGTTTTGGGCTATTTCTCTATAACGTCTCAACATCGTCCCTCGTAATGTTATGCATTGAGCATACAAAAAGCAATGTTGCGACATCGTTCATCGCCATGTTTCAACATTAGGCATGTAGAGAGTGAAGTCATGATGGCAAGCAATAAAATTTCGTGACATTATACAATGTTACAATGTTATGCAACACAATGTCACCCACTACATTGTTTTAGGCTTTTTAAGCCCTCCAAGTCCCATTCTTGACCCGCGGCACTTCCTATCTCTCACATTTGGTTACTAAATGGGTTTTAAATTATTTTAAAGCTTGTAAATTAATTTTACTTATTCCAAAATTATTTATTATGTATAAGATTAAAGGAATATATTAACATAATTACGATAAATTAATGAGGTAATATTTTTAAAGGTAAATTAATGTCAGTAGAATTTATAATTATTTTTATTGAATTTTTATATTAATATAAAAATATAAGAAGTTTAATTCAATTTCTATTGATTTGACTAATTATCAATTATTTTGGATTCAATGAGTATAGTTTAGGAGTAGATCGTAAAAGTTTTCTTAAAAACAATGTCAAACATATTATTTTTCAAACAATAAAAATGTTTCCATTGTTGTGAAAAATGGAATTACAATTTTGTTTATAAGAAATACAAATTTGTAGGTTGCCAAATTAAAATGAAAAAGAATTCGCATATAAATTTACTTTATTGTTAAAAATTATATACATCGATAACTAATAGTATACCTATGGATTATTTTAATATTAATAGCGACGACATCAGAACTTGAGGTCTCTACATAGGATTGTTTCCTAAAATACTTGTGTAACGTTACTTTATAATATATATGATTGATGCAAGCATCAAGGTCATTCGGGTGCCTAACATAGCCAAACTTTAAAAAGTCCAATCATTTACACAATATCGAAGTAGATTCGAGTGAAGATGAGTTTGATCATATAAAAGTTTGTGATAAAAAAAAATTTGATAAGCTTTAAATAGATTTGATTGAGCTTAAAAGAAAATCATGAATTCATTTTTAGGAATCTTGGTTCGAAATCAAGAAGCGTAATACAAACATACTTAAAAGATTTTATTGAGTGTCAACGTTCGAATCAACATGTACAAACGGAGAGAAATTAATTCAATTGAAATCTTTATTTATCTAGTTTATGCTCATACATATCCTTTTTTCAAGATGGCTTCAAGAACATTGTCTCCAATCCAAGATACAACTCTCACCCACTCTAAATCATTCGGATCTTTATTTTTTACGTTCTTGAATGCCTTCTTTTATTAGTATTTGTTGCTGCTGATTCGCCCTAATCTCCCTTGGCTTCTCTTTGCATTTCAGGAGACTTGGTTGCTAAGATAGGGTTGAATCCACTTCAATTTGGTTTCCCCTTTCCTCGAACAAATTGAATTTGATCCTACTTCCTGGGTTTACAAGGTTCACCATACAATAAATACTTGTTAAGTAAGAATTTTTCTAGTTCAATTAAGTACTTGAATTTAGTTTTTAAAGTTTAATTTGGTACCTAAAATTTATTTTGATCCTGAACTTGATTTTTGATCCAAATTAATAAATACAATAAATGACTTATTTAAATCAATTTAAACTATGAAACCAAGTTCAAGTACTAATTTAAACAAAAATAAAAATAAACTCAAATACCTAAATCAATAAAAGAAAAAAGTAATACTTAACAAAAACATATTCAAACTTTGATATATAAAATTGTGTCTTTTAAACTAACTACTTATAAAATTCAAATGAATATATAAGGTATTTATATTGGCTTAAACATTTTAAATTTCTAAATACATATATATCAATTTAGATTCTAAATACAAACAAGTAGATCTTAATTTGGTTATAAGTTTGAGGGCATGAGAATTTGCGACCTTAAGTTCAAGTATACATTCTAATCATCAATCCAATTGTAGTTTATAATTATCCGAGTAGTTATAATTAACTTTATATTTTATAACCTCTTAAAAATTAAATGCATTTGAGTGATAGTCTAAATTTGCAAATAATTAAATTCATATAAATTAAAATTAAATCCAATTTTTAATATAAGAGTATTAAAATAAAAATTAATTAAAACATCCAATTTATAAAAAAAATCCAAGTTATGAATATAAATAAAGTATTAGTGTAATTAAAATAAGATAAAATTCAATGATGGTGATTTCATCAACTTTAGCCTTTTTCAATATTCCTTGGCTCTGCAGTCATAAACCAACTATGACTCTTGTCATCACTTCCCATTTCATTCATTTTGTTTTTTCTCCTAAATTATTAAGAAGAATTGGCAGATATAGTTAATTAAATTCCTTATGAAAATCGCTGCAGATTAAGTTATTTAATACTACTACTAGACCCTTATATAATTGAGGTTCCCTGCTCTCCTCACAGATAGATAAATAAATATTCCAAAGGAGTGATATATTTATATTGATGTAAACTAAAGTAAATTTTCTTCTAATATAAATTCATTTAATTTTAATTTATTATATTATTTTTACTCCGTGATTTAATTATGGTCAGAAGTTAATTGAATATTAAATTGATTAAGGCATGATTAAAAATCTATTATAATAAAAGTGTTTTTTCTTTTTATATTTTTATATAAAATCTATAAAAAAATTTAAATATGTTATACCTATATCTTGCAAGCTTACCTCACATCCTGCTGACCTAATGGGTCAACACCTTAAACTAAGATGAATCATCTTATGAGCTAAGGACACTTGCAAGCCCATAACCCCATAAGCCCAATACATTGTGAGCTTGTATCATGTAGAGCTATTCAAGGATTGGGCTACCTAGTCAAGCTCAAAGGTCAACTTGAAATTTGAAAAGGGTTGGTAAAAGTATTAGGTTCGAAAAAAAAGTTTCAGGAAAACAAATAATTTAAAATATGGATTAAGTTCGAGCTTGAACATCTAAGACCTAACTGACTTTGGCTCGTTTTTAAAGTTTGTAATATATTAATTACGTTATATTATTTTTATATATTACGTAACTTATAACAAATAAATTTTAAATTACAGTAATATATAACACTATAATGTAAACATTAAAAAATATATTAAATTACCTACATAAAATTTTAATAAATGAAAAATATATAATATTATTAAATTGATAGGTGCTAAAAGTAACATGTTTTTAGCCTCATTCTTAATGCATTTTTTGGTGATTATTCGATATTAATGGTGAATTGTATGCTCCTAATGCTTTAAATTAATGTTTTTTTTTTACTTATGGCCATGTGGCAGGTCATGTCAATTTTGCGAATTTGGACCCCAAACAACTGAAAAACACGATTTTTAGGTTTTTTGGGCATTCTAAGACCTAAATATGACAAAATTAAGAAGATAGGAGTGAGCTATCATAGAATAGTCAATAAATAGGAGTGAGCTGTCATAGAATAGTCAATAAAACAACTCGAAAAACACTATTGAAGCCTACTCTAAAGAAGATTTTCGTTAAGATTGAAGATTCTCATTTGATTTCTTTAAAGATTGTAAAGTTAATTTAGGTTATTGTTAACTTTGTCACATTAGAGACCGAATTGAATAAATGTAAAACTTGGTATGAAACTATTATGGTAATAGATAAAATAAGGTCCTTAATAGGGATATATGAAATCAGATTTTAATCCAAATCTAGGAATTGAATTTTCAATTTATCCTGAGTTTAAGAACTAAATAAAATAAAATATAAATATGAGGGGAATTGAAAAATAGAATTTCATGAAATCATGAATACCATAGTATAGTATGGAAGTGTTTGATATTGATTGGTGACATGAAATAATTGTATAGATCAAGAATCAGATCAAAGTGGAGTTGATTGGGGAAAAGTTAAAATTGTCGAGTAGCCCTTAAAGATCAACTCGTTTTGGTGTTCCAATAGGTAAGTTCATATGAAACTTACTATTTCATTTTATATCAAGTGTAATTTGTATTGATTATATATGTATACATAATTAGACATAACTTGAGAACTAATGATATTGACATGTAATGGACTGGATTGTAATGTTATATAATTGTTGGTTATGTATTAGTACATGGTGTAAATGTGAAAGTTGTTCGATTATAAGGCAAGTGAATGAAAATGTGATATTCTACAGGATATGATTTGAGTTGTGAATATTTACAAAGATCAATAATGACATATATATGGAAATTATGCTCGTGTGAACTTAATAAAAGGTTAGAATGAGTATAGCATATCATTAGGGCTATACGTATGCTTGATTGGGGGTTTTACATGTTATAACAAGGTCTAGTATTTGTTGTAGATTCTCGAGTTATATATATATCATAGGTTTAGCCCGGACGGGTAATCTCAATATAATGTTAGCTTGTGTAAGTAACTCTGTTATAATGTCAGCTTGTGTGAGCAACCTTGAAATATTGCCAGCTTGTGTGAGCAACTTATTCTCGTGTACCCGAGTCTGTTTTACTGTAGTTTTTTGGACGATAATCAATTGAATGGAAATTAAAATTTTAAATGTGAATTGGAAATGAGATAGCATGCATTAATATTTGATATGTAATAGGTATTCATGATATGAGAAGATGAGTAACACATTTGTTTGGAAAATGTTGACATGTGAATAGCTATGCCATTATGTGCCAAGGACAGCCATGTTAAATGCCACCATGAATAGTTTAATTATGCTTTAAATAATCAAGGTATGTTTAGTGTTTCCATTTGAACTTACTAAGCATTTCTAATGCTTACTCTAGTTGATTTCCTTTCTTATAGATTGTCATCTTGTGGAACTTGTTGAGCCAAATCAGTGGAGGAGCACACACTATTCTAAGACAGTAGTTATATGTTCAATTTGGTGTCTAGCCTATGTGGCATGTACATAAGGGCTCTTAGTGTGCAAATGGTCATTTTTTGAAGATGATAGTGTTATGCAATTTGTGGTGATGTTTGGTTATGGATATACCATTTGGTATAAAACTTTGTAATGCATATTTTGACAAGCTTGATGTTATGTGATTGTTCATGCTGCTCTTGAATGGTTTGGTATGTTTAGGCTATCATTTAGTCCATATGAATTGGTTAAATTGAGTTTATGATTTGGAAAGTGTAAGTTAAATGTTAAACATGCTAATTGGCTTAAAGTATGCTTAGTTTGAATTATATTAACCTCATTGTTTTGTTTAGTTTCCAATTAGTGTAATGGATATGTTTTGAGATTGAAATTGAAAGCATTTCGCATAGATAGGTAAAATGGAGTTGAATATGTTTACAAGATTCTATGGTGCACCAGAAGAACATAAAAAAAAAAAAATCATGGGATCTCCTAAGAAGGTTAGGGTCTTATCGAGATTTACCATGGATAGTTGTGAGAGATTTTAATGAATATTGTTCTCATTTAAGAAAAAGGAGGGGGGGGGGGGGGCGATTGCGGAACAAAAGAAATATGGCTTGCTTAAGGAAAGTATTGGAGGACCGTGAACTTAGCAATATAGGATTTACAGGCATATGGTACACTTGGGAGAGAGGCCGATTACCAGAAAATAATATTCGAGAGAGAATTGACAAATGGGTAGCAAATTTGGCATGGTGGAGAGTTTTCCAAGGTATTCTTTAAAACATTTGTCGCATGCTATGTCAAATCATTATCCGACTCTAGTTGATTTGGGGATTGAAAGTAGAAAGCACAAAGTGAAGAGAAAAAGGGTATTTAGATTTTATGCAAATTGGATCATAGAGGAAGAATGTGAACAGCGAGTTAAAGAGTTTTGGGAAGAATGTTCGGGTGATGTCCCAAATTAGGGAAGGTAGGAAATTTTCTTAGAGATGAATTGGGGCGAATTACCAGTAAGAGGAAGGCATCATCACTATTAAATATGAGGCTGAATGAATTGAGCAATTTTGATCCGAACGATGAAGTATTGGCAGATATGGAAGAAGTCAAGTTGGCTCTAAACTTGGCAGCTGGCAAAGAAAAGATTTTTTGGGAACAACGTGCAAGGGCGAATTAGCTCCGCTTTGGAGATAGAAATACAATTTTTCTTTTCCATAATCTAGTAAACCAACGAAAGGCTAAAAAGCAAATAAGGATTGAGTCAAAGGAGAGGAGGAGAAGATACAAGTGGGAAGTGGCAACTGACTATTTCAAGGAATCATTCACAGCTTCATATACGAGCAATAATGAGAGAGTGATGTCAGGGATAATGAGATGTATTCATGAAGAAATGAACACTAAGCTGATTGAACAATTTAAATCCGAAGAAGTGAGGGAAGCAATGAAGAATGGCACCTTTAAAGGCATCAGGTATAGATGATTATTATGCAATTTTTTTATCGAAAATATCCACACAATGCTGGAGATGAGATTACTATATACTGTTTAGACGTTTTGAATAGAGGAAAGGAGATTGGCATTTTAAACATCACTAGCATTGTGCTCATCTAAAAAGTGAGCTCTCCAACCTGTTTGTCACAAATTAGGCCGATTAGCCTATGTAATGTGTCGTATTATATCTAAAGTGGTGGTAAATAGATTTAGAACAGTGCTTGATAAATGTATTGATGAAACACAGGCAAGATTTGTTCTTGGCAGAAAAATTAGGCACAATGCGTTAATTGCATACGAGGTGCTACAATCGCTGAAACAAAAAAGGCGCAGGGCTACTTTGCCTTGAAATTAGACTTGTGTAACGCACATGACAGGGTGAAATAAAGTCACATGACAGGGTGAAATAAAGTTTCATTGAATAAGTTACGAGGCGTACGGGTTTTTGTGAAGATTGGTTAAGCTTAGTTATGGAGTGTGTTAGAACGGTGGAATATTCGGTTTTGTTCACTGGGGTGCAAGGGCAAAAATTGAAATCCACAAGAGAATTGAGGCAAGGCGACCCACTTAGCCCGTATTTATTTCTAATATGTGCAGGAGGTTTTTCTTCCCTTAATAAATTGGCAAAATGAGGAGCTATCCAAGGAGTAAGAGTCGGGAGAAGTGGGCTTTCATTAACTCACCTAATTTTTGCAGATGACAGCATCTTGTTAGGGGAGGAAAGCCTGGAAGGGGTTACTGCTATTAAAGCTTTAGTGACCGAATATGGAGTTTCAAAGCAATCGATCAATTTTGAAAAGTCACATATTTTTTAGCAATAATGTGTCGCGCATCAAGAAGGAACAAATTGGGGCAACTATGGGAGTAAGGGTCTCTAGTAACCTTTAAAAATACCTCGGGTTACCAACTATGATTGGAAAGCGAAAGAAACAGGCATTATAAATTCAGGAAACGTAATGAAAATTGGAGTTTACGTCAATGGACACTTGGAGGTAAAGAAGTTTTTATTAAAGCAATTTTACAAGCCATCCCAATGTGATGTTTTTTGTTGCCTGTTACGTTATGTCGTGAACTGGAAAGCATTACTAGTAAATTTTGGTGGGAAAATTCTAAAACAGAATAGGAAATTTATTAGTGTGATTGGAGGGGGATGTGCTAGCCGAAAGCACAAGGGGGATTGGGATTTAGGAAATTAACCAAGTTCAATATAGCGATACTTGCTAAACAAGGATGGCGGTTAATTATGAAACCAGATTGTTTGTCTGCTCGTGTCATGAAAGAAAAGGATTATCCACATTGTGACTTTATGAGTGCCAGTTTAGGATGTCACCCATCTTTTACCTGGAGAAGCATATGGGGAGCCAGGAGACTTCTGGAGCTAGGCATGGGCTAAAGGGTTGGAAACGGCAAATCAATAAACATCTGGAATGATGTCTGGTTACCAAGACCTGGACATGGAAAAGTTAGAATTCAGAATATTGATATTAATTATTCAACTGTAGCAGATCTTACTAATAGAGAGACAGCTACCTGTAAGTTGGAGGTCCTAAGGAAGCTTTTTGTCGAGGAGCAGGTAAACAAAATTTTGACAATCCCAGTTGCTGAAGTTGATCTTGATGATGAAAGAGTGTGAAGGGGACACAGTATAGGTGTGTTTTCGGCCAAAAGTGGCTATAAATGGCTGCTTAGTGAAGAAGTTACAGCAGCGCAGGGGGGAATGTTACAACAAGCTACGCTATTACCGAACTTCTACAACAAATTATAGAAGTTACAAGTTGCAAGCAAAATAAAAATTACAACACGGAAAATTGCTAATAACTATATCCCTATGACAATTTACAAGTGAGGAATATGCAGGTGGTGCGCATTTGTCCTCTGTCGTACAATAGAGGAATCGGTGAGCCATATCTTCCGGGATTGCATGTTTATTAAAAGTGTTCTTCAAGGGGTGGGGGTGGATGTCTCGCCCAGCATTCAAGGACAAAGTTGGAAATTGTGGTTAGCAAATATATTTTCTTGTACAGGAGAGGAGAAATGCAAATGGCTAACTATTGTGTTCTGGGCAGTCTGATACCACGGAAATAAGGTATATCATCAGGGTGAAAAACAGAACATAGTGGGTCTGGTTACGTTTATTAAAGCATATTATTCAGATAGCACATTTACAGAATCCGTGATTTCAACATCTATGAACCAGATGAATAGTATATGGACGCCACCAAGAATAAATGAAGTTAAATGCAATTTTGATGCGACTTTCAACAAGTGCATGTTTAGTTCGGTATTTAGGATAATCTTTAGAGATGGTGAGGGGCACATTTTGCGACTTGTGCTTACCCAAATAGTTTTGTGGCCGATGCCACCACGGTTGAGGCGAAGGCTTGTTTACATGCGGTGTCGGTGGCCGAAGAGTTGGGATTCCGACGACTTGTGGTGGAAGGGAATTCCTTAATAGTTATTAAGAAAATCCGTTCATCAGAGAATGGCAGATCAAACATTTCTATGATTATTAAAGAAATAAAAAAGGGGGCCCAAGGATATGAGAGTTTTACTTATCGTTTCGTGGGCAGAGCGGTGAACAGAGCGGCACATACGATGGCGAAGGAAGGAAATCAATGGCCATCGGCGATGATTTGGGTTAAGGAGGCACCTTCAAGAGTTGAAGCGGTGGACGAAGAAGATAGAAGGGCTCTGTTTTGAGGATGAAATGGGTTGGAGGAAAGGGATTTTTGCGGATTCCGACGATTTCAGGTTCTTTAAGGATCCATCGTTGGACGTTAACAATAATGTTCTTTTGGAGATAAACGATGGTAATAGAAGAGACGGAGAGGAATGCCAATCAGTTTAGGCTACAATTTTTTTCTGATTTGTTTGGTTTGTTTCTTTGTTTTTCAGGCAGCCATTCTAAGGTTTCTCGACGGCTACTGTTGTTTTTAATGCGTCTGTTCAGTTTTTTAGGCATCTAGAAAGTTGTATTCTGCTTTTATTTTTTTTTTTTACGGGGTGTCACCGACGGTTTGGGGGAAGCTGTTAGGCTACACGTGTTCTACATGTAGTCATGTAATTGTTTATTTTATTAATGACATCCTTTCAGTTTTCTTTTAGAAAAAACAACATGATACAAATATTCAAATATGTAAAAATCTATATATGGAATTATAAATATATAATTTTTAAAACACATGTAAGACAGAAATTGCCAAATGTAGATTAAAAGAAAATATTTCTCCTGGGCTCAGGGCTTTATTTTGGACGACCAGCTTCAAAATAGCAGGCTTTTTTATAGTGGGCAAGAAGTTGAGCAAGTCCATATATCATTGTAAAGTGTAAACCAACATGCAGCGCCCAATTTTAAATTTCGCATTTTCTCTTCTAATGTCATATGTCTTGATGATTTTATATATTTAATATTTAATTAATTTTTAATTACAACTTTTCTATACTTTTCTATTCAAATAACGAATCTGTTTTAAAATTAGCATAGTTTTTTAATTAATAATTGTAATTTAAATTATAATTATTTTTAAATATATGATTATTATCTCTTCTATTTTATTTCAATTTTTAACTAATAAGTGTAGATTAAATATTATAATTATTTTTATTGTGAATTTAGTAATATGAATGAAAATAAAAAAATATTTGACAGTTTTTCTAATTTTATATATAATATAGATATTAATTTTGTACAGTAATGTGCAATTTTAATATTTTAAAAAACATTCATACTTTTCTTTCTGCCACATTGGAAAACCAAAATTGTGCAAATAATATTTTGATTATATAAATATATTTTGTATTATTTATTAATAATTTATTGTTGCCAATTGAATTGAAAAATGGGCAAAATTGTCCCTAGAGTTAAAAAGTGTGTTATGAAGGTTTATTTTGGAGTTTTATATATAAAGTAAATAATAAATTTAAAATTGACTAATTTAAAAATATATAAATTAAAATTGATTAAATTAAAATATAGAAATTAAATCTATAATTTAACCTACGCATACTACATGGAGTAATAATAGAATTTCTCAAATATAAATAGTTTAACAAATAAATAACAATAAAATTGGTAAAGTGTCATTGTAATCCGTATACATACATGACATTACATTTTGGTCCCTTTATTGAATTGAAAAATGGGCAAAATGGTCTCTACAGTTAAAAGTGTCTGTTGAATGCTTATTTTGGTGTTATATAGATAAGATAAATAATAAATTTAGCCTTCGACCTTGGTACCTTTATTCAATTTAGTCTTTACTCTTTTTTGAAATCTTTCATTATTGGCTCGACACTATATTTATTTTATTTGATATATCAAAAATACTTTAAATTTTTTAAAAATTTCAAAACTCTTAACAAAAATTTAAAATTATAATTCCAAAATTATAAAAACATTGCTCTTTAGAATTTAAAAAAAACATAAAGTAAAAAAATTATAAATAACTCAACTTATCAAAAATTATTTAAGATAATTAGTGGTAATATATAAAGTAAGTTGGATTCAAATATCTTAATGATTAATCAAGGAGCTCGTCGACAACTAATTTTTTTATTGAGAAATTAGAATTTGAACCTTGTTGACAGGGGATCGGCTCTTTTTGGGAAAAGTTTTCGAAGTGTCGTCCACTGTACAACCGATCCAAACCATCTAAAATTGAAGGTATTATCCCTGTGGTTAGGGTTTTATCCTTTGAGCTTTGCGGAGAACTGTGTATGGTTCATGGAGAGGCACCTTGGTTGGCAGAGATTGGTACCTATAAGATTCGAGATACCTATTAGTATTAGGTGTGTAAATACTTATAGGGGTACTAGGTTTATTTATAAAGTTCATATAAGGCCTTGATTGGTGCTTCAATCCACAGTGCACCTAAGTACCCCTATAATTATTCACACGCCCAACACTAACGCTTATCTAGAGTCTTGCAGATACCAATCTCTACCAACTAAGATAACCCCCTTCATGAATTGTATACGACTCTCTACAGAAGCCAGGGTGCTCAAGTAGCACTAAGTTTGCTTTTATGGTTCATTTAAGGCCTTGGTTGGTGGTTCCATCCACAGCATGTCCTAGTACCCCTATAATTATTCACACACCCAATACTAACACGCATCTTGAGTCTTGAAAGTACCAATCTCCACCAACCAAGGTGCCCCCTCCATGAATCATACATGGCTGATCTCCACAGAGGCCAGGGAATAAAACTCCATCTATGGGGATAATACTTTCTATTGTTGATGGTCTAGGTTGACTACTTGATGGATGACACTTCAAAGACTTCTCCCAAAAGAGTTAACCATCTCTCAACAAAAAAAAAAGCACTTTTTATTGTTATAGGGAATCAACTTTCAACTCCTTTGGGAGAAGTCTCCAAAGTGTTGTTTTCTAGGTAGCCGCCCCTGGCCTCCTCAAAGAGGTAGCTCAAGTGGTACCAAGTTTACTTATAAGTCCTATATAAGGCCTTGATTGGTGGTTCGATCCACGTCATGCCCAAGTATCCCTATAATTATTTGTACACCTGATATTAAGACGAATCCCAAGTCTTGTAGGTATCGATCTCCAACAATTGAGGCTCCCCCCTCCGTAAACCTACATGGCTCTCTGCGAAGGCCGGGGGACAAAATCCTAATATGAGCACAATGCCTTTAATTGTTGATGGTCTAGATTGACTGCCCAAAAAACGGCACTTCAAAAACTTATCCTAAAGGAACCATTTCCAGTCAACAAACCCAAATTGAAATTCAAGCTTTTATGGCAAATTGGAGAAGCTACGCATCAAGGTAAAATTAGGAACATCTTTATTTTACCTTTCAAATTAAACATATCCATCTTAAGAAAATTTGGAGTTATTTATAATTTTAGACATGTAAAAGAATTTTTTTAAAAAGTTCAAAATTAAAAAGTTTAGAATTTTTTATTTAAAATTTGAGAAATTTTTATATTTTTTTGAACTTTTTAGATTTTTACGTTTTTTAAAAACAATCATATATTTTAAAATTATAACTTTTATTTATTTTTAAATTTTTTTTGACTTTTATATAAATTTGAATTATTTCTTGGTGTGACATATTAAATGTTTATTATCACATTAATAATAAAAGGTTAAGAGTCAAATTCTGTCAAATAAAAGAGTAGAGATCAAATTAAATAAAGGTGGAAAGATCAAGGATTCAAGCTATTGTTATGCTTTGTATATAAAATATCAATTAAGCATTTAGCCACAATTTTAATTGTGAAGCTATTTTACTCCATCTGGCTGCATGAATCGGTTTGTCCATTTTTTTCAATAGAGAGCCCTAATACAATCTGAAATAAAATACAAGGATTACCATAATACTTTTATCCCAATATAATCAGATAATCCTTAGAAAAAAAAAATTAACACACGAATAACAATATAATAGGATAATCATAGGAAAATACAAAATGAAAATCTCATTGTATATTCTTTGATCTTCATTTTCATTTTTTTGCAACATTAAAATGAAAATGAGAATCTACATAAGCTAAGCTAGGTTCTTAGACGAAACATTAACTTTTCCAACACAACATTCTATTAATTGATAAAATTCTTATGTTACAAGAATCCTCTCTCCTCCTTGCTTGTCAATGGCCTTAAGAATAGCTTGAGTAACATCTTTGGTTTTAGTAGTTTGTTGGTCTTGAGCCACAACAATGGCTTCCATGGCAAAGAAATGGTTGCAACAAACTCTAGCTCGAACAACATTAAGACCCAGTTCTTCAAACGCCTCTACAATTGACACCAACTTATCCCCTCCTCTGTTGCACCTCACTTTAACCACAAACTGATCTTCCCCAAGCTTCTCCACTTTCACTTCCTACTAAAACATCACGAATGCATAAATCCAAAAGAAGTACTTATATATATATATGTATATATGAAGGAAAACATGGATCACCTTTGGGATTTGTATATGCTTCAACAGATTGAAATATTCGTTTCTGATAGCCATAAGGTTTTGGTACTCTCTTTGTATTTCTTCCAACTTGACTTTAAGCTTGTGAAAATGGAGAAGAACATTTAAGATGATGGACCTCCTTCTAACCTTCAAAAAAAGGGGGGAAAAAAAAGGTGGGGTTAACATCATTGACCAGAAAAGCTTTTTGAATCCAAATCAAGACTAGTTTTTGTATTACAGATTTGGAATTGGTAAGAGTTCGCAGAAGCTGAAGCTTTCTACGAGATGCTGCTCTTCTTTGAACCTTTTTTGCCATCTCTTCTCTCTTTTCACTGTTTGATGATTTCTATGTATTAGTTGTAGAAAGATTTGAATGGAGTGGCTTGGCTTTTATAGGATGGGAAAAGGGATTTGAGTTTTTGAGATAAAGGGCATGTCTTGGGATCCATAAAAGGCTAGTTACCATGTGCTTGTCTTACATGAAAACAGAATTAAGCAAATACTTGGCCAACTTTAGTTGATTTGGCATTGCTTTTTTCGAATAATTAAATGGAAAAGTTGTGGAATTTTGTATTTATTCTTTGTTTATAAGTTTGGGGTTTCTAGTTAAACGATTTTAAGCTATTTAATTAGGTAGTTCAATCATGTGACATCCTAAAATGGTTTGTCACTAATAATTTAAGGGTATATGTATCATTCTTCAATTTGATTAGATTATTAATTAATCAACAATAAGGTCTGAACCAGCAAATACCAAGACAAGAAGCCTTATGACAAAATGATAATGTTAATTAACATGGCAGCTAAAAGGCTAACAAGAAATGCCAAAAAGAAGTGGCTAATTTGAAATGATAGATAAAAATGTTGGATTATTTGGTTGTCATTATTCTGTGTTTCACAGTTTAGCAATATGTGCATGGGAAGGGATGTGGGAAGTGAGTCAGATGGATTGAAGACTGAGGGTGGTCATAGTCAGAATCAGAATCAGGCAATCAATCAAGCTACAGGGGACACAGAGTCAGTCATTGTTTGTATATATCTGTGCTAATGCCATGCTAGTTGAAGCATATTTCAGTGTTTCATGGGCCATTCTTTAATGATTTTTTTTTACTATTTGTTTGTCACCCGCAGGCAAGGCCCTTTGCCTGCTGCTTGCTAGCCTACAGTTGTGTGGCCATTGTAGGTCACATGACAAGCCTGCCACTCTCACTCACACTGTGTTTTATTCTTTATCGTTCTTTCCTCTTCTGATGTCTTATAATCCTTAGTATCCATTTCATTTTCAAACCGATTAAGGAAATATACATTTATATATATATAATATTTGTATGCATACCTTTGATAAATGACTAACAATGGATACAAAGTAAAAGTTTGATTCTTAACAATAGTCCATAACCTACTATGACAAAACATGAAATTAAATACTAAAGGCATCCATTAATCACAGCATAAAGATTATATATAAATATTGATAATAAGTTAATTGGTTATTCTGCATCCAAGTGAAAGGGGCAAAGAAATAATTTGATAGCATATAACTGTTGGATATAAACAGTGAGCGGTACACCATAGAAAAGGCCAAGTATAGAACATTGTAATTGCCTGTTTTGAATGACAGGAGTTTGTCCACTTCTCAAAATCTTATCATTCCTTCACAAAAGCATGCAGCTGCCTTAAACGCATAAAGGCAAAAAGGGCATTCGCCTTTGGATTTTAGTGGGGATGGAGCGGGATAGATATTTTTATTTTTATATATTGTTAGCTAGTTTTAATTCCCTTGCCTATGAAAGATGTCATACAAAATATTTCAACTAATCAAAACAATAGAAATATTAAAAACTCATTTTCTGCTAACAACCTTTTAATTTAATAATAATATTATATTGTAAGCATAAGAGTTTGAGTTTGATCCGAAATAATTATATTTCTCTCCTACAATTATAAAAAATTGATTTTCCTTATTTTTTTCATCTTAATTATTTGGTTCACTCTGGTACTTAAGCTCACATTATGTTTTTTAATCCCTATTTTATAGATGTTGCGCAAAAAAAAAAAACGTTTAGGCAATTTTAGACAATGAAAAAGTGTCATTTAACGTTCCTTTATAAAATATATAAATCTTAAAAAAATGTAAAAACGTAAATGTATAAAATTCAAGAAATATATGTATAACCTAAATATATATATCAATTATAAATATATAAATGAAAGAAATTATAAATATATATAAACTCTAAAAAATATATGAAGTAATTATATAACACCCTAAGCCTGGCCAGACGACTGACAAATTGATAACTCTCGAAAAGAGTTATATTTCATGCCTTTAGACCTAGCTAATTGCTTGTACTTGGGTACATTTAGTGGCATTTTAGGACATTTTATTAGTATTTATCATTTGCATTAAAAGCTTGGATGATGTTTACATGTTAAATACTTTTAATTGCGTGTGGAAGGGTTGTGTTTGGTGGTTTGGCAGGTGTAGGCTATGGAGAAAGAAATAAATGAGTGAAGGTTTGCCAGGACAAAAAGATTGCCATTTTTGTACTTTGTGGCAATCTAGGAAGATGACCCAGTCAACATTCAGCACATATTAGTTTCAGCCTAACTCTACTTGTACTAAAAAAACCTGCCTAAAAAAGAGGAGAAGATATCATAGGCTGTTGGAGTTACCCTAGGGTGAAATGCTTATAAAAAACCAAAGGAGAAAACCCTAGGTGTGGAGATCCGAAGGCAACAATAGAGGGTACCAACTGAGTAGAGACAAAAAGAGGAGACCAAAGGCAATCTATCTCAACCACCACAAGACACTGTGTTGCTGGATTGTGGATTGGTTTGGCGACAACCATCTTCCTAAGTTCTTCTATTATTTCTCAATCCGTTCTCCCTTGAATTGAGTTGATTGAAACGATGTTGAATTTTAATTGCCAACCCATGAGTTGAATCTCATAGGATTGGGATTACAAGATGAAAACTTTTATTCTATTTAATGATTGAAGCACAGATTTGATTTAATCTACTATTTCATTCAATTGTTTTTATTTCCCAATTGTATGCATACATTCGCTCAATATAGATGAGTGTGCAATATGCCCCTAAATTGAATCTAATTATGAAAAGGTTGGATTAGTTAGACCAAAATTGAAAAATGCAATTGAGTATTTGTGTAACATCCCGAATTAGGGCCTAGTTGGGACAGTGGTTTTAGGACCACAAATTCGACGTAAGAAAATTTATTTTTATTATATTTTTATGGTCTATGATTTCAAGGAATGATTTGTGAAAATTTCGTTAAAAAATTTCGACGTTTGGGCACTCAATTTGGTCAAAAGGACTAAATTGTAAAAAGTGCAAAATTTTGAGTTCTACATGTTAGAGGTGTCAAATTGTTATGAAATTTTAAATGGGAGGTCCTTAAATGGTAATTAGACCATTAATTAATTTTTGGACAAAAATAGACATGAAATAGGTGTAATAAAATATTTTTAAGTTAGGGGCATTTTGGTAAACTAATAATTAAATGAATTAAAAAGCCAAAATTTGGTCATCTTCTCCATGCACCAGCCGAAATCCCCATGGAAGCCATGTTTAGGGTTTGGTTCAAGCTTCCAAGCTCATTTTTAAGTGATCCCGAGCCCCGTTTTTAAAGTTCTTTACATTTTTGAAATCCCGGTAACATGTTCTAGCTATTTCTACCATTATTTTGAGCTAGGGTTTATGTTTAAAAATTTACCTGTGAGTAATATGCATGCATTTTGATGTCTAATGGTATAAAATAAGTGTTGGGTGTTTAATAAATTACTTTTACTAAGCAGTTTTTGATGAAAACGTCCAAAAAAATCGTTTTGTAAAAGTTGTAAAATTGGTCATAAATGGGTGATTTAGTGGAAATTGGGGGCTTTCATAGTTATGAAAAATGATCAGCATGTCATAAACATAAGAAAATAGGATGAAGTTTAATTTTCGAGCATTGGGGCAAAAGTGAAAATATTAAAAGTTTAAGGGTCAAAATGCAAATTTGTAAAAATATGATTTTTGGACCCCTATGAATAATGTGACTAATTAGTAGGCTAAATGTGATATTATAGATCAATGAAAACAAGATTCGGACTTAGAACGAGGTTGAACAAGGTTAAGCACAAACTCGAAATAAATAGTCGTACTCGAAACCGAGGTAAGTTCATATATCAATGATAACGCAATGATATTATTATTGTTCATACTTGAACTTAAATTGATGTGTTAACATTGTGTGATGGATATTTATTTAGTATATATGAAGATTATATATTGTAACAAATGTCAAATTATAATTATATGTAATACAATGTTTATTTTATGGACTAATGTCTAAATAAACATGGAAATGTGTTGAATTAGATGTACATGGCATGAGCAGCTATGCATAATGAGATACTTGATGAAAAGAGAAAAATACCGGTTGAATAAAAAGGGAAATTCGATGGATAAACCATGGCTTACATGACTTGAGATCCTGCATATGCTGCAGAAAAGGATTTAGCCCGGACGGGTAATCCGTTGATCTCAAATATAGAAAGGATCTAGTCTGGACGGGTGTTCCTTAAGTGATCGAGCCTCTCGAGGAATATGTGTAAACGGATTTAGCCCGGACGGGTAATCCGATTAGGGTCTGAATTTAGTCTGGACTGGTAATTCAGATCTGAGCTCATTGAGAGTGCTTGTCATTACACGGGATTTAGCACGGGTAGTAATCCCGACATCATTCCATGAGTTTATATTCTGAGATTTAGCTTTGGTGGTAATCCTACCGTAAGATGTGAGGTTCGTGGGAGTGCGCATATGAAATGATCACTTGTATGAATTGACGGTGAATGAGATATCCATCGAGATTTTGAAAAATTCAACGAGATTAATATGAGAAATGAAATAAAAGGCTCTTGCCATGATACATAATGTATGTTATATGATAATATTATGATGCATGTGAGTTGTCATGTTTGGACGAGTACGGTGCTAAATGATAGCACAGGTAAGTACTCGAAACCCATGAACACGTGCTTGGCATGTGAAATGAAATGGACTTATGACGATGGTGCAAATGAATGAATGATATTTATGAGAATAATTTCTATGACAAATTGTGATGTTTATTATCTTGTTGCACTAAGACAGATTTGGTATAGCAGTATTGGTTCGACTTTGAAAATCCACTAAAAAATTATGGAAATTGAATTAAAGACTGAATAAAATATGGAATTAAAGTTTAATGAGTCTAGTTTTACATAAAGGAAATGGTGTAAGCAAAAGAATTCTATATCATGAGATATTTAAATTCTTGTGAGACAAATTCGGAGTGATTCTAGACTCCCCTGTCTCAAATTTGGAAAATCACTAGAGATTGTAAAAAAATAATTATGAGTTAAAATTCATATGACTGAAATCCTTAATGAGTCTAATTTCAGGAGAAAGAGATGGGAACATTATCCGAGTCTCGTACTAGGAGATAAATAAATTTTAGTGAAGAAAGGTCGAAGCTGTGAAATAGTAAAATAGGGGAGACTTTGAATAATAAAATGACTTATTGGCTAGACCAAAAATTCTAAAAATTTTATGATAACAAGAGATATGAGTATAGTTTCTGGGAAAATTAACAGATATTAATTTGGAATTCTGTAGCTCAATTTATAAATAATTTATCGACTATAACTTGAGTAGACAGCTTGACCAGAATATGAATAAAAGCATAACTATTGTTATTTTACCTAAGGAAACATGTTATTATAATGCTTATTATTTTCATATGGACTTACTAAGTGTAAAGATTACTCCCCCTTCCATTTCTTTTAGTTTTGACAGGTCAGCTCGGGGTTGGAGATCGTCGGAGGCAGCATCACACTATCAAGCCTTTACCCTTGGAGTATTGACATGTATATGTTAAACGTGTTCAAGTGAGTGGTATGTATGGGGACTTAGTTTTTCTATGATCGATGTCGTTGTGATTAGCCAAATGTATTAGCTTATAATGATTTGTGATTTGTTGTATGTAGCCATGAGATGTGGCTTATAATGATTTTGGCTTGTAAGCCTATTCATCCATGGTATATGTAAATGTCTTGTGATGTGGGTATGTGATCATGCTTGTTCACTATGTATAAGAAGTATATAACATATATACATGGTGAATGCATTAGGACCATTTGAGGTGGTCATGGCTATGGAATAAATGTTTGATATGATAATAAGTTGATAATACCCTGAACATGGATGTTTAATTTATCAGTTTGTAAACATAGTATAATGGTATAAGGAGTAAAAAGGGTGACTTAAGGCTTGGAAAATAGCCTAATAAGGTCCACATGGTTGGACACACGGGCGTGTGTTTAGGCCGTGTGTGACACACAGTTCCCTCCCATGGGTGTGTGCTATGGCTGTGTGTCCCCTGCATTTAAAATTTTGAGTTAGTATAGGACACGGGTAGGTCACACGGGCGTGTCCCATAGCCGTGTCCCAAAGTCAGTATTGAACATGGACAGGTAGCATGGGCATGTGCCATGGACGTGTTTAAAAGTCAGTGTCACGCACGGGCTAAGGGCATGGGCGTGCCCCAAGCCACACAGGCGTGTGAGTTCACACGGCCCACCTACACGGGTGTGTGGCACTCCAAAGCTAGAAATTTATTAAGTTGCCCAAAGTTTATCGAATGTTTTTGGTTTTGTCCTGAACCGCCTTAATGTAAGTTATAGGCCTCGATGGCCTGTTTAAGGGACGATAGCATATGTTCTAAAAGTTTTAATTTTGGGCGAAATTTAGTGACCCGGTTTTGTATGTTTATGAATGTTTAAGTCTGGTAATGCCTCGAGCCCTATCCCGATGTTGGATACGGGTGAGGGCTGTTACAATTCGATCAAACACTTGTAGGAGACTTTAGACATAGAGCGGCGTTTGTATAGAATGAAGACAAAACATTGCAGGATACCGTGCTAAGGCTTATAGACACAGGCTAGGTAACTTGAGATCTAGCTCTTAAAAGAAGCATGTCACTTTAAGTCCCTTCTGAGCAGTAGATTAAGAACGATTATGCTAAGGCATTACTGAAAGTAAGGGCATATTCTTAGTAATCCCAGCATTCCAAATCAACATCATAGACCTTCAAACCATTGCCACAGCATCGTTGCTATAGCAGTCTTAGTTATTTACTTATTCACTCGTGTTTTATTAACGTAAATATTCTCGTAATTGCCATTGCATTTTTACTCTTGCTTTGCCTTAGCATTTTCCAATATTAGTCAGTATATATTTCACACTCATCTTTATTATTTTAATTTATCACTGTGTACTTAACTCAGCTTTGCCATAACATTAATTATTATCATAATTTGACCATTTCTATACCTAATCCGATCCTTGTGGAGATGATCTCACTTATCACTTTATTACTTGATTTGGCTTGTATACTTGCACAATTCGCATATCACATTCACGCGCGACACAAATTGGGGTGGAAACTAGAATCATTGACTATGTTAACAGCTAAAGTTTGCAATTTTTTTTATACCAGAGCAATGCCAAGATTACAGATAAATAATTCCAATCAGCACATTTATATTTTCTTCATAATACAATACACCAACTTAATTACAACCTAGCCGGATTTAAGAAAGTTCAACAAAATAAGGCTATTGCAACTCGAACATATGAACTACCTCAACATACACATGTTACAAAAAAATAGAGATAGGCTCAGAAAAGGCCTGAAGATTCTGGCTCCATCCCTCCTAGAAGTCCAAGAAATGATTTTTTTAAGATACTTGAAAGGCAGGAAAAGAAAACAAGGTAAGTTCGAATAAAACTCAGCGAGTTCCTAGTTTAACCATTGAATTAGGATTACCCGATGCATCACAAAGTCAATATAACATCGCTACAATTCACAATTTAGTACAACTTGCATAACGCTATAACTCGCACTGTCATACAGCTTGTATAACAATTTAGCTTGCATAGAGACAGTTCGCATTATCGTACAGCTTGCATAGATACAGTTCATGTAACACCCCTAACCTGTCTCTGTCGTTGAATTAGGGTTGCAAAGCATTACTATACAAATTCGAATAATTAATATCAAAACATATCAATACTTTGGGTTAAAAAGATTCCTAAAACTTTTGGAACAATTAATATCAAAACATATCAAAACGTATCAATTGTAAAAGGGGATTCCTCCCCTTACCGATACTTTCGGTTAAGTCCTATATAAACAATTTCTAAAATTTTACTGAAATTGTGGTTAAAGGATGACTCAAGAAAGTTACCAGCAACTGCTCGAAAAAGAAAAACTTCTAAGTAAGCTAAAATCATCATTTCCTCCCACAAGCAACAAAGTTATAATCTCCACCCATAATTCCACTAACCACCAACTATTCCCGAGGGCAATAGGTGCCATACATGATGACATGTTCCTTTCCCCAAGCTTAACACGTCCTCTAATATGTGTTATACACACCGTGAGGTGTCAAGGTAACAAACAATCTCGCAAACTAACAAGCTTACTGACTAAAGTGCTTGCGGAGTGACGAACTCGCTAACTGACAAGCTCGCAAGGCAGCAAAGATAGCTCACCACATACTAGGTGGAGGTTCGTGAGATGGCAAGACAATGATGAAGCAACTTGTAAAGGGATGCTCAAAGATAAAACCAACCTAATTCTCACAAACTAGATAAGCTCAAACAAGTTCCTTACCATTCTCACTTGGTCAACATTTCAGAATACAATTCCAAAAATTTGAGGTTTGACAACTCTCCCATCCTTAAAATATAATTTTGTTATAATTTTGTCCCCAAAATTTTTTACCTATTGAAAAGATTAGGGTATTGATCTTACATCAGACTTTCTTTTTCCCAAGAAGTCTCCACTTATGATTCCTTCAAAAGACTTTTACCAAAGGAATCTTTTTATTTCGAAGCTCTTTTACTTTTTTAACTAAGATAATAACTGGATCTTCTTCATAGGATAAGTTCGGCTCCACCTCTAAAATCTCCAATTGCATTATGTTATCTGGATTTGAGTGGTACTGCCTTAACATCGAAACCTGAAAGATGTTATGAATCATTGACAACTTTGGTGGTAATGCCAAATGGTACGCTACATGTCCCACAAGTTCTAAGATTCCATAAGGTCCAACGACTCTCGGACTAAGCTTGCCCTTCAAGCCGAAACGAATGATTTTTTCCAAGGTGAGACTTTGAGGAACACTTTATCACCTACTTCATAGGAAACATCCTTCCTTTTTCGATCAGCATAAACCTTTTGGCGATCTTGAGCAGCCTTTAAATAGTTGCAAACAATTAGAACTTTTTCCTTTGCATCGTAAACCAAATCAAGGCCAATAAGTTTAACTTCACTAAGTTCAACCCAACAAACTAGGGATTTACACTTTCTTCCATGCAAAACTATAAAAGGAGACATGCCATAATTGGTATGATAACTATTTTTGTATGCAAACTCAGCCAAAGGTAGATACTTTTCCTAATTCATTCCAAAATCTATTACATAACTTCTAAGCATATCTTCTAAAACTTGTACCACCCTTTTGAATTGACCATCAATTTAAGGGTGAAAAGTTGTGCTAAAATAGAGTTTAGTTCCAAGGAACTCTTGTAACTATTTCCAAAATCTAGATGTGAACCTCGGATCTCAAGTTAATGTAATGGATGAAGAAATGCCATGCAATTTGACTATTTCGACAATGTATAGTTTAGCGAGCTTTTCCAATAAATAGTTGGCGCGAACATCAACATGTGTTGATTTAGTTAACCTATCCAAAATTACCCAAACTACATTCTTTCTCGAGGAAGTGAAGGGTAGGCTTGAAACAAAATCCATTAAAATCTTATCCCGCTTCCACCCTAGTAATTCTAAGGGATACAACATCCTAGATGGAACTTGATGCTCAACATTGATATGCTGACAGGTTAAGCATCGAGTCACGAACTCAGAAATTCTATTTTTCATCTCAGGCCACCAAAATGAGCTCTTTAGATTGCGATACATCTTGACACTTCCTAGGTGTAATAAAAAAGGTCCTTGATGAGTTTCATTCAAAATTTCTTATCTTAAGTTGTTACCTTTCGGAACATAAAGTCTGCCAATAAAATGCAACTCGCCATCCTTCCTAAGGCTAAAGTTATTCGAGCCACTAGACTTTAATCACTTTTTCAATTCACTGCATTTCAAATCTCTTAACTTGGCTTCAATAATTTGAGGAAGGAAAATAGGGGGCCCATTACTCTCTTGGCGAACTCGAGCCTGCAATAAAGTTGTAACAACCTGATTTTGGGTCTAGTCGAAACAAGGTTTCGGGACCACAAATTCGACGTAGAAAAATTTTTTTATTATATTTTTATGGTCTACAATTTTATGAAATGATTTTGTGAAAATTTCGTTTGAAAATTTTGACGTTTGGGCACTCAATTTAGTCAAAAGGACTAAATTGTAAAAAGTGCAAAACTTGAGCTCTATAAGGTAGAGGTGTCTGATTGTTATGAAATTTTAAATTGGAGGTCCTTAAATGGTAATTATACCATTGGTTAAGTTGTTGGAAAAAAAATGGACATGATTAGGTATGTTTCTAAAGTTTTTCATTAAGGGCATTTTGGTAATTTGGTAATTAAATGAATTAAAAAGCCAAATTAAAAGCCAAATTTTGTCGATCTTCTACCCCATGGCCAAATTTTACAAGGAGAAACCATGGATAGGGTTTTTCAAGCTTCCAAGCTCGATTGTAAGTCTGTTTTAACCCTGTTTTTAATGATTTTTATGTTTTTAAAATCCTCGTAACAAGATCTATCTATTTCTACCACTAATTTAAGACATAATCAAAGTCTAAATTTTTACCCATGATGAATATTTGTGTATTTTGATGTTTAATGGTAGATTATACAAGTTTGGTGTATGATAAATGACTTTTACTAAGTGATTTTCGATGAAAATGCCTAAAAGGACCTATTTGTAAAAGTTATAAAATAAGTAGAAAAAGTGTGATTTAATGAAAAATGTGGGTTGCTATAAGCTTGTATAAGGCTCGACTAGGCATGGGTATTAAAGAAATTGAGTACATTTCATTTTACGAGCCTAGGGACTAAAATGCAAAAATGTGAAACTTTAGGGGCAAAAATATAATTTTTGCCATAATATGATTTTGGGCTGATTTGAATAGTATAATGATTAAATAATTTAAATATGATTAAATAAGTTAAATGTGATATTATAGATCAAGAAAAACAAGGTTCAGACTTAGAATGGGGGAAAATGAGTATTTGACGGTTAGGTCCTTTTTGCCATTTTTTTGTAGAGGTAAGTTCATATGCAAATAATGTATTGTTTTTAATTATGTTTTAAATGCTTTATTATTATATGAATTATGATTGACCATTGAGCGTGTTTAACAAAGTTCGATAAGCGTGAAATCCTAGTTGAACCTTAGGAATAGATAGGATACAAATGTCATGACATTAGGGTTACGAGATTACGTGTGAGACCATATTTGAGATATGCCATCGATATGAGACTTCGTATAAAAACATATCTGGGATATGGCATCGATGTGTAAGATCATAGTTGGACTATTGGCATCGATACGAGATTACATGTAAGACCATATCTTGGATATGACATTGGTATAGTACCATTTGTACAAGACTCCCGAGTGTCCTTAGTATTACTAGTGGTTCAACGGGTAATTCAACGGGTATGTCAAAGAAGAGAAAAAGTATGTAAGTATTACGAATTGGTACAAGTATGTACATAAAGTCTATATGCATTGACTTCATGAAATTGTGAGTTCATAATTTCCATGAGAATGATTTTTTGAAGACCTTGTGATTATTGGTCTATACTTGTGATGTATGAAATTCATGTTAAATTTGGTTGAGGATCATTTGATTAGCTTCCAAGCCAAATTGAGTTATGATATAACATGTTTTGTTTGTAAGAATTGTGATTTATCAGACACGAGAAAAAGGAAAGATTGGCATAGTTGCCTAATAAAATAATTACAGAAATATGAAAAGATATGGGCTTTAAACAATTAAAAAATGTTAAAATATATGCTTGAAATGTGAATGCTCATAATTTAATGTGCGTGATTACTATGAGGTTTGAAATGAACTATTAATTGCTGTGATATGTTACGAAAGAGAGGTTACGGTTGTTAGGCTAATGCCAAGATATGTTAATTATGCTTATAAGTTACTAGAGTAAACATCGTGATTGAATAAAATTATAGCTATAAATATTTATAGCAATTGGTATTATTTTGTGTTTAAATTGTTGAACTTGATAAATGCTTAAAAAGAGTTGTTATTATTTTCATGCGGACTTACTAAGCTATATAGCTTACCCCCTTTATCTTCCTTTATCTTATAGGGTTATTAAGCTAGCTCAGGTTAGAGATCGCCAGAGATCCTATTACACTATCAAGCTATCAATTTTGTGTATTGATGAATTCAAGTATTTTGAGTTATGGCATGTATAGGGACTTAGTCATTTTGTCATATGTGTCATTATGACTTTAGCCTATGTATTGGCTTGTAAGGGTCAAAAGTTTGTGTTAATATTTGGCCATGTAAATTGGTTTATTTTGGCTAACATGGTTGTAAGCCTAAGTATATTCATATGTGTGCCTATGTCTTTGGTGATATGGTCATGGTATGCTTGTTGAATGATGGAATGTGATTTATAGTATGATTGTGAAATGTTTAGAAATGTGATTCATGGATGAGATGATAGATTTGTGTACAATTGGGTATCTTGAACGGAAATAAATGAAGCTTAATAAATGTGAAATTGGCATGATTGAGTAAGGGCATAATAAACGTTATGAGTATGATACATGTTGATAGTACTTTGGCATTTGTTGAACATTGTTATGTATGTTTTTGGTTGCCTAAAAATAATATGTTTTGTGACATTGAATTGGTGTAAGTGTTTGTGCAAATAAGGGTGGCAAATGGCTTTGTAAATAACCTTGTTTTTGTCCACATGGGCGTGTGTCTAGGCCGTGTGTGGCACACGGTCAGCCCCATAGGCGTACGATCCGGCCGTGTGTCCCCTGTAACTAAATTGTTGTGAAATAGAATGCTCAGTATCGATCACACAGGCAGAGACCCGGGCGCGTGTCTCAGCCGTGTGAAGGGCACGGCCTCGGGACACGGGCGTGTGTCTTGGCCTTGTGACTTCAATTTGTTCTTGGGTGACAAATAGAGAGTTACACCAGTTATGGGCATAGGCGTGTGTGACCACACGGCCTGCCTACATGGGTGTGTCCCCCTCTTTTAGCAAAAATTTTCTAATTGTTGTAAAAATTTCTAAAGTTCTCGGTTTAGTCCTAAACCGCTTTTAAAGTATTTTTTGGGCCTCGTAGGCTTGTAATAGCGACATTGTGATTGAATAAAAAAAGTTTTAAATTTGAACACAAATTTATAACCCGAAAGTGTATGTTTGCTTGTGTTTAATTCCGGTAATGCCTCGTACCCTGTTTTGGCGTCGAATACGGGTAAGAGGTGTTACAGAAGCCAAAGCTTCCATGAATTTCCTACTTAAAACATTGGCCACAACATTTTCTTTCCCTAGGTGGTAGTCAATTGTCAGTTAATAATCTTTTAACAATTCTAGCCAACACCGTTAACGTAGATTTAGTTCTTTTTGAGAGAGTAGATACTTCAAGCTCTTATGGTCTGAAAATTTACGACATATCTCTCCATACAGGTAGTGCCTCCAACTCTTTAAAGCGACCAAAATTGCAACCAATTCTAGATCATGCATCGAGTAATTCCTTTCATGTGTTTTGAGTTGATGGGACACATAAGCTATAACCTTTCCACATTGCATAAGGATGCAACCAAAGCCATTTAAGGACACATGGTGAAAATCACAAATTCAATTCCTGAAATAGGTTAGGAAAAAATTGGGGCTTCAGTTAGTACGATTTTCAATTTTTCAAAAATCTTTTGGCATGCGTCTATCCACAAAAAATTTTCACCATTTCGCAAATGAGAAAACCAATTGAAAGACTAATATGCCACCTATTAAGTCCAATTGGTGATATGTTTTGTGTTGAGCATAAGAATGAATGACTCCCAAAAGATAGAGACATAAATGTAATTGATTGGATTGACAGTACTTTGGACAAGACCTAAGTACAATAGATCTTGAATCCGTTTATGAATTTATTCACTTGTGAAGTTCATAGTGTGACATACCTTAATCCTGATTAGATGATGGACTATGTATGCATGACTCATATACTTTGACATAAGTAAAAGCTTGAGTTCAAATAGATAATGAAATGAAAGTTGGTGCATTAGGTATACAACTTCTACAATATGTAACATCACTCACAATAGTGGAATTCATAGCCTAAGAAATAGGTAAATGATATCATCTCATCGGCATTACATGATAGATGAAAGTAAACGTGGTCACTATTTACTTGTCTTTGTGATAAATGACTTAATTACAATTTGATAGTAACCGATTTTTCATTAAGGAAGATGTAATTGTTACTATGAGATAAAATAGAATCATATTAAGAGAACAAATTTATCCTAATGAGATTAAGAATATCCTATAAGGGTAACATATTTATGATAAGGTCATTGTTCGAGCACTAATTGAGTAAATTTTGTAATGATATGTAATTAGGGAGAGCTTAGTCAAGATACTATAATGGAATGACTATTGTCGAAACCATTTTTTTGAAAACGGAGTCGACTTTGGTTTTGAAAGCGAAAATTGAAAATAGGGAGTTGCCACCAATCTTTTTTACTTAGGTGTGATCGGATCACCTAAAAATTTGGTCATTTTAATAAAATATTTCGATTTACTAAAACAACGATTTTAGTCTACGAAATTTGAGAAAAGGGGTTCAGGAGTCGGTTACGTACGAGGAATGATTAGCACCCTCGTAATGCCCAAAATTGGTACCTAATTGATTAATTAATGTCTTAATGTCAAAATTTAAAAACTCGAAAAGAATTAAAAATACGATCCTCTCTTTTTAATGTTGATTTTTTACGAAGAATTTGCTTGCGTAGATCAAAACGGATGTTAAAGACCTTCTTGTCCCGAAGTGATAAAATGTCACATCCAGTAAGTTAGGACAGAACATTTAAAACCTACAGAATAAGGTTGTCTTTTGATTTTCAAAATTCATGCGTTTTAATTTCAAAAGGTTATTCGGTCATTTGGGTCAAACGAAGAAAATTGAAACCCAACACATTAGGGCACGATCTCTAGAATCTCCAAACACGGAATATTGCCTTTATTATAAAAATATCATGTTTTTTAATAATTTAAAAAATATTTGGCTATCTAGGTTTAACGAGAAAATCGAAACCTCGTAAGTTGAGATACGTTTTCTCGAATCTCCCAAATATCGGACAATGCACCTTTTTTGAAAATTTCCCTTGTTTATGAGTTCAGGGTAAACTTAACGAGGTCTTTAATGTTATGATAAAAATAATATGATTACAAAATAAAATGAGATGGGGCAATTATAATGAAGCATGGAATAAATGGATTATAGCAATAAACACGTAACATGTAGCTTTTCAATATTGATAATCAATGAAAGACAAAGTAAAAATCACGAAGCAATTCAAAGTAGGTAACATAAGAAAATAATTTAAAATAATAATATACACATGACAGCTTAAAGTAAATAATAGATAAACAATTTAAGAATAGTATATAATAAAACTATTTAAAATAGATACTATATTGAATCAGTTTAAGGCAAAATAAAATGATGTCTATAGTAATAGGAATAATAATAATAAAATATTAATGATAACGATAATAGAAAATAATAATAAAAATAATAAAATATGTTAACAAGGACAATAATAATATAAAAATGAAGAATAATAGTGTATTAATGATAAATCAAGAATAATAATAACAACAATAACACAAATAATAATACATAAAAATGGTAATAATAATAATAATAATGGTAATAATAACTTTAAAAATAAAATAGCAAAATGACTAAAAAAGGACTAAAGAAAAGTAAAATAGTTTTTTAAAAATTGTATCAAAATATATAAGTAGATAGATAGTAAAAATAATATATAAATATGTATATATAACTTTAGGTGAACAAATATATGTGTATATATATATATATATATAATTATGATAACAATAGTACTACGAAAACTAGTTAATTTAATAATAATAATAAAACAAATAAATTAATACAAAAAGAAAGTATAATGAGTAAATAGATGAAAATACATATAAATAAAGTTAAATTTAAGTATTTAGAAAATAAAAGAAAGAAAAATAAATAAATTAGTACAAACAAATATAAAGTTTGGATAAAATGAACATAAAATATTAACAACAATAATAATAAAAATAATAAAAACAGATAATCTAGAATTTAAAAGTATATGAAAAATATAAATAACTAGATAACAAAGCGATAACAATAAGGGTAAAAGGTAAAAATAAAATAAATCTATATAAACAATTATAAGTAAATAAGCGAATAAATACTAAATATTAAATAAATTAATTTAATAGTATAGTAGTAATAATAGTAGTAGAAATAAAGATAATAATAATAAATGTAATAATAATAATATAATTAATTAATCTAATAACAAAATGGCCAAAATAACTAAAGAAGGGACTAATTTAAACTTAAAATAGAGTTTTGGGGGAAATTTAAAAATAAATAAAAAGGGAAGGACCATACTACGATGCGCGAATAAAATGGAGGGACCAAAGGGAAAATATCCCCGCCCTCCAAAGCGCTGCATTCTACGAGGGATGAAATTGAAAACTGAAATAAATTATAGGGCACAAATTAAAAAAAAGAAGAGAACTTAATTGCGAATTGATTAAAAAGTGGAAGGGCTGAAAGTGTAATTAGCCCTTCCGCTACAAAACACGCGGACCCTGACTAGGCGGATCGGGTCATCCTGTTTCATCCCCATACAATGCCGTTTTGGCGCTGGGGCCGTTTTTATTGTGTATAAAAGTCTAATTTTTTTAAAAAAAAACATCATTCTGCAGTGCATTAAAAAAAAAAAAGATTTAGAGGGTTCTCTTGGCTTTTTCTCCTTCCCTTCTTCTTCGACCAAATCCAGCAAGCCACCACCGTAACTCCGCCATGGTGGTGGCCAGAAGTGCCAAAATCGAGTCTTTTTGACCCCTTTCCAACCCCTTTCTTTTATTTAAAAAAAACTTCGAATACTACGTTTATTTTAAGAAATAAAGAGCGAGATTCGTAAAAAACAAATGAGGTTTCAACACCGTTCGATCCCTCGCCCGAACCTTCACGTTTCCGAGGTATTCGGGTTCTCATCGGCGACGACTCAGGTAACCCCTTTTTATTTTCTTATTTTTTGAAACTAAAGCCAAAAATCAAAAATGGAAAATAAATTAAAAAAGAATAAAATAAAGCACCACCTTTTATTTGCTAATTGCTTCTATTGTATTTTAAAAATGCATGTATCCGTCCCCTTTTTACATTGGTTTTGGAATGGCGTTTATAAGCATTGAATATTACAAAATATCAATTTTTCTTTTGCTTCTATTTGCTTTCTTTCTATCACTGTTTTTGTCTCTTTCTCTCACCACTGTTGCAGGGCTAGGCAGGGTCAACGAATAGGGAGCAGGTGGTGGCAATCTAGAATGCTAGGCCTCAGGCGAGGCGCAGGCGGGGTAACCGAAGGAGGAGCGACGCACATGGGGTGTTAGGGTTAGGTTTCTAAAAAATTTTTAAGTTTTTGGGCTAGGGTTTTTAGTTTTGGGCCTGTTTAGTTTTTATTTAGGCTGATGTAAGTGGATTGTTTAATATTTGTTTTTTTGGTTGTTGGGCTCCAGGCAAATTTGGGCATTTGCAACTATAACTAAATGAGTTTATAATTAATAGGCGAAAAGATGGAACTTGCTTGTAAATCTTTTGAGCCTAATTAAATATGTCCAATCAATCCCTCTACTAGCTCGTTAAAACCAGCGTTAAAACCAGCGTTAAAACCAGAAATGAATTGCATAAAGAATCAAATGAACAAAAATGGATGAAAATGATAAAGTTAGAGGAATGAGTCACATTCGAAAATGAATGTGTTTTCTTATTGAGTATGAAAATGACTTGAGAATTAATTTAAGTTTTTGGATTATTATTTAATAAAATAATTGAAGTTCTTAAATAGAATTAATGAAAATGACTTGAGAATTAATTTAATTTTTTAAATTATTATTTAATAAAATAATTGAAGTTCTTAAATAGAATTAAATTAATTGATTATTATGAATATGTTGAATATGAAAATTAAATATATTTTATCATGATTCTTTTACGGTAAAGTTGTCATGGCTTTAATGGAATTAGAATTGGGTTGAGAAAATTATTTAATTGGAAAAATTAATTTATCTAATTAAATTAGTTTAAAAATGATATTTATTTTGAGAAATAGAAAAATATGTATTGTGTTGAATTAAATTATAAACTATTGGGTTAAAAGTTCAAAAAGCACCTATAATTGGACCCAATACAAGAGAGGCCCCAAAACTCCTCATAATACATATGATGGGTGACAACCCTAGTATATTTAACTAGGGTGTGCCGCCCCCTTCTCCTAGTTAAACTAGGAGACCTTTCTATCAAATAAGTATTATTTGTGTTCTATTAATTCAACCAAGATTTTTCTATCTTTCCCTATAAATAGATGACACTAGTAGAGCTAAAAATACACAACTTTGAGATATTGTTATTTTGCCTGAAAGTAGTGAGAATTTATTTTCTAACTATAAATTATATTTTCTGGGAATAGCAATTCTATCAGTTTCTATTGAGAGAGAATTACTTTGCTACCGAAAATATTAGATTGTTTCTTGTTCTGTGTTTGATTTGTGATTGTTCTAGCTCACACTCGAAGCAATTCGTGGTACAAGAATAGCAGAGAAGGTTATCTGGTTGAAAGTATAAAACATTTAGGATCCGTCTCGCACAAAACACAAATACTTTTTAGGAAAATTTTATTGCTATAACTATTACAAACTGACTCGATTTTTAAATATTTGATTTTTTGCTGTAATAGAAAACCATTTTAAACCTTCTTTTTCCCAACAACAAGCACATGGTCATAATCATGTCCTCGAATACTATGCATTAACTAGTGCTGAAATCATTGTGTGAGATGTGTTCAGTTAATGAAAAGAAATAGTTTGTTCAAAGCATAGTCTACCATGCAACTTCGATTAACTTTAACATCTTTTCACTAAGTGAAGGTTTAATGTTTATACACTTTTATTTATGCAATTGATCTCCTAGATTATCAAATTCTAAAATAATTTAAAAATGAGTAGAGATTGTTGTAATATTTTCAAAATATGTAATATTCTAATAGTTGCTAAATTAAATTTATAAATAACCAACAGTTAAAAAACAAAGTTATATGATTTGGTTTTTAACCAAGAATTATAACTATTCAAGTAATATTCATCAATGTAAAACATCAACAATCATTGGGATTTATTGTATCCTCTAGGTTCATTTTTTAGTGACTCTTTTGCACATCAAAATACAGGTGGAGGTCAATAAAACCTTGACATAGTTGCACACCTTGAAACTTTCAGTTAATTTCTCATAAGTTTATTTTTATCCCCACAAATCGACACTTACTTCTTTGATGCTAAAAAATTTTACAATATAAGTTAAACCCTTTAACGAGTTCTTTTTTTGTATAAAAAATATCTAATACTTTACTATTTCTTTGAAAAACATCATTGACCCATCTTGATGTAGAATCTCAGACCAAACTATTGAATTATACGAATGGAAATAGTTTGGGTAAGATTAGATCAAATCTTGAGAGACAAGTAATCAAAACTAATTTAAAGTAAATAAGAATAAAATAAAGAGTTAAAATGAGATGAGTTGATAGAATGAGTGAACCAAAATATTGATGGTAGAGGAACGATGAATAATTGAATGTTTTTATTCTAGCTTTAAAATCAATTGAATTTAATAAGAGTAGTTACTTGATTTTAAACAACCCTCTAAAATAGAAATCCTAGCAAATAGGAGGGAAATAATAAAAGACCACAATTCTTGAAGATTTAAGATGTTGCCACATTCAAAGAAAGAACAAGATTTGAATCTTGAATGAAATTTGCTATAAAGTAATCTATTAATTAATAATCAAGTAAGTAGCAATCTAACAATCAACCTTTTTTTTAAAATATACGAAGTCTAAGAATTACCAATTAAAATTCTTTTACAAATATCCCATGTTGTTTTTACATAAAACAAAACATTAAGAAAATAATTTGCTTCTTGATCTAAAATTCTCCAAGAGAACTGACCTTAATGAACTACTAAAAGATATATTTTTTTTTACAATCATTAAAACTAGTGTGAAATCAAATATAAACTTTTCAAATAATAAATAGACTAATCCCAAACAGATAAACTAGATCCTAACTTAAAATAAAATTTTGTATTGAGGTCCAATCGTAAGGCATGCGCCTGTCTTATGAAAAGAGTGCTACTACCCAATTGAAAGTGAGTTATGAGTATAAGTCATGGGCATACCTTATGGAAAAGTGTAATTACCTGATTGAAGTGTATAAATTGTTTCAAATTTGAGAATGCTTCCAATTTTATTCCTTATCATCCAAAAAGTGTTCTTAATTGTCTCGGAATAGTTCAATAACGAAAATTTAAATAAAAGTCTACAATTTAGCTCATGATTTCCTGGATTTGCTCTCATAATTGGACCAAGAGAGAAATTCAAATCTAATCATAGGCTTGAACCTTATTTTGGTTTGAAGCGTGCATCATATCTCCAAAGGGTATTTGATGACAAATTGTTGACAAAAATATTATAGAGCAACTTGTTAATTGTCTTCTAAATCACCATTTTAGAATCTATGACCTTTTTATTATAATTCAATTAAATTATCTAAAAATGTTTTCAATTCATTTTCATACTATTTATATAATATACAATAAGTAAACTTCTCGTATTATGATTATAAGCATGAATTATTTATTTAAAATAGCAAAAATATATAAATAAAGTCTAAATCAATTTTTTAACTCAATATTTCCTTTGACATATATTATTCATACATAAAATATTCCAATATATAAAATTTCATTAAATGTGCTAATGGTGAGGGACGATGTGAAGAATAAAGTTGAGTGACACTCGACAATGCCTACTATAGGTTGCCACTAATGTAGTTTAATTACTTGTCTTATTTGAGTTGACAATTTAATGAAGAAAATCTTTGAACCTGTTAATGTGTTGTTTTATGGAAGATACTATGGTCCATCTATGGAAACCAGTCTTGTCTTTTAAAGATTGGGTTGGATATGAATGAATCAATTCAACCCTTGGAGTGTGGAGATTCGATCGAGATTACATTACTAAATTTGGAGAACATCTCTTCAATTAATTATGCTTTTAATGTTTATGTTGTAATAGTTATTTTAAAGGAGTTACCTTGTATTCACTTAGATTTTATGTTAGCAAGCCAAAATTAATATATTCTTTGAGGCTTGTCTAGGTTAGGTATGAAAGCTTATTTAAAACACTTTAATATGTTCATTAAGGAACTATTTTTGTGAGAGAGTGCAAACTATATTGTAAACATTGTTAAGTGTTTACTACCCAAGCTCTTAGAGGGAGGATTTAGAGGTGAGTGTTCTAGTCTTTAGGTACAAATGTGAGATCTCTATACTTAGTGAGTGATAGAGTGTGAATCACTTATTGTATTGGTAATTTAAAATAGTAAAATTATTCACTAAGGTAGGCTCCGTATATGTAGAAAAATCGAACTGCGTAAACAAATCCTTTATGTTATTTGCTTTTGTTTACACAGTTTTTCACAATGTCAAGATGTAATGGCCATTGCAGTCAAACACTTCCATTAATTGTTTTCATATTAAGCAAACAACAATTGTAGGTAGCATCAATTGGTATCAGAACTTAATACTTAATGTATTTAATAGTGAATCCTAGTGTTATTGTTTGCTGACAATGGAAGGTTCTTCTATTACTTGTCTCCCTTTGATTGAGAATGGTAACTATCCTTACTAGAAGGCTAGGATGAAAGCCTACATAAAATCTACTGACGAAAAGGCATGACATTCTGTACTCACTGGCTGGCAAGATCCTACTATCGACTTTGATGCTGGAAAGGTTTCAAAACCTGAAGTTGAGTGAACTACTGAAGAAGATAAAGTAGCCAATGCAAACTCTAAGGCTTGCCAATGAAAACTCTAAGGCTTTGTATGCCATATTTTGTTGTATCAGTATGCAAGATTTCAACTGTATTTCCAAGTGCACTATTGCAAAGAAAGCTTGAAAAATTCTCCAAACTACCCACAAGGGAACTAATATTGTCAAGCAATCCAAGATGCAGATCTAACCACCAAATTTGAGACTTTGAAAATGCAAGATTTTGAGACAACTGGTGAGTTTTATGCTAAGTTGTGTGACCTATCTAATCAAGAATTTATCCTTGGTGAAGAGTACTCCAACTTTAAATTGGTGAGAAAGGTTTTGAGGTCACTACCTAAAAGGTTTTCCATCAAAATGACTATTGAAGAGGTCAAAGGTCTAGAGAGCTTGAAGATTGATGAGTTGATAAGCTCCCTACAAAATTTTGAGCTAAACTTGGATGAGCCCAAGAGAGTTAAGTCAAAGAGAGAAATAAGCATAGCAGTCTAAGTTATTGATAAAGTGCTAATTCCTAATGCCACTTCAATAAAAATTCTAGAGCAGATTACTCTACTTACTCATAACTTTAATAAAGCTTTTAAGAAGTAAACTAAAAGGTTTAAGAATTTTGAGATGTCAAATAATACTCCTAAGAACAAGAGCAAAGGTAATACTATCAAGAAGGAGAATGAGATAGAAAAGAAGAAGGGCATTCAGTGTCATAAATGCCTTAGCTATGGTCATATTCAAGCTGAGTGTTTTAACACTCTTAAAAAGAAGAAAAAAAGTGTTGTGTGCTTCTCAGAGTGATGAAGACACTTCTAGAAATTTTGACTTTGATGAGGATAAAGTGAATAACTATGTAACTTTTACTTAAAGTATGGTTTCTGGTTCTGAAACTGAGACAGATGATGACTTTGATGGATGTTCTGAAATAAAGTTTCTGAATAACTACAAGATAATGTTGGGTAAATAGGAACAAGTCTGTGATTTGAACACTCAATGGCACAAGAGAATGCTCAACGGAAGGAAGAAAGTTGATCAAGAAGCTTAAGGCTAAAGAGTCTTTGTTGACCAAATAGTTGGACAATCTTTTTAACACTAGGGAGTTGGTTGAAACTAAGTTGTTTCTGAAGAAGATCAATATTGGAAGTAACAAACTGGATGAAATACTTTCTTTTTGGAGAAGAGATTCAAGAAGAGGAGGATTAGGATTTGTTAACAAAAGAAAAGTTGTTATTGAAAGTCTAGCTGTGTTTGTGAAAGCATTTAAGCAAAACACAACTGGTGAATGTTCAACCAAGGCTGTAACGATCAAGACTGACAATAAGTTACATGTCTATTTTGAAATAGTATACCATTATTATGATAAGCTGGGGTATATCAGAAAAATGTGTTTTAAGATAGTACATGAGTTGAGGTGGAAACATTCAATGCCAATTGAAGCCCGCTACATGTAGCCATTCAAATGCTAAATGGCAGAAACAACAATGGAAGAAGAATAAAGCAAAGTGACTTGCGTGTAGTTCATAAATCCTTAAAGGTTTCTCATAAATATGTTTAGTGTCTTAATAATAATTATTCTAAACACATAAATGGTAATAAAAATTTCCTTATTGACTTTGAAGACTGTGCAGGTGGTAAAGTTACTTTTGGTATTGAAAAGAAGAGAAATACTCTTGGGAAAGGTACTCTAGACAGTCTTGGTTTACCTAGACTAAAGAATGTACTGTTGGCTGCAGTTTTGAGTTAGTTGTATGATCATTGTGTGTTGGTCGGTTTCACCAAATATGGATGTGAAGTTCTTTCCAGACAACAGAGAAGATCATGGAAGGACTCGGGATATTTGATAAATGCTACAAGGTGATTCAGTCAATAAAGTGTGGCAAGGCAAGTGTCTCTAAGTTAGAACTATGGCGTGAGAAACTTGGACATGTGCACTATAAATGACTTCAAAGACTAATTCGGTTTGAGGCTATCAGGGTATTCCTAATTTGAGTGGTGATGTTTTTAAAGTTTGCAATAGTTGCTTGAAGGGTAAACAACATAAAGAGAAATATTAGAGTCTTACAAGTTTAGACATCCAAGTCACTGGAGTTACCTCACATGGATTTGATAGGTCCCATGCAGACAAAGGGTATTGATGGTAAACAATATGTATTAGTGTGTATGGATGACTACTCGAGACACACATGAGTGAGATTCCTTAGAGACAAGTTTGACACCTTTAAAGCCTTCATAAAGTTGTACAAAACCTTGATAAATGAAAAGGATTGAGTAATTGGCATAATTAGAAGAATAATGACTGACCATGGAAAAGAGTTTGAGAATGAGGATTTTGCTGATAATAGTGAAGATGAAGGGATCAAGCATGAGTTTTTTGCTCTAAAACTCTACAGTAGAATGGAGTTGTCGATTGCAAGAACAGAAAAATTAAAGAGATGGTTAGAGTGATGCTCAGCAGTAAGGGTATTTCTCACATGTTCTAGGTTAAAGTTGTTACCACTACTACCTAAGTTATCAATAGGGTACATCTAAGGCTAAAGACTTATGTGACCCCTTATGAGTTGTGGAAAGATAGAAAATCAAGTATGAAGTACTTTCATGTATTTGGAAATACTTGTTTCATTTTGAAGGATCGGGAGCATCAATGAAAATTTGGCTCCAAGTATAACAAAGGTATTTTTCTAGGGTGTGCCACAAATAGCAGAATGTATAGAGTCTACAATAAAATGACATAAAAGGGGGATGAAGTCCATATATAGTAATTTATGTTGAGGGTTTCCATAGAAGTAATCAAGTAAAAGAAGATCATTTGAAATCCTTAGTGGAAGTTGTGGTGATCACTCCCAATGACATTTCAAAGGTGGATGGAAAACTTAATGAAAGTAAGAAAGATGAAGATAATCTGAAATAGAAGAGCATTGTGATGATTTTTACCAACCTCAACCCTCTTATAGAGTTAGAAAGAATCACTCTTCTAGTGATATCATTAGTGACATCCATGATATTGTACGAATAAGAGGGAAGCCTAGATAGAATTATCGAGACACGATAAGGTTTGCATGCTATACATCTCAATTTGAGCCTAGACATATTGAAGAAGCATTTAAAGATGTAGATTGGATCCAAGCCATGCAGGATGAACTTTAACAATTCAAAGGAATGAAGTGTGGCAACTTGTTCCTACCCCTATTGGTTGTAATATAATTGGTACTAAGTAGATCTTTAAAAAAAAGACTAAAGAGTAGAGGAACATAATGAGAAACAAATCAAGGATGGTTTCATAGGGATAAATACAAGTAGAAGGAATTGATTTCGATGAAACTTTTGCATCAGTTGTAAGACTTGAAGCCATCAGGATGCTACTTGTTATGGAGATGGAATTATTTCTTAATTATTTCTTATTAATCCCCTTTCTGCTCATTCCCACATACAACTGAACTTAATCAGAAGACCACTCACATTGACATCAAATTGTATTAAATGGATGTTAAGAGTGCCTTTCTAAATTGTTACTTGAAAGTGGAGGTCTATGTGGCACAATTAAATTGTTTTAAAGACCTAACATATCTAGACTATGTGTACAAATTGAGTAAAGCTTTGTATGGTCTTAAACAGACACCTCATGCATGGTATGAAGGGCTAATTCAATTTTTGATTAGTTAAGGGTTTGAGAAAGGTTTAGTTGATAAAGTGTTGTTCCTTAAGAGGTGAAGAGGAACAACTACTTTGGCTCAAATCTATATTGATGATATCATATTTGGAGCCACTTCAACAACAGTAAAAGAAAGCTTTTTGAAGCTTATGTAGGGAGAATTCGAGATGAATATGGTTGGTGAATTGATATATTTATTCTAATTCTAGATTAAGCAGATGAAGAATGGAATTTTTCTTTCATAAGAGAAGTATACAAAGAATTTGGTTAAAATGTTCGAGCTAGAGAATGCTAAAACAACTAGGACACTTATGGAAATTGATGAGAAACTATCCAAAAATGAAAAGGGAGTGCCTATTTCAGAGACCACTTACAGGAGTATGATTGGTAGTCTCTTGTACCTTACTGCTAGTAGACCTGATTTGTCATTTAGTGTAAGAGTGTGTGCTAGGTACCAAGCAAGTCTAGAAGAGTCCTACGTGAAAATTGTGAAGAAGATAATTTGATATGTCCATGGAACTACTAATTTGGGGAATTCAGTTCTCAAAAGATAGCATGATGAGTCTAGTTGGTTACAGTGATGTTAATTAGGCAAGAAACATTGATGATAGGAAGAGTACATTTAGTGGTTGCTTCTATCTTGGATCGAATTTGGTATCATAGTACAATAGATGCAACCTTCTATCCCATTGTCTATAATGGAGCTGAGTACATTGCTGCATGGAGTTTTTGTGCTCAATTAGTATGGATAAAGCAAACAACGAAGAATTTTGGTGTTGAATTAAACATGGCTACTTTTTTTTATGATAACATAAGTGTGTTAGGATCAATAATCACCAAAAGATGGGTGAATTTGTGTTTAAAATTTTAAGAAAAGATGGAAAACTGTGGAGACTCAATAACTTATAGTAGTTCGACCCTAATTGCCTACCTCCACTACATTAGCTTGTCACAACTAAGGATTTCCTAAATTCACAAGATTTGAACCTTTTAATGGCAAAGTTTAACCTTTACAATCTCTATCTTTTCAAAATGTAAGATAGGATCACTTCTCGTTAAGTTTGTCTTCCCAAAACCTTAAGTAAATCCTTACAAGAATGAGAAATAAAGTTTGAAAAGATTATCACCTTTAGAAGGTTAATATGTAACAATTAAGCACTCTCACACAACAATACAACACATGAAAGAATTAATCAAAATTAACCCCACGAGTGTGTACAAGTGAAAATAAGAATAATAATGAAAAAGATTGAGCTTTTGCTCTTGATTTTTGTAAGCTTGTTTCTTGACCTTTTTTGATGTTCTTGCACTCCATTTATACCCTTTGATGGATTAATGATCATTCGAAAATGTTAGAAACAACTTGGAGCTGTTAGAGTCTTTAATTGCAACATTAAATGCTACTATAAGCCTTTAAGTATCGGTACCCAAGCCATAGGGGTTCGGTTCCTTTGCTAAAAAAGTGTCCGTTGGGTTCACGATTACTACACCTTAGTTGGGAGGGGTGCGGTACCTCTTCATTTTTGGTGTGGTACTTAGGAAATGAAGTGCTTTAATATAATAAGTGGGATATGATTCCTTTGAAGAAGTGGTGCGATACCTCTGCATCCAAATTACTTACTGACTCTTAGGTACAACACCTTTTTGGTCAGGGTACCGCACCTTACCTGGTGCAACTTAGAATTTATGTTTTTCATTTTAAACATTAACTTGAAAATAATTTCTTAAAAATCTATGTTACCAAATTTTATTTAGAGACAATTTTTTATATCAAAACATTAGAAAATCAAACTTAATAAAGTGTCATTAATATTTGAAAAATCTAGTACAACACTCAATGACCAAACATATAAACATATGGCGCCATTTGATAAGGGAGTTGATTGAAAAAGGTGCTATCGAGCTTAAATTTGTGTTTGCACAAGATCAATTAACTGACCTATTCATTGAACCATTAGATGTAACTAGGTTTGAACACTTGAGGACCTCAATTTGTCTGTGTCGAGTCTAAGTGACTCGTGCTGGTATTGGAAGGCATCTAAATGCAGAATCCTAATGTTGTTTGAAGGAAGGATATTTTTGGGTTAAAAATTTTTGTTGAAAAGTATCTTTTGTTGATTCATTTTTCTCTCACCAAATCTTGAAGGGAAAATGTGTTTTGATAGTGGTGACATTGTGCAATTTCATTAATGAGGGATTGAAAATTGATCTAATTTTTGTTCCAAAAAGCCTTTAAAGGACTGTGTAGTGGCATCTTACCGATTCATATTTTTTTTATAAGTTGTTATTGAGCTAACCTTTATTCTCTCTTTACTATTCATCTTTTAATTCTTTCACACTCTAATGGAAAGGATGAAAATGACCTCTCAAGATATTTTGAAAGGTTTTAGGTAGAACAAAAGGTTGAAGGAGAAGGCACATTGAACCCTCAACTAGAGGCTTAAAACGAAGGAGGTTTAGTGGAGGTAGTAGTGCCCACAACTGTTGACCCTTCAGAAGCTAGAATGAGCCAAACAGAGGAGAAAGAGAAAGGTAGAGATATCTCTGCTTAGAAATCCATTGTAGAGATTAATGATTTTTTGGAAAATTTACCTATTCTTGAGCATATACCATGCTAGAAGGGAAGATAGACACGTTGCTTGAAATAGTGATCTCTCAAAGTGTTGTTGTTTTTTATATTGATGAAACCCTTGTGAATATTTCTCTTAATTTTGATGCTATTATTGGTGATAAATCTAAGTTTGTGACCAATATCATAGAGCATGAGGCTCTTATGATTGAAAATTTATCTGGTTCTATAATTCGAGAAGCTTCGCTAGATGATGTGGCGGTCACCAAAGTGAATAAATCAATGGCCACATCCTCTACCCCTTTAAGAAGAAGAACAAGATTTATGGAAAATCAAGATTTGGAAGCTCTAGTTGGGTTAAAGAAGAAGGAGAAATGAAAGGCTATTGTTGCCCTCCAAACTATCCCAAAAATATAAAAAGGAAAATGAGAGTTCAATAGAATATGATTCTGACTTGTCTAATAAGTCATACTCTGGTTCTAGTTCAGGCACTAAGTCTAGTTTTAAGGAAAATGTTCCGCTTATGGAGATTGTATCATCCAAGGTTAAGGTTAAAAAGCCTATTGTAACAAAGTTTGCTATCCAAAGAAATAAAAGGCTAATGGAGAGAGGTGTTCCTTCCATGTTGGTTGATGTAGTTGAAAATCCTAGAGCAATAAAGGATATCCTATTGGCCTTTAGAACCAAGGAATTCACTGGGGATAAAACCATTGAGGATGCATGTTTTGCTAAACATAGGATCGACACCATGTTGATTAACAGTAGCATACTTAGTAATGTGGCATTATTAAAGCTATGTGTAAGAGAGTTGGTGTTGGAGTTCTATGCCAATTTATTGCTTTCTATCACTGATATCAGAAGTAAACTATTTCAAAAGGTGTATGTTCGAGGGCATTGGTATGAGTTCAACCCTGTGCTTATCTAGAAGGTGCTTAAATGTTACAATAGAAACATGATTGAACTAGATGAATCCCTGGATGAAACTACTGCTACCATTACCAACAACATCTATCGATCATAGCCTAATAAAAGAAGAATTTGAGCTTCTTCATTATCCATTGTACTTGTTTCCTTATTTGGTATCGCAACAAGGAATTAAGTCTCAATCAATCAAAAGGATTCAGTGGCTCCAAGGGCTTCTATGTTGATTAGAAAGGCAGTGGAGATGATTAAGTTTGATGCAGCTCAACTGGTATTCGATCAAGTAGTTGGTCATGTTGAGAAGGTACATGCTAGACATCTCTTACCATTTTCATCTTTGATTTCCCAAGTACTTACATTGCAAAATCCCAAGATAGTGAAAAGTAATTACATTGCAAAATTTAAAGATTGTGACAATTACTAAAAGCTATGAGAAATCTGTTCCTAAGCTTAAGTTTTCTCTTAAATGGTTAAAGGGTAAGCATGTTACAATAGAGACAATTGAGCAATTAGTTGAAGAGGGAGCTAATCAATTAGACCTAGCAAAATATGATACAACATCTATTGAAAGAGAGGCTGAAGTGCCCATTCCACCGGTACTTTGAGCAATATTACAGGATTTAATAGAAGGATGATTGATTATCTAACATATTCTATTGAGTCTCATAATCGTGTGATTGCTAGGATGCATTCTGAGATAAGGATCATACAATAGATATGTGACAGGGAGATAACATTGAGGAATGATTTGTAATACAAGTGATCCTTAGAAAGTTGTTCACTCAATCCAGTAATTTAATACTCTTGATTAGATGGATGGACTTACTCTTGGTTAGATGGATTGTTTTAATCCTCATATTTTTCAACATTTATTTTTTCTTGGTCCCATTTTGATTGGTAAGTTTCTTGAATGAAAAGGAGCTATTAGATAGATGAGATGATAGATGCTAAAGCTATGTTAAGTGGTGAATTTTCACTTCATTAGACTTTACCCTATCTGCTTCTTACTCAGATATAATCTAGTATTTTGATTGTTAGTGCAAATTCTAGACATAACATTGATGGTTAGAATTACTATATTATGTTCTAAAATGAGTTTGGTAGAGTGAGGTTTGTGTCGAGGAGGAGTTATTGATTCTTGTGATGTTTAACTTCCTATATTATGTGATTTTGTTCAACAAATTGCCAAAGGGGGAGATTGTTGATGCAAGATGTGAAAAATGAAGCTGAGTGGCACTCGGTAGTGCCTATTGCAGGTTGCCACTAAGGCAGTTTAATTACTTGTCTTATGTGAGTTGGAAATTTAATGAAGAAAATCTTGGACCTATTAATGTGATGTTATATTGCAGATACTATGATCCATCTATGGAAACCAATTCTTGGCTTTTGAAGATTGGATTGGATACAAATTAATAATTTAACCCTTGAAGTACAGAAATTTGATTAAGATTATAATGCTGAATTTGGATAACATATCTTTGATTGATTATGCTTTTAATGTTTATGTTGCAATAGCTATTTTCAAGGAGTTGTTTTGTATTAACTTAGATTCTATGTTAGCTAGATGAAATTAATATATTATTTGAGCATTATCTAGGTTAGGTATGAGAGTTTAATGAGAGCTTATTTAGAGCACTTTAATCTATTCATTGAGGAATTGTTTTTGTGAGAGAGCACAAACTATTTTGTAAACATTGTTGAGTGCCTACTTGTGACAGCCCTAAAGTGACCCTAGTCGGAAAGCGGTTTCGGGACCGCTAAACCGAGTCACCAAATTATTTGAATATAATGATTATTGTCTAAAATATGTGAATATGAATGTGTGAAAGTTTTAAGCTTCGATTTAGTCAATTGCATGTGAATTTAGCTAATAGGACTTATGTGTGACACTTTTGAAATGTGATAGGTCGATCTATAAGGATCTATTAGTGCATGAGATCAAAAGGGTGGACTTGCATGTCAATTTCTCCCTTAATTAGTAAGTGGCCGGCCATGACAAGGAGGGTGGACAAAATGTTATGGGCAAAACATGTCATAAACATGTTATGTTAATGCTTATGTTAGGAATAATAAAATAAAGAACATGGGCAATAAAATATTAGTATTAGTAGGAGGAGAAACGAAAAAAAAAATGTGTATGGTTGCCCCCTTCATTGCCGTGAATTGAAAGAAAAAAAAAAAGAGCTTCATTCTTTGGTTCTTCTTGGCCGAATTGAAGAAAGGAAGAAGAGAGGTTTCGGTCACCTTGAGCTTAAGGGGAGGTTAGTATGTTGTGTTAGATTCTTAAATTTTAAACTTGTTTATAGTTAATTAGCTAATTTCTTACACAACCCATGGCAAAAATTTCGAAATCTTGGTGATGGCTTGAGCATTCGGTTTTAGTTATTAAAGGATGAGATTGGGTTATAATCTTTATGTTTTATGAAGAATTGTTGAAGAGAAGGGTTTAAGTAGTCAAATTATAAATTTTAATGCTCATGAGTACAATGGCCAAACATAGATTTGTCTAAAGAATTGAACAAATGCCATGTGAGTGATTGAAATGAATGAGTTGGAGGTTGGATCATGTTAAGATTCGGCCTTGTACATAAACATTAAGAGTTTGATGTTTTTGTGATTTTTGGAAGGTAAATAAGGTTATACACAAGATGAATACTAAGATTTTGGTTGACTTGTTTTTAGTGAGGTTCGGCCAAAGACCTTATGTGCAAGTTTATTCGGTTTAAGTAGAGTAAACGTGACGGGTAGATATGGAGTAATGTGTATATTGGTTCGGCTGCTAAGCAAGGAAATAATTGTTGGTAACATAGTATCTATGCACTTATGATATATATATATATATATATATATATATATATATATATGGTATTTTAAGTATAATTGTTCATTGATAAGGTTGGTTAATAGTTCAAGTAAGGATTACTATATTTGATATGTACACAAATTGAGGCAATAGGTTCGCAATTAGCTTAAGACATACGGGTAATATCATATGTCCGATCATAGTTAAACATTCGATAATTGTGATTCTTTGGCTACAATGTTTGAATATCGCCATGGGGAGAATATATGATCGGTTGCCTAATATTAGTTCGAAATGAATCTAAATAAATAGATATTTGTATATAGTAAAGTTGGATAAGTAATTGAATAAATTTATTTGTTTATTAAGCTCAACAGCTTAGAGGATCAAAGTTGGATAAGGGAAAGGAAAAAGTGATCGAATAGCCGCCGAAATCGTTCGACCACATCCGAGGTAAGTTTTCAAGTAATGAAACTTAGATTATGATTTGATTAGATTATGTTATAAGCAAATCAAAATCATGCCCTTTGTATGTAGCTTTTGAGCTGAAAATGATAATGCTTGATAAGTGACTTGTGTTTGAATTCTAGTTACGAAAATGAAATATTGATGTGTCATGATTTATTGATATGTGCATGGATATTCGGATTGATAACCGGGCTAAGCCCAAAGGCATTTGTGCGAGTTATTATATCCGGGCTAAGTCCCGAAGGCATTTGTGCGAGTTACTATAACCGGGCCAAGTGCCGAAGGCAATTGTGCGAGTTACTATAACCGGGCTAAGTCCCGAAGGCAATTGTGCGAGTTACTATAACCGGGCTAAGTCCCGAAGGCATTTGAGCGAGTAGCTATATCAGGCTAAAACCCGAAGGTACTTGGTTTGGGAATGAGCGATCTTGCTGTAATAATTTCAATTAATACGCTCGTAAAATCCCAACGATAAGGTACGTTTCAGATATGCATTGGAGTAGTGATTTCATTTAAATATTATCCGCTCGATCGATTAGTGAGCTTTCGGCCTTTGTTAAGTTGATCCTTATGTATGAATATAAGGGTTGGAAATGTGAAGTAGGACTGATTTTTGAGAATATGTGTATACTGAAATTATCCGTTTAGTTATATGAATGCTATACTTGATTGTGCCTAATTTTATTGCTCAAAACTTACTAAGCATTAAATGCTTACTTCGTTCTTTGAATCTCTTTTATAGATTTTGGTTTGTCACTATCGGACTCGGGATTGTCGAAGTCGAAGTCGTCCACACTATCAAAGCCCTTTTGGTACACTTTTGGTTGAACTCGAAAATGGCATGTATAGGACTACCCTTTTGTTGTTGGTCATGTACCCTTTGGTTTTGTATAAATTTGGATAGCCATGCGAAAATGGCTTATATACACTTTGAGCATAGCATTATAATCGTCTTGTATGTTGTTCATTGAGAGGTATGGAAATGTTTGGTAACGATTAGCCATTGGGAATGGTTAATTATGATTATTTTGATGCTATGTATGACAGACTCTAGTTGATTCATGGAAAACCATGAAATAGGTAAGGTTTACCTTAAAAACAGATGCTGACAGCAGCAGTGGTGTGGATGTGAAAAATCACTAAAAATAGTAAGAATGGAATTAAATAGTGAATAAATTATTTAATTGAACCTTGATGAATCTATTTTCATAGGGAAGTAATGAAACGATCATATGAACAGTATTTTATGAGATTGTAAAGTTTTCGTGAAACAGGGCCAGAGCAGTTTCTGGATTCCCTGTTCGGACTTAGGAAATTTATTATAAATTAACCAGAGATAGTTAGAAGTCATGCCATATATGTATAGATTCCTTTTCGAGTCTAGTTTCTTTAGAAACAAACGGCATAAGTATTGAAGCCCTGTACAGGGAGATATATAAGTCGTAATGCATGAAGGTCAGAGCAGTCGAACCCTGAAACAGGGGAGACTTTAACTAATAAACTGTACTAATTGGCCTGACCAAAAATTCTAGAAAAAAAATTGTAGATGGATATATGAGTCTAGTTTCAGGGAAAATTTACGAAACTGATTTTTGAGTTTTGGAACTCAAGATATGATTTTTAAGGTGACAGTGACGCAGTTAGCCAGCTAGTCTAGAAAATTTTAAAATGGACTGTAAAAATAAGGGAATTAAGTCTGTTAACCCCTCGTGTCCGACTCCGGCAACGGTCTCGGGTACGGGGTGTTACACTACTGCCCAAGTTATTAGGAGAAGAATTTGGAGGTGAGTGTTCTAATATTTTAATACAAAGATGAGATCTCTATACTTAGAGAGTGATAGAGTGTGAATCACTTGTTGTATTGGTGATTAAAGATAGTAAAATTACTCACTGAGCTAGGATCCACAGACCTAAGAAAACCACAGTACGTAAACAAGTCTTTTTGTGTTTTTTTTTTTAGTTTTTTTTGTTTACACAATTTTTCGTAGTCTCAAACCGCAGTAGTCATTGCAATCAAGATTTCAATTAACTGTTTCATATTAAGTAAATAATAACTGTAAACAGAAACAGTTAATATATGTAATAATTTATTTATATTTATTTTACATTATAATTCTTTATTAAACTGCTTAAAAGAATGGCATTTGTCTTATTTGAATAAGTTTTTCAATAATCCATTCGAGGATGCTTATTTTCAAATAATTAATTCTAATGATATTTTATTTCACTAAAATATTAAATTTAAAAATAATAGATAACATACTAACAAAAACTCATTAGTGAAATTTGAAATAATAAACATTTTATTAAATATATATTTATTTTGTTTTATCACAATACAGTTTATTTATACATCAAAGTAAATATAAAATATAAGTCTATAATTGATCTAATAAAATGATCATACAATAATTGGTGAATTTTATGCTCCTAATCCTTTAAATTCATGTTTTTATACTTAGGTAGGTATTTGAGAATCAAAGGAGTGAAAAACAAAGTGAAAATCGGACAAAAAGAGCAAATTTCAGAAGCCACATGGCTAGACACATGACCATGTGCCAGACCATGTCAATTTCGCAACTTGCTTCCCAAACACACGGAAAAATGTAATTTTGAGGCTTTCTGAGCATTCTAAAGTTTATAAATACCAAATAGAAGAAGAGAGAAAGGAGCCATCATAGAATATTGAAAAAAACAACCCGAAGAACACCATTATAGCCAACTCTGAAGTAAATTTCCATCAGGATTGAAAACCTCTTTTTAATTTCCTTTCAAGTTTTTATGAGTTTCTTTATTTGTTGTGTTTATCCTGACTTTGAGATGTTTTTATTCAGAATTATGAACTAATTCTCTAGATACCTATGATGAATTTTATTATTTGATTTCTATTTTACGTGATAAATACTTGATTCTTGTTCTCAGTTATGTGTGCTTATTTCTTGTTTTTATATTTTTGGGATATTAATTCATGTTTAATGTGCTTAAATCAGAGGAGGAAAAATCTTTGTTTAAGAGTAGATCTAGTATAATTGAGTGGAGTTGCATGCAATCCTAAAAATAGGACGACATAAATCTACCGGATTAGAGTAAAATCTAATAGGGGAATCCATAGATCAAGTTAATGCGATGATAGATGTTTTAATTAGAAAGAGATTTCAATTAATCAACCTAGAGTTAGTTGCTCTTACTCTCGAAAGAGTTGCTCTTACTCTCGAAAGAGATATTAGGATAATTTAGGAATTTCTAGGGATCAAGATACCAAGTGAATAAATCGTTTAATTCAGAATCATAATAATAAATGAAGTCTAGGTGGATTTTTTCCTGGGTATTGTCACTCTCATTGGTTAGTATTCAATTATTTTCTTGACTTATTTTCTGTTGAGTTCTTATCTAGATTAATTTAGTAATTTTAGTTTAAAACCAATTACTCCAATTTGTCGACTAAATAATAGGAAAACAGTAATTACTAATACTTTTAGTCCTCGTGGATACGATATCTCTACTCACCATAGCTATACTATTTATCGATAGGTGCACTTACCTTCATCGTATTTTTAGTTAGTTACGTGAACACACATCAGAACTGCAACTTTGATGTTAATTATTCTAGATTTTATTGAATTAATTAGTACCTACTGCAAGATTTTATGTTTCTTAAGCTTGGTTCTTTGGATTTGGATGTTCAATGGTGATCTGATTGTTTAGTTTCTAAGCAATAATATATTAGCACGTGTTATTCATTACATGTTATATTTGCATAATTGGAGAAATCTTTTTTTAGGGGAGGTTTATAAATTTATAGATGTAGAATACCTCTATTTTAGAAGTTGAAAGCTTCGATTAGTAAATTTAAAGATCAAATTGATACAATATACAAATATTGAAGATTAAATATATTTTTATGCCAGTTAGAAAAAGATCATGTCATTATTTTTATTATCAATTTAACGGTGGATGACCAAAATAAGAACTAACATAAAGTTTAATACCTAAATTGAAAACTTTTAAAATTAACCAAAATAATAACGTAAATATAATTGGGTGACCATTTATATAGTTTACCTGTAGATTTATTTTAGTAGCTCCACAACTTCCCAAATCCATCCATCTTTAAATTACACATATATTTAGCTTTTATTCGCGTATACCCTAGTGACACACCAGCTCTGTTTTGAAACCTCTAAGGGGGTCTCCCTATCTGTCCCAATAATCTTCTGATGTTTGGATATGTTTTTAAACCCATCAGTTTTATCTGTTTCCTTTGTCCATTTGTGCATGACATCTCCCTCTCAGTTTGTGAAAGTAGGCTCTACTTTCTACCCATTTTGTCTATATGTTGAAGCTGTTTTTCCCTTTTTTATCTTCCCGTCCAGTGAATCCGGACTCACATGACCAAACTATCTTCCTTGCTTGCATCTTGCCAAACACTATGCTTTAAGTTTTACTTTGGAAATAAACAATTGTTTTACCCAAAACAAGAGGCTAAGGGCAATATGTATATTTATGTCTCATTTGGGTTTAGGTTTTCTTTCTACTGTTTTCATGTCGAAAACCAGTATTAGCAAATATATTTTATATATCTATAGATCAGATTTAAGATGTAAGTATATTTTTTTTCCTTTCTTAAAGTTTGTCATTGATTACTGGGATGTAGTACAAGCCTTATGGGGATACCCAATCTGTTGTTTTGCAAGGAAATGAAGAATCTCAAACTCTGTAAAATTATCAGAAAGCTGAAATACTCTCAGCTCTGTATCGTAACAGCGTCTACAGTCCTCTAAATAATCACAGGGCAAAGTTACAAATTCCAAAAACAGCGAATGTAAATCCAAGTTATCTGCAGTGTAACCCCTAACAAGCCTGAAAAAGAACAAACAAAGAACAAACCATTTATGGGCCATAAATCGATATAAATCATATGTCGGGTTTGACATTTGGCCCAAAAGTACATACTTTAGAAAATGCAGCTTCGAGCTTCTGCATAAATTAGTAGTTTTTCATTTGGCTGGTTGACTTATGGGGACACCCACACCACATGTAGAAAATAGAGAACATTCTTTGGATCTTCCATGCCAAAGGTATTCTCCAAAACCCCCTTTTTTTTCTCTCTATTTTTGAAAATACAGTTGGGTGCTGATGAAAACATTCAAGGAAGCATATTGGTTTACATTGGCGATTATTCACTGGAATTCTTAAATATGAACAATCAGGTGGCAGTCAATGTCATTCATTCAAGAATAAAAAGCAACATTTAGGCATTGTTCCATTGAATATGCTTGTTTCCAGGACAGCATAAATAAGGGAGAATTAAAGCAGTGTGGCAAACCCAACCAAGGGCGATGACTTAAGGTGCAACTGCATTACAGGGCAATTTCTCCATTGGCAGAATGTCACTTTAAAGCTCATTCTATTTTTTTTTTTTGGTGAAATTTAACGCTCATTCTTTGATGTAGTGTAGTATGCACTCTGCCAAAGGAGATTTGTCCGGCTATTCTTTTGCACTACAAACTCAATGAATTACTCTGTTGAGATTCAAAGAAGACAATGTTCCTTTTCTTTTTTCTTTGTAGCAAACCCTTGTTTTGTTTGTTAATATGGCTTATATAAATGCTTAATCATTATTTATTTTCCTGATATTTTGCCTCTCCAAATTCTAGAGTTTGAGACCATCGTGAATTCGAAATTATTTTCTGATTCTAACACTAAAATTCTTTAGCTTTCCATCTCCAGGTATACCTCGGAAGTGCAAGAAGTACTGATATTTCTAGTTGAACATAGGTCTGCTCTTCTATTTAATGGGAGATTCGAAACAAATTTCTGATAAACTGGATGAACCAATTTCTCCGAACATGTTCAAATTTGATGTCCGGTTGGCACATGTTCTAAGGATGATGAAATGGACAGAGAAAGGCTTAGCGAAGAGAGTTGATTCTTACGTGGAGTCTAGATATTTATAACCAACGTTATTTATCTGTGTCGATGATATCCTAAAGAAATATATGCAGTCGCCTTTGTGTTTTTTATTACGAGTTATGACCACTTTTGTTGCTTTGATATCTTCTTTTTCCATATGGAAATTTGAAAATCATGCAACGCGTTTATAAATAATAAAATGTAAATTTTAAAATGAATAATAATAACTGTAATATTAATGAAATTAAAAAATAATTTAAATTATAAATAAAATAACTTTAAATAAAAAACTCATCATATTAAGAATATTAAATGCACTTCAATTGTTTATTATAACATTCTCATTTTTCTTAAGTTGGTATCGAATTGATTTGTAATACTAATTTAATTTACGACATTATCAATAAAATTATGACGTACCTACGATATGTGTGAAAATAATCATATAATATATTTATAAAGATTTTATATAAAAACCAAATGTTACTTCTGTTGAACTGACAAAATTTGGAGAGCGTGTGTTTGGTGTTTTGGGTTCAAGTCTAATCTTAAGCATGGATTATTTTCTAGATTTTATATAAAAGACAAAAATATCTTTAAACTAATATTTATTACTTTGTTAAAATAAAGAATGTTTGGTCATTTAATAACTGAGTTGAAACTCGGTTATGGATGACATCAACTTAATTAAAATCTTTATATATAGTATGGATTTATTGCTTTGTTAAAATAAATGTATTTTGGTAATTTAATAACTTAGTTAAGATCCGTTATGAGTGACACAAATTCAATAAGAATCTTTATATATAGTATATATATACAATTGATAGAAGTAATAAAGTATGCATAATAAAATTAAAATTTATTTAAAAATCAAAATAAAGTTTTGATTCGATAGCAAATTTATAATTTTATTAATACAATTAGTGTGGGTTCAAATCCCATCGTATTCATTTTTTTATATTTTTAAATTAAAAATATTAAAGTACCCCGAATAATATAATTTATTTTAAATACGAAAAGAAATTATAATAATTCCCCTAATCGAGTTGGTGTTCCATTGATTCGTGATAACAACCCAGCCAGAGACTTATATATCTATATATATATATATATATATATAATATGGAAAATATTTGGTAAATTGTCAGTGAAGTTTTTAGGGCCTGTTTAGTAGTGCTTAAAAAATGCACTTCTAGCTCCAAAAGCAGTTTTGGAAGAAAACTTGTGCTAAACAAACTGCTTTTGATTGAAATTTTTTACTTTTTAGAAGTGCTTGAGAAGCTAAAATTTTTAGCTTTTTCTCTCCTAAAAGTACTTTTGGTGCTTAATTACTTTTTCACCTATCTAATAACATAATACTTTTCCTTTTTTTTCTTGGTGCTTAATTACAATTGCATTAAAATCATTAATTAAAAATAAAAAATATTTTTTAAAATACTAATTGCAAATATTTAATGGTTATATATAAATATTTAAAATATAATTTATATATTCTAATTAAATTTTATAAATAATTAATCTTTATTGCTTAATTACAAATATGTTAAAATCATTTAATTGTTTTGTTTATAATATATCAATTTTTTAACACAAATTTTATAATAATCACACTAACAACAATATTTTTAAATAAAAATACAAAATTTCTTATAAGTATTTAAAAAATTCAAAATTCAAAATAGATTAAATATTAATATATTCAAGAATTTGTATTAATTAACTAGGATAGTGGTGTCCTTTGGATAGACATTTTTATCCCGACACTCCATGTTATTACTAAAGCCTTCATAAAGTGCCGACATTCAGCATCCCGGCATGAGAAGTGGTCAATCTCCTTCATAAAACCAGCTAACCAGTTCCCTTCCCGATCCCTAGTCAGCCCCGCCCCCTAAAAGTTGCAGTTAAAGATGAATGAATAATGACTCCGTCTGTATTAAGCTTACACCAGCCATCCAATGGCAGCTTCAATCTCATTCGTTTTCTCTCCTTTGTCATTGTCATCGGTATCTCAACCATAGCTTGTGTGACCTGTTTCGACCAAGCTAAACTTCTACTCACAATATCCATGGCACAGTAGTTCTTCTCATTAGAGATCGATAGGTTTCTTTTTAAGATCCCAGATGTAGTACTCCATTGTAGACCATCCAAAAGAATATTGCCCATATTTTTAATATTCCACTTTATTATTGTTTGCTTTAAATCATAGAGATCATATAGATGGTGTCGAAATCATTTTTTTGAAAAATGGGGTCGACTTTGGTTTTGAAAATGAAAACGAACATGGGAGTCGCCATCAATTCTTTTTATTTAGGTGCGATCAGATCACCTAAAAATTTGGTCACCTAAAAATTTGGTCATTTTAATAAAATATTTTGATTTATTAAAACAACAATTTTGGCCTACGAAATTCGAGAAAACGGGTTCCGGAGTCAGTTACATACGAGGAAGGATTAGCACCCTCGTAACGCCCAAAATTGGTACCTAATTGATTAATTAATGTCTTAATGTCGAAATTTAAAAACTCGAAAAGAATTAAAAATACGATCCTCTCTTTTTTAATGTTGATTTTTTTACGAAGAATTTGCTTGCGTAAATCGAAACGGATGTTAAAGACCTTTTTGTCCCGGAGTAATAAAATGCCACATCCAGTAAGTTAAGACATAACATTTTAAAACCTCGAGAATAAGCTTGTCTTTTGATTTTCAAAATTCATGTGTTTTAATTTTAGAAGATTATTCGGTCATTTGAGTTAAATGAGAAAAATCGAAACCCAGTAAGTTAGAGCACGTTTTCTCGAATTTTCAAAAAAAAAAAAGAAATATTGCCTTATTTTTTAAATTTCTTTTTTGAATGACAAAAAATGCAACATCTAGCAATGTATATTTATTTAGTTTGAAATAAGATAAAACGATCTATATTAAATACATGCATTTGAGCTTTAATACACGATGTGATTTAAACGAAATGAAACAAAAGGGAATATAGAGCGCAAAATAATAATACATGAATTAAATGCTAGGTCAATGAATGTCAACAACATGAAATAATTTCTAGAGTAAATAATGGACATGTTCACATAATACACTAATTTAAGAGATCAACATTAATAATCACAAAAGAATGAAACGAAATAATATATGAAAAATTTTAAAGTAAATAAAACGGTTTAAAATAAATAACAAATGAAACAATTATAAATGAAGAATATGAAAGGGTTTATAAAACTTAAAATAAATAATAAAAGGAGCTTTAAAATAATATATGAAAATTTTAAAATGAATTACATATCAAACGGTTTAAATTAAATACTATATGATATATGTTAATGAGAAATATGAAATTAAAATCACAATATGTTAATAAAGAAAAATATATATGTATATAATAATAATAGTAATATAATGGCGATAGAAAAAATAAAAATAATAAAGATAGTAATAATGATAATAATAATACTAACGAAAGGTAAAATAATAACAATGAATAATAAGAAGAAGAACAAATATGATAACAGCGAAAATAATAATGAAACAAAACCATAATAATAATAGTAAGTAAAAACAGAATAATATATGGTGAAATAAAGACAATACAAAATGAATTAGTTTAATATTATGCTAATAATAATAGTAATAATATAATAATAACAATAACAATAGTGAATAGAATAATGACAAAAGTAGTAATAAGAATGGTAAAAAAAATAATAATAATAATGATGGTAATAATAATAATGATAATAAATAATAGTAAAAGAAAAAAAAATCGCCAAATAGCTAAAAAGAGGACTAAATTGAATTTAAAACAAATATTCGGGGGAAATTCTAAATAAATAAAGAAAGAAATGGACCACATCGAATGCGCGAATAACAAGGAGAGATTAAAGGAGAAAATATCCCACCCCCTTAAACGCAGATTTTTACGTGGGACCAAAACGAAATCAAAACAAAATTTCAGGATAAAATTAGAAATAACGAAAGACTTAATTGCAAGGTTATAAAGGGTGGAGGGGCTGGGATCGCAAATATCCCCTTAAATAAAAACACGCGGATCCTGCTGGCTGGTCAAGTTTTTGATTTCTGGAAATAAGTTATGGGCTAGTTGGGTTTGTGATTTGGGCTAGGGTTTGGATATTGGGCCTTGGAAATTGGGTTTAAATTGGGCTGATGAATGGATTTATTTGTATTTTTTTTTGGGTTTTTTATGGGCCCAGGCAAATTTTGGGCTGTACAGATGGGAAACGGAACATGCCACTGAATCTTCCTTTTATTGTATGCTTTATTATGATTTTTTTTCATTTTTCTTCAACTATCATTTATCTTTTTAAAATCTTAATTGCGCCTAATCATTATTGGGACATAAAGGAAGTACTTATATTCGATGCTTTCCTTTACAGTAAATCTGGTTCCTGCAATTTCTAGTCTGCGACTCTTAGAAGACTGAAGGGTCCTTGAAATCAAGAACTACATGCATCACTCAGGTTTTTTTTTCTTAAATCAGGTGCCTTTGCATTGACTAATAATCACCAGAAAGAAGAAAAAAGAATGACTATTTTAAGAAAAATACATGAAGAACTTGGAACAAAAACATTTAAGGAGCTGTTGGAATTTCAATACTAAAGAATAAAGAATTGCAGAGAAGAAATGAGAAATTTAGCAACAAAATTATTTACAAGGTTATTATTATTTTCACTCATATATTTTGAACATTGTATTAGAAGTATTTATAGCAAGAAAACTACTAAATATGGAAATAAATAACTTAAGATTTTATGTTAATAAATGCTAAATATATTATAATAATAAATACTAAATCTTCTAGAAAGAAAATTTAATCTGTAAACATAACTTGCAAGTAAGCTCTTCAAATTCAGTTCATATTCTTAGTTAGCCAAAGTTATGAGCTCGACACTTGTTATGAGCTCGCCAATCTTAATTGGTTCGCCAAGTGTGTTCGCTGCATGAATTGTCATCTCCCAACACTCCTCCTTGGCCTTCATGCTGCGAACTCTAATTTCCTTTCTCAGTTTCTTAAACCTGAACTTTTCATGTGGTTTGATCAGAATATCAGCAAGTTTGCATCTTGGCCAACTCACAGGCTTGTATATTGATGAGCTCGCATTCTGGTGAATTTGCACTTTTGCAGCTCGCATTTTATTCAACTTGCATTTTGCACTTTTCACAATTCGCACATTTGTCAACTCACACTTTTTCTAAGTTCCCAACTTGCATTTTGGTGAGCTCACACTTCATCCTACTGCTTGCTACTGCATGAGTGGCCAATTTGCAACACTCTTTCTTGACCATATTGCAGCAAACTCCAATGTTGTCTTCTCGTGCAACTTCTTCAAAATTTACAGGCTCCAATATTGCTAAGTCACATTTGTGATAAGTTTCAAAAATAGGCCTGATGCTTTTAACATGAAGATCATCAAAGCCTTTAGCTTTATCTTTAGTCATATTCTCAATCGATTTTGACTTGCACACTTGACTAAGGGATTTATAGTTGACATGTCCCTGTATTTTGTGCCAACTATCTGATTCATCCATTGACCTGACATAAGCTCTTGAAGCCTCAAAGTTCCGATCCAACATAAAGCTTTTATTATTCATTGAGATTGTCACCACTTCTTGTCCCAATGAATCAAATATAGTGCAACATTTATCTTTGAAGACAATTGTGTATTTCTTCTCCATCAATTGACCAATGTTAAAGAGATTATGATAAATTTCAAGAACTAAAAAAACATCTGTAATTACTTTAGTACCAGTTAGAATGTTGATTAACACATCCCCTTTTCTTTTAGCTTCAATAAGCTGTCCATTTCCTATTCTAACTTTTGAAATGCAACTTTTGTTAATTCTCTTGAAGATGCTTTCATCTGAAGTCATGTAGTTTGTGCATCTATTGTCAACAAGACAACTTTTTCTATTTTTGCTGAAGGGTTCGCATGGTACAGCAAGTTGGGTGTAATACTCCGAAAATTTCTACAGTAAGATATTATCTTTGATACAGTAAAATAAGGAAATAAAGTGACAAAAAGAGAAAATTTGAGTTATGACAATATTGGGAAGTATATTATGATATATTAATTCAAGAAATGACTAAATTGTAAAAGTGAGAAAAGTTTTGTTGCCTAAGAGTAAATACTCAAAACTTGAAGGGTTAAAGTGTAAATATGAAAAAGTTGAAAGACTAATAGTGCAGATATTTTAAGGGTGGAATGATCTAGAAACTAAGGAAAATGGATGAATTAGGATCAAATTGAATAGGTGAAGAATTATGAGGGACTAAATTGCAATTTTACCAAATTAAGTGATGACTCAAAGATGGGATTTTAAAAGATCATAAAGGGAAAAATGGTCAATTAGAAAGAGAGAGAAATCTAGAAGGTAATGATGATGTTGGAGATATTTCAGATTAATTAAATAAATAAATATTAGTTTATAAATATTTTGATTTGATTTTTAAATGATATTTTATTATTTTATTATTATTTTATTTAGTATATATAAGGAAAGAAAGATGAAGAATCATCATCATCTTCCCATGCATTCCAACATATGAAGAGAAAAGAAAGAAAGAAACTTTCTTTTATTTACAATTTGGTCCTTTCCCAAAAATCCACCATTTTCACTTAGAAATCAAAAGAATTTCCATAGCTACCAAGAGGGAAAAATATTAAGGAGACTATGGGGAGTTAGAATATCAAGTTAGATTCAAGAAATAGAAGTTGGAGGAGAGAGAAAATCAAGTTAAGGATTGAAATCAATAGGACAAGGTAAGAACATCAATATTTCAATATATTTTTAAGTTTATATTATTGAAAAAACATGGAAATGACGTTAATGTAGAGTTTTCTTATATAGGGTTCTATGTTTGATATGTTAGTGAAGGGAAATAAGAGAAAGTGATGGAAAATATTGTAGAGAAAGGAAATAAGAGTGTTATAAACTTGGTAATTAACATTTTGCACTAAAACAGTTTTGGACAGCAACAGTAGTATAAATTTGAAAACTCACCAAAAATAGTGAAAATCGAATTAGAGGATGAATAAAATATTAAATTAAAGCTTATTGAGTCTAATTTTTCATAGAAGAAGCAGTGTAAGAAATAGAATTGTAAATTATGAGTTATAATAAATTTTGTGAGATAAGGTTAGAATGATTTCGGGTTCCCCAGTTCTAACCTTGGAAAATCATTAAAAATTGTATAAAAATACTTGGGGGTTTAAATTTATATTTTTAAATTATTAATTAGTCTATTTTCAATAGAAACAAACAGGAACATCATCCAAATATTGTACTAAGAGATAATTAATTTTAAGTGAAGAAAGGTCGAAGCTGTCAAACAGTAGAACTGGGACAAATTTGAAGATTTTACTGTACTTATTGGCTAAACTATAAATTTTGAAAATTTTATGGTAGAAATATATTTGAGTCTATCTTCTAAAACATCAAGTGGATCTTGATTTAGAATTATGTAGCTCAAGATGTAAATAATTTAGTGACTATGACTCAAGTGGATAGCTTGATATGAACATATAAGTAAATAGTGGAATTATATACATTAAGGATGTGGAATGGAGAAGAGGAGGAAAATATATATATATATATATTTATATATATATGGATATTCATCTAGCATGAGTTTATATTAAAAATGACTAATTTGTATGTTTTAGGCTCAATGACTAAATTGAATAAAAGTAAAACTTTAGGGGGCAATTTTGTAAAAATGTTAAAAATGACCAAATTGAGGGAAATGAATTGTTTATTGTCTAAATTAATAAATTGAATGAAATTATTAATTTAGATCAAGATCGGGTGAAAACTGGCGAAAATAAAAAATTACCAAAATACCCCTGAAACTTGGTATTTTTGTAATTTAGTTAGGTAAGTTCGTGTAAGTTAATTGAGAATGTAAATATGTTAATATTGAATGTTGTATTAATTAGAATGTGGAATATTAGTACATGTATATAATATGAATGATATGAATGCAAGAAATGAACACATGCTTAGAAATATTTGAAAAGGGTTAATTTCTGTATGAATATTGGATTTCGATGGATAAAGGTGATTTCCCAAATGGAGTGAGGCCTTGCAGTTGTTGCAGAATGGATTTAACTCAGACAAGTAATCTTATTGACCTCATTATCGAAAGGATTTAGCCCGGATGGGTAATCCTAATTGAGCCTTTGAGCATATGTTAAAGTCTGGATTTAGCTTGGACTGGTAATCCAGATTGAGCTCTTTAGAGTATTTGTCACGGAAAGGATTTAGCCTGTGCTGGTAATCCTAACAAAGCTCTTACAGCATATGTTACAGATAGGATTTAGCTTAGACTGGTAATCTTACTGTATGATATGTGGCTCGAGAATGTGCGTTACAGAAAGGATTTAACCTCTCAGAATAAGTGCCCTAATGGGTACCTCTGAAAAGGAATTGACGAGTTAATGATTTGTACACTTTATGTGTACTACTAGAGTATCCATTGAAATTTCAATAATTCAACAGATATAAACTCTCGATATGAGAAATATGAGTTTAAATGAATTTATATCTCGAATATTCCTGAAATACATGAAAATGATGATCCATGATATATAGAAGTATGAAATAATGCTATATGAACATGGAATTTGTTTGATGAATATGTTCATCTATGATTATAGATTTGTTCACCTTGAGTGTACTACCCGTGTAATCATCGATACTTTAACTGATTTAATGGGTAAAATTCTAATATGAAACAATATGAGTACAAAATGAATTATTACCCGCATATGCCTGAAATATATATAATGATTTGTACATGTTATATGGACACATGATGTGGAAAGTATATGTACATGTAATTTGATTAATGTTAAGTTCGATATGAACTATTAGGAATAAAATACATGAAATACATGGAAATTATGGTACATGAAATATTGATATAATGAAATGAATGATATATGTTTATAAAGAAACGGTAAGAGAATGATATGTATCATGACATATACATATATGATTATCTTTAATATGTAGATATAAGGAAATTATGTAAGTTAAGACGAGTATTAAACTCAAGTGTGACATGTCGATAAAATAAGTATATCAATGTTGAATTTATATGAAATATGTGCAAGTACACTAACAAGTGTTGTTGTTTGATGCTTAGGCAAGTGCTAAGCTATTGATTGAATGGTAATATGTTTATTTATATGATGCATTGAACCGATTATCGGAAGCTCGAATGGGTTGGAAGCTTGTCGAAGCTATATCACACTATCCATTGGTTCTATTGGTAATTTTGGATAATCTGATTCTGGTTATAATGACATGTATAGGTTGTTTTGATTAAATATTCGCCTATATGTGTTTTGGTATTTTGGTATGCATAATTTGCTTTATAATGTTAATGCTCTAAAATGTTTGGTTAGTTTGATGACAAGTTGGACGAGAAATGAGGCTAGGTAAAATGGCCTATTTCATCCACATGGGCAGAAACACGGGTGTATATCTCAGCCGTGTGTCAGATGACACTGCCGTGTGATCTCTGTAGTGTTGGAAACTTTTAAATATTTTTAAAAAATTTTCTGAGTTTCCGGTTTAGTCCCTATAAGTATTTAGGGCCTTGATGGCTCACATAAGGGACATTATGATTGAATTTGATTGATTTAAGGTATGAATATTATATGAAGTGAAATTTTTGTTAAATGATCTGTAAATTCTAGTAATGCTTCGAAACCCTATTCTAGCGACAGATACGGGTTAGGGGTGTTACATTGGGCTTCGTAGGAGGGCTCGTAAGATTCGCCAACTAAGCTTCGCATGATGTTGCAAACATGAATTCTTCTTGACTTGCTTCAGTAGTCTGAGCTTGAGTGTTTTGTTGTTGTGCATGCCCCTTATTTTTACACATGCTTTCCATATGACCAAATTGTTTACAACTTCTATATCGAATATCTCACCTAAACCAACAATACCTCTCTGAGTGATTTGTCTTTTTGCAGTGAGAGCATGGTTGATTTTCTTCCTTATCATTATCTCTCCATCTATCCTTTTTCTTCTCTGTCCAACCTTTCTTACCCTTATGTTTCTGGGGGTTCGCATCATCAATACTCAAGGCTCACAGTACTTTTCATTCTGCGTGCTCCCAATGCCTTGATGCTCTTCTTTGCTCTTGAGCATACAGGGCATTTATCAATTTTGAAAGAAAGATTATTGATAGGTCTCTTAAGTCTTCGAGTGAGGAAATCTTAGATTCACACCTCTCAGGAAATGTTGTTATGACCTTCTCAACGACCTTACTATCTGTGAACTCTTCCCCAAGTAACCTAATGTTATTAACTACCGCCATAATCTTGGCTGCGTACTGCTTTATAGTTTTAGCCTCGTTCATCTTCAAATTCTCAAAATCTCTTATGAGATTAATGAGTTCTTGTTGTCCGGTCTTTTTAAAACCTTGAAACTCTTCCTTTAGCTTATCCCAAGCTTCTTTTGGAGTCGTGCATGCCCCAATGCGTGTGAATATTACATTTGAGATACCATTTTGTATATAAGACATCACCTTATATCTTTTAGCTCGCTTGTCACTATGATGCTTAATCTGAGCGACTACCGTGTTGTCTCTCAATGGTGCGAGCTTGACATTAGTGTTCACAACCTCCCACAAGTTATAAGCTTGTAGGTAAGTCTTCATCTTAACAACCCATATATGATAGTTTTCGCCATTGAAGACGAACGATGAAGGTGGTGAAAAGCTCGTGGAAGCCATGTATAACCTACAAAGAACAATAATGACCCTTAAGAAGAAAGTTCTGATACCAATTGTTAGAATTTCGATACTAAGGAAGAAAAAATTGCAGAGAAGAAACAAAAAATTTAGCAACAAAATTGTATGCTAAGGTTTTCATTATTTTCACTGATATATTTTGAACAATGTAACATGAGTATTTATAATAAGAAAAACTGCTAAATATGGGAGGAAATAACTTAAAATTTTATACTAATAAATGCTAAATATATTATACTAATAAATACTAAATCTTTTAGAAAAAAATATAATTTATAAACATAACTTGCAAGCAAGCTCTTCAAATTCAGTTTGTATTCATAGTTCGCCAAAGTAATTAGCTTTCCAATCTTGATGGGTTCGCCAAGTGTGCTCGCTGCATGAATGGTCATCTCCCAACATGAGCCTATGAGTTCATGTTTCCGATGGCAGATGGGAACTCACAGAAATTGAAAAAAAAAAAACACATGTAAAAGTATCATGTAGGTTTCTATACTAAGATTCATATTATATTTTGCCTCTTCTATAAAAAAAAATGGATAAATTAATCCTTGTAAATTAGATTGAAGAGCAAATTGATTATTTTTGTTAAAAATTTTATCTATTCGTACTACTAAAAATTGGGTGACTGAAAAAATAATCAAACAATGACATGTGATATGCAATGTGTACAACATATTGAAGTAAAAAGACCAATTTTTAACAAAAAGACTAAAACAAAAAGACTTACGTACTTTTGATTTAATATAAATAAACTAGTATATCTACTATTTTAAATAAATGACGTTAATAATTTTACGAATAACACACCTTTTACGAGCAAAAAATTCATAGAAATAATACGTGTATTGGGGCTTGATATTTACCCCACCTCATGGAGTTAGTATATAATATTAATATCTGCCCAAATAATATATCAATTATATGTTGGCCATATTAAACAATGGAGGTCAAAAGGAAACAAGCCGTTTAAAAAGTGCAGCTTCGAGTTTCTGCATAAATCAAAACTTTTGGGTCCATTTGGCTGGTTGACTACAGTCTTACGACAGCACACGTAGAATATAGAGAAGATTCTTTGGATCTTCCATGCCAAAGCATCCTTACAGCTTATTCTACAAAACCTTTTTTGAAAATATTTTTGGGTCCTAATGAATTACATTCAAGGAAGCATATCGTTTAGATTTTCAAGTGATGCAAAAATCCTGGTGATTATTCACTGAAATTCTGTAAATAACTGAAATTTCAATATATGAACAGTCAAGTGGCAGCCAATGTAATTCACCCAAGAAAAAAGAAAAAAGCAACATTAGGTATTGTTCCATTGAATATGCTTAGTTCCGGTAGAGCATAAAGGGAGAATTAAAGCCAAACAAAGGCAATGACTTAATGTGCAACTGGATTACAGGGCAAAGTCTCCATTGGCAGGCAGACAACCACTTTAAACGTGCATTTAAAGCTCATGCTTTGATGTAGTGTGCTCTCTGCCAAAGGAGATTTGCCCGGCAATTCTTTTGCACTACAATTTCCATGAATCAGTCCCCTTTATTAAAAGAAAAAATAGAAAATGGTAATCCATTGAGATTGAAAGACAATGTTTCTTTTTCTTTATTCTGTTGCAAACCCAATTTTGTTTTATTTGCTAATATGCTTTCATCTTTCTCTTTTTGTGGATAAACAATGTGGCTTGTAGAAATGCTTAATCGTTATACATTTTTGTTGAATGATGGCCAACTATGCTGGTGCTACTTAGTTGCATGCTTGCTCAAGTTTAGTTCCAATGTAGTTTCATTTTGTTTAAGTTTGAACTTTGATTAGCTTGTGCACTGACATTGCAAGTGTTGATTAAACATGTGTAGTTTATTTACTTGCCTACAAGTTACTTTTTGTAAGTTACAAGAGAGGTAGGTGGTAGTAGTTGTGTATTTGGTATTCATTTGACTTCAAAAGATGTAATACATTGATGGAATGACAATGAAATAAATTTGTATCAGTTTCTTCTTGTTCCATGTTTTTCTCTTTGAACACCAACAATTTTCCTTATAGTTTGCCTCCAGATTCTAGAGTTTGAACAGCTTTTTTAACAAGGTAATGCATAATCTTATATTTGCTACCATAATGAATTCTAAATTATTTTCTGATTCTGAGACCAAGTTCTTTTGCTTTCCCTCTCCTGAAGAGCCCAAGCAAAAACTGAACAGCGTAGCATGTAGACTTTTGTTTTCCTGTTAATTTGTTGTTGCTTATTTATATAGAATGAAAATCTTGGAGTAAACTGAAGTTTGCATCAAATGAATTTTATGATTAGTGCTATGGACGAAAGAAAATCTTGGCAGAATTTGATGATTACCATATATTCAAATTTGAGTCTTTTTTTTTTTTTCTATTCTTGTAAAATTTAATGATGCGACTGTTTGAAAGGGTCTTTCTCCATTAACTTCTAATGATTGACAAGCAACTTGTTCAATTATTTTGTTAACAGTAAATGTTGCAATATAAGTAGGGGAAATGGTAAAACTTTTGCAAGGAAAAAAAGAACAAATGCATAAGGTAATCAAGACAACAATTCCCACAAGAGGTTGATATGGGGAATCTTCACAAGTTTGCTTTGGCATATACCACTCCTTTCCTTGGCATATCCAAAATATTTTACTTCATTAAAACTCATATGCTTCCTAAATTAGTTGAAAAGCCTATGGTATTTTAGCAAGATTATAGGTACGGCTATTGTTAGCTGGCGAGAATTGCAGTGCAATTATACTTTGACACAAAGATATTCGTGGAGTTGAGTACATAGCAACTGCATTATCATGTTTTGCCAAAGGATATTTGCCCTGCCATTCATTCATAGTGATCAATGATCTCTTCTTTGTTATGTTGCGGTGTTACTCTAACTCTACATTCTTTTTCCTCTTCCTTTTGAAAGTATGTGTCGGATACTTGTGTCTTATACATATCAAGATATGAGTCTTGTGATATGAATATCCAAGAACCCTCAAAATACAATTTTGTTTTCAAAAAATTAAACATGATGCATACTTGTATCCAAAAGTTTCTCCCAAGTCTGAGTAACATTAGTTTCTTAGTATTGAATTCTTTTGCTTTTATTCTCCTGGTATAACTCGCACAAGGACGAAAGAACAGTAAAAGCAAGTAGTAGTGATAGGGAACATATTCTCAAATTGAACAACATATAAATTTAAGGGCGATTGATAATTGATTCCAGACACATTAATTGATTGTATTTGCAAATCGGTCTATATCCATAGCATGTCAGGTTTCAAGCAGATGTCAAGCACATTATGTAAACTTCTGTTTTCCTTGTTAATTTGTTGTTGTATATTTTGTATGTAGTAAAAATCTTGGCGTAAGCCAAAGTTTGAATCAAATGAATTTTAAGATTAGTGCACGATATTGTAGCAAAAAGAGTTTCTTAGCAGAATTTGATGATAACGATTTATATCCAAATTTAAGTAACCTTTTTTTTTTTTCTTTTCTTGAAGAGTTTAATAACGTGACTATTTGAAATGACCTTTCTCCATTAAATTTTAATGAATGAGAAGCAAACTATCCAATTATTTTGTCAATCTTAAATATTGCAACGTACATAGGGGGAATGGTACCACTTTTGCAAGAAAACAAAAATAGAAGCATAATATAAGCAGGACCACAATTCCTCCAAAAGTTGAAATAGGGAATCTCCACAGGATTGATTTAGCATATGTTACCCCTTTCATTGGCATATCCGAAATTAGTTGAAAAGCCTATGGTTTTTGAGCAATATTATAGGTACTACTGTTATTAGCAGCAAAGGAATCATATTAGTTTTCAATGCAAAGATATTTATGGAGTTGACGAATTGCAGAGCAATTACCTTTTGGCAAAAATGCTCATTTTCTTGAATTGTTATGTTTTGCCAAAGGAGATTTCCCTCGCTAATCACTCGCAGTAAGCAACAGTCTCTTCTTTGCTTTGTTACTCTGACTCTTGTTTTTTTTTTTTTGAAGTATTTGTGTTGGATAATTGTATCCTATACATATCAGGATACGGGTTCCGTGATATGACTTCCCAAGATCCTATAGAGGATGAAAAGAGGGTTAGAAAGTAGGAGGTAGGTTTTCAGGACATGATCTGAGACTTAATAAGGGTAATGAGATAATAGAAGGAAATGCAGAGTACAACTTAGGAAATTCAGTTAATGATATGTTAAGCACCATGTTATCTAATTGAGAATTTGTGGTCAATTGGTCAAAGGTATGAACGATCTTTACCTGCAGATTGGAGTCCCACATGTCCTAATGTATCTAAGACGATCGCTTGTCCAAGATTATGTTTTCGTTGGAAGATTGTTATTGGACTATGGAGCTGGTTTTACATGTACTTTTTCCCAATGCAAATATAATAATATATACAAGTTCGGAACATCTTTAATTTTCTTGAATTGTTGGTAAGTCTGAACATTAAACACAACACATGAACCAAGTCTTTAAATAAAAAAGGCAACAAATAGAATAGGGATCCAATCTGTGTTTCAAATAACTATATTTAAGATTATATTTTAAGATTATATTTTCTCCAACTAAATATATTGGTCTCAGATAGGTTTATAAGAAAATGAACATCAAAGGAGGTTAATAACTATTTATGTTTTATATTCAAGAGAATAGTCCATAGGACACTAAGCAATTTATAATAAAAATTTTAATTTATTTAAAGAACTTTTGTAATAATTTTTTTATAGAACAATCCATGAATATTAGAATTGTTTGGAAGCATTTGATTATGGAATGAGGTTGAAAACATTCTTCAAGGAAGGTCAAATGGGTTCCGATGGTATTGGATTCCCACAAGACGAACATGAGCTTGAGGTGCACCAAAACTTGTGTTAAAAGATGCTCTCTGATACTTTAATTAGTAAAGTGGTGAATATTATGAAAAAGCAAGAAGCTTTATCTTAGTAAAGAATATGAAGATAGAGGAGAAAAGAGAGCTCCTTTAAGGGGAAATTGTTGGATCTAATTCCTTAAGTGTAGTATATTCATCTTTGTACACTTGTATTTTTCGAATAAATTAGTTTAATAAAATATCCATTGATTACATTAATATTATTTGTATATTATCCTTAATAGTTTTTGCACACAAAACAAAATGGAAACAAATATTGATTCACTGATTATCATAATACGAAAAGACAACTTGTATTAGTAGATAATCTAAATATGTCCTTAATCTAATCAAAAATGAGAAAATCGATCGAAAGACTATGTCATCTATCAAGTCCAATTAGACTCTTAGAAGATAGAAATATAGATGGAACTGACTGGACTGAAAGTACATCAAACAAAACACATGCAGAATTGATCCTAAATCTATTTATGGATTTATCTACTTGTGAAGTTTATAGTGTGACATACTCTAATCATGAGTGAATGATGGACTATGTATGCGTGACTCGTATACTTTGATGTAAGTAAAAGCTTAAGTTCAAATAGATAAGGAACTAAAAGCTGGTGCATTGGGTATATGACTTCTGCAGTATGTAACATCATTCATAATAGTGAAATTCATAGCCTAAGAAATGAGTAAATGATATCCTCTCATTGTTATTACATAATAGATGAAAAGTAATCGTGGTTATCGGTCGTTTATCTTTGTGATAAATGACTTAATTACTATTTGATAGTAACTAACTTTTCATGAAGGAAGATGTAATGGTTACCATGAGATAAAATAGTATCATATTGGGAGAACGAATTTATCCCAATCCTACAAGGGTCACACACTTATGACAAGGTCATTCGATGAGCATTGATTGAGTAGCTTTTGTAATGGTATGTAATTAGGGAGAACTCAATCATGATGTTATAGTGGAATTCGTGACTAAATGAGTTTATAATTAATTAAAGAAAAGCTAAAACTTAATTATATATCATTTGAGCCCTAATTATATATGTCCAATCGTTCCCTCTGTTAGCTCGTTGAAAAAAAAATGAAATGCATAGAGAATCAAATGAACATGAATGAATAAAAATGATAATGTTAGAGAAATGGGTCATATTCGAATATGAGTATGTTTTCTCACTAAGTATAGAAAATTTTAACATTTATTACAAAATTTTATAATTTTTAATATTTTTGACCAGTCAACAATTGGTCAACTCATCAACTTTGGTCAACATGCCTGATAAGTGTCAAAAGTAACATATTTTAATCTCGTTCTTAATGCATTTTTGGATGACTAATCGATGCAAAATGGTGAATTTTATGCTCCTAATCCTTTAAATTCATGTTTCTATACTTAGGAGAGCATTTGAGAGCAAAACGAGTGAAAATGGAGTGAAAATCAAACAATTGGAGCAGATTTCAGGAGCCACATAGGTTTGGCACACAACCTTGTGAGCCACAGGGATACCACACAGCCATGTGCCAGATCGTGTGGATTTCATGATTCACACTCCAAATAAGCGGAAACACAAGATAGAGGAAGCTACGTGGGAACTTGAGGAAGTTATACGAAAACAGTACCCTAACTTATTCATTGGTAAGATTTTCGGGGACGAAAATCCCTAAGGGGGGAGAGTTGTAACAACTTGTTTTTATCATTTTATTAAAGTTTACAACATAATAGAATTATTATGTGAAAGTTTTGTAAAAAAAATTTACTGTTTGAATGGTTAATTCGAGAAAAAGGACTAAATCACATAAAATGTAAAATGCATGTTCTATTAGTTAAAGATGTCAAATAGCTTTGGCTTTTAATTATGGTGGCCTTAAATGGTAATTAAGCCATTTGAAAGGTAAGTGGACATTAATGGACATGTATAAATGAATTTTAATGTTATATACTTAAGGTTAATATAGTAAATTAGTTATTAATTATGATAAATAGTAAAAACAAAAGAAAAAGCTTTCATATTCTTCAATTGTTCACCGAAAAGAAGAAAGGGAGACTCTATTTTTGGTGTTTTAGGGTTCGGTCACTCTGATCTTCAATTGTAAGTCTATTTTTATTTGGTTTTTAATGATTTTTATGTTTTTGAGATCGTTGATTCATATTCTAGCTAGCCCGTACCTTAGATTTCAAAACTGGTAAAGATTTAACATCTTGCCATTGTTTAATGTTTGAGTAATTTGATGGTTGATGATGGATTTTGAATAGTTGTTGATAGTTAAGCTAGTTTTGTAAAGTGATTTTTGACAGAAATGTCAAAAAGGGATTAATTTGTGAAAATGTAAAATTATATGGGTAAAAGTTTAAATAAATTAACAATATGGGCTGCTAGTAACATGTATTAAATTCGGTTAAGCATGGATTTATACTAAATTGCATGAATTTGCAATTTTATGTGATAAGGACTAAATTGAGAAAATGTGAAATATTAGGGGCACATGTGTAAATTTTCCAAATTGTAAATTATAAGCTAAATTGAATAGATTGAATGCTGAATGTGCTAATTTTGAAATATATATAGATCAAGATAAGTCGAGATTGGGATTAGATTGGGGAAAAGGAAAAGTGGACGAATAGTCGATAATTCCCATCTGAGCAACTCGAGATAAGTTCGTATAATTAGAATTGAACTTTTAAATACTTGTAATTATTTGGAATGAATGTATATAATCGAGTAATTGATCTACTTGGAATCCGAATGCGTTATTGATATAGTCTGATGGTTAACGAGCCCCGTTTGAACCGTAGAAATTCGTAGGATAAGAGTGTCATGTCACTAGGGTTACCATTTTGGTCGAGATCTTGCATGTGTTATGGACTCACCACAGCTCATATGAGCTTACCGATGTATCACCTCGTAAGAGCTTACTGTTTTCAGCTCGTCAAAGCTTATCGTTTCAGCTCAATAGAGCTTACTATCCATTAGCTCAGGAGGAGCTTACTGATCATAGCTCAAAAGAGTGAAAATGAGAATGAATTGATAGATTACTGATTTATATATGTAATGTCTATCACCCGAGTATCCTTTGAAATTCTAATAGGTTCAACGTGTAACGCCCCCACGCCCGAAACCATCGCCGGAGTCGAGCTTGAGGAGTTACCGAACATAATTTATCAAATTAAGAACTTCAAATCTTTTGTTTCTACATTCACAGCTTTCTAGCTACTCGCGTCACAGTTACAAGAAAAATCATATTTGGAGTTACAAAACTCGAAATCAAGATCCATAAATTTTAAATAAATCTAGACTAATATATATATTTACTAATTTTTTTCTAGAATTTTTGGTTGGGCCAATTAGTACAGTTTATTAGTTAAAGTCTCCCCTGTTTTAGGGTTCGACTGCTCTGACATCTGTGTATTACGAATCATATATCTCTCTATACAGAATTTCAATGACTACGAGGTTTGTTTTTATTAAAACTAGACTCGATAAGGAATCTGTAAATATAAATAATGACTTCTAATTATTTTTTTACAATTTATTATGAATTTTTAAAGTCAGAACAGAGGATCCAGAAATCACTCTAACCCTGTTTCACAAGGTTTCAAATATCTCATAAAGTATAATTTATATGCCTGTTTTTTTTATCCATATGAAAATAGACTCATTAAGCTTAAATTTCATAACTTGATCATCATTTAATTCCATTTATACTATTTTTAGTGATTTTTCTAATTCATGTCATTGCTGTAGCAATATTCTATTTTAAGGCAAATTTCATCTTTTCATGAGTTGTTATGAACTAGATAACCTATTAAACTTCTATGATATCAAACATGATCTAAATTTAACCATCACCATGACTTATCAATATCAAACATTTTCTCAACCAATCATGGCCATATCATAAAATTATTTACATAAAATAAATATATTGCTATACATGCCATACTTAAGTTTTATAAGCCATTTACCCAGATAAAAGTCCTTTGGATAGTGTGATCGAACCTTCGACCCGTCCCGATTCCCGAGCTGGCTTGTTCAAAACTACAGTAAATAAAGAGGAGGGAGTAAGCATAAATGCTTAGTAAGTTCATATGTAAATAACAAGTAACATAACAATACAAATATACCAAACAACTTTAGCATGGTATCACCAAAACATATATCATATTTCTAAACATCATTCATCATCTTACTACCTTATCGTTGTTGTATCTATTATCAACCCGAGGGTTAAGAACATACCTGTCCAAAGTGTCCATTTTACAACACTTACCAAAACGTCGCTTGCATCTTAAGTGTTCTTTCATTTCACTAGAAATTTCACCCGTTGAACACATCGGAATACAACTCGGATACACGGATAATTTGCACATAAGTGCCTTATATGTAATCAAGAAATCATGTAACCAGCCCCTAAGTGAACTCGGACTCAACTCAACGAGCTCAGGCGTTCGCATCCATAAGTGAACTTGGACTCAACTCAACGAGTTCGGATGCCTAGTTACATTTCACGAACTCGGACTCAACTCAACGAGTTCGGACATTCGCATCCATAAGTGAACTCGGACTCAACTCAACGAGTTCGGATGCTCAACCATCCTAGTGACATGTCACTTGTATCCTAATCTATTCCTAAGGTTCAAACGGGCTTTTTTCCTCGATCTCACATTGCCGTCTTCCATGGAATATCGGAACCGATACTCAGTAGCAATTCATATTTATCAAGTAGTAAACATAATTTGCATATTACTCAACATTAACCACAAAGCATAATATTTCACGATAAAAAAATCAGCATATCATATAATTAACATCAATAACTTAAAAATAACAATTATGATACATTATTTACACATGAACTTACCTCGTATGCGAAAATTGCTACTTTTACCATTTCGTCCACAACTTGGTATTTTTCCATTTTAGCCCGAATTTTAGTTTTCCTTGCTCTATCATTTAAAATATAGTCTAATTAGGACTCAAATTATTCAAATTGACACAAAATCATATTTTGGCAAAATTACAGTTTTGCCCCTAAACTTTTGCATATTTACACTTTTGCCCCAAAGCTCGTAAATTAAACTTCAGCCTATTTTCTTATGTTTCATGACATGCTGATCATTTTTCCCTTCTATGGAAACATCAAATTCTCACTCTAACATGTACTTATGACTATTAGGTATTTTTACCGATTAAGCCCTTTTGCTCGTTTTCACTTAAAACCGAGTAGTACAAGTTGTCTAACATAATTTAAAACCTCATATTCTATCATAAAACACCAAAATACACAAATTTCACCTATGGGTATTTTTCCAAATATGAACCCTAGGTTGAATTATTGCTAGCAAAAGCTTAATCGAGCTAGGGACTCCAAAACGTAAAAACATTAAAAACGAGGCTAGAACGGACTTACAATCGAGCTTGGAAGCTTGAAAACCCTAGCCATGGTTTCTCCTTGCTATATTCGGCCATGGGGTTGAAGATGAGCAAAATTGGCTTTTAATTTTGTATTTTAATTCATTTTACCCCTAAATGACCAAAATGCCCTTACTACTAAACTTTCCAAAAATTCCATCCATGTCCAATTTTTGTCCATAGACTTAGAAATTGATAAAATTTCTATTTAAGACCTCCTAATTAATATTTCAAAACAATTTCATACTAGAAACTTCTAGAATGCAAGTTTTACAAATTATTCGATTTAGTCCCTAATTTCAATTTAAGCACTTTATGCATAAAATTTCTTCACGAAATTTTCACACAATCATGAAATCATATCATAGACCTCAAAATAATCATAAAATAATTATTTCTATCTCAGATTTTGTGGTAACGAAACCTCTATTCCGACTAGGCCCAAAATCAGGATATTACACTACGAGCATAAATTATGTTATTAGTTATGTGAAAAAGCTATATGTTATACAGATGAAGTACTGTTTAAACGGATGACTTACTATTATCGAATGATTTACTGTTTATATGATTGAGAGTGAAATGTTACAAATGATGTACATGATATATGAATTTGATATGATACAATGTATTGAGTATTAAATTGAAATAATGGATGATTACATACACTTATGTGACTAACTTGTTGATGAATGCTTGTGTATAGGCATTTGGCAAGTGAATTTGATATACTTTGTTTAATTGTTTGATTATGTCTAAATGATAAGTTAAATTCTGAATTATACGGGCTTACTAAGCTATAAAGCTTCCTCTGTTTATTTTCTATGTTTTATAGATGTTCGATAGCTCGCTTGGTTCAGATAAGTCGGAGTTACGCATCACACTATCCAGTTGCTAATTGGTACCTTTGAACTCATGGATATTTGTAAATATGACATGTATATGCTAGTTATAAAGATGATAGTTATGGTTACTTGAGATAGTGATTTGGGTACATGTTGTGGTATAAGTTAAAGCCATATGATTTGACTTAACTTGGTATAATGTTTTGGTTGTGTATAAGTATTCAAATATGGTATGTTTTGGAAAGTAGTAGATGGAATGGAAATATACAAATGTTGTCTTGATATGTAGTAGGCATATGAATGGAAATTGCATGATATTAATTAGGTATTTGAATACTATATTGAATTGGTTTAAAGTGTGTATGAAATGTTGTGGATTGACTGCCTCATGAGTTATAAAATGTTGCAATTTTTTCCTGTGCAAGTATGTAAAAATAGGGTGGCAAAATGGCTTTGCAAATAGCCTATTTTTGTCTATAAGGGCAGAGACACGGGCGTGTGTCTCAGCCGTGTGTGACACACTGTCAAGTTTCACGGCCGTGTGTCCCCTGGTGTTGAAATTAGTATCAAGTCAGTATGCTCCACACGGCCTCACACATGGGTGTGTGACTTGGTCGTGTGGCATAAGTCAGTATACCCTACAGGTTTGGCACGGCCTAGCACATGGGCATGTGTGGCCACTTCGAAAGGCACACGGCCGTGTGGTTGGCAGTGTGACCCAAGTTAGTATGTACCCCCTATTTTCACATGGCCTGTGACACAGGCGTGCTGGATGGTCGTCTAAGACACACAGCCTTGCCACATGGGCGTGTGTCCCCTGTTTTGAGAAGAATTTTCAAAGCTCTGTGAAAGTTCTTGAGTTATCGGTTTAGTCCCAAACCAATTTTAAAGCATGTTTAAGGCCTTGTAGGCTGCTATAAGGGATAAATTGATTGAAATTGAATGATGAATATTAGAATTGAGAAAATGTTTGCTAAATGGATGTTTAATTGTTTTGAAAGTCTGGTAATACTCCATAATCCTATTCCGGCATTGAATACGGGTGAGGGGTGTTATAAAAAAAGTCATGTTAGAAATGTTGTTAAGTAATACAATTTAATTGTGACATTTGGTACGCAGACCCGTTGATCGGGTCAGATATAGAATGTTACAATTTGGTGGTAGTAGAGCTTTGGTTTAGCCGATCCTTTAGATGTAAGAAATTGAGTAGCCCTTATATGCATGTTACCTTAGATCTGGCTTAGTCCCTTAGTTTACAAATAGGATATTATGAGTTATGTGATTAAGTACAGGTTGCCAAATTTTTACGAATTTGCTTGTAGATATTGTGAAAAAAATAGAAGGAAAGGTAAAATAAGGTAAATGCAAAAGAAAAGTGAAAAGAAAAAAAAAAGAGGAAATTATATTAAAGAGAGAGTTAGTACAAATGTAAAATAGAGAAATTCTAATTTCCCCCTTAAGTGGGAGAAGTTATGGCATCTCTTGGGTTTTCATTTTTTGGGTCAGCCTCTTTTGAGGAAGTAGAGTTAGGCACCTTTGAATATTTGATCAGAAAAGAGTTTATTAGATTCCTACCATTTCTCTGGAATTCTTCCCATTTAGCCCCCTTAGGATTTAGAATGTCGAAGTCAATGTCAGTGTTGGTGAGTTTTCGCATACAGTTAAAGTTCACGTGGCACAGATCGAAAGGACCTATAGCGACTTATGCATGCAACATTAAGTTGGACCTTTTTTTAGGGAGAAATACTGAAATGTTCATGTTGGTATTTGCCTTAAACTTTTATAAAGCTTCTTTAGTTTCCTTCTGAATGTAACAACCCATTTTTAGTCAAATTGAAATAGTGATTTTGAGACCACAAATCTGAAGTCAAAATATTTATTTTATTATTATTTTAATGTCTACAGCATGAAAATATGATTGTGTGAAATTTTTGTTAAGAAATTTTTTCATTTGAGTGCTTATTTGATAAAAAGGACTAAATCGCGTAAAGAGCAAAAGTGCTGTTCTATTTGCTAAAAGAGTTCAATAGTTATAGAACCATAAATTAAGGTCCTTATGTGGTGATTAGACCATTTTTTTAGTAGGTGGATATTTATGGGCATAGAATGGATGATTTAAATGGTTTATCATTAAGGTTATATTTGTAAATTGGTAATTAAACTTAAAATAAATAAAACAAAACCAAATTAAGTCCTCATATCATCTTTTTAAACCAATTATTAGGGCTAGAAGAAGCCATTTTGATGTTCTTCATTCGACTAAGCTATTTTGCTCATTAAGGTACAATTTTTGTCCTGTTTTTAATGATTTCTATGTTTTTGTGATCGTTGCAACTAGGTCTAGCTAGCCTAGGGACTATTTTGTAAAACTGTTAAATATTTTAGATGTTTCCATTGATGAATACATGAGTATTTTGATTTTTAATGATAGATTATGAATGTTTGATGGTAGTTATACAAGTTTTGTTAAGTGATTTTTAGTGAAAATGCAAATTAGGGATTTAATTGAGAAATATGAAAAATTTGTGGTTAAAATATGAAATAAATGAAAAATATGGGCTTCTAGGGACCTAATTGAAATTTGGCTAGCATGGATTGTGGTTGAATTGCATTAATTTGTGTTTTTATGAAATAAGGACTAAATTGTAAAAGATGTGAAATATTAGGGGCAATTTTGTAAAAATGCCTTAAAGTGAATTTTGGACTAAATTGAATAGAGAGATGATTAAATAATTTAATTTTGTTTATATTTAGATCAAGAAAAGTGAAACTCGAATCTAGATCGAGGGAAAGACAAAGTTCTCGACTAATCGATCAATTTAGCCGTTTTTACGTTCGAGGTAAGTTCGTATGTAATAAGCATTGTTAAAATAATGCTTTAAATGCTTTGATATTGCATTAACTATGAATACGAGACTTCGGACATGTTTGATAATGATTCGATGATGATTCAACACTCGAAATCTCGGTTGAACCTTAAGAATAGATTTGGATACTAGTGACATGTCATTAGGGGATTATTGTGATTATGTGATCTGGGTGTTGGTCCTGAATGTCCTACTGGTGGCTGAGTATACCATCATGTGTTGCGGATACTTGACAACTTGTGTGAGCAGCACCGTGTAGCTACGTCTCGACTGACAACTTGTGTGAGCAGGCCCGATGATAGCTCTAGTGTAAGAGTAAATGTGATATGAGATTTAGATAGCTTCGACTATATATGTGGCACTTCGGGTGCGAGTTTCCCATGTATCCTTTGAATGGTTCAACGGGTAAATGAAAGATGTGATTGTGTATGAGATTGATACGAGATGGTACAGGTATGTACATAAACTGTATAAGCTTAAATCGAATAAGTTGTCTAGTTCATATATAGGATTATGATTGAAAATATGAAAGGTTTGTTAGTTTAATGAATTACATGTTGATATGTTCAAATTGATGATTTGTATATTCATTTTAAGATTGAGTTTATTTCATATGAGCTTACTAAGCTATAAAGTTTACATTGTTTATTTTTCCATGTTTTATAGTGACTTCAAAGCTAGCTCGAATTCGGGGATCATCAGAGATTACGTCACACTATCCTACTATCACTTTGGTACTTTTTGATTTTATGATTTAAGTATATGGCATGTATAGGGACTTTGGTCATTTTTGTTTATAAGTTGATGATGAATGTAGCCATTAGAATTGGCTTGTAAATGTTCTAAGCTGATTTTGTATATAGCCATGAGAGTTGGTTCATTTTGGTTCTTTTGGATGTATATATATATATGTATGTGTGCAAATGGCCTTTGATATGTGGGTTATAATTGCCTTGTTAATGGCTTATTGAGATTTAGTATTGAATGTAGTAATGGATTGATATTGAAGATGTATTAGCATGTTATGTGTAGGCAAAATATTGCAGATAATAAGTGGATTATTTGGATGGCTTTGATTGTGATTTTGGCATGTAATCAAAATGATCAATTGGTGTTTATAAGCTTTGTAGTTGATGATAATGAAATAGCATGATTTTGGGACTTGGATATGGTTAGGTTAAATGATTATTTATGCTTTGTTTTGGTGCCAATTGGGTTGGTGTAGGTGTGCATAAGTTTGGGTGACAAAATGGCTTGGTAAATAGCCAATTTTTGTCCACAAGGGCAGAGACACGGGCGTGTGTCTTAGCCGTGTGTGGCACACGATTATGTTACACAGTGTGTCCACTAGTGTTGAAATAGAAACCAAGTCAGTATGCTTCACACGGCCTCACACACAGGTGTGTGACTTGGCCGTGTGGCATAAGTCAGTATACCCTACAGGTTTGGCATGGCCTAGCATACAGCCTGGCACACGGGCGTGTAGGCCCATTTTTAGGGCACACGGGCTAGCCACACAGGTGTGTGTGTTGGCAGTGTGACCTAAGTTAGAAAGTTACACGGGGTCAGACGGGCTGGGACACGGCTATGTGCTCCCATTTTGAATGTCTACACGGCCTGTGACACGGGTGTGTGTCCCCTATTTTTGAGAAAAATTGCTAAGTACTTCAAAAGTTTCTAAAGTTATCAGTTTAGTCCCGAACCACTCCTAATGCATGTTTTGGGCCTCGTAAGCTTGGATTAGGGACAATATGATTGGTTGTGATTGAATTGTATGTAAAATTGATTAAATTGAATATGAAATGTATGTTTAATACGTGATAAGTTTGGTAGTACTCCGTAACCCTATTCTGGCGTTGAATACAGGTGAGGGGTGTTACACTGAACCTGTTCCTTCTCGACACAGTGTTGTTCTTTAAGGGTTTCCAATTGATGAACCTTCTCTTCCAACTCTTTAGCATGGACCTCTAGAGATTTGTACTTAGTCATCCATTTGGAGGCCGAAAGAGTAAGCTCATGATTCTGGCAAACAGTGGCTTAATAAGATTAGTGGAGCTGATTAAGTGTCACACCCCATAGTTTTATTTATTTTCTTGCTAAATTGAAAAAAATGAAGAAAGTGACCAAGTGGTTAAGTGTTTAATTAATATCCTAGAGATTTTAGGTTTAACTCTCTTCTTTAGCATCTTTTTAATTAAATTTTTGGTGAAATTCCAATGTGTCAAAACACCCTTGTCGTCCACCTATACACGCCATACATAGGAGATTCTTTTCCATCTTTTTGAGTCAAACTTACCTTATGAAGATAAAACATGATCCGCTTTTCACTCCCTTACCTTCTTCTCTTGCCTTTTCTTCCATTTTTACCTTGTGTAAGGTGCATTGAACCTAGACTAGGTTGACCACTTTTTGCCATCCAACCTCTCATTCTCCTCCCTATTCTCCTCTCCTTTTTTTCTATTTTGTTTAGCCCTCAACCTCCCCTTTTTCCCTTTCTTCTACTTTTTCCTCCACCCTTCCTAGTTGTGCACCACCAATACCTCACCGCCAAACCACCACCCACCACCCACCATCTCTCTCCTCTCTTTTTCTCTCCAAACGCAACCCTAAGCGCCGCCCCCTCCACCGTGACAATCACTGCATGCCACCGTGGTTTATCTTTTCTCCTCCAGCCTTTCTCTTTTCTTTTCTTCTCAAGTCTTTGTTAGTGTCCAAACCCTTTGGATTTTTTTCCCTACACCCTTCGTCGGGCCACTGCCCTTCTTGTTACTGGACCATATTTTTCGTCTTCGTCGCCACCATTGCTTCACCACTGATGGTTGAAATTTCTCCCTTCTTCCTTTTTTCTTCTTTATCATCCATCTTTCTCTATTGATCAAATTTAAACCATTTATTTCAACGTTTCTTTATTTTTTTAGATTCATTAGTCTAGTGATCTTTTGATAGATCACTCAACTCCTCCGTTCTCTAGCAAGAAGAATCGTTGACCTCATTGTGTTAACTAAGTAGTGTAAGTGTAAGAGTAATATTGAAATCATCTTCTTTACTTTATTGAAATCATCTTCTTTACTTTACTTGCCTTCTTAAACGAATGGTGTAGTGGTCATTGAGATTTATTTCTCCTCATGTATTAACGCTCAATTCTTATGTTATTGAAGGGCCTAACAACCATCCGAGAAATCTCTAGTGTTTGAGACGAAATTATTGATCCGAGTGTTAATCGTGGGGTAAGTAAAGTGGTGAGACTTAAGTTATTTTATGTATGCCACTCATGAAAAATACTAAATTTTTTCATTGTTGATTTTATTAGATAAGTCTTTTGGGGCTAAATCTAAGTGAGAGCCTTTATAGGGAGTGTTTCACATCGAATCTACAAATCATATGTGGGAAAATATATTAAGACTATATCATTAATTGATTTAAATATTGCTATTAAAATTATGTTGTTTGATAAGGATACTATATGTATTCATAAAGTGAGCTAAGCAATCCTTATGGATTTTTATCAAGTAAGTATTTCTCCCAAACCATATATTTTTGAAAAGCATTTTGTGTGATATAGATGTTTGCTAATATTGTGAAAAATATGTACATCTCATTCTCGTGTTATTTGTTATACGGCATACGTGATATTCATACGAAAATAGACTGTGAAAATTTGGTACCTTGAGTACATACGTGATTTGCATGTTAAACATGCATATATGATTTCGAGTGTTTTGGCCATATCACATGCATGGGGTGGGATATGTGAAATGTGGAAGTATATGGCAGTTTATTTGCGTTAATGTGATACTGTTCACGATTATGACTATATGGCAGTTTATCTACAACTCTGGTGGCTTGTCCACGAATTTGATTATATGACAGTTTATCATCATTTGTGCTCACTGTTCACAATTTGGTTTGCTGGTTGTACGAGTTTTGGGAAAACTCGATTAAAGCGTGTAGCGGTGATGGGTAGGATCGTTTTCCAAAAATCTACATCGTTTTTATGAAATATGTATTGACACGATCATGCATGATATATTTATGAAAATTGAGTTATAAGATTTTAGGATTATTTATCATATATGTTTATAAAGTATGTGATTGAGTTTGTGTTAATCTCACACTAGGCTTAAAAGCTCACCCTATTAGTGTTTCAACCTTTCAGGACTTGGATCAACACTTGGTGGAGCCTCTTGGAAAACTTTACATTTATGGATATTTATTGAATTTTTAACTATTTGGATTTTGGGTTGTGTTTCTATGGACTTTTGGACTTTGGACTTCACCTTTATTTTGGTTGAGATTGATATTTTTATGGCTTTATAAATAATTTGCTTGCATGCAAAATTATGGGGTTTTAAGTATCATTGATAAACTAATTTTTTTAAAATTAATTATGTTTTTCTTAAATTATAAACAAAATATTAATTTGTAAATTTCTAAATAATTTTATGAAAGTCATCATGAGTTTTCTTTATAAAAATCATTTTATAATTATAATTAAAAAACCTAGTATTTAAATGTTTTAAGCAAACATTACATATAAATGACTCTTTTCTTTTAAAAATAAATATATTTTACTAAATATTTTTCAAGAGATAAAATTAGTCAATCTTAGAAATTTTTACATTTTCAAATTTGAAATAAACAAATAATTTCGAGCATTGTTAATGTAATTCTTGAGATTCGGTCATAACGTTCAGGCCAAGTTTGGGGTGTTACATTAAGTGACTACTTGCCAAAGTGAATTTTTCTTTTAGATTCTGCCTTCTTGACCTTGTTCTCATCACAAGATCTGTGGAGGGCCCAACTTATAAGTCCACACTCTGCTGCCAACATGGAAATGGAACCTGCCAATTTCGGAAGAGTAGGTTTGTGATCACCGGTTGAGGGAGAACAGGGGTAGGTGAAATCTTTTAATTCCCAAGTTAAATCCCTATCCTATTTTTGTTGGATAATAAAGGGAGAGAAAGGATATTGCTCTACACCAATATGTTTCCTCCAAGAAAAGAAGGTTTGTATCGCTTGAAGGGGTAGTGTAGTAGAGAGCGCCAATTAGGGACATATGCAAAGATGGACAAGCAGCGTCCAAGCCTAGGACTATAGGAAGAGACATCGAAATGCGTGTTGGAGGGTCTACAATATTGATGGGTTCGATGGGAGGTTCTGTGATGGTTCGGAGAGGAATAGATGATTCTCTCTTTGCCAGCCCTATGATAGACCAATCCATTCTCGCTACTTTCTCTGACACTAGAGGACCTTCTTTCCAACCTCTGCCTCTTGCGGCTACTACCACCCACTCGTGCTCTAGCGTTAGCCGCTTTAATAGCTACTTGTGCCTCTCTATCAGGGTCTCCATGTCTATGTTTATTTGATCACGAGGAGAACTAGAGAAATTAGAAGAACCTGCAGTGGCAACAGAGGGGTTAGCAATATTATCAGCCAAAGTCCTACCTGATGAATCATCCCTAAAACCCAGCGTTGAGGTAGAACCGTTCGCATAACATAATTAACAGTTCTCATAACTTTCATATTGTGTAACATAATATGTAACATGTTCGTAGTGCATCATATTGATATATTGACAAATTGTGATTGTGAAACAAGTATGTAAATCATATGTATTGGATAAATGAATCTCCTTATAATGCCTTACTATTGACTCAAAGAGCCTACGCTATCTTCGATATAAGTGTAGCACGAATGCTAACACTCTCTTTCCCATGACTCATACAGCTTTATTTTGTCTTCGGTGAATGGAGCTATGCTCTAGATTCCCTTATCTCTCTAATGTTATCTTTGGGCCACAACGCCCCATAATAGAAAGAGGTGAGTACTTACAATCCCATGGCATGCCAACTATATCCAATGTTTTCAAGATATCATAATGCAAACATATCACTTTTATACACATTCACATTACACAATATACTAGGGCTCGCAATTTAGCAAAGCTCGCTCATGATATAGCTCGCAATTCAGCAAAGCTCACACAATAGCACAATTCATAGTATATAGCTCGTAATGTAGCACAATTCTCAATGCACATTACTCACAGCTCATATATTTCACAATAAAGCATGGCTCAGATGTAATATAGCCCCGCATGCAGCACAACTTGCACATATAGTCACAGTTCACATATCATTCATGTCATAGCTCACATAAATCATATTTTGTACAATATATTTCTCATACATCATAGCTTGCATGTTTTATATAACATAGATCACGCAATAACATGGCTTACATACAATATAATAAAAAAAATCTCACAATACATAGTTTGCATAAATAATACAGTTCGCCAAATTAATACAATTTGCCAAGTTAATACAAATCGCCATATTAATATAGTTCACATGATTATAGTAGAGCCTGCATAGGCAAAAACATTTACTTTAGGAACTTAGGATAAGTAGATAGGCTACCTAAGCTCGCCATTAACAGATGACTTGTGTGCAAGTTTGGAGTGTAAGGCACTCACCTTTTGCAGATTTGCTGCTTTGCCAAGCCAAAATAACCTTCCTGTTGTCTTTGTCCCTGCTCGAGGATGCTCCTTCGTGATTTGAGGCTTCGCATAACAACACACATGATAGAACAAGGTCAATCTAAAATAAAGCAACCTTCCTACTACTTAGCACCTCGTCATTCGCATCTCTCTAGCAAGCTCACCCTGCATGTAACACCCCTTACCCTATCTGATGCTGGGATAGGGTACGAGGCATTACCAGACTTAAACTTACACATACATGTAAAACCGGGCCATAAAATTTCAACCAATTCAAAAAATTCAAACACATGTATATTGTCCCTTATGCAGGCCTACAAGGCCCAAAACACACATCGGGGGTGGTTCGGGACTAAACCAAGAACTTATGAACTCTTTACAACACTTAGAAAATTTTCTAGTTTTGGAGAGTTACACGCTCGTGTGGATATGCCTGTGGTCACACATGCCCGTGTGGCTCGGACACGCCTGTGTCCTCAGCCCGTGTAGCTCTCTGTTTATGACGTCATCAACAAATAAAGGTCACATGGCCAAGTCACATGCCCGTGTGCTAGGCCGTGTCCTCCACACGGTTGAGACACACGGCCGTGTCTCTGTCTGTGTGACCAACAGTTAGGCTATTTTCCAAGCCTTTTTGTTGCCTTAACCCTTCACATGCTTAAACACTTCATAAACATATGCTATAACACCGATTTAATGATTACACATCCTTTATTAAAACTCAAAAATAGAATTTGCATGGCTACATACATGTGAATCACATACTCGTATAATACCAAGTTTAAACACATCCATTCGTATTCTTTTGGCTTTGCCCTTTTAATCACTCCTTATATTCTTATACTATGTTCAGTGGTATACCATTTAAATCTCAACATAACCATCAAGCATGCATATCCTGATCCATCTAATCATAGTAATCAAACCAAAACATATAACCACTTTTGTAACACCCCTAACCCATATCCGTCGCCGAATTAAGGTTATGAGGTATTACCAGTCAAGAATACAAATTAAAACAATCACATACATGTACTTGAATTTTAATAGTCAATTTAATCTCTACTACCACATAGCTGAGTATACTTTTAATTTAAACTCATAATACATATAGATAAACAGACTTCATTATACTTTAGTCGCATACTATAACCAAACACATATGGATTACATGAAATGTACTAATTATAATCATTTGATAAAGATCATTTCATTTTCTAGTATTCATTTAATATTAAGTTAAACATTTATACATCACATAAAACACATATAATTTTCATAATAGTAATTGACAAAAGTTACTATTCATTTGGTTAATTTCATCTTATTAACGAATATGCACATAATTATCATCATTTTTCCTTCCAACTTTGTTTCATCACAAACAAATATACAATTGCACATGGAAACATGTATAAATGTTTTATAATTTGCATTTTCTAAACACATCATTAAGCCATTTTCAAACATATAACATTTATCACATAAACCATTCATGTATAATATATATAACATCATAACCAAAAGTGAGCTCAAACCATAACCAAAGTATGACCAAAATTATCATGGAGATTAAGCCATTTTCTCATGGCTTAAGTTCTACATATTCAAGGTCGAACAAAATACATATTAGCCTATACATGCCATAAGTTCAAAATTAGACTTTTAAAAATACCAAAGGTTGACGATAGTGTGGATGACTTCGATGACGATCCCCGAGCTCGTAACTTACAGCCAAAATCTATAAAATAGAGTAACAAAAACACAAAGAGTAAGCTAAATTAGCTTAGTAAGCTTTAAGCAAATTAAACAACCCAAATGAATAATCAAAATATTTCAAACAAGCCGAATTGTATCATTAATGCTATACTTTAACACAAATAAGTTACCTTGGCCGAATACTAATATTTCTCATTTAGCATAATATTATTCAACTTTTCATTCCCAAAATAACACTATCTCAATTATGCTTATATTCAAACATATATACTTATGAATTAAACTCAACTTTATAAACCAACATCATTTATTTAGTCTATTATAGAAAATCAAATATAATATCACATGTATAAACACCTATTTGTCTGAATATTCAAGATCCAATATATCATCTTATAAATACTTACTTGTATGGCCGAATACTCAAGGTTCATTATATCATCACATATGGCCAAATATACAAGTACAAAATATCATCATATATGACCCAATATACAAGCTCAATAAAACATCACATGTAGTCAAATATTCAAGTTTAATATAACATCACATGTGGCCAAATATATAAGTTCAATATATCATCACATATGTACATACCTATGTGGCCGAATATACAAGGTCATATAGATCAACTTACATGCTCAATTTCCACATCAATGTGAAGTCTTTTAGGCATAGGCTTGAAAATAAATCACCAGTATAAAACCTACTAGGCATAAGCCTGAATCACACACCGACACAAAGCCTGCTAGACCCAAGGTCTGATATTTATTCACCAGCAATAAGCCTGCTAGGCACAAAGCCCGATCAAATTCACCAACACAAGGCTTGCTAAGCTCAAAGCCTAAATATCGCTATTATAAAGTCGTTCCATAAACAGTTCATAAAACTTTCAGAGGTTTTAATTCAGTTGAATAAAACTCAACCACATTAATTCAATGTTAAACCACATTCGGCTACCCTACTATACAACTATAAAATTCGAATCATCATAGTAAACCATTTTATATTCAAAATAAATGATGTTTAATTGCTTAAATGTGACAGCCCAAAATTTACCCTAGTCGGAATGTGGTCTCGGGACCATAAAACCGAGGCATAAAAATAATTAAAAATTTATTTTGATGCCTATAATATGTGTGTGCTCATGTATGACATTTTATGATGATTGATTTAGTGTTATAAAGGTGAATTCCACTAGAAAGGACTTAGTAGTGAACTTTGAAAGTACGATAGGGAAATGTGTGATGACTAATTAAAGCATGCATGCAAAATAATGGACTTGCATGTCAAATCCCCCTTTTTACAAGTGATGGCCGGCCATGACAAAGAGATATGGGCTAAACATGTCATGAAACATGTTTTGCTGGGCATTAGGGAGAAATAATAAACAAATAAGCATGGGTAAGAAAAGAATGAAAAAATGTGTGTGAGAGAGTAGCATTCCCCCTTGCCGTGAGTTGAGAAAGAAGGAAGAAAAAATTGTTGTGTTCATCCATTTTCACTTCTTGGCCGAAAATACTAAGGAAAAAGGGGGAGGATTTTTGCTTCATGCTTGGTTTGGAAGAGATCTAGAAGGAGATTTGGCTAAGTTGCATCAAGATTAAGGTATGTATGAGGTTGTGTTAGGAGTTTCATGCATGTTTTGGTTGCTAACTTGATGTGCATGTTAGCCATGGCTCAAATCTTTGTTATGCCATGGAAATGGTATTTGGCCAAAGTTGTTATGGTGATAAAGCCATTGCATGCTAAGTGTGAAGCTTGATGATGATGCATGCAATGATGGATTGTCTACTCTTGAGTAAGATTTTGAGTTTTCTTTTGTTTAATCATGATTGAAGTTGAAAAGGAGCATGATTGTCATATTCGCCATGATGCATTCATGAGCATGGTTCATGCTTCTTGCATGTTAGTTAAAATTTGTGTTTTGGATGGCTATGGACACCTTGAAATTCGCCATGCTCATATATGTATATATACGCTTGCACATGATGTTTTGGTTATGAACTAAGTGATGAATATGTTTGTTTAAAGAAGAAGATGTTGAAGAATGATTGTGAAATTGCAAGCACATTCTACCTAGCACACATATGAGTGCTTGATGCTATATTATAAGTTTTGAGCTACAATATGCAAAGCATTAACTAGTAAATTGCATGCTGTTTTTGTGAGGTATTAAGTGCATAATTGGCCTCAACATGTACATGAATATTCGCCTTGGGTAGCCTATTGAAGGCCTTAGCTTTTCCTTGATGCTCGAATGAATTGTATTGAATTGCTTGATGTAGTATAAAATGTGCATGACCATTGTGTATTCAAGCTAAAGGGTGGCCATTTGACCATTTAAACTCCTTGTCATATTCGGCCATAAGCTAGCACAATGAAGTTTTAATAAATTGAATTTGTTTGAATTAGCTCAAGAGCTAAGAGGGCCACAATTGGACAAGGGAAGGAAAAAGTGATCGAATAGCCGTAAAAGCCGCTCGACAACATCCGAGGTAAGTCCTCAAGAAGTGACCTTACTTGAATTATGTGGAATGAAATATGGATGTATTGACTATTGATTTATGTGTATGAGTATCCGAATAATACCCGGCTAAGTCCCAAGGCGATTATGCTAGTGATTATAATTGTGTTTGAGCCTTAGTAACGAAAATGAAATATGTATGTCCAATGATTATTGATGTATGTGTGCATGAGAAATTGAATGATATCCGGCTAAGCCTCAAGACAATTATGCTGGAAATTATATCCGGTTAAGACACGAAGGCAATTGTGCTAGTGGCTACATCCGGCTAAGACCAAGGCATTCGTGCGAGACATTCTATCCGGCTAAGACCAAGGCATTTGTGCACGTGGTTATATCCGTTATATTCAAGAATCTTGGGCTGGAGGTGGGTGTTGGTTGCTGTAATAAATTCAATTAGTACGCTCAAAAACCCAAAGAATAAGGTACGTTTATATGTGCATTGAAAGTCGACATGTTTGAGCACATTCGCCAATCGACTAATGAATTTCAGCTATTGAATTGATCGATACTTTGTGAAAGTATATAATGATGAAGTGTGAAGTAAGAATGACTATGTGAATGTGTATTAATGGAATGATGTATTTGGTTATGTGAATGTATTGCTTTAATTAAAGCTGATTATATTCCTTGAGACTTACTAAGCATAAAAATGCTTACCCCGCTGCTTTGGCTCTGTTTTATAGATTTCGCCGATAGCAATCGGATTCGGGATCAATAAAGTCAAGTCATCCACACTATCAACGCTTCTATTTTGGTATAAATTTTGTTTGAACTTTGAAATGGCATGTATAGGACTACCCTTGTTGGTTAAATATGTTGTGATGTATATGTGTACGGCCATGCGAAAATGGCTCGTAAAAGTGAAGTATCGACTTAGACTATTTGCGGTTTGTATATGTATATATTTGGTGTCATGATGTGACTATGGATTGAAATGGGAATGTTGGTCACATGATCAGCCATTGGCATGGTTAAAATGATCATATATGAACCTATGTATGGCAAGACTAGTTGGTTCATGGAGACTACCAAATAGGTAAGACCTACCTTAAAACAGATGCTGCCAGCTGCAGTGACGTGAATGTAAAAATCACCAAAATTTTTAGGAATGGTATTAAATAGTGAATAAGCTATGTAAATGAACCTTGATGAGTCTATTTTCATATGGAAGAAACGAAATAGTCATAGGAGTTACATGTTAAGAGATATTAAAGCTATTGTGAGACAGGGCCAGAACGGTTTCTGGGTTCCCTGTTGCAACTTTAAAAATTCGCTATAAATTATCCAGAAAGAATTAGGAGTCATGCCTTATATGTACAGATTCCATTTTGAGTCTAGTTTCATTAGAAACAAACGGCACCAGTATTAAAGTCCTGTACAGTGAGATATTCAAGTTGTAACGCGCGAAGGTCAGAGCAGTCGATCCCTGTAACATGGGTGACTTTAACTAATAAACTGTACCAATTGGCCAGACCAAAAATTCTAGAAAAAAAAATCCATGGATGGATAAATGAGTCTAAATTCAGGGAAAATTTACGAAACCAGTTTCTGAGTTTTAAAACTCGAGATATGATTTTTAAGGCGACGGTGACGCAGTTTTCCAGCCTGACTGGAAATGTCAAATTGGTGGGCAAAATATGTGAACTTGGCTTGTTAACCCTCGTGTCCGATAATCGCGATGGTCTCGGGTTTGGGGTGTTACAATTTTATTGGTATCGAGCCACGGTTTAGTCGATTCTAGGACTACCGTGATGTGTTTGGGGTCTAGCTATACATGCCATTAAATGATGAATCGATAGTGTGGTGATTTCGACAATTTGACTTTGTGTTTGTTTATAGCAATGGATCCCGATCCCAACCGAGCGATAGCTGATGATGTGGAGAGTGTGGCGCTGCTCCGCGCAAGGGACAGCGCCATGACTCTTAACCTTTGGCCAGCAATCCGAATGATGAGGCTAGGCAAGCCTTTTATAGTGTGATGAACGAATGGTTTAATCAATACATTCGAACTAACACGACTATTCCACAACCTCCATTCCCGACAAATGCAACCCCAAGACCTACAATACCTCCGTGGATCGACCAAATAAGGTCAAGTAAGCCCCAATCGATAGGATTCAAAACATGGGGCCACTTGAATTTAAGGCTACGGATGATGATGATGCCGAGCGAGCTAAATTTTGGTTGGATAACACTATCCGGTGCTCGATGAGCTATCCTGTACACCGATGAGTGCTTAAAGTGTACCATCTCCTTGCTACGCGAGTCCGCCTACTATTGGTGGAGTACTCTGACTTCGTGGTGCCTAGAGAGCAAGTGACTTGGGAATTATTTCAAACCGAGTTCCGAAAAAAGTATATTAGTCAGAGATTCATCGACCAAAAGCGAAGGGAATTCCTTGATCATAAGCAAGGTTCTATGTCGCCATCGATCACGAACGAAAATTTGTGAGGCTTAGCCAGACGCGCGAGAATGCATTTCGTCCAAGCCATTATGTGTAAACGCTCGAGGATGGGCTGAATGATGATATAAGGATGTTCATTGGCATTCTCAAAATACGAGAGTTCGTAGTACTTGTTGAGCGAGCTTGTAAAGTCGAAGAGCTTAGAAAGGAGAAACAAAAGTTGATGTGGGAACCGAGAATTCGAAGAGGTCCTCGGAAAGTCTCTTCAACAGCATCAAGAGATTTCGAGATGATGTGAGCCGGTCTAGAGGCGTTTGGGCTTTTCTAGACGAGGACGCGATCGACCCCGTGACCACACGAGTCACTTCGATCGCCGAGTGTTGGAAATGATCGCCGAGAGAGGGCGGAGTGTCTACATTGTGGCAAATGGCATTCGGGAGCTGTTGGTTTCGTGATCGCTCCTCGCTATAAGTGTGGATCGACCGACCACTTTATGAAGGATTGCCCGAGGATGCTTGAACAGAATGTAAGTCGAGTGGAAACCCGGTGCTACCATCGCCGAGGTAGGCCACCTAGAAATATGGGCAATGTCAATGGCGGTCGAGAGGATCTAGAGATGCTACCATCGATCCGAGGCTCGTGTTCTCGCAAGGACTTATGCCATACGCCGCACGTGAGGATGCCGCCTCTCCGGATGTCATTACCGGTACTTTCACTCTTTTCAATACAAATGTGATTGCTTTGATTGACCCCGGTTCTACTCATTCATATATATGTGAAACCTTAGCATCCAAAGAAGACTTTGCCTATTGAGTCTCATCGAGTTTGTAATTCGGTGTCAAACCCCTTGGGTCATTACGTGCTTGTCAACAAAGTGTGCAAGAAAAGTCCCCTAGTGTTCCGAGGTTCTTGTTTTCCGGCGGACTTGATGCTTTTGCCGCTCGATGAGTTCGACATTATTCTTGGTTTGGATTGGTTGACCATGCACGATGCGGTTGTAAATTGCAAAAGCAAGACTATCGATTTGAGGTGCGCGAATAATGAGATAATTCGGGTTGAGTCTACGGACTTAAAGGGTTGCCACCGTAATATCGCAATGTTGGCCCGAAAATATGTAAGAAAAGGGTGCGAAGCGTACCTTTGCGACGTGTTTCGATGACAAGGAATCGTAAAAGAAACCCGAACTGCGCTCGTGGTTTGTGAGTACCGGATGTTTTCCGAAGAATTTCCGGTTTACCACCTATTCGGAAATAGAATTTGGCATCGAATTGGTACCGGTACCACTCCAATTTCGATAGCTCCGTGATCGTATGGCACCAACGAATTAAAGGAGTTGAAAGCTCGGTTGCAAGAATTGGTGGATAGAGGTTTTGCTCGCCCGAGTTGTTCGCCTTGGGGTGCGCCGGTGTTGTTTGTGAAAAGAAGGATGGAACCATGCGGTGCGGCATCGACTATCATCGCCTTAATAAAGCGACGATAAAGAACAAATATCCGCTACCACGATCGATGACTTGTTTGATCAACTGAAGGGAGCCTCGGTGTTCTCGAAAATAGATTTGAGATCGGGCTATTATCAATTGCGAATCCGAGATTGGACGCACTCCAAGACCGCCTTAAGCGAGATATGGTCACTATGAGTTCCTAGTGATGCCGTTTGGGCTCACTAATGCCCTCGCGGTATTTATGGATTTAATGAATCGAATCTTCGCACCATATTTGGATCGATTCAGTAGTCGTGTTCATTGATGACATCTTGGTCTATTCAAGAAATGAGACCGAACATCTTTGAACACCGCGGTTAGTGCCGCAAATTTTACGGGATAAGCAATTATATGCTAAGTTCACAAGTGTGAGTTCGTTAAGAGAGGTTAGCTTCTTGGGTCATGTGGTATTCAGACGGTATTCGAGTCGACCAATAAAATTTCAGCCATACTTAATTGGAAGCCTCAGAAATATTACCGAGGTTCGAGCTTTTTGGGGCTTGCGGTTATTCTTCGACGATTTGTAAAGGTTTTCAACGATAGCCACGCCGATGACGGTTACTCCAAAAGGATGTTAAGTTCGAATGGACGGAGAAATGCCAAAAAGTTTCGATCAACTAAAAACTTATTTGATGAAGCCCCAATTCTAGTGCAACCCGAGTCCAAGAAAGAGTTTGTCATCTATAGCGACGCCCCCTACTTGGGTTAGGTTGTGTATTGATGCAAGAAGGTCGAGTTGTGGCCTATGCGTCGAGGCAATTAAAGCCACATGAGAAAAATTATCCGACTCATGATCTCGAATTGGCGCCATCGTGTTCGCCTTTAAAGATTTGGCGACATTACTTATTTGGTGAAAGGTGCCATGTGTACTCGGATCACAAAAGTCTCAAATATTTGATGACCCAAAGAGACTTAAATCTGCGACAAAGACGTTGGCTCGAGTGTTAAAGGATTACGAGCTGGTCATTGACTATCACCCGGAAAGGCGAATGTGGTTGCGGATGCCTTGAGTCGTAAATCATTATTCGCTTTACGAGCGATGAACGTGCACTTGTCTGCTCGATCCGATAGTGTGTTAGTAGCTGAATTGAAAGCCAAACCACTATTGATACATCAAATTCGAGAAGCTCGTAAAGTCGACGACGAGTTGGGCGCAAAACGGCCGAGTGTGTTCAACAAGGACTCGAAATTTCAAATTGATGATGACGATTGTTTGAGGTTCGAAGTCGTCTGTGTGTTCCAAAGAATTGAACTCATTTCGATAATTCTGAATGAAGCCCATTGTAGCCGAATGGCAATCCACGGGAGTACGAACACGCATAATGATTTGAAACGCCGGTTTTGGTGGCATGGTATGAAGCGAGACATCTCCGACTTTGTTTGAGATGTTTAATATGTCAACAAGTGAAAGCGGAACATCAGTGCCTTCGTGATTACTTCACCAATCACGATACCCGAGTGGAAATGGGATCGAGTCATAATGGACTTTGTATCCGGACTGCCATTGTCAGCAAGTAAGAAGGATGCGGTTTGGGTCGTGGTAGATAGATTGACTAAGTCGGCCCACTTTGTCCCCGTACGTACGGATTTTTCAATGGACAAATTAGCCGAATTGTACGTTTCTCAGATTGTGAGATTACACGGGGTGCCTTTTTTCATTGTGTCGGATAGAGATCCGAGATTTACCTCGCGATTTTGGAAAAAGTTGCAAGAAGCTTTGGGTACCAAGTTGCATTTTAGCACCGCCTTTCACCCCCAAACCGATGGTCAATCCGAGCGGATAATTCAGATACTTGAGGATATGTTGAGATGTTGCATCCTCGAGTTTAGTGGTTCATGGGAACGGTATTTGCCGTTGATTGAATTCCTTGCAACAACAAACTTTCAATCGAGTATTAAGATGGCACCCTACGAGGCTTTGTACGGTCGTAAATCTTGTACACCATTGTTTTGGACCGAGCTTGGTGAAAGCAAGATTTTCGGTGGATTTGATCGAGATGCTGAATGAAAGTGAAAGTAATCCGTGAAAGTCAAGATAGCCTCCGATCGTCGTAAGTCGTCGACGCGGATCTCAAGCGTAAGGATATCGAGTATCGTGGGTGATAAAGTGTTTCTCAAGGTATCGCCTTGGAAAAAGATACTCGATTCTACCGTAAGGGCAAGCCGAGCCCGAGGTTCATTGGGCCATATGAGATATCCGAGCGAGTCGGTCCAGTGGCATATCGTTTGATTTTGCCCCGAACTCAAAAAGGTTCACGATGTCTTTCATGTTTCGATGCTTGACGCTATAGATCCGATCCATCGCACGTGATTAGTCCATCGAAATTGAAATTCAAGCTAATATGAGTTATGAGGAAGAACCGATTCGTATCCTATCACGAGAAGTGAAAGAGTTGCGAAACAAGCGGGTTCGCTAGTGAAAGTGTTATGGCTCAAGCACGGATAGAAGAAGCTACTTGGGAGACCGAGAACTCTATGAAAGAGCGATATCCAAACCTATTTACCGTAAGATTTTCGGGACGAAAATTTCTTAAGTGGGGAGAGTTGTGACACCCAAAATTTACCCTAGTCGGAATGTGGTCTCGGGACCATAAAATCGAGGCATAAAAATAATTAAAATTTATTTTGATGCCTATAATATGTGTGCTCATGTATGACATTTTATGATGATTGATTTAGTGTTATAAAGGTGAATTCCACTAGAAAGGACTTAGTAGTGAACTTTGAAAGTACGATAGAGAAATGTGTGATGACTAATTAAAGCATGCATCCAAAATAATGGACTTGCATGTCAAATTCCCTTTTACAAGTGATGGCCGCCATGACAAAGAGATATGGGCTAAACATGTCATGAAACATGTTTTGTTGGGCATTAGGGGAAATAATAAACAAATAAGCATGGGTAAGAAAAGAATGAAAAAAAATGTGTGAGAGAGTAGCATTCCCCCTTGCCGTGAGTTGAGAAAGAAGGAAGAAAAAAATTGTTGTGTTCATCCATTTTCACTTCTTGGCCGAAAATACTAAGGAAAAAGGGGGAGGATTTTTGCTTCATGCTTTGTTTGGAAGAGATCTAGAAGGAGATTTGGCTAAGTTGCATCAAGATTAAGGTATGTATGAGGTTGTGTTAGGAGTTTCATGCATGTTTTGGTTGCTAACTTGATGTGCATGTTAGCCATGGCTCAAATCTTTGTTATGCCATGGAAATGGTATTTGGCCAAAGTTGTTATGGTGATAAAGCCATTGCATGCTAAGTGTGAAGCTTGATGATGATGCATGCAATGATGGATTGTCTACTCTTGAGTAAGATTTTGAGTTTTCTTTTTGTTTAATCATGATTGAAGTTGAAAAGGAGCATGATTGTCATATTCAGCCATGATGCATTCATGAGCATGGTTCATGCTTCTTGCATGTTAGTTAAAATTTGTGTTTTGGATGGCTATGGACACCTTGAAATTCGGCCATGCTCATATATGTATATATACGTTTGCACATGATGTTTTGGTTATGAACTAAGTGATGAATATGTTTGTTTAAAGAAGAAGATGTTGAAGAATGATTGTGAAATTGCAAGCACATTCGCCTAGCACACATATGAGTGCTTGATGCTATATTATAAGTTTTGAGCTACAATATGCAAAGCATTAACTAGTAAATTGCATGCTGTTTTTGTGAGGTATTATGCATAATTGGCCTCAACATGTACATGAATATTCAGCCTTGGGTAGCCTATTGAAGGCCTTAGCTTTTCCTTGATGCTCGAATGAATTGTATTGAATTGCTTGATGTAGTATAAAATGTGCATGACCATTGTGTATTCAAGCTAAAGGGTGGCCATTTGACCATTTAAACTCTTTGTCATATTCGGCCATAAGCTAGCACAATGAGGTTTTAATAAATTGAATTTGTTTGAATTAGCTCAAGAGCTAAGAGGGCCACAATTGGACAAGGGAAGGAAAAGTGATCGAATAGCCGTAAAAGCCGTTCGACAACATCCGAGGTAAGTCCTCAAGAAGTGACCTTACTTGAATTATGTGGAATGAAATATGGATGTATTGACTATTGATTTATGTGTGTATGAGTATCCGAATAATACCCGGGCTAAGTCCCAAGGCGATTATGCTAGTGATTATAATTGTGTTTGAGCCTTAGTAACTGAAAATGAAATATGTATGTCCAATGATTATTGATGTATGTGCATGAGAAATTGAATGATATCCGGCTAAGCCTCAAGACAATTATGTTGAAATTATATCCGGTTAAGACCAAGGCAATTGTGCTAGTGGCTACATCCGGCTAAGACCAAGGCATTCGTATGAGACATTCTATCCGGCTAAGACTCAAGGCATTTGTGCACGTGGTTATATCCGGTTATATTCAAGAATCTTGGGCTGGAGGTGAGTGTTGGTTGCTGTAATAAATTCAATTAGTACGCTCAAAAAGCCCAAAGAATAAGGTACGTTTATATGTGCATTGAAAGTCGACATGTTTGAGCAACATTCGCTCAATCGACTAATGAATTTCAGCTATTGAATTGATCGATACTTTGTGAAAGTATATAATGATGAAGTGTGAAGTAAGAATGACTATGTGAATGTGTATTAATGGAATGATGTATTTGGTTATGTGAATGTATTGCTTTAATTAAAGCTGATTATATTCCTTGAGACTTACTAAGCATAAAAATGCTTACCCTGTTGCTTTGGCTCTGTTTTATAGATTTCGCCGATAGCAATCGGATTCGGGATCAATAAAGTCAAGTCATCCACACTATCAACGCTTCTATTTTGGTATAAATTTTGTTTGAACTTTGAAATGGCATGTATAGGACTACCCTTGTTGGTTAAATATGTTGTGATGTATATGTGTACGGCCATGCTAAAATGGCTCGTAAAAGTGAAGTATCGACTTAGACTATTTGCGGTTTGTATATGTATATATTTGGTGTCATGATGTGACTATGGATTGAAATGGGAATGTTGGTCACATGATCAGCCATTGGCATGGTTAAAATGATCATATATGAACCTATGTATGGCAAGACTAGTTGGTTCATGGAGACTACCAAATAGGTAAGACCTACCTTAAAAACAGATGCTGCCAGCTGCAGTGACGTGAATGTGAAAAATCACCAAAATTTGTAAGAATGGTATTAAATAGTGAATAAGCTATGTAAATGAACCTTGATGAGTCTATTTTCATATGGAAGAAACGAAATAGTCATAGGAGTTACATGTTAAGAGATATTAAAGCTATTGTGAGACAGGGCCAGAACGGGTTCTGGGTTCCCTGTTGCAACTTTAAAAATTTTCTATAAATTATCCAGAAAGAATTAGGAGTCATGCCTTATATGTACAGATTCCATTTTGAGTCTAGTTTCATTAGAAACAAACAGCACCAGTATTAAAGTCCTGTACAGTGAGATATTCAAGTTGTAACATGCGAAGGTCAGAGCAGTCGATCCCTGTAACATGGGTGACTTTAACTAATAAACTGTACCAATTGGCCCGACCAAAAATTCTAGAAAAAAATCCATGGATGGATACATGAGTCTAAATTCAGGGAAAATTTACGAAACCAGTTTCCGAGTTTTAAAACTCGAGATATGATTTTTAAGGCGATGGTGACGCAGTTTTCCAGCCTGACTGGAAATGTCAAATTGGTGGGCAAAATATGTGAACTTGGCTTGTTAACCCCTCGTGTCCGACACCGGCGATGGTCTCGGGTTCGGGGTGTTACATTAAAGACTTACCTCAGTTATCGACGAACGTTATAAATCGGCTATACGACTATTTTTGCTTTTCCCCGATCCAAGTCCGATTTCTTTTGTTCTTGATCTATATAATTTCAAATTAACCTCATTTAAACACAATTTCATTCAAATTAATCCAACAACACATAAATGGAAGAATTACCATTTACCCCTGATATTTCATACTTTTACAAATTAGTCCTAATTGTATAAAACACAAAATACACAAAATCTCACCACATCATAGTTAGGACGGATCTTCCTTATACTATACTAGTCCATATATTTCATTTATTTTTCATTTTAGTCCTTCAATTTATTATTTTTGCAATTTAGTCCTAATAACTCAAAATCATCAAAAACTCCAATACAAAACATGTTAATCTAAAACATATTTTTGATATTTCATCACCAAACATCACAAAACACAAATATTCATCAATGGAATAACACAAAATATTCACCGAAATAAAAAATTCAAGCATGGGTCAGGTAGTATTCGAAGCAACGATCTCAAAAAAGTAAAAATTATCAAAAACCGAACAAAAACTAACCTTTAATCAAGCTTCCAAAGTGACGAATGTTTGAAACTTTCTAAAGCTTTATTTTTCTTTTAGTTTCAGTCAAAATGAACTAAAATGCATGGCTATATTATGTTTGTTTTATTTAATGTACATAATATTTCATAATTTATTTTAATAACCTTTATAATCAAATAATAAATCATAATTTAATAAGGCTACAACCATCCAAGGCTTAATATCATGGGCAATTTGCAACATAAACACCCCATATTAAAAAGCCACTAACAATTCAGCCTTTATGATTTAAACTATCAAATTTTCAATTTACGCGATTAAGACCTTTTTATCAAATTAAGCACACAAACAATTAAATTTTCGCACGAAACTTTCACACATGTAAATTCACATATAATAAACACGGAAAATAATATTTAAATATTTTTCTGACTCGGATTCATGGTCCCAAAACCACCGTTCTGATTGGGATCTAAATCAGACTGTTACAACTTTACAGGGTAGTAGCACATAACTTGGATAATTAGGCTTACAAGCCATAATCATTATAAGCCACATCTCATGGCTATACACAATGAGCCAACGTAAACCAACATTTTGACCAAGTCATACGAACACATATCAATAACTAAGTCCCTATACATGCCACTCACTTCAAGATGTTTAAAATTCATCAATACCCCAAAGGTGATAACTTGATAGTGTGATGCTGCCTTCGACGATCTCCAACCCAAAGCCGACCTGGCAACACTAAAGAAATGGAGAGGAAGGAGTAAGCTCAAAGCTTAGTAAGTCCATATGAAGATAATAAGCAATATTTCATTATGTTTCTCAAGGTAATACAACCATAATCATACTTCTACTTATATCCTGGTCATGCTGTTTTCTCGAGTCATAGTTACTAAATCATTTAAATCTGAAGCTACGGAGCTCCAAATTTAGATCCGTTAATTTTCACTAAAACTAGACTCATATATATTCTTACCATAAAGTTTTAATAATTTTTGGTCTAGCAAATAAGTACAGTTTATTCTTTTAAGTCTCCCCTATTTTGCTATTCGGCAGTTCTGACCTCTCTTCACTAAAAAATAATTATCTCTTAACATGGGGTTCGGATAATGTTTCTGTCTGATTCTATTGAAAATAGACTCATTAAAGGATTATTCATATAAATTTAACCCATAATTATTTTTTACAATTTCTAGTAATTTTCCAAAGTGGAGATAGGGGAGCCCAGAAGCACTCTGAATTTGTTTCACAAAAGTTCAAATATCTTATAATATGAAACTCTTTTGCTTACACCATTTCCTCTATGTGAAACTAGACTCAATAATATTTAATCTCATATCTTATTCAGTTTCTAATTCAATTTCCACAATTTTTGGTGGATTTTTAAAGTCACATAAGTGCTGCTGTCCAACACTGTTATAGTGCAAATTCATAATAACTAACATAAGTTCATGGTCACATTGATCATGGACTCATCATTTCATGGATCCCCTATTCAATTACACAATGTAAGTTAACATGATATTGCAACAATTTCATAATCATAGGCATAAGGATGGTTCACCATTCAACCCTTTTCACTTGTTTATCATATATATACACATACATATGCTTCCTCATCACAAGTCATCATTCACCGAAGTATTACTCATGAATTTAGAGTACATACCTGTGCTTATCGTAGTATATCATATAACCATACCTCTTAACATGCCCTTTTCGGACTTTCATCACATTCATTACATATCAATACTCGTTGAACAATTGGAATACTATTGGATACATGGAACCTTGCACATATAGTAACCGATCTAAGTGTAACTACATGGGCTGCTCACAAAAGCTGATAGGTATCCGACCGCTCAAGGATTACTTAGCCACCGGTAGAAAACTCAAGATCGTTGCTTGAAATTCAGTCATAGGCATCGCATCCAAAATGAACTCTGACCACTCAACGAGCTCGGATGCTCGCATCCATAATGAACTCGGACCACTCAACGAGCTCGGATGCTCGCATCCATAATGAACTCGGACCACTCAAAACGTTTAGAATCTCATACATATCATGAACTCTGACCACTCAATGAGCTCAGATTGCTTAATTCCTAGTGACATGTCACTTGTATCCTAAACTATTCCTAAGGTTCAAACGGGATTCTTTCTCACTTGCACATGGGATACTTGCTCGTGATGTCGTATTTAATGGCCATATGTCATTTAGGCTTACAATAGTACCAATTGCCCATTCATAGCATCAACCACATATTCATGGGATAATCAAAAAACATTCCATAATAAAATTTAAGCATTAAACACATGGTACAACATTACATTAATTATGTATACTCACCATAGTAAAAGCTTTCATTTCATTTAACTTTTTCATATTCTAATCAATTCATCACAACTAAATTAACATACCAATTTAGATTTCAGCCATAAACAACAATAATATTAACAACTTGCTTATTTCATCATACGAACTTACCTCGGGTTCGAGTACAACTACTTAATTCGAATTAGTCCATAACCTTGTTCAACCTCGTTCTAAGCCCGAATCTTGTTTTTCTTGATCTATAATATCGTATTTAGCTTACTAATTAGTCACATTATTCATATAGGTCCAAAAATCATATTTTTACAAATCTACATTTTGACCCCTAAACTTTCACATATTTGCACTTTTGCCCCAATGCTCGTAAAATGATTTTCATTCAATTTCTTTGTACTTTAAGCCTAGCCGAATCATTTTCATAACTATAGAAGTCCCCAATTTCCACTAAAACACACTTTTATGACAATTTTTTTAACTTTTACGATTTAATCCTTTTAAGCATTTTCACCGAAATCACTTGGCAAAAGTTGTTTATTAAACACCCAACATTCATTTTCTACCATTAGACATCAAATACATGCATGAAATACATCGGTAAATTTTTAGACATCAACCCTAGCTCAAATAAATGGTAGAAATGAGTAGATCATGTTCTCTAGACTTCAAAAATGCATAGAACGTTAAAAACGGGGCTCAGGAGTACTTACTATTGAGCTTGGAAGCTTGAAAAACCTAGCCATGGCTTCCCTCTTGCTACATTCGGCCAAACAAGGAGATGGACAAGGATTTTTGGCTTGATTTTTCCCTTTTTAATCTTTTAATTACAAAATGACTAAAATTCCCTTTTTACTATTCTTTCAAATTTTAACATACAAGCCCATTTTTGTCCAAATTTTTAGAACTTGATCAAATTACTCTTTAAGGACCTCTAATTAATAATTCAATTCAATTTCATGCATGAAGCTTCTGGAACTCAAGTTTTACAATTTATTCAATTTAGTCCTTAAAGCCAAAGTAAGCACTTTAGACATAAAATTTCCTCATGAAATTTTTACACAAACAGATAAACATATCATAGGCATTATAATAATAATAAAATAATTATTTTAAATTCAAATTTGTGGTTTCAAAACCACTATTCCGACTAGGTCCTAATTCGGGATGTTATATTGCACACCTCCTTCGAACTCTAATTTCACACTCTTACTTAACTTAATCCCTAATTATTACTTCCTAAAATCATATTTAACATTTATTTACAGATCTATACCACTAATTTCATTCAATTACAGTAATCTTTATTTTTCAAAAAATCATGTTTATTTTCAATCGTATAGAAAAGAAATCATTTGATCCATTCATATTCTTTAAGGACTTGTTAAATTAATCTTGAAAACCTTTTAATTTAATCAAAATGAGTTGAAAAATTATTTAAAATAGTAGCTTACCTTAGTAATATGAGATCTACCATTTTCAAGCAAAGAAATTGTTTTAAAATCATTAAATCTATTAAGATCTTGATTAAATTGTTTAAATCTCAAATCTCAAATTACAACTTCAACATTCTTAATTCAATCTTAAGGAATCACAAAATTCATTGATTTGAAGAATTCCACGAGGTAAGGATCAAATTTGAGCAAAAATGTGTTAAAAGAATAATAGGAAAATCGAAAGAGAAAAGATAAGTTTCTTTTGAAATTGAAGAAATAAATTGTGTTTGGATGCTTGGACAATTAGAATGGTTGAGAGAATTTTGAGAGAAAACTCCTAATTTAGATCTAACAAAAATTTTCAAATGAATGGAAGTGTGGAGGGAAGGGATGGTGGGTGTTCTTATATAGCCAACAAACTTTCAAATTTTAGTTTATTTCCCTTATAACCTCCTTCATACTCTCTTTCTTTTTCTAATAAATCTCATTTCAATTAAAACTCTTTATTCTGACATTTGACCTTTAATTTATTTTTTTTCAATTTAATCCCTACTAATATATATTTATTAATCTGATGATTATTAAGTACAAGACTCTAATTCCAATATCTTTCTTGAGCCCATGACTTAATTACTCGTTTCCACTAACCCAATTTTCGGGATGTGATAGCAATCCTACACTCATCGAGGACCGTACAGAAGAAAAAAGTGCAAAGGAAGGTAGAAACCAACCTCAAACAAATAGAGAAGTAGTATGAGGCCCTCGCTAGAATCACTTAATCGTCTTCCCGATTGACTATTTCGAAATGGTAGGCAAAATTTGGCAATCAGATACCCCAAACTACCAAGTAATTAACCATCTCTTCTTGGGTGGTCTGGAAACAGTACAGAGGTGTCATTGTAGAAGTGTTGGTTCCTCGAGATTGTAGCTCATAACCACCCTCAATAGTAGAGTTACCCCGGTTACCTCTCTTATTTTGGTGCTCGTAACCTCTTACCCTCTCTCCTAGCACTGGTTTAATATTGGACATGCTTATAGAGGAGTAAGAAATAGGCGAAGAAAAAAAGGGGAAGTTTTACATTGGGATTGGGTAATGGCTACAAGGAAAGATAAACTTCGATGATGGAATCAAAAATAGAAAAAAATAGAAAAAAAAACTTAAGAGTTTCTATCATGAACTTAAACGACAAGGAATTTGGGGAAAATTAATTTCATGTGCAAGGATTTTCCTTTTGTACGTCTCGATATAAATAGCCAAATGTCCACGAGAAGTTGAATTTCAAATTGTAATAAATTGTTTAGGTCACCCAGTCAACGTCCAATACCTGTTAGCGACAGGAAATGTTTATCTTAAACCTTTTGTATTCAGAAAAGTGGGAATTTCTGCCAGAGCCAGTTGTCAAACAAGTACCCTCTAAATGGGTGTTCGTTGATAGAGAGTCCACAAAATAGTGTTATAATGGGCAACTACCAAGTACAGAGTGTAAGCCATGGTGTTTCGCCAGGATAACTATGAGTATGACTATATGCAAGCTATTCGCTTCATGTGGAGTAAAGATGGATTAGCCATTCAAGCAGAGTGGGCTTGTGGTAAGTCTATAAAAGGGTGAATAATGGTAAAGGATTAGGGAAAATTAGTGTGTCTACTGATGAGATAAGATGGGGCTTATAAAAAAAACAACATTACTTTGAGTCCACTTTTGGATTTAGTTATGAGAAGAAATTTTGAAGTTGAAAATTCTTTTAGGGGTGGGAGAGTTGTCACACCTGATTTTCCATAAGATCTTGAAATTAAGAAGATTTGGGAGTTAATTCCAAAAGATGGTAAGACGACAAGCTCTACTGAAAAATCAGGGAATTTTTGTAGCTAATTGATAATTATTTGGGTCTAAATTCTAGTTTAGTTAAGTTGGAACTGGCTATTTCCTTAGTGTAAAACATAATGGTTAGCAATGGACGGTTATTTAGGACTATAGAAACTGCCTGTGAGAAGATATCTATATGTGTGTGAGAAGGATCATTTTGGAGGCAGAATTCTTCTCTAATTTTGTTTTATTTTATTCTCTTCTACATCGTCTTCTTTGGCTGCCTTGAAGAAGAGAAAGTTGTGGAAATATCTGCATGGGATAGTGATCGTGGGGTTTATGTCTAGAATGTAGTGAATCTAGTGAATTGGTAAGCTTCTTAACTTACTATATTCATGAATTTGAGAAAAGGGGAAGTTAAAAGTCATGAAATCTTTGGGAATTTCTACATGGAAATGAATACAGGGATTTAGAGCATTAATGCCTCTAATTTAATCTGTAACGCCCCGTACCCGAGACCGTCACCGGAGTCGAACACGAGGTGTTAACAGACTTAATTCATTACTTAAACAGCTCAAACAATTTATTTTTAAAATTTTCAGTCAAGCTAGCAATCTGCGTCACAGTTGTTTAAAAATTCATATCTCGAGTTCCAAAACTCAAAATCCAATTCTGTAAATTTTCCATAAAACTAGACTCATATATATATTTACTAATTTTTTTATAGAATTTTTGGTCCAGCAAATTAGTACATTTTATTAGTTAAAGTCTACCCTGTTTCAGGGTTCGACTGCTCTGACCTCTGTGTATTACGAATCAGATATCTCCTTGTAAAGAGTTTCAATGACTATGCCGTTTGTTTCTAATAAAACTATACTCAATAAGGAATCTGTACATATAAATCATGACTTATAATTATCTTTGAAAAATTTATGGTGAATTTCCAAAGTCAGAACAGAGGATCCAGAAATAGCTCTGGGCCTATTTCACAAAAATTTAAACATCTCATAAAATATAGCTCATATACCTATTTCGCTTCTTCCATATGACAATAGACTCATCAAGCTTCGATTCCATAACCTATCCATTATTTAATTCCATTTCTACTATTTTTAGTGATTTTTCAAATTCACATCACTGTTGCTGTCTGAATCTATTTTATGGTAAATTTTACCTATTTCATGGTTTCCATGGATTAGCTAGCAATTTAGCATACATAACACCAAATATGATCATGATTAGCCATTCCAATGGCTAATCATTACCAAGCATTTCCATACCACTCAATAACCATATCATAAGACCATATATACAAAATCATTATAATGCTATACATGCCATACTCAAAATTTACAAGCCATTATGCCAAGATGGTATACGGATAGTGTGAGTGTGCCTCCGATCGTTCCCGATTTCCGAGATGGCTTGTCAACACTACAAGGAATGAAAAGGAGGGAGTAAGCATAAATGCTTAGTAAGCTCACATGCAAATAGCAAGTAACACAACTATATACGCAAACATAAAACATCATTTGCATAATCATCACCGAGACATTCATATCACATTTTCATTTATCATCTTACCATATTGTTGTTATATCGAGTTTTCAACCCGAGGGTTAAGTACATACCTGTTCAAAGTATTCATTTCACAACACTTACCAATACATCCCTTTCATCTCGAGTATTCCTCCATTTGAGTAGAATTTTACCCGTTGAACACATCGGAATATAATTCGATACATGGAAAGTTTGCACATAAGTGCCACATATGTAGCCAAGCTACCATGTAACCCGCCCATAAGTGAACTCGAACTCAACTTGTAACACTCCTAACCTATATTCGTTGCCGGAATAAGGTTATGAGGTATTACTTGACTAAACAAAACTTCTATAAGGTCAAAGATACTTACCAGACATAAATTATCAACAATGCAAACATGTCTCATTGATTTTCCATAAGAGCTCTTATAAATTTCTAAAATGACTCACTATCAAAACATAACCGAATATCTAATAACAAATTAACTACTATCAAGTTATAACTAAAACATTTCACCACATTAGTTCCTAAAACATTTCACCACATTAGTTCAATTATAAGGCTTCTCTAAACAAAATGAGCAAGCCATCTTCGCATGGCTATAATGTATACAAAGTCGAAATATCATTCTACCTATACTCTATCCTATACATGCCTTAAACCATGATGATATACAATCTGCTCAACTCACATAATGACTAGATAGTGTGATGATATCTCCGGCCCTTCCAACTCGAGCTAAAGTATATACCAATAAGAAATGGAAAAGAGAACACGGAATAAGCTTCAATGCTTAGTAAGTTTTAAGCAATGCAAACAATTAATTTACTTATAGATCGATTATTCAAATTTTCAAGAAATCATTCATAGATAATTGCCATTTTGGATAAGTATCCATGAACATAATGCATATTTAGCAAATTCACCTCACTTGAATCTGAACTCAATTAAAACCAAATATTGAAATTACAAATAAGATCATAAGAACTCGAAAAGCATCTCATTAACAAGTTTTAACCATGTTTGCAACAAACTCACAAATTCACTACAAGCTGTCTTCCTGAGCAATAGTCACTAAATTATTTATAACTGGAGCTAAGAAATGCCAAATCAAGTGCCGTTAATTTTCCCTGAAAATAGACTCATATATCTTCCATCCATCAAATTTTCAGAATTTTTTGTTTGACCAATCAATACCAGATTTTTATTGAAGTTTCCCCTGTTTCACTGTTTGACTAATCTGACCACTCTTCACTATGAATCAAATTTCTCATTATAAAGAATTCGAAATATGTTATTGTTTATTTCATTTGAAACTAGACTCATTAGGGAGTCTAAGAATATAAATTTTATCTTATAACCATTTTTGTACCATTTATAATGATTTTCTGAAAACAGAACAGGGGACCTCGAAGTCATTTTGACTCTGTTCCACGCCACTTCAAATATCTCATTATTGGAAACTCTTTTGCTTACACGGTTTCTTTTATAAAAACTAGAATCATTAAGATTTCATGACATAATTTATTCAGCCTCTAACTCAACTTCCACAATTTATGGTGATTTTCCGAAATCACGTTACTGCTGCTGTCCCAAGCAGATTTATTACCCATTATTTGGATTCATATTATTTAACATGTATATCACCAAATCAATCTCATATAACCTTTCACCATAACCAAATACACACATACACATATGAGATTGTCACATATACTTCTCATTTCGCGTTCATGATTCAATTCCGATCAATCTAACATATAAAAGTATATAATACATACCTGACCGACTTAATGTATTGAACATATTCAATGGTAGTTTACTACAAACATTCGAAATCATAATCTTACTCCAATCATCGGCATTAAGTCTGCAAGATTTAAAACCAAAATCAAATGACTACTACAAAGCATGCGGGACTTTAAGCCTGGATATAATACCAGCACGAATGCCTTCGGGACTTAGCCCGGATATTTTTCCAGCACTTAGCCTACGGACTTTAAGTCCGGATATATTTCCAGCATAAAGCCTACGGACTTCAAGTCCGGATATATTTCCAGCATAAAGCCTGCGGACTTCAAGTCCGGATATTTTTCCAATACCATGCATACTTAGTTATATATTTAACACATCTCAATCAACCTATCACTTAGTAATCATTTAATACATTCGGATATAAGTTCAATAGGCACATCATCATTAACATTTCAACTCAAAAATTATACCTAATATCACACAATCATTTCGCCATTCAAGCTTAAACTCAAAGTTACCATCGACCTCAAAGTCATATACACGCATTGTTTATTAAACAACTTTGTACAAGTGGTAACTGAATTTCAATTCACCTATTATACTCTTATAAACCAGCATCAATTATATATTAAAGGAAACTACTCAAAACTTACCTCGGATATTTTGAGCAGCCTTGGATAGGCTACTCAACCGCTTTTCCTTTCCCTTATCGATTTAGACCCTCTTTGCTCTTGAGCTTAATTAAAACAAATAGATTTATTTAATGACTTATTCAACTTTACTAAATACAAATATCAATTTTTTCAAAACAATATTCAAACATTATATCCAATGAACCACAACTATCGAGTATTTAACTTATAATTGGACATATGATATTACCCGTATGTCATAAGCTGATTACCGAACCTATTACTTCAATTCATGTACATATCGAATGGAGTAATCCTTACTTGAACTATTAGTCAACCTTATCAAATGGAAAAATATACTTAAGATACCTTCTATATATATATATATATGTGCATAGATACCATGTTACTGAAAATTATTTTTCTAGCTTAGTTGCCGAACCAATATACAAAACCCATATGCTAAACAACTCGTCAATGTTACCTATATATATATCAAATTCATTCCTCATCCATTCGAATAGCTAAGTTAATATCACGACACACTATCATATAATCCTTACGGCCACAAAGCATGCTCATTATTTATTATTTCCAAACCAATTTATAAGCTAATTTATACAATCAAAACAAGTCTATAATAAACCACAACCTAATCATATCCACCAATCACATTTACTTTATTTAAACCGAATAAGCAAGCACATTTAGTCCTTGGCCGAATATCACTAAACACAAGTCAACAATAGTCTTAATATTTATCACCCTATATATATCATTTGCAAAAGAAAAGAAAAAAAATGGATTAATCATACATATATACTACAAAAGCCGAATACAAAAATTTAACCTATGCATAACATTACTTACATTCCAATACTCAAATTATTCAAAATCAAACTCTTAAAAGTTATGCACAAAGCCGAATCCCTAATATGAACAAACCTCAAATTCATTCATTTCAAACATCCACACGATATTTGTTCAAGTCATTAAGTAAATTTATGTTCGTCTATAGTACTCATGAGTATTAAAAATTTATAACTTAACTAACTCCAACCTTCTTCTTCAACAATTCTTCATAAAACATAAAGACTATAATCCAATCTCCTCCTTTAATAACCAAAACCGAATGCTCAAATCATCACCAAATTTCAAAATTTTGACATGGGCTATGTATGAAACTATCTAATTAACTAAAATCAAGCTTAAATTTTCAAAAATTAACATAATTTACTAACCTTCCCCAAGCTTAAAGTGACCGAAAATCTTGTCCCTTTTTCTTTCTTCAATTCGGCCAAGAAGAACCAAAAAAATATGAAGCTCTGTTTTCATCACCTCTTTTTCTATTATTTTTTTATATACATTAATAATATAAAATATAAAGGCACTTCACTAATAAACAATACATATATTCTAAATAAAACCACATCATGGCCGGCCATTACACAACAAAATAGATATTTGACATGCAAGTCCATCTTTTTGTATTTATGCATTAATAGGCCACTTTAAAATTAACCTAACATATTTCACAATTGTCTCACCTAAGTCCTATTTAATAAATTTCACATACAAATGACAAAATTAAAGCATGAAACTTTCACACTTGCATGTACACATACTATAAGCATAGAATATAACAGTTAATTATTTTTTTATGACTTGGTTTTGTGGTCCCGAAACCACTTTCCGACTAGGGTCAAATTAGGGCTATTACACAACTCAACGAGCTCGGGCGTTCGCACCCATAAGTGAACTCGGACTCAACTCAATGTGCTCGGATGCCTAGTTACATCTCTCGAACTCGGACTCAACTCAACGAGTTCGGACATTCGCATCCATAAGTGAACTCGGACTCAACTCAACGAGTTCGGATGCCCAAATATCCTAGTGATATGTCACTTGTATCCTAATCCATTCCTAAGGTTCAACGGGACCTTTTTCCCAATCATGTGTCTCAACCATCTTCTACGGAATGTCGTTACCGATACTCGGTAGTATTTCACATTTTCCAAGTATATCACATAATTTGACATATTAACAAACAATTATCACATTATAATATTTCATAATAATTATCATATCATTTAAATAACATTAAAAATTTAAAATAATAACTATGTTACCAACATTTACATATGAACTTACCTCGTATGCGAAAATGGCTACTTTTACCATTTCGTCCACAACTTGGTATTTTCCCCATTTTAGCCCGAATTTTAGTTTTCCTTGCTCTATCATTTAAAATATAGTCTAATTAGGACTCACATTATTCAAATTGACCCAAAATCATATTTTTGAAAAATTACAATTTTGCCCCTAAACTTTTGCATATTTACACTTTTGCCCCAAAGCTCGTAAATTAAACTTCAGCCTATTTTCTTATGTTTTATGACATGCTGATCATTTTTCCCTTCTATGGTAACATCAAATTCTCACTCTAACATGTACTTATGACTATTAGGTATTTTTACCGATTAAGCCCTTTTGCTCGTTTTCACTTAAAATCGAGTAGTACAAATTGTCTAACATAATTTAAAACCTCATATTCTATCATAAAACGCCAAAATACACAAATTTCACCTATGGGTATTTTTCCAAATATGAACCCTAGGATGAATTATTGCTAGCATAAGCTTAATTGAGCTACCGGGACTCCAAAAACGTAAAAATCATTAAAAACGAGGTTAGAACGGACTTACAATCGAGCTTGGAAGCTTGAAGAACCCTAGCCATGGTTTCTCATTGCTATATTCGGCCATGGGGTTGAAGATGAGCAAAATTGGCTTTTAATTTTGTATTTTAATTCATTTTACCCCTAAATGACCAAAATGCCCTTACTACTAAACTTTCCAAAAATTCCATCCATGTCCAATTTTTGTCCATAGACTTAGAAATTGGTAAAATTTCTATTTAAGACCTCCCAATTAATATTTAAAAACAATTTCATACTAGTCACAAATACACAAAATTCATACAATTCAACAAAACCCAAACTTGGCCGAATTACATATAGGTCCCCAGTAACCCAAAACTTTCATTTATTTCACATTTCAGCCTCTCAATTTGCATATTTCACAATTTAATCCCTATTATGCATTTTCATCAAAAATCACTTAATAAAACATGTAAAACCATCATCAAGCTTTCATAATCTATCATCAAACATTAAAGAACTCATAGATTCAACAGTGGAAACTCTCAAAATCTTTAATAGTTTTGAAATTAAAGTTACGGGCTAGCTAGATTGAGTTGTAACGATTAAAAAAACATAGAAATCATAAAAAATCGAGCTAAAACCGTACCTTAATCAATCTAGGAGTTGGCCGAATATCTCAAGCCCTAAAATGGCTTTCTTCTTCCTTTTGTTTCGGTTCAAAAGATGATAATATGGACAAATTTAGCTTTTTTTATTTAATATATGTTTATTAAAATTTTTACTAAATTAACCTTAGTTAATAAACTTTAAAAACACATAAACCATGTCCATTAATGTCCATTAACACTACCAATGGTCTAATATCATCATAAGGACTTTTAATTTATTAAATCATAGCAATTAAGCACTTTAACAAATAGTATGCAACTTTTGCATTTTAATCGATTAAGTCATTTTTGTCAAATTGAGCAATTTAACGCTAAAATTAGCTCATGAAATTTTGACACATACATGCTATCATGCTGTAAAAACATAAAATAATATTAAAATAATTTTTTGACATCGTATTTGTGGTCCCGAAACCACTGTACTGATTTAGCTAAAATCAGGTTGTTACATGCTAGGCCATGTAACTCTTTGAGTTACCCTACATGCCCGTGCTCCAGGCCGTGTGTTAGGCTGCACAACTCACTGGCTTGAACCCTTTGAGACCTTCAGATGGCACATGGCTGTGTCATCAGGCCGTGTGTCTCACATGGCTGAGTCACATGCCTATGTCCCAAGCTGTGTGAACCCAAAATTTACCTATAATCTATCTATTCCAAAAGCAATTCACCCCTAACCAATCTAACCATTTAAACATGAATCCAATGTGCATAAATATCACTCACCACTACACAAACATGTCATCTTAATGTCCTAAAATCAACCAGCCAATGTGTCATTCATAGACACCACAATTACATCAAAACATCAACAACTAAAACATATCAACATTTATCCATTCTTTGCACAGTAGCTTAGTTCACTCTTATATGAAAACATACCACTAGTATTCACTTTCATACCATTCTAATTACACCAAAATGAGACCTATTTACAAGCATGGTAAAATACCTATTAACATAGTCTGGTAAAGTATCAAATTGTACAAAACCAATATACTTAGCCACATATACATGCCATGTGACATCCCAAAATTGACCATAGTCGGGAAGTGGTTTCGGGACCGCTAAACCGAGTCACTGACATGTTCGAACGTAATATTTATTGTCTAGAATATGTGAAAATGCATGTGTGAATTTTGAATTCTTTGATTTAGTTAATTTGATTGTGAATTGAAAGAAAAAGGACTCATGTGAAAGGATTTAAATAGATGTGGCTAATTTTAAGAGATTAATAAAAGGATGAAGTAAAATAAATGGACTTGCATGTCAAATAGCCCATTCCTAAGGGTAGTGGCCGGCCATGTCAAGAGTGATGGGCAAGGAAAATATGTTTCAAACATGTTTAGCTAATGGATTATGCTTGAAAGAATAAAGAAATGAAATTGAAAAAAATGGGGATATGATGAAAACAAAAGAAAAAAAAAGTGTTCATTCTCTCATTTTCTCCTTGCTTATTGAATATACTAAGAAGAAAGGGGAAAAAGCTTGAGAAAATCAGCCATGGGAGCTTACTAGACTAAGGTGTTTTGATACAAGAAGGTATGTTTTATGCCACTCTTGAAAATGCATGCATGATTTGGAGGATTGGTTCAAAATTTTCCTTGAATCTCAAATCGAAACTAAGTTGTTAGGTGAGTTAAAATTGACCATGCATGTTGTTTTCCTTGGTGAGTGTTTTGATGTTGTTGTGATGAAAGCATGGAGATGAGTGAGTTCGAATGTTTAACAAAAGGAAATTTTGTGCCATTGAGTTCTTGTTGTTATGTGTGTGTGTGCATGAGTATTGACCATGCATGTTGTCTTCCTTGGTGAGTGTTTTGATGTTGTTGTGATGAAAGCATGGAGATGAGTGAGTTGAATGTTTAACAAAAGGAAATTTTGTGCCATTGAGTTCTTGTTGTTATGTGTGTGTGTGCATGAGTATTCGGCCATGCTATAGAATTTATGTTGCAAAATGATTAATGCTTAATGAGATGTATAATAGTACTTGTGAATGAGCTTGAGAGTATTTAAACAATTAGACATGAAAAGGGTGGTAATGAGGCTGAAAAATTGTTGGATGGTTAATTGGGTAAGGAATGAAGCATTCGCCATATGGGGTATAAATGGGCATAGGTGTTAAATACCTTGTATTGGAAACTTTGATAAATAAGTAGCAATAAATTAAGATGAGATTGAGTAAATTTTCAGCTTAGTTGTGTTAAGTATTCGGCAATAACCATAATAATGCATGTGAATGCCGTATGTTTGTGTTTGATGGAGAGGTAAATTGTTTGATGTAGCTCAAGAGCAAAGGGAACTAGATTGGACAAAGGAAAGGAGAAAGCAAGCGAGTAGCCGATTTGGAACCGTTCTACCCCAAACAAAGTAAGTCATTAAGCACATATGTTTGATATTGCTTAAATGATTGGAAAATCTATGCAATTGTGTTTAATGGAATGCTATATATGTATAAATGAAATTGTATGTGTATGGAGTGAGGATAATTGTTGAATGTAAAAGAAATAGTGGAATGTGTAGAAAGTTTGCTTTGACCTTTGTGTGTCTTGGGCAATACGTGTGTATGGTGGCGAGATTGGCACTAAGTGTGCGTCTTTGAAATATATGGCACTAAGTGTGCGTGCTGGAAATATAAGGCACTAAGTGTGCATGCTGGAAAAATATGACACTATGTGTGCAAGTGGAAAAATACTGACCTTTGGGTGTGCGAGCTCGGAGGGTATGGCCTTGTGTGTGCGGGCTTAAATTACGTGGCACTAAGTGTGCGAAATCGAGTAGTAAGCAGCGTGTGTGCGTACTCTATATATATGGAGGTGTGTCTCCATTGAATTGAGTATGGACAGCGGATCGGGTAAGTACCTCGAGCTCATGACGAATAGAGAATACGTTCATGCTTGGGGTTGAATTTGGTAAGCCTTAAATCTATGTGGTGATTGAAATTGTATGGTTGTGCTGGAAAATGAGTTAATGTGTAAAATGCTTGATTATCTTGTTGTGTAGAATATGAAATGTGGATGTATGACTTGGCACGAGATTGGACCGAAAGGTCCGAGGTATTATGGTATAGATTCGATATGGATGAGTACCTAGCCTCGTTTGTTGTACATGTTGTAGTAACTTTATCGATGGATTGATGAATGCTTATGACTTCTTGAGTTGTAAACTCACTCGGTGTTTTCTTGTCACCCATTTTAGGTCTCTCGGACTCGTATTGTTTGCGTGATCGGGACCGTCGTTGAAGTCATCACACCGCTGAAATCTTGTGGTATTGTTTTCGTTGTTGAAGAACATTTGGCATGTATAGGCTATTATATTTTGTCGAATTGTGGGTTGTAAACTTTAAGCCATGTGAAAATGGCCTATGTGGTCGTCGAGTGGGATGCTAGAACCTATAGCCACGAGTCTTAGAAACTCTAATTTTGATAAGGTGGCCATAATTTGTGTCATGTATGATGGATGATTAAGGCCAAGGAAAGATTCATGAAATTGGCATAGTCTCTGCGATGGCTATTGCGGACAGCAGCAGTGAGATGAGATTGAAAAATCACTAAAAATAGTAGAAGTAGAATTAAATAGTGAGTAAATTATGGAATTGAACCTTGATGAATCTATTTTTATATGGACGAAACGAAACGACCATATGAGCAGTATCTTGAGAAATATTAAAGTTCTCGTGAGACAGGGCGAACGATTTCGGGTCCCCTGTCGCGACTTTGAAAATTTACCATAAATTATCCAGAAAGAATTAGGAGTCATTCCTTATATTTACAGATTCCATTTTGAGTCTAGTTTCATTAGAAAGAAACGGCTACCTGCTGAGAGAGATATTCAAGTTGTAACGCGAAGGTCGAGCGATCGATCCTCGTAACATGGGTGACTTTAACTAATAAACTGTACCAATTGGCCCGACCAAAAATTCTAAAATAAATCCATGGATGGGTATGTGAGTCTAAATTCATGGAAAATTTACAAAACCAGTTTCCGAGTTTTGAAACTCGAGATATGATTTTTAAGGCGACGGTGACGCAGTTTTCCATTTGTTGGTAACATCGTAAATTGATTGGTACATTGAGAGGATTTGGCGTTAACCCTCGTGTCCGACAACCGTGACGGTCACGAGTTAGGGTGTTACAATTTTAATTGGTATCGAGCTATGGTTTAGTCGGTTCTAGGACTACCATAGCGCATGTGAGTCTAGCTATACATGCCAAATCGTTAGTGCTTAATAATGTGATGACTTGACGGTTGAAATTTTTGTTTTGATTAGCGATGGAACCGGGATAGAGAGACCCTTGGCGGATGACGTTGAAAGTGTAGCGGCTGCTCTGCGCAAGGGACACCTTGCTGTTGAGCCTCGGTCATCCGCGAATAATCAAAATGAAGGGCGAAACAAGCCTTCTTCACCATGATGAGCGAGTGGGTCGCATAATATGCCCGAACCAATCCGGTGTCCAACCATTCCAATTTAAATAATCCACCCCAAGAGCCCGTGATGCCATCGATTCTCGATCTGTGAGGTGAGTAAACCACCGTGGACTTGATTAGGAAGCGTGGGGCGAGGAGTTTAAGGCCATAGTTACCGATGATGCCGAAAGGCCGAGTTCGCTTGATAACACCATTAGAGTGTTTGATGAACTATCATGCACACTCGATGAATGTCTTAAGTGTGCTATATCTTTGTTGCGAGACTCACCTACTATTGGTGGAGGACCTTGATTTCCATAGTCCCAAAGGAACAAGTTACTTGGGATTTCTTTCAAACGAATTTGGAAGAAATATATTAGTCAACGGTTCATCGATCGAAGCGTAAGGAATTTTTGGAGCTCAAGCAAGGCCGTATGACAAGATGTCGAATCGAACATGAGTTCGTAAGACTTAGTCGGTATGCTCGGGAGTGTGTGGTGATGAGGTTGCTATGTGCAAAAGATTTGAAGAATGATTGAATGAAGATTTAAAGTCGCTAGTGGGTATTTTGGAGATAAAGGAGTTTGTAACACTAGTCGAACGAGCACGCAAGGCGGAAGAACTTGGAAAGGAGAAGAAGAAGGCTGAATTTGAAGCAAGAGATTATCGTAAAAGATCGTGAGTAAAGCTCCGTTCTAATCGTAAAGAAATTCGGGAGGACACTAGTAAGTCGAGGCATGCGGGAATTTCCATCGAGCCCGACCATCGACGGACTCGAGCTACTTGGTAGCTAGTGTGGGCAATAATCGTCAAGAGAAACTTGAATGCCCCAATGTGGAAGACGACACCTAGGTGAATGTTGGGGTAAGTCATTAATAGGGCTGTTATGGATGCGGTTCGATGGACCACTTCATTAGAGATTGCACGAGCTAGATGAGAGGAATAAGACGCAAGGTGCAAGACCTAGTGGAACGACGGTGGAGGTAGGCCCCAGAATTTTCGGAGGTAGGGGTGGTAATCAGAGAGGAACCTCTAATACGGCTGTCCGATCCGAGACCCATGCTCCTGCTAGAGCATATGCCATCCGCGCACGAGAGGAGGCATCCTCCCCTGACGTTATCACTGGTACTTTTACTCTCTTTGATACTAGTGTGATTGCATTGATTGACCCCGGCTCTACTCATTTGTATGTATGTGAAACCTTAGCATCCAAGAAGACTCTACTGTTGAGTCTCTTGAGTTAAATAATCGGTGTCAAACCCTTTGGGTTATCGTGCTCGTTGATAAAGTGTGCAAGAGATGCCCCCTAATAATTCGAGAATCCTGTTTTCCGGCCGATCTGATGCTTCTACCATTTGATGAATTCGATGTTATTCTTGGTATGGATTGGCTGACCGTACATGATGCAGTGGTGGATTGCAAAAGGAAAACCATTGATTTGAGGAGTGTAAATAACGAGGTAGTCCGAGTCGAGTCTCTTGATTCAAAAGGAGTGCCGTGATAATATCTTCTATGACCGCTCGGAGGTATGTGAAAAGGGTGTGAAACATACCTTGCGTATGTGTTTGAAAGTAAAGAGACGGAAAGGAAACTCGAATTGGTACCATGGTTTGTGAGTATTGGATATTTTTCACGAGGAGTTACCGGATTGCCACCGGTTCGAGAAGTGGAATTGACATCGGTTGTTGGGCACTACGCCGATCTCAATAGCTCCGTGATCGTATGGCATTAACGGAGTTAAAGGAATTGAAGGTTCAATTGCAAGAATTGACGGATAGAGGTTTCGCTCGATCGAGTTTTTCTCCATGGGGCGCACAGTATTGTTTGTGAAAAAGAAGGACGGAAGCATGAGGTTGTGCATCGACTACCGTCAACTCAATAAAGTGACGATAAAGAATAAATATCCGTTGCCACGAATTGACGATTTGTTTGATCAATTAAAGGGAGCCTCGGTGTTTTCAAAGATAGATTTGAGGTCGGGATACTATCGGTTGAGGGTCAGAATCGGACATACCAAAACCGCTTTTAGAACAAGGTACGGTCACTACTGAATTCTTGGTGATGCCGTTTGGGCTCACTAATGCCCTACGGTGTTTATGGATTTAATGAATAGAATTTTCAGGCCATACTTGGATCGGTTCGTAGTTGTATTTATCGATGACATTTTGGTCTATTCGAGATGAAAGCGAACATCTTGAACACCGAGGCTAGTGTTGCAAATTTTACGAGATAAGCGATTATCGCAAAGTTCAATAAATGTGAATTTTGGTTGAGAGAGGTTAGCTTTTTGGGGCACGTGGTCCGCATCGGTGTCGAGGTAGACCGAACAAAATTTCGACCATAGTCGATTGGAAACCTCAAGGAATGTTACCGAAGTTAGGAGCTTTTTGGGCTTGCGGATACTATCGACGATTTGTGAAAGGTTTTTCGATGATAGTTGTATCGATGACGAAACTACTCCAAAAGATGTTAAGTTCGAGTGGTCGAACATTTGTCAAGAAAGTTTCGATCGACTAAAAACTTGTTTAACCGAGGCCCCAAGATTACTAGTACAGTGAGTCCAGTAAAGAGTTTGTCATATCTGATGGCGCATCCTTGCTTGGGTTAGGTTGTGTGTTGATGCAAGAAGGTCGAGTTGTGGCTTCTGGCGTCGAGACAACTAAAGCCGCATGAGAGAAACTATCCGACCCATGACCTTGAACTAACAGACCATAGTGTTCGCCTTGAAGATATGGCGGCATTACTTGTTTGGAGAAAGGTGTCATATTTATTCGGACCACAAGAGTCTAAAATATTTGATGACTCAGAGAGATTTAAACCTGCGACAAAGACGTTGGCTTGAGTTGTTGAAAGACTATGAACTCATCATTGATTATCACCCGGGAAAGGCCAACGTGGTGGCCGATGCTTTAAGTCGCAAGGCACTGTCTGCTTTGAGAGCGATGGATGCTCATTTATCCGTTTCACCCGAGGAGGTGCTAGTAGTTGAATTAGAGGCCAAACCGTTATTGATTCATCAAATACTTGAATCTCAGAAGGTCGACGCTGAATTGGTCACTAAGCGAGCCGAATGTGTTTCGATGAAGAATCGGAATTTCAGATTGACGATAATGATTGCTTGACGTTCAAGGGTCGATTATGTATTCCAAGGAATTCAGAACTTGTTTCGATGATTTTGAGCGAGGCTCACAGTAGTCGAATGTCAATCCACCCGGGTAGTACTAAAATGTACAATGACACAAACGCCAATTTTGGTGGCCGGTATGAAACGAGACATTTCGAATTTGTTTCAAGGTGTCGATATGTCAACAAGTGAAAGCGGAACATCAAGTGCCATCGGGATTACTTGACCAATCATGATACCTGAATGGAAATGGGATTGAGTGACAATGGATTTTATATCTGGATTACCAGTGTCGGCAAGTAAGAAAGATACGATTTAGGTCATTGTTGATAGATGACCAAGTCGCTCATTTTATCCTGTCTGCACGGATTTTTCGCTCGATAAATTGGCGAATTATCGTCTCCCAAATTGTTCGATTGCATGGGGTTTTGTTTCTATCGTGTCGGATAGAGACCCAAGATTTACATCGCGATTTTGGAAGAAATTGCAAGAGGCTTTGGGTACCGAGCTGCATTTTAGCATTCTTTTCATCCCCAAACCGATGGTCAATCCGAACGGATAATTCAAATCCTTGAGGATATGTTGAGATGTTGCATCCTTGAGTTTAGTGGTTCATGGGAAAGATATTTGCCTTTGATTGAATTCGCTACAACAATAGCTTTCAATCAAGTATTAATATGGTGCCTTACGAGGCTTTATACGATCGTAAATGCCGTACCCCATTATTCGGGTGAACTTATGAAGGTAAAATCTTGAGGTTGATTTGATTAAGGATGCCGAGCGAAAGTTCGAGTAATTCGTGAAAGTTTGAAGGTCGCTCGGATCGCCAAAAGTCGTATGCGGATTTGAAAAGGAAAGACATTGAATATCAGGTTGGAGACAAGGTATTTCTCAAAGTCTCACCCTGGAAGAAGGTGCTTAGATTTGGCCGTAAGGGAAAATTGAGCCCGAGGTTCATCGGTCCGTATGAAGTATCCGAACGAGTCGGTCCAGTCGCGTATCGTTTGATTTTGCCCCCTGAGCTCGAAAAGATTCATAATGTTTTTCATGTCTCGATGCTTGACGATATAGGTCGATCCATCGTGCGTAATTGCTCCATCCGAGATTGAGATTCACCTAATTTGAGCTATGAAGAGGAAGGTTCGCATTATGAGGCGTGAAGTAAAAGAGTTGCGCAATAGGAAAATACCATTAGTGAAGGTGTTGTGGCATAAACACGGAATGGAAGAAGCCACTTGGGAGCTTTAGGACTCTATGAAGAGAGATACCGAGCCTATTCACGGTAAGATTTTCGGGACGAAAATTTCTTAAGTGGGGAGAGTTGTGACATCCCAAAATTGACCATAGTCGGAAGTGGTTTCGGGACCGCTAAACCGAGTCACCGACATGTTCGAACGTAATATTTATTGTCTAGAATATGTGAAAATGCATGTGTGAATTTTGAATTCTTTGATTTAGTTAATTTGATTGTGAATTGAAAGAAAAGGACTCATGTGAAAGGATTTAAGCAGATGTGGCTAATTTTAAGAGATTAATAAAAGGATGAAGTAAAATAAATGGACTTGCATGTCAAATAGCCCATTCCTAAGGGTAGTGGCCGGCCATGTCAAGAGTGATGGGCAAGGAAAACATGTTTCAAACATGTTTAGCTAATGGATTATGCTTGAAAGAATAAAGAAATGAAATTGAAAAAAATGGGGATATGATGAAAACAAAAGAAAAAAAAGTGTTCATTCTCTCATTTTCTCCTTGCTTGGCGAATATACTAAGAAGAAAGGGGAAAAAGCTTGAGAAAATCAGCCATGGGAGCTTACTAGACTAAGGTGTTTTGATACAAGAAGGTATGTTTTATGCCACTCTTGAAAATGCATGCATGATTTGGAGGATTGGTTCAAAATTTTCCTTGAATCTCAAATCGAAACTAAGTTGTTAGGTGAGTTAAAATTAGGCCATGCATGTTGTTTTCCTTGGTGAGTGTTTTGATGTTGTTGTGATGAAAGCATGGAGATGAGTGAGTTGAATGTTTAACAAAAAGGAAATTTTGTGCCATTGAGTTCTTGTTGTTATGTGTGTGTGTGCATGAGTATTGGCCATGCATGTTGTCTTCCTTGGTGAGTGTTTTGATGTTGTTGTGATGAAAGCATGGAGATGAGTGAGTTGAATGTTTAACAAAAGGAAATTTTGTGCCATTGAGTTCTTGTTGTTATGTGTGTGTGTGCATGAGTATTCGGCCATGCTATAGAATTTATGTTGCAAAATGATTAATGCTTAATGAGATGTATAATAGTACTTGTGAATGAGCTTGAGAGTATTTAAACAATTAGACATGAAAAGGGTGGTAATGAGGCTGAAAAATTGTTGGATGGTTAATTGGGTAAGGAATGAAGCATTCGCCATATGGGGTATAAATGGGCATAGGTGTTAAATACCTTGTATTGGAAACTTTGATAAATAAGTAGCAATAAATTAAGATGAGATTGAGTAAATTTTCAGCTTAGTTGTGTTAAGTATTCGGCAATAACCATAATAATGCATGTGAATGCCGTATGTTTGTGTTTGATGGAGAGGTAAATTGTTTGATTTAGCTCAAGAGCAAAGGGAACTAGATTGGACAAAGGAAAGGAGAAAGCAAGCGAGTGGCCGATTTGGAACCGTTCTACCCCAAACAAAGTAAGTCATTAAGCACATATGTTTGATATTGCTTAAATGATTGGAAAATCTATGCAATTGTGTTTAATGGAATGCTATATATGTATAAATGAAATTGTATGTGTATGGAGTGAGGATAATTGTTGAATGTAAAAGAAATAGTGGAATGTGTAGAAAGTTTGCTTTCAGACTGTGTGTCTTGGCAATACGTGTGTATGGTGGCGAGATTGGCACTAAGTGTGCGTGCTGGAAATATATGGCACTAAGTGTGCGTGCTGGAAATATAAGGCACTAAGTGTGCATGCTGGAAAAATATGACACTATGTGTGCAAGCTGGAAAAATACGGACCTTTGGGTGTGCGAGCTCGGAGGGTATGGCTTTGTGTGTGCGGGCTTAAATTACGTGGCACTAAGTGTGCGAAATCGAGTAGTAAGCACTGTGTGTGCGTACTCTATATATATGGAGGTGTGTCTCCATTGAATTGAGTATGGACAGCGGATCGGGTAAGTACCTCGAGCTCATGACGAATAGAGAATACGTTCATGCTTGGGGTTGAATTTGGTAAGCCTTAAATCTATGTGGTGATTGAAATTGTATGGTTGTGCTGGAAAATGAGTTAATGTGTAAAAATGCTTGATTATCTTGTTGTGTAGAATATGAAATGTGGATGTATGACTTGGTGCGAGATTGGACCGAAAGGTCCGAGGTATTATGGTATAGATTCGATATGGATGAGTACCTAGCCTCGTTTGTTGTACATGTTGTAGTAACTTTATCGTGGATTGATGAATGCTTATGACTTACTGAGTTGTAAACTCACTCGGTGTTTTCTTGTCACCCATTTTAGGTCTCTCGGACTCGTATTGTTTGCGTGATCGGGACCGTCGTTGAAGTCATCACACCGGCTGAAATCTTGTGGTATTGTTTTCGTTGTTGAAGAACATTTGGCATGTATAGGCTATTATATTTTGTCGAATTGTGGGTTGTAAACTTTAAGCCATGTGAAAATGGCCTATGTGGTCGTCGAGTGGGATGCTAGAACCTATAGCCACGAGTCTTAGAAACTCTAATTTTGATAAGGTGGCCATAATTTGTGTCATGTATGATGGATGATTAAGGCCAAGGAAAGATTCATGAAATTGGCATAGTCTACTGCAGTAACTGTTGCGGACAGCAGCAGTGAGATGAGATTGAAAAATCACTAAAAATAGTAGAAGTAGAATTAAATAGTGAGTAAATTATGGAATTGAACCTTGATGAATCTATTTTTATATGGATGAAACGAAACGACCATATGAGCAGTATACTGAGAAATATTAAAGTTCTCGTGAGACAGGGCCAGAACGGTTTCTGGGTCCCCTGTCGCGACTTTGAAAATTTACCATAAATTATACAGAAATAATTAGGAGTCATTCCTTATATTTACAGATTCCATTTTGAGTCTAGTTTCATTAGAAACAAACGGCACCAGTATTAAAGCCCTGTACAGAGAGATATTCAAGTTGTAACGCGCGAAGGTCAGAGCAGTCGATCCCTGTAACATGGGTGACTTTAACTAATAAACTGTACCAATTGGCCCGACCAAAAATTCTAAAAATAAATCCATGGATGGGTATGTGAGTATAAATTCAGGGAAAATTTACGAAACCAGTTTCTGAGTTTTGAAACTCGAGATATGATTTTTAAGGCGACGGTGACGCAGTTTTCCAGCCTGACTGGTAACATCAGAAATTGATTGGTACATTGAGAGGATTTGGCCGTTAACCCCTCGTGTCCGACACCGGCGACGGTCACGAGTTAGGGGTGTTACATGCCACTACCCTAAGAGGCACAAAAACTACCAACTCCGATGGATAGTGTGAGCCGATTGATTGATCCTTCCAAAATGTCAGCAACAAATCTCTACAAAACAATCCACAAGAACCTGTAAGTTTACATAACTTAGTAAGATCATAGTATTACATTCAATCTAACACAATTAGATACAATCCATATACTATTAGATTTTAGGGTTACTAGAGTATAAACAACGTAGTAAATGCGTTCAGACATACCGAAGTACAAGCAGGGGCATGTATGTGCAATCAGGGTTACCAAAGTACAAACAGGGGCGCGTATTGCAAATAGGGGTACCGAAGTAGAAACAGGGGCATGTATGTGGAATCAGGGGTACCGAAGTACAAACAGGGGCACATATTTGCAATCATTTAATAATTAACTATCGACCTTTAACTAAGGAACCATAATATAAAAGTACAAATAGAAATTCATTTGCAAAGTGACCTAACATTCAATTCTGAACAACTAGCTGGGGCTAGTCCGCTATTTTCCCTTTTCCTTTGTTATTGTCTTTTGGATCCAAATTTTGATCTATATAACAATTAAATACAATACTTTAATTTCATACATATTCCACATTCTATTCAATGCATATGACCTTTAACTTTTTATTAATTACACATTTTCCCTAAACTTTTATAACTTTTGCAATTTAGTCATCTAACCCGATATTCATCAAATTATAGCCGAATGTTATAAGCTCTTAAGCAGTCCCTATTATACATCAAATTCACTACTAAACCTTGAAATTTTGACATTTAAGTAATTTAATCCCTAAATCAAAATCTAACAAAAATCACTTTATAAAACAACCAAATATCCCAATTAAAGCTTCACACACATGTTTAATATCAAGAACATCCAAGATTCACCCATGGAAACTTCTAAAATTTTTAATAGTTTTAAAAACAGAGGTAGGGATAGTTGGACCTAGTTGCAATGATCTCAAATACATAAAAAAATGCAAGAAACAAAATTAAAACAAGCTTACATGTAAAGAAATCATGCTAGATGAGCCCAGACCTCCTCAACAATGGTGTTTTCTCTTAATTTCGGTGAAACCATCTAGTAAGAAAGATGATAGTATTATTTTTTTTATCATTTTTCTTAAGTTACATTTATTAATTTACCTTTTGTCCCTTAATGAAAACTTCATTTAAGCTAATTACCATCCATTACCATCCATTACATATTTAGTGATGGCCTAATTACTATATAAGTCTTTCCTTATATAAATCAAACTATTATAACACCCAAATGCAATAATTAACACATTTTGCATCTTTTTCAATTTAAACCTTTTTCTTTAATTAGCTAACTAAACATTAAATTTCTTTTAACCAAACAATACGACCTTAATAACTCTGTAAATATTCTAAAATAATATTTATGAGCCGACATGATGGAAATTTGGGGTCCTGAAACCACTATTCTATCACAACTGAAAACAGGCCATTACAACTTTTCCTCTTTTAGAAAATTTCGTCCTCGAAATTTTTACCTGAAAATAGATTTGGATATTTTAATTTCATCGATTTTCTCAGGTAGTCTTTTCAACACCACGTCGATGCCACAAAATTTTCACCGGTAGTACTTGTTTATTCTGATTTTTTTTGTCTTCTTGAGCAAAAATTTTCACTGGTTTTTTAAAATACGTCAAATCTGGCTGTAATTCAACTTCATTGTGAGGAATCACATGTGATGGATTAGATTTGTACCTTCTTAGCATTGAAATTTGAAATACATTATGAATGTTCTCGAGTTCAAGAGGTAAAGCTAATTTGTAAGCTACAGGCCGGCTTTTTCAATAATCTGGTGTGGTCCGATAAATCTTGGACTCAGCTTTCCCTTTCTGCCAAAGCGTAACACTTTCTTCTATGGAGTAACTTTTAAGAATACTTGATCGCCAAAAGCGAACTTAATATCTTCTCTTTTCAAATCTAAGTACGATTTCTAATGATTAGATGTAGCTTTCAAATTATCTCGAATAATTCAAACCTTGTCTTCAGTTTCTCGATACAAATCAATCCCCACCATTTTAGCTTCGCTCAACTCGGACAAATAGAATGACATTTTACATTTTTTTTCCGTATAAAGCTTTAAACGGTGCCATTTTTATATTAGACTGATAATCGTTATTATAAGCGAATTCAGCTAACGATAGATGCTTTTCCAAGCTACATTCAAGCTCGAGTATATAACATCGTAGCATGTCTTCTAGAATCTGTATTACTCATTCTAATTGCCCGTCTGTTTGAAGATGCAAAGCAGAACTGAAGTTGAGTTTTGTGCCCAAAGTCTCGTAAAGTTTACTCTAAAACCTCGATGTAAATCGTTGATCACAATCAGAAATAAAGATGTTGGAACTTCGTACAATCTCACAATATTTGGCACATACAAATCACAAATTTCACATATCATACCCGACCACAGCACATTTGTTTCAAATCACAATACATCTTCGTACTACCAGGATGAATGGAATACGTGTTGCTGTGAGCTTCAAACAGAATATGTCTTTTCAAAGTAATTCATTCGGGACACAAATCCTATCACAATAGTGCAATATACAATCATTATCAATACTATATTCGGTAGTCAAATTATCTTCAACCAATTTTCATTTCAATATCAACTTTAGATCATCATTTTGTACATCCTAAATTTGTTGTAGAAATAAGGGTTTAGTCTTCAATTTCACCAATATGGAGCCATCAACATTCAAAGCCAAATGAGCGTTCAGCACTCGAAGCATAGACAAGGATGACTTTCTGCTGAGTGCATTTGCAACCACATTAGCCTTTCCTGGGTTTTAATCAATAACTAAATCATAATCTTTTAGTAGTTCTAACCAATATCCTTGCCTCAGATTCAACTCCTTTTGGGTCATTCAGTATTTTAGGCTTTTGTGATTAGTATACACGTGACATTTCTCACTATGTAAATAATCCTTGCAAATCTTTAAAGCGAAGACAACTGCGACCAACTCAAGATCATGACTAGGATAACTCTTTCTATACGACTTTAATTGTCGAAAAGCATAAGCTACTACTTTACCTGACTACATTAACACACAACCTAAACCATTGAGAGACACATTATTGTAAACCACATATGTCGTTCCATATTGAGCCTGAGTTAACACTGGAGCTTCTGTTAACATTCTTTTCATGTAACGCCCCATACCCGAGACCATTTCCGGAGTCGAACACGAGGTGTTAACGGACTTAATTCATTACTTAAGCAGCTCATACAATTCATTTTAAAATTTCCAGACAAGCTGGCTAACTGCATCACGATCGCTTTAAAAATCATATCTCGAGTTCCAAAACTCGAAATCCAATTCCGTAAATTTTTTTTGAAAATAGGCTCATATATATATCTACTAATTTTTTTCTAGAATTTTTGGTCAGGCCAATTAGTACAGTTTATTAGTTAAAGTCTCCCCTGTTTCAGGGTTCGACTACTCTGACCTCTGTGTATTACGAATCAGATATCTCCCTGTACAGAGCTTCAATGACTATGACGTTTGTCTTTAATAAAACTAAACTCAATAAGGAATCTGTACATATATAGCATGACTTCTAATTATCTTTGTAAAATTTATGGTGAATTTCCAAAGTCAGAATAGGGGATCCAAAAATCGCTCTGGCCCTGTTTCACAAAAATTTAAACATCTCATAAAATATAGCTCATATACCTGTATTGCTTCTTCCATATGAAAATAGACTCATCAAACTTCGATTCCATAGCTTATTAATTATTTAATTCCATTTCTAATATTTTTAGTGATTTTTCAAATTCACGTCACTACTGCTGTCTGAATCTATTTTATGGTAAATTTTACCTATTTCATGGTTTCCATGGATTAGCTAGCAATTTGACATACATAACACCAAATATGATCATGATTAGCCATCTAATGGCTAATCATTACCAAGCATTTCCATACCACTCAATAACCATATCATAAGACCATATATACAAAATGATTATAATGCTATACATGCCATACTCAAAATATACAAGCCATTATGCCAAGATGGTATACGGATAGTGTGAGCGAGCCTCCGACCGTTCCCGATTTCCAAGCTGGCTTGTCAAAACTGCAAGGAATGAAAAGGAGGGAGTAAGCATAAATGCTTAATAAGTTCACTGTAACATGTACTTATGACTATTAGGTATTTTTACCGATTAAGCCCTTTTGCTCGTTTTCACTTAAAACCGAGTAGCACAAGTTGTCTAACATAATTTAAAACCTCATATTCTATCATAAAATACCAAAATACACAAATTTCACCTATGGGTATTTTTCCAAATATAAACCCTAGGTTAAATTATTGCTAGCATAAGCTAAATCGAGCTACCGGGACTCCAAAAACGTAAAAATCATTAAAAACGAGGCTAGAACGGACTTACAATTGAGCTTGGAAGCTAGAAAAACCCTAGCCATGGTTTCTCCTTGCTATATTCGGCCATGGGGTTGAAGATGAGCAAAATTGGCTTGTAATTTTGTATTTTAATTCATTTTACCCCTAAATGACCAAAATGCCCTTACTACTAAACTTTCCCAAAATTCCATCCATGTCCAATTTTTGTCCATAGACTTAGAAATTGGTAAAATTGCTATTTAAGACCTCCTAATTAATATTTCAAAACAATTTCATACTAGAAACTTCTAGAATACAAGTTTTGCAAATTATTCGATTTAGTCCCTAATTTCAATTTAAGCACTTTATGCATAAAATTTCTTCACGAAATTTTCACACAATCATGCAATCATATCATAGACCTTAAAATAATCGTAAAATAATTATTTCTATCTCGGATTTTGTGGTCACGAAACCACTATTCCGACTAGGCCCAAAATCAGGATATTATAACTCTCCCCCCTTCGGGGATTTTCGTCCCCGAAAATCTTACCAGAAAAGTAGTCTTCACTTTTAATCTCATATTGGTGTCAAGAACTTGCACTTAGACTGTACCTCCAATACATCTCTTCAATTTCTCATATGATCTAAAAGCATACTGGTCTCAACTCTCAACTGTTCTTAAACTTTCAACCCTTCTCAGTTTCCCATGATATCATGACATAAAACCCGGATCTCAACTTGATTTAATGGAGACTGGAATTCCAAGAAATCCAACAATCAAAGAGACACGAAATTCCATGAATCGATGAGTAGGAATTCATTCAATACGATATGATTTATAGATCTCGCCAAACATTTAACAATAGGATACATCACATTTTCCTCTTCCGCCATAGAAATAATTTCGATATGGCCTCAAGAATAATCCTTCTCATTTCCATCCCAATATCAACACCGACAAGGATAATTTTGATAGATCCCAATGCTCACTTTAACCCTTTAACAACTCCGATTTTATGTAACATCGGATGCTCTAAACTATCACATTACCTCACCGTCTTGAAACACATCACAATTCATACAACAATACATTCTTGAAAGTCGAAGTCATTGCTCAATGTAGACTAGTCTAGTTCAGACGCCTTGGTTACCAATATTCTCATCTATCCGAACTCTGTCAACATGTAATAAACTTTTCAGCTTTCACAAGATGGAAACCTTATCATTCGTAGTGACTTAAACTAATATCCAACTCTTTTCTAATAAATATACACTTCTTGTTCAAACTATTTACTCTTTTATCCGTACAAAATGAAATTCTATTATCAGACTTGGGAAAAATAATCTTGACATAATTGTCACATGAAATCTTTCAAATAAATAATTTACCATACCGACTGAAACTCGCGCTTTTATCACCTATGCCTTTATTGATGTCAAATCCTTACACAGAAATTAGAAAAAATCCCAATACTAAAATCACCACATTACCAAGATCAAATTAGAAGTATAGTCATATTTTACATGATTATCACGAGCTGAAATACCCACTTCGAACATGAGTCGTAATTGACAAATTATGGAACAAAGATAACAAGAAAACCAAATAAAGAAATCCAAGATAGAGAAACCCGAAATAAAGAAATCCAAAATAAAGAGATCCAGGATAAAGAAACCCAAGATACGATACTATGCCGGAGAATCGAAAACCAAACTCATAGAGAAAATACGGAATACCCCGATAATTCTTCAAAGAAAGAAAGTCCAGAAGAGAACATCATTTAATCCCATGAAATCAAATATAACAAGATCAATATATCTTCCCATACATATATATCGGATGAAGCATCAAGTAGAAGAAACAAAATCATAATATCATCGTATTCTCTCATCAATTCTTATCGACGAAATGAAATAGAATACCCGATGAAATAGAGCAATATAAATTATAAACCGGTCAGGACTACCAATGCTTTCATCCAACACCGAATTAGAAGACATTCCCATATAACAAGAATTTCTTCGAAGATCAATAGCCATAGAAATATTTTTGAGAACGGTAAACACATAGAACATCTCAAAAGAGATATTAAATCTGTCGATCATAAGCTGTCACATTCGGATAGTTCACATTTCAATTATCATTTCCCCAACTAGTTTTGCGTCACAAATTTCATATTAAACCATTCACTAAAGAAGGCCAATTCTGAATAAATTTTGATTTACACTTTTCTCGACCTTTTTGAGTAATTCGGTTTACCAAGGAGAATTCCTTTTCTAATCGGGACGAATGCATAACTCCAATAATCTTTACGTCAATCGATACTTTCTTGGCTCGACTTTACTTATCAGCTCATTTTCAATCTCTAATCATACTTATAATTATTCTATCTTTGTACTATTTGGGTTCTCAACTGAAACTTATTCAATACAAATCTCATGAAATTCCATTATAAGTACCACTTGGTAAGGGGAGGGTTGTAGGACCTCGACTCGACTTTCTTATACATACACATATGACACAACTTCCATCATCATAGTAACATCATCAAAATCATGTCATTCATTCATGTTGGCTTACACCAATTTTCCTATTGTCCCATTTAGACAATATACTTATGCATACATTCTATGTTTTCTAGACGACTTTACTTATCCATTCATTTAATTAAATTAATTCATGCTCATGACATTATATAAGGCCAAACAAACATAGATATTTGCATCACAATCACAACTTTCATTTAGTGCATCATCATGTACATATCATTACAATCATATAATTCAGGTCCAACAATTTAACATAGATAAGTTCATTTCATTATAATCCTTTATCTCATAAAATTATATATCATTAACATTTATCAACATTCGACGTCCAAATCAAGACAATGACATTTTCACTCGTATCATAATATTATGACCTATATTCATACCTCTACTACTTTATATTTATTCCGTTCATCTTATCAAGTAAGCCACATACACTACATCATATGAGCATGAAGCAAATATGAATATTTATCACATATGTATCATAAACCTTTATTCATACTTTTCTGAACCGAGACTTATCATAATCATAATTTTACTCAAATACCTTCACATAACATTGAACATGGTCGGCACAGCTCGGTTGGAGAGTACCCTGTCTAAATAAGACGGTACTCATACACGTCGGAAGACATTACACTATCACAAATCAGTGGCATGTATAGCTAAACTTTTACACATGCTCAGTTAGTCCGAGAACTGACTAAACCTGCTCTGATACCACTAAATGTAACGGCTCGTACCCGAGACCGTTTTCGGAGTCGAACACGAGGTGTTAACGAACTTAATTCATTACTTAAACAATTTCATACAATTCATTTTAAAATTTCAGACAAAGTGGCTAAGCGCATCACGATCGCTTTAAAAATCATATCTCGAGTTCGAAAATCGAAATCCAATTTCGTAAATTTTTCCTGAAACTAGACTCATATATCTATCTACTAATTTTTTCTAGAATTTTTGGTCATGCCAATTAGTACAGTTTATTAGTTAAAGTCTCCCCTATTTCAGGGTTTGACTACTCTGACCTCTGTGTATTACGAATCAGATATCTCCCTGTACAGAGCTTCAATGACTATTTCATTTGTCTCTAATAAAACTATACTCAATAAGGAATCTGTACATATAAAGCATGACTTCTAATTATCTTTGTAAAATTTATGGTGAATTTCCAAAGTCAGAACAGGGGATCCAGAAATCGCTCTGGCCCTGTTTCACAAAAATTTAAACATCTCATAAAATATAGCTCATATACCTATTTCGCTTCTTCCATATGAAAATAGACTCATCAAGCTTCGATTCCATACCTTATTCATTATTTAATTCCATTTCTACTATTTTTAGTGATTTTTCAAATTTACGTCACTACTGCTGTCTGAATCTATTTTATGGTAAATTTTACCTATTTCATGGTTTCCATGGATTAGCTAGCAATTTGACATACATAACACCAAATATGATCATGATTAGCCATTCCAATGGCTAATCATTACCAAGCATTTCCATACCACTCATAACCATATCATAAGACCATATATACAAAATCATTATAATGCTATACATGCCATACTCAAAATATACAAGCCATTATGCCAAGATGGTATACGGATAGTGTGAGCGAGCCTCCGACCGTTCCCGATTTCCGAGCTGGCTTGTCAAAAATACAAGGAATGAAAAGGAGGGAGTAAGCATAAATGCTTAATAAGTTCACATGCAAATAGCAAGTAACATAACCATATAAGCAAACATAAAACATTATTTGCATAATCATCACCAAGACATTCATATCACATTTTCATTTATCATCTTACCATATTGTTGTTATATCGATTTTTCAACCCGAGGGTTAAGTACATACCTGTTCAAAGTACCCATTTCACAACACTTACCAATACGTCCCTTTCATCTTGAGTATTCCTCCATTTCAGTAGAACTTTACCCGTTGAACACATCGGAATATAATTCGGATACATGGAAAGTTTGCACATAAATGCCACATATGTAGCCAAGCTACCATGTAACCCGCCCATAAGTGAACTCGGACTCAACTCAACGAGCTCGGGCGTTCGTATCCATAAGTGAACTCGGACTCAACTCAACGACCTCGGATGCCTAGTTACATCTCTCGAACTCGGACTCAACTCAACGAGTTCGGACATTTGCATCCATAAGTGAACTCGGACTCAACTCAACGAGTTCGGATGCTCAACCATCCTAGTGACATGTCACTTGTATCCTAATCTATTCCTAAGGTTCATACGGGCTTTTTTTCCCTCGATCTCGCATTTTCCGTCTTCCATGGAATATCGGAACCGATACTTCGGTGATAGTTCATACTCATCAAGTAATTCACATAATTACATATTATTCAACAATAACCACAAAGCATAATATTTCATGATAATAATTAGCATCATATCATACAAACAACATTAAATTGCTTAAAATGACAATTATGTTACTACATTTACACATGAACTTACCTCGTATGCGAAAATGGCTACTTTTACCATTTCATCCACAACTTGGTATTTTCCCCATTTTAGCCCGAATTTCAGTTTTCCTTGCTCTATAATTTAAAATACAGTCTAATTAGGACTCACATTATTCAAATTGACCCAAAATCATATTTTGAAAAAATTACAATTTTGCCCCTAAACTTTTGCATATTTACACTTTTGCCCCGAAGCTTGTAAATTAAACTTCAGCCTATTTTCTTATGTTTTATGACATGCTGATCATTTTTTCCTTCTATGGCAACATCAAATTCTCACTCTAACATGTACTTATGACTATTAGGTATTTTTACCGATTAATCCCTTTTGCTCATTTTCACTTAAAACCGAGTAGCACAAGTTGTCTAACATAATTTAAAACCTCATATTCTATCATAAAACACCAAAATACACAAATTTCACCTATGGGTATTTTTCCAAATATAAACCCTAGGTTAAATTATTGCTAGCATAAGCTAAATCGAGCTACCGGGACTCCAAAAACGTAAAAATCATTAAAAACAAGGTTAGAACGGACTTACAATCGAGCTTGGAAGCTAGAAAAACCCTAGCCATGGTTTCTCCTTGCTATATTCGGCCATGGGGTTGAAGATGAGCAAAATTGGCTTGTAATTTTGTATTTTAATTCATTTTACCCCTAAATGACCAAAATGCCCTTACTACTAAACTTTCCAAAAATTCCATCCATGTCCAATTTTTGTCCATAGACTTAGAAATTGGTAAAATTCTATTTAAGAGCTCCTAATTAATATTTCAAAACAATTTCATACTAGAAACTTCTAGAATACAAGTTTTGCAAATTATTCGATTTAGTCCCTAATTTCAATTTAAGCACTTTATGCATAAAATTTCTTCACGAAATTTTCACACAATCATGCAATCATATCATAGACCTTAAAATAATCGTAAAATAATTATTTCTATCTCGGATTTTGTGGTCACGAAACCACTATTCAGACTAGGCCCAAAATCAGGGTATTACATTTCAGGTGATCAAAACTTCGTTGACACTTATCAAACAAGCAAATTCAATGTTTTTCTATAATAACCTAGTCATAGGTGAAGCAATGATTGAAAATTTTTTAACGAATCACCGATAGTGTTTTATTGCAAGAGGGTTGTTTTAATGCAAGAGGGAAAAGTGATAGCGTAAAAGAATTATTTGACGTATGATTTAGAGCTTGCTGCTATTGTATTTGCTTTGAAGATTTGATGACACATGTTGTATGGAGAAAAGTGTCATGTTTTTATAGATCACAAAAGCCTGAAATACTTGATGTCACAGAAAAATTTGAATTTGAGACAGCGCAGATGGCTCGAGTTATTAAAGGACTATGATTTAATCATTGATTATCTTCCGGGAAAGGGACATATAGCTGCTGATGCTTTGAGTAGAAAATCTTTGTTTGCTTTGTGAGTGTTAAGCACACGATTTACGTTGATTGATGACGGTTCGATTTTAGCTAAGTTGAAAGCTAGACCGATGTTTTTGCAACAAATTTGTAAAGCATAGAAAGGTAATGATATATTAATAGCTAAACGGAAGTGGATTGAGACAACTCTTGATACAGATTTTCAGATTCGATTTGATGATAGTTTATATTTCAAAGGCAAAATTTGCGTTCCAAGAAATTCAGATCTCGTTCAATAGATTTTACAAGAAGCTCATAATAGTATCTTGTCTATTCATCCTGATAGCAATAAAATGTATGGTGATTTGAAACAAATGTATTAGTGGCCAGGTATGAAGTGCGAGATCTTAGAGTTTGTATCGAGATGTTTAATTTGTCAACAAGTTAGAGTTGAACATCAGATACCTTTTGGTTTGTTACAGCCAGTGATGATTCCAGAATAGAAATGGAAGTGCATCACAATGGATTTTGTTTCGGGATCGCCTTTGTCTCTGAGAAAGAAAGATACAGTTTGGGTCATTGTTGATCGTTTGAAAGAATATGTGCATTTCATTCAAGTGCATATAGATTATTCACTCGAGAGATTAGCAGAGTTATATGTTGCTGAGATTGACAGATTGCACGGGGTGCTAGTTTCTATTATTTCTAATAGAGATCCGTGATTTACGTCTCGATTTTGGAGTAAGTTGCATGAGGCTGTAGGTACTCGTTTGTATTTTAGTACCGCATTTCATCCTTAGACCGATGGTTAGTCTGAATGAGAGATCCAGATACTTGATGATATGCTATAATGTTGTGTTCTAGAATTCGAAGGTAGCTGGGAGAGATTTCTACCATTGGTTGTGTAACACCCTGTACCCGAGACCGTTTCCGGAGTCGAACGCGAGGTGCTAACGGACTTAATTCCTTACTTAAACAGCTCATACAATTCATTTTTAAAATTTCCAGACGAGCTGGCTAACTGCATCACAGTCACTCTAAAAATCATATCTCGAGTTCCAAAACTCGAAATCCAATTCTGTAAATTTTTCCTGAAACTAGACTCATACATATATTTACTAATTTTTTTCTAGAATTTTTGGTTGGCCCAATTAGTACAGTTTATTAGCTAAAGTCTCCCCTATTTCAGGGTTCGACTACTCTGACCTTCATGCATTACGACTTAGATATCTCCCTGTACAGGGCTTCAATACTTATGCCGTTTGTTTCTAATGAAACTATACTCAAAAAGGAATCTGTAAATATAAAGCATGACTTCTAATAATCTCTGGTTACTTTATGGTGAATTTCCAAAGTCAGAACAGGGGATCCAGAAATCGCTCTGGCCCTGTTTCACGAAAACTTAAACATCTCTTAAAATAAGGCTCATATGGTCTTTTCGTTTCTTTCATATGAAAATAGACTAATCAAGATTCGATTACATAATTTATTCATTATTTAATTCCATTTCTACTATTTTTAGTGATTTTTCAAATTCACATCACTGCTGCTGTCAGTATCTATTTTAAGGTAAATTTTACCTATTTCATGGTTTTCCATGAATCAACTAGTAATTTGACATACATTATTTCCAAGTATAATCACGATTAGCCATGACATACGTAGCACCAATAGGACCATGATTGGCCATTCCAATGGCTAATCATTACCAAACATTTCCACATCACTTAATAACAATATCATAAGACCATATATACAAAATGATCATAATGTTATACTCAAAATATACAAGCCATTTTCGCATGGCTATACGAATATACATTACCAAAAGATACTTAATTCAACAACAAGGGTCAGCCCTATACATGCCATTATCAAGGTCAACTGAAGAGTACCAAAAAGTGGCTTAGATAGTGTGGATGACTTCGACTTTGACACGTCCGAGTCCGATGGTGACGAACAAAATCTATAACACAAGGAAACAAGGTAGCGGAGTAAGCAAAATGATGCTTAGTAAGTCTTAAGTAATTTTAAGCAGTAAAATTTGACATATAAGTCAACATTCAAAATATTAAACTCGAATCATTGTATACCTTTTTGCCGAAATTACGTATATATATATATATACACACTAACATACAAAGAGATCACAACTGAACCTCGATCATAAACATGAATTATAGAAATAATTTAATCGTATACCTTCATATAAATAAAGACATCGTCCGAAGTAGTTATTTTCATATTCATAGATGCGATATTCATCCATACGTATATCTATACATACATATGCACATTCCATTCCTTATATATGAAACTTCAATCTAAAAGTGGGTTCGCTTAAGTGTACGAAATGCGTACCTGTTTTTCATACTGTATAGTACATTCAATTCATAACCTTACTCGAATTATCGACATTAAGCCTGCTAGGTTAGAACCCGAATCCAGTCACTAGCATAAAGCCTTCAAGACTTCAAATTCAGATATATGTCCAGCACATAGCCTGCGGACCTAAAGTCCGGATATAATTCTCGCATATAGCCTACGGACATAAAGTCCGTGTAACGCCCCGTACCCGAGACCGTTGCCAGAGTCGAACACGAGGTGTTAACGGGCTTAATTCATTTACTTACACAGTTCATTTTAAAATTTCCAGACAAGCTGGCTAACTGCATCACAGTTACTTTAAAAATCATATCTCGAGTTCCAAAACTCGAAAACCAATTCGGTAAATTTTTCCTGAAACTAGACTCATATGTCCATCTACAAATGTTTTTCTAGAATTTTTGGTCTAGCCAATTAGTACAGTCTATTAGTTAAAGTCTCCCCTGTTTCAGGGTTCGACTACTCTGACCTTCATGCATTACGACTTAGATATCTCCCTGTACAGAGCTTCAATACTTATGCTGTTTGTTTCTAATGAAACTAGACTCAAAAATCAGTCTATACATATAAAGGATGACTTCTAATTGTATCTGGTTAATTTATGGTAAATTTTCAAAATCATAACAGGGGATCCAGAAAACGCTCTGGCCCTGTTTCACGAAAACTTAAACATCTCATAAAATACGGCTCATATGGTCGTTTCATTTCTTTCATATGAAAATAGACTCATCAAGTTAGATTACATAATTTATTCACTATTTAATTCTATTCCTACTATTTTTAGTGATTTTTCCAACTTACGTCACTGCTGTTGTCAGCATCTATTTTAAGGTAAATTTTACCTATTTCATAATTTTCCATGAATCGAATAGCAAATTGACATACATTATTATCAAGGGTAATCCTGATTAGCCATGACGTCACGTAAGCGTAATCGACCATGATTGGCCATTCCAATGGCTAGTCATTACCAAACATTTCCACACCACTTAATAACCATATCGAAGACCATAATGATATACTTCAAAATATCTGAGCCATTTTCGCATGGCTATCTGAATACACATTACCAAAGGGTACTTAATTAACGAGAAAGGGTCAGCCCTATACATGCCATTTTCAAAATTGAACTAAAAGAGTACCAAAAAGTGGCTTAGATAGTGTGGATGACTTGACTTTGACACTCCCGAGTCCGATGGTGACGAACAAAATCTATAAAACAGAGAATCAAAGTAATGTGAGTAAGCATTTTAATGCTTAGTAAGTTCAAGTAATGAAATTATTTACGACTAAAGTATAGCGTTCATCTGACTAAATGAATAGTTGCATATACGCATATTCCCAAAATCATACTTACTTCACACCTCAACCAATATATTCATACACGGGGGATCAAACCTAACTAAAGGCCGGAAGTTGTTAATCAATAGAGCGCATACTATCTAAAAAGGAATTAACTTTTCCGATGCATATACGAAACATACCTTATCGTTTGGATTTTATGAGCGTATTAATTGAAATTATTACAGCAAGATCGCTCATTTCCAAACCCAAGTACCTTGGGGTTTTAGCCGGATATAGCAACTTGCACAAATGCCTTCGGGCCTTAGCCCGGATATAGTCCATAGAACAAAAGCCTTCGAGACTTAGCCCGGATATAGTCACTAACACAAATGCCTTCGGGACTTAGCCCGGATATAGTCAATAGCACAAATGCATTCGGGACTTAGCAGGATATAGTCAATAGCACAAATGCCTTGGGACTTAGCCGGATATCATTCGAATAATCATGCACATATATCAATAAATCATGACACATCCATATTTCATTTTCATTACTAAAGCTCAAACACAAGACACTTATCAAACCTTACCAATTTTGGCTCAATAGCCACATACAAAGAGCATGATTTTGATTGGCTTTATAACATGATCTCTATACACATTCGGCTACCCGTCATAGGTATAAACTAATCACCTCAATATATCATTCAAGTAGAATCATTATATCACCGTTTATTTGTTATGCTTATATGTCATGACTTAATTAAATCATAAACTAAGTTTCATTACTCGAAGACTTACCTCGGACGTTGTCGAACGACTTCAACGGCTATTCAATTACTTTTTCCTTTCCCCTATCCAACGTTGATCCTCTAAGCTCTTGAGCTAAATCAAACAATTTACCTCCCAATCAATCACGATCATACGGCATTCATATACATTTTAGAACCAATTTATTTGAATCAATTACCACTTAAGTCTATCACCTTCTCACTTTCAAATTTGTGCACTTGGTAAATCACATTAAACTACTACAAATATAACTTTAATACATATTTATTTTCGAATGTCTCAATATCATCTTAATTAATTTCTACTTACACATCAAAATTTCCAATACAAAGTATTTGGCACCTAAACCGGATTAGTAAACTCCCATAGACCATGACCGAATGCCATTTAAACACAAGTCAACAAGATCTCATGATTTCAAATCAAACTCTTAACAAGAATGCACAATGCCGAACCCTTAGATGATTAAACATCTAATTTAGACAATTTTAGAACAACTAAACGGCACTTGTTCACAACATTAAACAACTACATGTTCGGCTAGAACATGGTACTTAACTACATCAATTTTAAGCATAATAATTACTCAAACCTAATCAAATTCACATTCGGTCTTGGTACCTAGTAAGGTAGCCGATTCCTTTCCCTTAACACCTAATGCTCACATATGATTATTTGTATAGTTCAAACACTCATCTACCCTTGTTCATCTATATTTAACAAGAAACAAAAACCTTATTTCTCCATAGCTACAATGGCCGAAAGTTCTAGACATCTCAATACCGAAATTTCTAACATGGGTTGTCTAAAGAATTTGGTAGGGAGTTCAAATTTATCTAACATTTCAAGTAACTTAACACATCCATATAGCTAACATGCTAGTAGTATCAAGGCATCAACTAAAATTTTGAAGCCTCTTAGCCGAATCCTAACTCTCCAACAACCCCAATTCCATCCATGAGATAGATAGAATTAGGCTAATCATCCAAAGGATGTATAAACCTCCAAAAGCAACATTGAACATACCTTTAATCTAAAGAACCACCTTGGCCGAACTTCCCCTCTTCTTCTTCCTCTAGTTACGGCAATGGAGGAGCAACCTAGCTAACTCTTTTTTTTTTTGTTTCTTCTCCTACTAACCACTATTATTTTATTATCCATGCTCTTTATTTTATTATTTTTAACACAAATGTTAACATAACATATTTATAATATGTTTTAACCCATAGCATGGCCGGCCACCATCTAGACTTTTGGTTAATTTGACATGCAAGTACAAGTATTTTCTAACATGCTTTAATAGGCCACTATAACATTTGCCTAGCACATTTCTAAATTTCCTCACATAAGTCCTATTTAATAATTTCACATACTAATGAAAAAATTGGAGCATGAAACTTCCACACATGCCTATTTCACATACAATAAACACAAAACTTAATGGTTAATTATTTTACGACCCAGTTTTGTGGTCCCAAAACCACTTTCCGACTAGGGTCAAATTAGGGCTGTCACAACTCTCCCCCACTTAAGAAATTTTCGTCCCCAAAAATCTTACCGGTAAATAGGTTTGGGTATCGTTCTTTCATAGAGTTCTCGGTTTCCCAAGTAGCTTCTTCGACCCCGTGCTTGTGCCATAACACTTTTACTAAAGGAACCTTTTTATTTCGTAATTCTTTCACTTCACGAGCTAGGATACGAATCGGTTCTTCTTCATAACTCATATCGGATTGAATTTCAACCTTGGAGGGATTAATTATGTGCGAAGGATCAGATCTGTAACGTCGAAGCATCGAAACGTGAAAAACGTTGTGAATCGTTTCGAGATCAGGGGGTAAAATCAATCTATATGCCACTGGACCAACTCGTTCGGATATTTCATACGGCCCTATGAACCTCGAACTCAGTTTGCCCTTACGGCCAAATCTGAGTATCTTTTTCCAAGGTGACATTTTAAGAAACACTTTGTCTCCCACCTGATACTCAATATCTCTTCGTTTTAAATCCGCGTACGACTTCTGACGATCTGATGCTGCCTTCAGACTTTCACGAATTATCTTTACTTTCTGCTCAGCATCTTTAATCAAATCAACTCCGAAAATTTTACTTTCACCAAGCTCGGTCCAAAACAATGGTGTACGGCATTTACGACCGTACAAAGCCTCGTAAGGTGCCATCTTAAGACTTGATTGAAAACTATTGTTGTAAGCGAATTCAATCAAAGGTAAATACCGCTCCCATGAACCACTAAACTCAAGGATGCAACATCTCAACATATCCTCGAGTATCTGAATTATTTGCTCGGATTGACCATCAATCTGTGGATGAAATGTGGTGCTAAAATGTAACTTGGTACCCAAAGCTTCTTGAAATTTCTTCCAAAATCGCGATGTGAATCTCGGATCTCTATCTGATACAATAGAAATTGGTACTCCATGTAACCTTACAATCTGGGATACATACATTTCAGCTAGCTTGTCAAGAGAATAATCCGTACGTACTGGGATAAAATGAGCCAACTTTGTCAGTCTATCAACAACAACCCAGATCGCATCTTTCTTGCTTGATGACAATGGCAATCCAGATACAAAATCCATCGTGACTCGATCCCACTTCCACTCGGGTATCATGATCGGCTGAAGTAATCCTATAGGCAATTGATGTTCCGCTTTCACTTGTTGACATATTAAGCACTTCGAAACAAAATCGGAAATGTCTCGTTTCATACCATGCCACCAAAACTGACGTCTCAGATCGTTGTACATTTTCGTACTCCCCGGGTGAATTGACATTCGGCTACAATGAGCTTCGTTCAGAATTGTCGAAATAAGTTCTGAATTCCTTGGAACACACAAACGACTTCTGAACCTCAAACAATCGTCATCATCAATTTGAAAATCTGATTCCTTATTCGAAACACATTCAGCCTGTTTTGCAACCAATTCATCATCGACTTCCTGAGCTTCACGAATTTGATGAATCAACAATGGTTTGGCCTTTAATTCTGCTACTAACACATTGTCGGATAGAACAGACAAGTGTACATTCATCGCTCGTAAAGCAAACAGTGATTTACGACTTAAAGCATCCGCAACCATATTAGCCTTTCCCGGGTGATAGTCAATGACAAGCTCATAGTCTTTCAACAACTCGAGCCAACGTCTTTGTCGCAAATTCAAATCTCTTTGAGTCATCAAATATTTGAGACTTTTGTGATCCGAAAATATATGGCACTTCTCACCAAATAAGTAATGTCTCCATATTTTTAAAGCAAATACGATAGCAGCTAATTTGAGATCATGGGTTGGATAATTTTTCTCATGTGGCTTCAATTGCCTCGACGCATACTCTACAACTCGACCTTCTTGCATCAATACACAACCCAACCCAAGTAAGGATGCGTCACTGTAAATGACAAACTCTTTGCTTGGTTCAGGCTGCACTAGCTTGGAGCTTCGATCAAGTAAGTTTTAGTTGATCGAAACTTTTACGGCATTTTTCGACCATTCGAACTTAACATCTTTACAAGTAGCCGTCATTAGTGTGGCTATCATCGAAACCCTTTACAAACCGTCTGTTATGTAACCGCAAGCCCCAAAAGCTCGAACCTCGTAATATTTCTCGGGGCTTCAGTTAAGTATGGCTGAAATTTTGCTCGGATCAACTCGAATACCCGATGCAGATACCACGTGACCCAAGAAGCTAACCTCTCTTAACCAGAACTCACACTTGCTGAACTTAGCATATAACTGCTTATCCCGTAAAATCTGCAACACTAATCCCAAGTGTTCAGCATGATCGGTTTCATTTCTCGAATAGACCAAAATATCATCGATAAACACAACTACAAATCGATTCAAAAATGGTCTGAAGATCCGATTCATCAAATCCATAAATACCGCAGGGGCATTAGTGAGCCCAAACGGCATCACTAAGAACTCGTAGTGACCGTATCTCGTTCTAAAAGCAGTTTTGGGTATATCCGAATCTCGAATTCGCAACTGATAATAGCCCGATCTCAAATCTATTTTTGAAAACACTGAGGCTCCCTTTAGTTGATCAAACAAATCATCAATCTGTGATAGCGGATATTTATTCTTTATTGTCACTTTATTCGGTGACGATAGTCGATGCACAACCTCATGGTTCCGTCCTTCTTTTCACAAACAATCTTGGTGCACCCCAAGGTGATAAACTTGGTCGAGTGAAACCTCTATCCGTCAACTCTTGCAACCGAGCTTTCAATTCCTTTAATTAAAATCGATTGCCATACGATACGGAGCTATCGAAATCGGTGTAGTCCCAGGTACAAGTTCGATGCCAAACTCTACCTCTCGAACAGGTGGTAACCCTGGTAATTCTTCGGGAAAAACATCCGGATATTCACAAACCACTGGTACCGACTCAAGTTTCTTTCCTGATTCTTCATTATCAAGTACGTATGCAAGATACGCTTCACACCCTTTTCTCACATATTTTTGAGCTAACATCAAGGATATTATTGTTGGCAATCCATTCAAGACAGTAGATTCAACTCGGATTATCTCATTATTTGCACACTTTAAATCAATAGTCTTGCTTTTGCAATTCACAACTGCATCATGCACGGTCAACCAATCCAAACCAAGAATAACATCAAATTCATCAAACGGTAAAAGCATCAAGTCCACCGGAAAATAGGAACCTCGAATTATTAGGGGACATTTCTTACACACCTTATCAACAAGCACATAATGACCCAAGGGATTCGACACTCTAATAACGAACTCAGTAGACTCAACAGGTAAAGTCTTACTGGATGCTAAAGTCTCACATATATAAGAATGGGTAGAACCAGGGTCAATCAATGCAATCACATTAGTATCAAAGAGAGTGAAAGTACCAGTAATAACATCTGGCGAAGAAGCATCCTCGCGTGCACGTATAGCATAAGCTCTAGCAGGAGCACGAGCCTCAGATCTGGTAGTAACATCTCTAGATCCTCTCTGACCGCCACTAGCATTCCCCACATTTTTGGATGGTCTACCTCGAGCAGTAGTAGCACCCGTTTTCCCACTCTGATTTACATTTTGTTCAGACAATCTCGGGCAATCCTTGATAAAGTGGTCAGCTGATCCGCACTTATAACAGGAGCGATCATGGAATCTACAACTCCCCGAATGCCATTTACCACAATACTGGCACTCTATTCTGTCTCGACGATCATTTCCAACACTGGCAACCGAAGCGACTCGTGTACTCACAGGGGGTCGATCACGATCTCGTCTAGAAAAGCCCAAAGTGCCTTTAGACCGGCCTGAATCATCTCTAAATTTCTTCGATGACTGTTGAAAGGGCTTTCCCGAAGATCTCTTATGAAACTCCTTTACTCCCATATCAGCTTTTCTTTTCTCCTTACTGAGCTCTTCGGCTTTGCAAGCTCGCTCGACAAGTACCACAAATTCTCTGATTTTTAAAATGCCAACACACAGTTTTATATCTTCGTTTAGTCCATCTTCAAAACGTTTGCACATTACGGCTTCTGAGGACATGCATTCTCGAGCGTACCGGCTAAGCCTTACAAACTTTCGTTCATAATCAGTAACCGACATGGAACCTTGTTTAAGTTAAAGAAATTCTTTCCGTTTTTGATCAATGAATCTCTGGCTGATATACTTTTTTCGAAACTCGGTTTGGAAAAACTCCCAAGTTACTTGTTCTCTGGGCACAACAGAAATCAACGTATTCCACCAATAATAGGCAGAATCTCGTAGCAAGGAGATAGTACGCTTAAGGCATTCATCGGGTGTGCAAGATAGTTCATCAAGTACCCGAATAGTGTTGTCCAACCAAAATTCAGCTTGCTCGGCATCATCATTGTCTGTAGCCTTAAATTGATAGCCCGTGTTTTCGGATTACATCAGCTGGGGCTTATTTAACCTTATCTCGTCGATTATCGAGGTATCGCAGTGCGAGGGGTTGTATTGGTCGGGAATGGGGGTTGTGGAACAGCCGTATTAGTTCGAATGTACTGATTGAACCACTCATTCATTACGCTATAAAAGCCTGTCTAGCTTCATCATTCGATTACTAGCAATAGGTTGAGAGTCCGGCGTTGTCCCTTCTTCGGAGCAAGCGCTACACTCTCAACATCATCACTCATCGCTTTCGGTTGGGATCGGGATCCATTACTATAAGTAAACACATGTTTAAGCGTAAATCACCACACTATCAATAAACACATAATGACATGTATAGCTAAACCCGAGCGTATTACGGTAGTCCTAGAATCAACTAAACCGTAGCTCGATACCAATAAAGTTGTAACGCCCGTGCAGAGACCATTTGGGAGTCGAACACGAGGTGTTAACGGACTTAATTCATTTACTTACACAGTTCATTTTAAAATTTCCAGACAAGCTGGCTAACTGCATCACAGTTACTTTAAAAATCATATCTCGAGTTACAAAACTCAAAAACTGATTTCGTAAATTTTTCCTGAAACTAGACTCATATGTCCATCTAGAAATTTTTTTCTAGAATTTTTGGTCTAGCCAATTAGTACAGTTTATTAGTTAAAGTCTCCCCTCTTTCAGGGTTCGACTACTCTAACCTTCATGCATTACGACTTAGATATCTCCCTGTACAGAGCTTCAATACTTATGCCGTTTGTTTCTAATGAAACTAGACTCAAAAAGGAATCTATAAATATAAAGAATGACTTCTAATTCTCTCTGGTTAATTTATGGTAAATTTTCAAAATCAGAATAGGGGATCCAGAAAATGCTCTGGTCCTATTTCACGAAAACTTAAACATCTCATAAAATACGGCTCATATGGTCGTTTCGTTTCTTTCATATGAAAATAGACTCATCAATATTCGATTACATAATTTATTCACTATTTAACTCTATTCCTACTATTTTTAGTGATTTTTCAAACTTACATCACTGCTGCTGTCAGCATCTATTTTAAGGTAAATTTTACCTATTTCATAATTTTCCATGAATCGAATAGCAAATTGACATACATTATTATCAAGGGTAATCCCGATTAGCCATGACGTCGTAAGCGCCAATAGGACCATGATTGGCCATTCCAATGGCTAGTCATTACCAAACATTTTCACACCACTTAATAACCATATCACAAGACCATAATGTTATACTTCAAAATATACGAGCCATTTTAGCATGGCTATCTGAATACACATTACCAAAGGGTACTTAATTAACAGCAAGGGTCAGCCCTATACATGCCATTTTCAAAATTGAACTAAAAGAGTACCAAAAGTGGCTTAGATAGTGTGGATGACTTGACTTTGACACTCCCGAGTCCGATGGTGACGAACAAAATCTATCAGAGAATCAAAGTTGAGTAAGCATTTTAATGCTTAGTAAGTTCAAGTAATGAAATTATTTACGACTAAAGTATAGCGTTCATCGACTAAATGAATAGTTGCATATCGCATATTCCCAAAATCATACTTACTTCACACCTCAACCGGTATATTCATACACGAGGATCAAACCTAACTAAAGTAGGAAGTTGTTAATCAATAGGCGCATACTATCTAAAAGGAATTAACTTTTCCGATGCATATACGAAACATACCTTATCGTTTGGATTTTATGAGCGTATTAATTGAAATTATTACAGCAAGATCGCTCATTTCCAAACCCAAGTACCTTCGAGATTTAGCCGGATATAGCAACTCACACAAATGCCTTCGGGCCTTAGCCCGGATATAGTCCATAGCACAAAAGCCTTCGAGACTTAGCCCGGATATAGTCACTAGCACAAATGCCTTCGGGACTTAGCCCGGATATAGTCAATAGCACAAATACACAAATGCCTTCGGGACTTAGCCCGGATATAGTCAATAGCACAAATGCCTTCGGGACTTAGCCCGGATATCATTCGAATAATCATGCACATATATCAATAAATCATGACACATCCATATTTCATTTTCATTACTAAAGCTCAAACACAAGACACTTATCAAACCTTACCAATTTGGCTCAATAGCCACATACAAAGAGCATGATTTTGATTGGCTTTATAACATGATCTCTATACACATTCAGCTACCGTCATAGGTATAAACTAATCACCTCAATATATCATTCAAGTAGAATCATTATATCACCGTTTATTTGTTATGCTTATATGTCATGACTTAATTAAATCATAAACTAAGTTTCATTACTCGAAGACTTACCTCGAGCGTTGTCGAGCGACTTCAACGGCTATTCAATTACTTTTCCTTTCCCTATCCAACGTTGATCCTCTAAGCTCTTGAGCTAAATCAAACAATTTACCTCCCAATCAAACACGATCATACGGCATTCATACACATTTTAGAACCAATTTATTTGAATCAATTACCACTTAAGTCTATCACCTTCTCACTTTCAAATTTGTGCACTTGGTAAATCACATTAAACTACTACAAATATAACTTTAATACATATTTATTTTGAATGTCTCAATATCATCTTAATTAATTTCTACTTACACATCAAAATTTCCAATACAAAGTATTTGGCACCTAAACCGGATTAGTAAACTCCCATAGACCATGACCGAATGCCATTTAAACACAAGTCAACAAGATCTCATGATTTCAAATCAAACTCTTAACAAGAATGCACAATCTGAACCCTTAGATGATTAAACATCTAATTTAGACAATTTTAGAACAACTAAGCGGCACTTGTTCACAACATTAAACAACTACATGTTCGGCTAGAACATGGTACTTAACTACATCGATTTTAAGCATAATAATTACTCAAACCTAATCAAATTCACATTCGGTCTTGGTACCTAATAAGGTAGCCGATTCCTTTCCTTAGCACCTAATGCTCACATATGATTATTTGTATAGTTCAAACACTCATCTACCCTTGTTCATCTATATTTAACAAGAAACAAAACCTTATTTCTCCATAGCTACAATGGCCGAAAGTTCTAGACATCTCAATACCGAAATTTCTAACATGGGTTGTCTAAAGAATTTGGTAGGGAGTTCAAATTTATCTAACATTTCAAGTAACTTAACACATCCATATAGCTAACATGCTAGCGTATCAAGGCATCAACTAAAATTTTGAAGCCTCTTAGCCGAATCCTAACTCTCCAACAACCCCAATTCCATCCATGAGATAGATAGAATTAGGCTAATCATCCAAAGGATGTATAAACCTCCAAAAGCAACATTGAACATACCTTTAATCTAAAGAACCACCTTGGCCGAACTTCCCCTCTTCTTCTTCCTCTAGTCACGGCAATGGAGGAGCAACCTAGCTAACTCTTTTTTTTTTGTTTCTTCTCCTACTAACCACTATTATTTTATTATCCATGCTCTTTATTTTATTATTTTTAACACAAATGTTAACATAACATATTTATAATATGTTTTAACCCATAGCATGGCCGGCCACCATCTAGACTTTTGGCTAATTTGACATGCAAGTACAAGTATTTTCTAACATGCTTTAATAGGCCACTATAACATTTGCCTAGCACATTTCTAAATTTCCTCACATAAGTCCTATTTAATAATTTCACATACTAATGACAAAATTGGAGCATGAAACTTTCACACATGCCTATTTCACATACAATAAACACAAAACTTAATGGTTAATTATTTTTACGACCCGGTTTTGTGGTCCCAAAACCACTTTCCGACTAGGGTCAAATTAGGGCTGTCACAGTCCGGATATAATTCTCGCATATAGCCTGCAGACATGAAGTCCGGATATAATTCTCGCTTATAGCCTACGGACCTGAAGTCCGGATATAATTCTCGCATATATATATTCATATGGTAACACCTTTTACATAGCCTATCACATTGGTAATTCAATTGCTCCATTCGTATATAAGGGCAAAATATACACCATCATTTTCATTTCGTTTTGAAGATCATACAAACAAATCACATCTACCTTTCATCAATCCAATTTAACCCGAATTAACCATTCAACTAAATGTCATATAATTAAATTATTTACCACACATCTTAGATCAAATAGGACTAAAAGATAATGTTCATCTAGCATATACATATCAAGGCATCGTAAATCTTATACTAAAGGCGATTACTCAAAACTTACTTTATATCCTTCTGAACAAGTCTTGGTTTGGCTATTCCGTGACTTTAGCTTTTCCTCTATCCGATGTTGCCCCTCTATACTCTTGAGCTATGTTAAACAAGTTTAGTCATATTAAACCTTTTCATCAACTCATTATTCATGACATAAAAATCATTAAGAGCCGAATAGGTGGCCACTTAATAAGCTTGAATTCATAGGAACTAAATGCCAAAAAAAAAATGTCTATGAAACATTTACTCAAAATCTTCTATCTTTAGTTCAACTTCTTAGCTCCTAATCGGTACACTAAGACCATATTAATTCATTTCTCATATTATTAACATAAGCATAGCAAAGCAATTCTCTATAAACAATTTTATCAATTCATCCATTCACTAGGGACATAGCCAGAATGTTCACTAAGAAATTTAAGCACACAAAGTATGGCTTCTTCAATTGACTTACCATTTTTAATTATCCAATTTATTTAAACATTCAATAACAAACTCCTCTATTATCAAACACACATTCGGCAAGAACATTGGTAACTTATACTACATCAATTCTAAGCATATAATATTGTTAAATGTCATTAACAAATAAAGCCATACACACACAACTTATAAGTAAATTCCATCCTTGCAAAGTCTATAGTTCACTCGACCACTCAACCCACAACCTATCGAAACTTCAATTCAAACTCATTAGCCGAATACACATATACTTATAATAAGCACATATCACATCTTCTTCAAGACACATTCGGCTATGGCATAATTTCCTTATAAAACCCAATTTATCAATCCACCATCACATGTATCATTACAAAGCTTCACACTTAGCATGCTAATGACATCAAAACAATCCACCTTAACTAAAACTTAACTCATACAAAACCTATCTTCAAACCATAAAATAGGTAGAATTTAAACTAATCATCCAAATGGTGCATAAGTTTTTCCAAGAACGACATTGAACTTACCTTACTTTAGCTATCCACCTTAGCCGAATTTTCTTCCCTAAAGACTTTTCTTCCTCTTCTTTCTCTAGTTACGGCAATGGAGGAGAAAACATAGGCTAACTTTGGTTTCTCCTCCTACTAACTAGTATTTTATTAACCTTATTCATTATTTCATTTTGTAACATAAAATTATTAGCATAAAATAGTTATAATATTCTTTAATCTATAACATGGCCGGCCACTATGTCTAATTTGGCTAATTTGACATGCAAGTACAAGCATTTTCTAACTTGTATTAATAAGTCACTTCAACATTTGCCTAACACATTTCTAAATTTTCTCACATAAGTCCTATTTAATAAAATTCACTTACAATTAACAAAATTCAAACATGAAATTTTCACACATGCATATATACATATAATAAGCATCAAATATGACGGTAATTATTTTTATGACTCGGTTTTGTGGTCCCGAAACCACTTTCCGACTAGGGTCACATTAGGGCTGTCACAGGTTGAATTTGCATGCAACAACAGTTATTAATCTAGCATGAAGATGGCACTGTATAAAGCTTTGTATAGTCAGAAGTGTCGAACTCCGTTATACTGGACTGAGCTTAGTGAGAAAAAGTTTTTTGGGGTTGATTTGATATGAGAAATCAAAGAAAAAGTTAAAGTAATACGAGACAGTTTTAGAGCAACTTCAGATCGAAATAAATCTTATGTGGATTTAAAAAGAAAGGACATTGAATTTCAAGTCAGAAACAAAGTGTTTTTAAAAGTCTCACCCTGGAAGAAAGTTCTCTGAATTCGGTCGTAAAGGAAAGCTAAGTCTGCGGTTTATTGGGGCATATGAGATTATTGAAAGAATTGGGCCGATAGCTTATAGATTAGCTCTGTTGTCTGTTAATGTTAAGATACAGTCTGATATGACATACAGTGAAGAACCGATCTGAATTTTAACTCAAGAGGTTAAAGAATTGAGAAATAAAGACATAGGTTTAGTGAAAGTTCTTTAGCAACGACATGGTTTAGAAGAAGCCACCTAGGAGCCAGAAGAAGCTACAAAAGTGCAATACCCAAACCTTTTTTGGTAAGATTTTTGGGGACTGATAGTACTAGAAAGAAACTATAACACCCCTATCCCGTACCCGTCATCGAATTAGGGTTAAGAGATATTATCTGACATATCAGAATACTTTATGATCAAATCACAATCATCATACACAGATCATAGCGTTATAATCATACATCATCAAAAAGTCCCTTTCATAGGTCTACGAGACCTTAAACATGCTTTGAGGAGGGGTCGGGACTAAACCGAACACATACAAAATTTTCTCCAAACTTAACAATTTTCTAAGTTACAAAGGTCATACGCCCGTGTGAACAGGCCATGTGCCTCACACGGCATAGGACACACTCGTGTGTCTAGGCCATGGCAAAACAGACCATACATACTGACTTATCCACATGCCATAAGACCCGCACGTGTGCCTTGGCCGTGGTCGAAACTGACTTGAGTCACATGGCTAAACACATGCCCATGTGCTAAGGCCGTACTCGAAATTGATTTTAAATTTTAGGACTACCTTAGGGGACACACGGTTGTGTACACATGACCGTGTGTCACACACGGTTGAGACAAACGCCAATGTCTCTGTCCGTGTGGACAAAAATAGGCTATTTACAAAGCCAATTTTCCGCCTTTAAGGATTATCCCTACAAACATCATCCAAAGCACAATTCATGACCAAATGGCAATCGAAACCATATTCAAACATGCATATTTCAATTCACAATATCACCAAACAATTTTGTACTCAATTTTATATCAAATCATACCAAAAACCAAACCAAATAACAAATTTAATTTAACCATATCACATGGCATGATTTACACTTCAGAAAACATATCCAAAATCTTCTAGCCTATACATGTCATACTTCAATATTCACATTTTCAAAAGGCACCAAAATAGGGTTTGATAGTGTGATGATGATCTTCGATGATCCCCGAGCTTTCAGTAGCTTCGATAATCTATAAAGCAATTGAAAATACACACAAAGTAAGCTTTCAAAAGCTTAGTAAGCCATATACAAATACACTTATTAAATAACACTATTCTAAACCAATTCATTCATGTAGTTCATGGAAAAATACAATCACATAACCAAATGTCTCATATAGCTCATTTCATTATAATTTATTTACATATAACTCATCTCATTCTCATAATAATTCATACATATATCATATGTCCATAAATGTACATATACTTACCTTTCATTCTCAAACATGATATACATTTCAAATGTACCTGAATTGGATACACATTCACATAGTTATTCATTTCTCGGAATGCCCGTTGAACCGTATGGAATCAAATAGGATACGCGGATAGCTTGGAAGGCTCGTACAATGCCAACGTCCCAAACGTGGTCTTACATGTAGTTAAATATCCATACTACTGTCCCAGACAGGGTTTTACACGAAATCAAATACGATGCCAATGTCCTAGACATGGTCTTACACGTAAATCTCAAATCGATGCCAACGTCCTAGACGTGGTCTTACACAAAATCAAATATCGGAATCCTATGTCATGACATATGTATCCTAACTATTCCTATTGTTCGTATGGGGCTTTCGGACGTCGTCACATTATTGAAACTTTCTCAATTTCACATATTCAGCTTCTATAACCATACATCACCATTCAATATCATATGAACATGAATAAATCGATTCAAACACATTTATTTGTATATAGACTTACCTTGTACGGATTCGAACGAATGAAATCGACTAATCAACAACTTTCGACTTTCCCCGATCTAATTTCGTTTTCTTTGGTTCTTGATCTATACACATTCAAATTTAACTCCTTTATTCAGAAAATCATTCAATTCAATCCAAAAACATATAATTAGGGTATTTTATAAATTATCCCTCATATTTTCATATTTTGACATTTTAGTCCCTAATCACAAAAATCACAAAATATACAAAATTTCTATATACACATGCTTAGCCGAATATTCATGTAGTTCATATAAGCCCATATATTTTAGTTATTTCACATTTTAGTGCCTCAAAATCTCATTTTCACAATTTAGCCCAAATTACTCAAATTCATCAAAAATCCCAATTCAAAACATATTTATCTATTATCAATCTTCCATATTTCATCAATTAACAAAACTCACAAAATGAACAATGGCATAACTCAAAATCTTCATCAATTTCTTAAATTGAGACATGGGCTTGATAAAAGACAAAGCAACAATCATAAAAAGTAGAAATTATCAAAAAACCAAACAAAACACATACCTTAATTAAGCCGAAACCATAGTCGAACCCTATCAAGCTTTTATGCTTTCTTTTTCTTTAAATTTTTGGCAACAAAGAATGATAATGGAAAAATTTTAAGTTTTGTTTTATTTAATCAACATTATTTAAACATTTACCATATTAACCTTTATTAAACCATTATAACATAGTTTAATGGATAGTCATTAATGTCCATTAACCTCATCAATGGTATAATAACAACATAAGGACCTCAAAATTAATAAGACACATCAATTCGACACTTAATCAAATAGAAAGCCACTTTTGCATTTTACGCAATTTAGTCATTTTTATTAAATTAGACACTCAAACAATAAAATTAAATCACAAAAATTTCACACATATAAATTCACATACTATAAACATGAAAAATAATATAAAATTTTTTTGACTCAGATTTGTGGTGTCGAAACCACTATTCCGACTAGGGATTAAACTAGGCTATTATAGAACCTATGTTTTCTCCCTACGTATTGGTTAATTTGTTCCCATTTAGTTATATTTAGCACATATTTTAGCCTTTTCAGTTCAATAATTTACATTTTATAACTCAGAGGATCTTAGCTTATTTATCCTTAATTTTTTCATTTTTTGGTACAGATGTTGCTGCATGAGTAATTTCAGATTGGGCCCAGAATTGTCGCCACACCTAACAACTGTCTGGATAGGAACAAAAATACATGAGCTGTCCAGTTTGGTACAACTAACTTGTACGTATAGAGCTAGCATGATTCTAATGAAAAAGACACTTGGGCTATTTGGGGAAAAGATATAAATATTCACAAAAAAAGAACAAAAAAAAAGAGCTTTTGGATTATCTTCTTCAACTTATCCCTTGAAGTTTTCGGCTATGGCAGCATATGCTCTGACGGGTGAATCGAAGTGAAAAGGATGCAGACCAACTCTGGACGAGGAGCCCTAAGTGTGACACAAGGAAGAATAGACAAATTCAAGTCGAGTTGTCTAAGAATAGTATTCTCCACTTGTTTATTTTATTTTTCTTTTCTAAACGATGGTGATTACTTCCTATTTCTTGTTAGTCTAGAAGCACACATTATTTCTAGGTTAAATGTTATTTTATTCAATCTTGTTTCTACTGTTTAATCTTTGGGTTTGAATGGCTTTAGCATGGAAGTGTTATTATGGTCACTGACACTAGAAGGGGCAATGACAGTTCAATCTAACAAGTATGACAACGAAATTTGCTTGAGGATTAGAGGAATTTTGATCCACTTGTTCTTAATATTGTTCCATTGCCATCATTGGAAGGTGTGGCTAATGTGCATTTTTAAGTCTTTGATTAAATATAGAAGTTAAGCTTGGTAAGATATTCATTGCAATTTAATGTATCAACAATTACCTATCCTTTTATACCTTGTGAGCGCTTAGAATTATGTTTGAATATTCATGTTGGGAATCCTAGTTTGTTAATAGCATACTTTATCTTACTATTTTCAAGTTATTGCTTTGATAACTATATATTCAATTTATCTCATTCCTATATAATTATTGCATTGACATTGATAGACAAAAGACAACCATCCTCGTGGGATCAATATCTGACAAACTCGTATCGTCTGCTATACTTGCATCGACAGTGTACCCTTTCACATTATTGCTGTGACATTAAACAGTAGATCAAGTTTTGACATCGTTTTTGGGCATGGCGTTTGTTTGATGTTTATTTTTTTTGTTTTTATTTCATAATATTTAGTTGCTACTAACTTGTTTTCTTTTTGTCATTATTTTCACATTTTGTTTTAGGTGTTGTATGACCCGAAGCAATACGAAGTTTATTGCTGATTTTGATCCAGAAATTGAAAGAATTGTTCAGAGGAGACTTCGAGTGTAACACCCTAAACCTGGCCTAGACGTTATGGCTGAATCTGACATGTCACATCAAAGCGTCGTTCAAAAATCGAGTTGTCGTTAAAAGTTCATTTCTATAATTAAAACCTTTTGCTCGAGGTTAGTAAATCATCTCATCAAAAATGTTTACTTAATGTTTGGCATTGATACTTTAAGTTATTTCAAATCGCGAAAGCTATTAAAGTTTGAAATATAAAAACGTCTATTTTTAAGTGTTTTCGAAAATAGTTATTAATTTTTGAAAATTCGTATTTAGTAGTTTTAAATAAGGAAATCAAAAGCCCAATTAAAAATTTAAGCCCTCAAAGGCCTTATTACAGAATTAAAACCCAAAAACATAAAATTCAAATAAAAAGTCTACAGCAGAGCATCAACGGTCGTGTGGCCACCTCCGAGTCTCTTGCAGCTCCAAATCGTCTAAAGCTGGGGATTACCTGCACAGTTAATAAACGGGGTGAGTTTATGAAAAACTCAGTGTGTAATCCCCTCCTAAATTAAAACAGTTAGTAAACAGACATAATTCAGAATCAGTCTAGGCCGAAGCCCAATACAGAATCAATATTAGATACAGATATGCAAAAAGATATCCAGCCCAGTCTAACCAATACACCACCCGTTCCAACCAACACACCAAGTTTAGCACCGGTTGTAGCACTAAGTCAACAGAACGGATCAATGCCATAGACAGAACGGCTAAAGGCCATAAATATCTCAACAACGCTGCTAGTTAACAGAACGGCTATAAGCCATAAGTATCGCAGAAAGGCTGAAAGCCTTGTACAGAACGACTACAAGCTGTACACTTCCTCCGTCAATAACAACCCAACCCCATGCAGTATGTCATGTCATAAATATTGCGTGTATGCAAAGTCATACTTAGTACAATCATATATGTAAATCATAAGTACATCAGTCATACGGAACATAACAGCATAATCATCATTTTACCGTACAGGGGTATTACGGTTATTTTACCCTACAAGGGCGTTACAGTTATTTTACACTACAAGGGTATTTCGGTAAGTTTTACACATTGAGGGTATTTATGACCCATCAGATGATCCACCGTCGCATCGAGTGACTTAAGTAACCTAAACGGACATAACAGTGCAAATGGGCCTAAGGCCCATTACTCGGCCTAAGTGGGCCCACACACTCGTGTGGCTCATTTAGCCTAAATTTAGATTCGGCTATGTGTACACCATAGCCCGGTTCATTAAAAGTTACTTACCATCGATTTTATCTGTGTGGGGCCCACACAGTCTATTCTGGCCCATCGAGGCCCATAATGGCCCTGGTCCAAGAAAACACACGTGGTGGCTTTTACAGTCTATCGCCCATAATTTGTGGGCTCGGTTTACCCCATGTGCGATTGCACCTCAAATGCCGACGTTTCGGCTTTTCAACTTTTCAGCTTTTGCCAATTCACAACAAAGAGAGGTGTGGATACACACCTGTTAAGCGAGACGCACAACGAATCCCACGTACTAAACCTTAATTGAAAGAGGGTGGCTTAATCCGCTAAGGTCGCTAACCCACAATTGATCACACGCTTTGTCGAGAATCTGAGTTCCAAGCAAATCTTGATAGTTAGTAACAACTACTAACCCATTAACACAAAAACAAAAGGCAATGAGTTAGCATATTACCTTAGTATGAATACTTGAGGGAAAAAGGCTATGCTTTCTTCAAAACCACTTGTACACCACTACACCTTGAAGAACCCTAGAAATAAGGAAGGAATCATCAATCGATACCCAAAGAACAAAAGGAAAAGCATTCGACCAAAAATGAATGGAAGGAAGCATTACCTCAACCCTTACCGATTGTCAAAGAATCCTATGAAAAATCGCAACAGTGCAACACTAGAAGAGCAGAGGAGTTTTCGACCAATCCCCAAATAGCAGAGTAACCGAAACTGGTTAGCCACAAAGATAGAGGGTATTCAGCTTAAAAAGAAAAAGTATGACAAATAGAAACAGAAGAAAAGAATGGGGCAAAAAGATGAAGAGAGGATTTGGCTTGCAAAAAACCAAGAGAAAGTCAAATAGGGAGGGAGAGGTGAAACTGCATTCGGTCACGAGTGAAATAAAAGTAGAAGGGAGATGTTAAATTCGACAGTAGAGTCGGCCAAAGAAGAGTGTGAAGAGATGAACAGGAAAAAATAAAAAAAAAGCATAATAGGGAAAGGTAGTATTCGACCAAAGGCTTAGAAAAGAAGAGAGAATCGACACAAGGAAAGAAAAATACCAAATATGCCAAAAAGGACAAAATTCCAAAATAGAAGAAGGAGAATTTGGCACCTACTCCCACACCAATTGCCGAAATGCACCAAATGGGTTCCCCTAGCCGAATTTGCACATAGAAGTTGCACAATTCGGCTATAACACTCCTCCCCTCCAAATCCCTTGAAAATCTCTTCAAATCTCTCCCCTTATCCCTCCTAGATATCATCCAACCAACCCACAAGACCAATTCAAACTTTCCATCACCAAAGTTCAAATCCAACACTAACTCTTGCCGTCCCCTGATAGCAAAAAAATTACTCCTTTCTTGCCATGGGATTCAAACCCTTGCTCTCACAATAGCCATGTCACGCTACCACCACTAGGCCACAAGCTCACTTGTGTCATCAATCAGTCGTAATAAAATATAAGCCCTACATACCAACATCTAGATTCACTTGAGAGAAAAAATTAAAATAAATTACAAGAGCCAAGACTTGAACCCAAGCTCTCTTGCAATCTTAATGACTCCACAACCACTAGACCACATGCTTCCTTGTGTCATTTACTTAACACAATAATTTAGAAGGCCTACATCAAGTATCCAGGGTTTTATTTACTTAAAACCAAAATTTTTGCTAAAGTCCAGGTTTGAACCCAAGATTTCTCCAACACTTATCAGGGCCATTAACCACCAAAGCAGACATTTAATTGTGTCATTTCCTTGCACAATTAAATACTTATATACAACCTCCTTACAGAACCATACTCAAGGCCCAATACTTCTAGGCCTAAATTTGGGGCGTTACAATTCTTACCCCTTAAATAAATTTTGTCCTCGAAATTTCCAACTATCAGAATAGTCACACAACCTAGCCTACCACACAACGCTCTCGCTGTGCACTCTGATCCTAACAATAGAAACACGTACCAAACCATCTATCCATCGGCGCGGATAAATGTCACATACGTACCATTTCTAGAACACACAGAGAATAAATACTAACTCTAAATTCAAGTGTAGCAACACAGTCTAATATCTAAAGAAATCACAGTGTTTTTTATCTACTGCTTTTCAATGAAAACAAAAAAGAGTTTCAGAAACTTACAGATTTGGCACCGGAGACTCGGTGTGCCACACTTTTTAGAAGAAATATCTCAAGTATATCGTAGATGTGGAAACAACTTTTTGAAATTCAATTTTTGGAAACCCATTTCACAGCCAAGTTTTGCAACCCAGGCTGTGATACCACTAAATGTAACACCCAAACCCGGCCTAGACGTGGCCGAATTTGGCATGTCACATTGAAGTGTTTTTCTAAAACCATGTTTTCATTGAAAACCCTTCTTACTATTTAAAACCTCTGGCCATTTTATTCCTTGTGAAAACCTCAGTTTACGTTGGTTTATTTTGCAAGACGTGGTTCACTGGAAAGATATTCCTATTTAAAACATAGTAAACAAAATGTCAAAGTTTAAAATAAAAACCAGAGAGGCCTTATTACAAACCAAACCTAATTTAAAGTACTGATAAGCAAATAAATATAGTAGATAACAAAAGTAGTTGTGTGGCCATCTCCGAGTCCCTCGCAGAACCGATCCTCCTAATGTTGGGGATTACTTGCACAGTTAATAAATGGGGTGAGTTTATGAAAATTTAGTGTGCAATCCCCTCCTAAATTAAAACAATTAGTAATTAAACAGAATTGAGAATCAGTTTAGGCCAGAGCCCATTATAGTAACAGAGCAATGTGTGTGAGCCTAAGCCTAGTACAATTTCACTTGGGTCTTAGCCCCCATCAAAATCAATTGGGCCTAGCCCATTCTCTATATCAGTAACAGTTGGGACTAGCCCATATCAGTAACAGTTCCATATGCATAATGTGCGATGCATGTTAACCCATCCCATCCAACCCTACACTTGCCTCCATCCAAACCTGCACTACCTGCAGGGAATAAATCACCCACGCCATCCCTACACTCCTAATGTTAGCACCTGTTGCGGCACTAACCAAAATCGCAACAAAGCTACCCATAAATAGAATGGCCAAGAGCCATAAATAGAATGGTTATAAACCATAATCAGGATGGCACAGAGCCATAATTAGGATAGCACAAGGCTACCTGTAACACCCCTAACTCGTGGCCGACGCCGGTGTCGGACACGAGGGGTTAACGGCCAAACCCTCTCAAGATACCAACCAATTTGACATTACCAGTCAGGCTGGAAAACTGCGTCCCCGTCGCCTTAAAAATCATATCTCGAGTTTCAAAACTCGGAAACTGGTTTCGTAAATTTTCCCTGAATTTAGACTCATATACCCATCCATGGATTTATTTCTAGAATTTTTGGTCGGGCCAATTGGTACAGTTTATTAGTTAAAGTCACCCATGTTACAGGGATCGACTGCTCTGACCTTTGCGCGTTACAACTTGAATATCTCTCTGTACAGGGCTTTAATACTGGTGCCGTTTGTTTCTAATGAAACTAGACTCAAAATGGAATCTGTACATATAAGGCATGACTCCTAATTCTTTCTGGATAATTTATGGTAAATTTTCAAAGTCGCGTCAGGGGACCCAGAAACCGTTCTGGCCCTGTCTCACGAGAACTTTAATATTTCTCAGTATACTGCTCATATGGTCGTTTCGTTTCATCCATATGAAAATAGATTCATCAAGGTTCAATTTCATAATTTACCCACTATTTAATTCTACTTCTACTATTTTTAGTGATTTTTCAATCTCATCTCACTGCTGCTGTCCGCGACAGTTACTGCAGTAGACTATGCCAATTTCATGAATCTTTCCTTGGCCTTAATCATCCATCATACATGACACAAATTGTGGCCACCTTATCAAAATTAGAGTTTCTAAGACTCGTGGCTATAGGTTCTAGCATCCCACTCGACGACCACATAGGCCATTTTCACATGGCTTAAAGTTTACAACCCACAATTCGACAAAATATAATAGCCTATACATGCCAAATGTTCTTCAACAACGAAAACAATACCACAAGATTTCAGCCGGTGTGATGACTTCAACGACGGTCCCGATCACGCAAGCAATACGAATCCGAGAGACCTAAAATGGGTGACAAGAAAAAACACCGAGTGAGTTTACAACTCAGTAAGTCATAAGCATTCATCAATCCACTAATAAAGTCACTACAACATGTACAGCAACGAGGCTAGGTACTCATCCATATCGAATCTATACCATAATACCTCGGACCTTTCGGTCCAATCTAAATACCAAGTCATACATCCACATTTCATATTCTACACAACAAGATAATCAAGCATTTTTACACATTAACTCATTTTCCAGCACAACCATACAATTTCAATCATCACATAGATTTAAGGCTTACCAATTCAACCCCAAGCATGGACGTATTTTCTATTCATCATGAGCTCGAGGTACTTACCCGATCCGCTGTCCGGGATTAACTCGATAATGTCGCACACTCAGTGCCAATTGTAATACAAGAGCATATAGTGAATCCGCACACTTAGTGCTATATATTTTCAGCTCGCACACTTAGTGCTATATAATTTTCAGCTCGCACACTTAGTGCTATATAATCAAACTCGCACACTTAGTGCTGTACAATTTTAAACCCGCACACTTAGTGCCAATCTTGTCACCGTGTCCATTTATACCCGCACACTTAGTGCCGAGACCAATACCTTATGCATTTTGCTGCCTTTATACATTCAACAATGGCATCATTCCGCATACATACATTCCCATTTACACATCAATTCATTTAAACACAATTGTGTATATATTATGGTCATTTACATCAACACCAAATATATGCTTAATGACTTACCTTATATTGGATGAAACGATTTCCAATCGACTACTCGATTATCTTTCCTTTGCCTTTGCTTGATTCTCCACCTCTAGCTTCTTGAGCTAAATTTAACAAATAAATTGGTTTTATCATTTGAGCATCGGAAGAGGAATTCAAGATGCCTAGCCAATATATAAATATCTACTCATTAGGCATCAAAGTCGCATATGTACAAAATCATGAATCGAACTCAACACCTTAGTTAGTATTCCTCTTAGCGAATTTTCTAAGCCAAGAATAGGCATCAATATGCTTGCCTCTAACCGAATGCATGCACACCAATTTCCCCTCATGTGGCGAATATGCATGTCCATGTTGAGGCCGATTATGCACTTAATACCACACAAAACAGCATGCATTTTACTAACTAACGATTACATATTGTAGCTCAATACACATCTCTCATGTACTACATAACCGAAAACATCATCCCAAGCAAATATATACCTTGAAATAGTATATATGTCATACCAATTCATCATGTGCAAACACATATTCAAAGCTCAAATCTTACCTACCATGCAACATGCATGAATCATACTTATGGATATACCATGACCGAATACATCACAACACCATCATTTTGGTCATGATTAAGCAAAGAACTTAATGTCTCACTCAAAAATACTAAAAAGAAAGTCCAAGAGCCATCAATCCCCATCACATACACCATTAACAAGCTTCATATTTAACATGCAATGGCATTAACACAAAATCCACCTTGGCCAAATACCATTTCCATGGCATAACAAGGATTTGAACCATGGCTAACATGCACATCAAGTTAGCAACCAAAACAAGCATGAATCTCATGACACAACCTCAAACATACCTTAATCTTGATGCAAGTATAGCCAAATCTCCTTCTAGTTCTCTTCTAAACCAAGCATGAAGCAAAAATCCTCCCTTTTCCTTAGTATTTTCGGCCAAAGAAGAGAAAATGGATGAACAAAATTTTCTTTTCTCTTCCACAATGCACGGCAAGGGGGGGTTTCACTCACACACACACATTTTTTTTTTTTCTTTCTTTATTACCCATACTCGTTTGTTTATTGTTTCTCCTAGTGCACCAACAAAACATGTTTCATGACATGTTTAGCCCATGATTCCTTGTCATGGCCGGCCACTTCATGTTAGGGGGAAATTTGACATGCAAATCCCTTATTTTTGCATGCATTATCAACTAGTCATCCCACATTTCCCCATCATACTTTCAATGTTTACTACTAGGCCCTTTCTAGTGAAATTCACATTTATAACTCTAAATCGAAACATCAAAATGTCACACATGAATTAACACATATTATAGGCATCAAAATAAATTATAAATTATTTTTATGCCTCAGTTTTGTGGTCCCCGAAACCACATCCCGACTAGGGTCAATTTTGGGATGTCACAACTCTCCCCACTTAAGAAATTTTCGTCCCCGAAAATCTTACCGTAAATAGGCTCGGTATCGCTCTCTCATAGAGTCCTCAAGTTCCCAAGTGGCTTCTTCAATTCGTGTTTATGCCACAACACCTTCACTAATGGGATTTTCTTGTTTCAGAGGTCTTTTACTTCACGCATCGAATGCGAACCGGCTCTTCTTCATAACTCAAATTAGGTGAACCTCGACCTCGGATGGAGGAATTACGTGCGTCGGGTCGACCTATATCGTCAAGCATCGAAACATGGAAAACGTTGTGAATCTTTTCGAGCTCGGGGGTAAAATTAATCGGTACGCCATCGCCCAATTCGTTCAGATACTTCATACGGACCGATGAACCTCGGACTCAATTTGCCCTTATGGCCAAATCTAAGCACCTTCTTCCGGTGAAACTTTGAGAAATACCTTGTCTCCAACCCGATATTCAATGTCTTTCCTTTTCAAATCAAGATACGACTTTTGGCGATCCGTAGCGACCTTCAAACTTTCACGAATCACTCGAACTTTTGCTCGGCATCCTTCACCAAATCAACCCGAAGAATTTACCTTCACTAAGTTCAGTCCGAATAATGGGGTACGGCATTTACGATCCGTATAAAGCCTCGTAAGGCGCCATCTTAATACTTGATTGAAAGCTATTGTTGTGGCGAATTCAATCAAAGGCGATACTGTTCCCATGAACCACTAAACTCAAGGATACAACATCTCAACATATCCTCGAGTATTTGAATTATCCGTTCGGATTGACCATCGGTTTGGGGGTGAAAGGCGGTCTTTGAAATGCAACTTGGTACCCAAAGCTTCTTGAAATTTCTTCCAAAATCGCGAGGTAAATCTCGGATCTCTATCCGACACAATAGAAATCGGTACCGTGTAATCTCATAATCGAGAAAGCGTACAATTGGCTAGTTTATCCAATGAAAATCCGTGCACGCGGGGATAAAGTGAGCCGACTTAGTCGGTCTATCAACAACAACCCAAATCGCATCCTTCTTACTAGCTGACAATGGCAGGCCGGACACAAAGTCCATTGTGACTCGATCCCATTTCCACTCGGGTATCGTGATCGGCTGAAGCAATCCTGAAGGCACTTGATGTTCCGCTTTCACTTGTTGACATATTAAACATCTCGAAACAAAGTCGGAGATGTCCCGTTTCATACCATGCCACCAAAACCGACGTTTCAAATCGTTGTACATCTTCGTACTCCCCGGGTGGATTGCCATTCGGCTACAAAGGGCTTCGTTCAAAATTATTGGAATAAGTTCGAATTCTTTGGGACACAGACGACTTGAACCTCAAACAATCGTCATCATCGATTTGAAATTCGAGTCCTTGTTCGAACACACTCATCCCGCTTTGCAACCAACTCATCGTCGACTTTACGAGCTTCACGAATTTGACGTATCAATAATGGTTTGGCTTTCAATTCAGCTACTAACACATTGTCGGGTAGGATAGACAAGTGTACATTCATCGCTTCATAAAGCAAATAGTGATTTCCGGCTTAAGGCATCCGCAACCACATTAGCCCTTCCCGGGTGATAATCAATGACGAGCTCATAATCTTTTAACAACTCGAGCCATCGCCTTTGTCGCAGATTTAAGTCTCTTTGGGTCATCAAATATTTGAGACTTTTGTGATCCGAACACACATGGCACTTCTCACCAAATAAGTAATGTCGCCATATCTTTAAGGCGAATACGATGGCAGCCAATTCGAGATCATGGGTCGGATAATTTTTCTCATGTGGCTTTAATTGCCTCGACGCATAGGCCACAACTCGCCCTTCTTGCATCAATACGCAACCCAACCCAAGTAGGGATGCGTCGCTATAAATGACAAACTCTTTGCCCGATTTGGGTTGCACTAGAATTGGGGCTTCAGTCAAATAAGCTTTCAGTTGATCGAAACTTTTTCGACATTTCTCCGTCCATTCGAACTTAACATCCTTTTGGAGTAAGCCGTCATTGGCGTGGCTATCGTCGAGAAACCTTTACAAATCGTCGGTAATAACCGCAAGCCCCAAAAAGCTCCTAACTTCGGTAACATTCCTTGGTGGTTTCCAATCGACTATGGCGAATTTTGTTGGGTCCACCTCGATACCGATCACGGACACCACGTGCCCCAAAAGCTAACCTCTTTCAACCAAAATTCACATTTCTTGAACTTTGCGTATAATCGCTTATCTCGTAAGATTTGCAACACTAGCCTCAGGTGTTCAGCATGCTCAGTTTCATCTCTCGAATAGACCAAAATGTCATCGATAAATACAACTACGAACCGATCCAAGTATGGCCTGAAAATTCTATTCATTAAATCCATAAACACCGCGGGGGCATTAGTGAGCCCAAACGGCATCACCAAGAATTCGTAGTGACCGTACCTCGTTCTAAAAGCGGTTTTGGGTATGTCCGATTCTCGGACCCTCAACTGATAGTACCCCGACCTCAAATCTATCTTTGAAAACACCGAGGCTCCCTTTAATTGATCAAACAAATCATCAATTCGTGGCAATGGATATTTATTCTTTATCGTCACTTTATTGAGTTGACGATAGTCGATGCACAACCTCATGGTTCCGTCCTTCTTCTTCACAAACAATACAAGCGCCCATGGAGAAAAACTCGGTCGGCGAAACCTCTATCCGTCAATTCTTGCAATTGAACCTTCAATTCCTTTAATTCGTTAATGCCATACGACACGGGCTATTGAAATCGGCGTAGTACCGGTACAACCGATGTCGAATTCCACTTCTCGAACCGGTGGCAATCCGGTAACTCCTCGGGAAAAACATCTGAATACTCACAAACCACTGGTACCGATTCGAGTTTCCTTTCCGTGTCTTTACTTCCAAACACATACGCAAGGTATGTTTCACACCCTTTTCACATACCTCCGGCGGTCATAGAAGATATTATCGCTGGCGCTCCTTTTAAATCGATGAGACTCGACTCGGACTACCTCATTATTTGCACTCCTCAAATCAATGGTTTTCCTTTTGCGATCCACTCATTGCATCATGTACGGTCACCAATCCATACCAAGAATAACATCGAATTCATTAAATGGTAGAAGCATCGGATCGGTAGGAAAACAGATTCTCGAATTATTAGGGGCATCTCTTGCACACTTTATCAACGAGTACGTGTCGACCCAAAGGGTTTGACACTCGAATTATGAACTCGAGACTCAACGGTAGAGTCTTACCGGATGCTAAGGTTTCACATACATATGAATGAGTAGAGCGGGTCAATCAATGCAATCACACTAGTATCAAAGAGAGTAAAAGTACCGGTGATAACGTCGGGGAGGATGCCTCTCTCGTGCATGCGAATGGCATATGCTCTAGCAGAGTACGGGTCTCGGATCGGACAGCCAGTATTAGAGGCTCCTCTCGATTACCACCCCTACCTCCAGAGATTCTCGGGGCCTACCTCCACCGTCGTTCCACTAGGTCTTGCACCTTGCGTCTTATTCCTCTCATCTAGCTCCGTGCAATCTCTAATGAAGTGGTCCTTGAACCGCATCCATAATGAGCCCTATTAATGCAGACTTACCCCAACATTCACCTAGGTGTCGTCTTCCACATTGGGGGCATTCAGGTCTCTCTTGACGATTATTGCCCACACTAGCTCTCAAGTAGCTCGGAGTCCGTCAATGGTCGGGCTCTAATGGAAATTCCGCGATCGTCCTCGACTTCATTGGTGTCCTCCTAAACCTCTCTACAGCCGAGAACGGAGCTTTACTCGTCGATCTTTTACGGTAATCTCTTGCTTCAAATTCAGCCTTCTTCTTCTCCTTCCCAAGTTCTTCCGCCTTGCAGGCTCGTTAGACTAGTGTCACGAACTCCTTTATCTCCAAAATTCCCACTAGTAACTTTAACTTTTCATTCAATCCTTCTTCAAATCTTTTGCACATCGCAACCTCATCAGCCACACACTCCGAGCCTACCGATTAAGTCTTACGAACTCATGTTCAGATTCAGATATCTGATCATACGGCCTTGCTTGAGTTCCAAGAACTCCTTACGCTTCGATCAATGAACCGTTGACTAATATATTTCTTCCGAAATTCGTTTGAAAGAAATCCCAAGTAACTTGTTCCTTTGGGACTATGGAAATCAAGGTCCTCCACCAATAGTAGGTGAGTCTCGCAACAAAGATATAGCACACTTAAGACATTCATCGGTGTGCATGACAATTCATCAAACACTCTAATGGTGTTATCAAGCGAACTTCGGCCCTTTCGGCATCGTCGGTAACTATGGCCTTAAACTCCTCGCCCCACGCTTCCTAATCAAGTCCACGGTGGTTTACTCACCTCACGGGATCGAATCGATGGCATTACGGGCTCTTGGGGTGGAGTATTTAAATTCGAAATGGTTGGACAGCCGGGTCGGTTCGGGCATATTCGCGACCCACTCATTCATCATGGTGAAGAAGGCTTGTTTCGCCCCTTCATTTTGATTATTCGCGGATGATCGAGGCTCAACAGCGGTGTCCCTTGTGCGGAGCAGCCGCTACACCTTCAACGTCATCCGCCAAGGGTCTCTCTATCCGGGTTCCATTGCTATTTAAAATAAAAATTTCAACCGTCAAGTCATCACATTATTCAACACTAACAATTTGGCATGTATAGCTAGACTCACACGCGCTATGGTAGTCCTAGAACCGACTAAACCATAGCTCTGATACCAATAAAATTGTAACACCCTAACTCGTGGCCGACGCCGTGTCGGACACGAGGGTTAACGCCAAACCCTCTCAAGATACCAACCAATTTGACATTACCAGTCAGGCTGGAAAACTGCGTCCCCGTCGCCTTAAAAATCATATCTCGAGTTTCAAAACTCGGAAACTGGTTTCGTAAATTTTCCCTGAATTTAGACTCATATACCCATCCATGGATTTATTTCTAGAATTTTTGGTCGGGCCAATTGGTACAGTTTATTAGTTAAAGTCACCCATGTTACAGGGATCGACTGCTCTGACCTTTGCGCGTTACAACTTGAATATCTCTCTGTACAGGGCTTTAATACTGGTGCCGTTTGTTTCTAATGAAACTAGACTCAAAATGGAATCTGTACATATAAGGCATGACTCCTAATTCTTTCTGGATAATTTATGGTAAATTTTCAAAGTCGCGTCAGGGGACCCAGAAACCGTTCTGGCCCTGTCTCACGAGAACTTTAATATTTCTCAGTATACTGCTCATATGGTCGTTTCGTTTCATCCATATGAAAATAGATTCATCAAGGTTCAATTTCATAATTTACCCACTATTTAATTCTACTTCTACTATTTTTAGTGATTTTTCAATCTCATCTCACTGCTGCTGTCCGCGACAGTTACTGCAGTAGACTATGCCAATTTCATGAATCTTTCCTTGGCCTTAATCATCCATCATACATGACACAAATTGTGGCCACCTTATCAAAATTAGAGTTTCTAAGACTCGTGGCTATAGGTTCTAGCATCCCACTCGACGACCACATAGGCCATTTTCACATGGCTTAAAGTTTACAACCCACAATTCGACAAAATATAATAGCCTATACATGCCAAATGTTCTTCAACAACGAAAACAATACCACAAGATTTCAGCCGGTGTGATGACTTCAACGACGGTCCCGATCACGCAAGCAATACGAATCCGAGAGACCTAAAATGGGTGACAAGAAAAAAAACACCGAGTGAGTTTACAACTCAGTAAGTCATAAGCATTCATCAATCCACTAATAAAGTCACTACAACATGTACAGCAAACGAGGCTAGGTACTCATCCATATCGAATCTATACCATAATACCTCGGACCTTTCGGTCCAATCTCGTACCAAGTCATACATCCACATTTCATATTCTACACAACAAGATAATCAAGCATTTTTACACATTAACTCATTTTCCAGCACAACCATACAATTTCAATCATCACATAGATTTAAGGCTTACCAATTCAACCCCAAGCATGGACGTATTTTCTATTCATCATGAGCTCGAGGTACTTACCCGATCCGCTGTCCGGATTAACTCGATAATGTCGCACACTCAGTGCCAATTGTAATACAAGAGCATATAGTGAATCCGCACACTTAGTGCTATATATTTTCAGCTCGCACACTTAGTGCTATATAATTTTCAGCTCGCACACTTAGTGCTATATAATCAAACTCGCACACTTAGTGCTGTACAATTTTAAACCCGCACACTTAGTGCCAATCTTGTCACCGTGTCCATTTATACCCGCACACTTAGTGCCGAGACCAATACCTTATGCATTTTGCTGCCTTTATACATTCAACAATGGCATCATTCCGCATACATACATTCCCATTTACACATCAATTCATTTAAACACAATTGTGTATATATTATGGTCATTTACATCAACACCAAATATATGCTTAATGACTTACCTTATATTGGATGAAACGATTTCCAATCGACTACTCGATTATCTTTCCTTTGCCTTTGCTTGATTCTCCACCTCTAGCTTCTTGAGCTAAATTTAACAAATAAATTGGTTTTATCATTTGAGCATCGGAAGAGGAATTCAAGATGCCTAGCCAATATATAAATATCTACTCATTAGGCATCAAAGTCGCATATGTACAAAATCATGAATCGAACTCAACACCTTAGTTAGTATTCCTCTTAGCGAATTTTCTAAGCCAAGAATAGGCATCAATATGCTTGCCTCTAACCGAATGCATGCACACCAATTTCCCTCATGTGGCCGAATATGCATGTCCATGTTGAGGCCGATTATGCACTTAATACCACACAAAACAGCATGCATTTTACTAACTAACGCATTACATATTGTAGCTCAATACACATCTCTCATGTACTACATAACCGAAAACATCATCCCAAGCAAATATATACCTTGAAATAGTATATATGTCATACCAATTCATCATGTGCAAACACATATTCAAAGCTCAAATCTTACCTACCATGCAACATGCATGAATCATACTTGTGGATATACCATGACCGAATACATCACAACACCATCATTTTGGTCATGATTAAGCAAAGAACTTAATGTCTCACTCAAAAATACTAAAAAGAAAGTCCAAGAGCCATCAATCCCCATCACATACACCATTAACAAGCTTCATATTTAACATGCAATGGCATTAACACAAAATCCACCTTGGCCAAATACCATTTCCATGGCATAACAAGGATTTGAACCATGGCTAACATGCACATCAAGTTAGCAACCAAAACAAGCATGAATCTCATGACACAACCTCAAACATACCTTAATCTTGATGCAAGTATAGCCAAATCTCCTTCTAGTTCTCTTCTAAACCAAGCATGAAGCAAAAATCCTCCCTTTTCCTTAGTATTTTCGGCCAAAGAAGAGAAAAATGGATGAACAAAATTTTCTTTTCTCTTCCACAATGCACGGCAAGGGGGGTTTCACTCACACACACACATTTTTTTTTTTCTTTCTTTATTACCCATACTGCTTGTTTATTGTTTCTCCCTAGTGCACCAACAAAACATGTTTCATGACATGTTTAGCCCATGATTCCTTGTCATGGCCGGCCACTTCATGTTAGGGGAAATTTGACATGCAAATCCCTTATTTTTGCATGCATTATCAACTAGTCATCCCACATTTCCCCATCATACTTTCAATGTTTACTACTAGGCCCTTTCTAGTGAAATTCACATTTATAACTCTAAATCGAAACATCAAAAATGTCACACATGAATTAACACATATTATAGGCATCAAAATAAATTATAAATTATTTTTATGCCTCAGTTTTGTGGTCCCGAAACCACATCCCGACTAGGGTCAATTTTGGGATGTCACACTACCGGTAACTATAATAAGTTTGGCACGTAGCTATTAGTGACGGTAATATAATTGGCACACAATCACGGGTCAATATGATCGACACAGAGTCATTAGTAAATATGATTAGCACAGAGCCATAATCAAGATGGCACAGAGCCATATTTAGGTTGGCACAAAGCCATAATTAGATTACGTGGCTTTAAGCCGTCCCTGGGTCTACAGTCGTCTCGTGCGACTCGTGTGACCTTAACAGATCAATACTGGATCCACAGTCGTCTCGTGCGACCCGTGCGACCCTATTAGAACTTCCTCCGTATCAATGTCCCAACCTTATGCAATATGTAGTGTATATCATGCTCAATCATCACACGTGTATGCAAAATGGCCATGCTCAGTAACAGTCATTTGAACATATATTAAAAGCATAACAGTCATACGACTACAGTTAAGTCAGTTAAAACACAGTCATACGATCACAGTCAAATCAGTTAAATTCACAGTCTAAGTTGGTCATCTTTCTATAAGGGCAAAACAGTCATTTTACCCTACAGAGGTATTTCGATAATTGTACACTACAAGGGTATTTTAGTAATTTCACAAATTGGAGGTATTTCGGTAATTTTACAAACTAAGGGTATTTCGATAATTTTACAAAGTAAAGGTATTTCGATAATTTTACAATCTGGGGGTCTTTCGTCAAATTTTACAAATTGAAGGTATTTCAGTAATTTTACAAATTAGGGGTATTTCGATAATTTTACAAACTGGGGGTATTTCGGTAATTTTACAAACTGGGGGTATTTTAGTAATTTTACAAACTGGGGTCTTAATGACCCAACAGAAGATCCACCGCCACCTCGAGCGACTTAAATAATCTAAACAGACATAACGGTGTAAATGGGCCTACGACCCATTACTCGGCCCTAGTGGGCCCATACACTCGTGTGGCCTATTCAGCCCAAAATTAGATGCGGCTATATGTACACCATAGCCCCGTTCGTTATTAGTCACTTAATGCAGATTTCATCCGTGTGGAGCCCACGAACCCATTAGGTCCACACGGCCCATTTAGGCCCAACAAGGCCCAGAACTACCTAAGTCATGTGCGCGACATGACAAGTCTATCTATGTCCCAATTAATAGTGAAGTTTATCCATGTTGGCCCACGGGGCCATACAGCCCATTTCGACCCAAGCCATGAGATCGCTCATGGTGGCCTTCCTCGTCATACGCCTACATTTGTGGGCTCGGTTGATAACATGAGCGTTCGCAAGGTCATGTGGCCTAAAAGCCCAATCCTTTGGCTTTTCAGCTTTTCGGCATTCTGGCATTTCGACATTTGCCGCTACAACTAACACCGTGCGAAAAATATACACACTCTATCAGCTTTTGACCGATTGGAAATTATGGTACTAATATATACATTTCTACAGCTTTTACACCTAATACCATTTACAAGGTACGGAAACACACCTGATTGCAAGCTTTCACGAAAAATCTTGAGCATCCAAACCTATAATCCATCATAACACACCATTAACAATTATCTAAAGAGTTAAAACAACCCCATCCTAATAATACATATCCACAGAATAATTGCCAATTGCGTTGATCGATTGATAGAAAATCACCTACCTATACCTTTGTCCAAAAACTAATCACTCGATCTCAGAGATCCTGTATCAACCAACCTTATCATCCCTTACCCAAAAGAATAACTGGAGCAAGATAACGAACAGTGAGGTTAACTAGGGAGAAGGGACAATCGGCTTAGCACCACTCATCCCTAGCCATTGAACGGTAATAAAAAAAACAAGGTTAAGCATAGGATTACCAAAAAGGGGAAGAAGATTTACAAAGAATCATACTCACCACTTGACCACAGAATATTCGCACAAGTCGAAAACTGGAGTAGAGAGGGAGGGTGCTGATGTTCGGCCAAAGCAAAACTAAAATCAACACTGAAGCAAAAAGAAAATAGAAGAGAGAGAGAGAGAGAGAGAGAGAGATTGATTCGATTAAATTGAGAATAAAAAGGGAAAGGAGATGTATACGGCTAGAGTTTGAGAATAGAAACAAGAAGTGAAGAAATGGATCGAGAAGAGGAGAAAAAAGGGAGAATCAGCACAAGCAGCAATTGTTTGAGAAATAGCATAGAAGAGAGGTATCTTTCGGTTTTGGTACAACAAAGAAATTAAGAAAACAAATGGCCAATCGATTAACTGAGAAAAAGGTAGAAAAGAAACTAAAACAAGAGACTCATAAATCCCTTTAGCAAAAATTGGCTCCGCAAAAGTGCCTAAAACCAAAATGGAAAGAAAAGATTCAACAACTACCAACATCAACACTCCAAAACCAAAAAACTTAACCGAACTCTCCCTAGCCAAAATTCTTGAGTAAAAAGGTCCCCATTCGGCTAGAATACCTCATTCTTCAAATCCTTCCTTGATTTTCTCCCAACCTCCAAGATTATCTCCCCCAAATCCCTCCTCAAATTTCTCCAAGACCAATTCAAACTCTCCTCATCAGTGTTTGATTCAAACTCCACTACTTGCTTAACAAAGGAGTAAAATAAATACTCCTTTGACCAGGGAGTGACTCGAACTCAGGATCCCTTGCCACCTTAATAACGTTACAACCATTGGACTATAAGCTTATCTTACGTCACATTTCCACGCCAAATATTTATAAAGCCTCCATGCAAAGGCCTAGATTCACTAGGCCCAATTTTAGGACATTACAACTCTAACCCCTTAAAGAAATTTCATCCCTAAAATTTTCCAACTAACAGGGTAGTTTTGTAACAACTACCCCACTACGCTACCGCTGCGCACTCTAATCCCCATAACACTAATATGCTTTTAACCTAATCTTGAAACCTTACACATTATTTAGATTAATTAATTAATTAATTCATATATTCCTTCACATTAATCATGCAAAATAAACTTAGTCGTGATTTTACTTGTATGCATAAATAGATCAAAAATCACAGAAAATCTTTTAACATAATTACATAAAATTAACTAAGGAAATCAGATCATTCCAACAACAAACATTTAACCAATCATGATAATATTTAAAATCAAATTCTTAATTGAAATCATGTTTATGAATTCAACAAAACAAAAGATTAAAAAGGAATGATAAAACTCTAGTCAATTTTGGATGTTCCCGGGGCAAAAATTGTACGCTCCTTCCTTCGTTCTTTTGGATTGCCACCACAACTTAGCAAATTGCTCCGAACAATATTGACCAATACTGCTCTCATGTAATAGTTTGATTTAGACCCTAGACGAAACAGTGGTTTCGAGGCCACGTAACTGATTCTGAAAAAAATATTTTAATATTATTTTCTGTGTCTGTGATATTTGAATTTACATCTGTGAAATTTCTGTGATTTAATTTGTCGTTTCCATACTAAATATTGAAAAAGGGCTTAATCGCGTAAAGTGAAAACTTGGTGGTTAATTGTAAAAGGGTGAAATTGATGTTGTCTTTATTTTATGAAGTACTTATGTTGCAATAATGCCATTGAGGTTAGTGGTGGATGGCTGTAACCTTGATATATATGTGTTAGTTATTATATTATAAAGGATATTATTGTAAAATAATTATTAAATTATATTGTATAAAACATAAAATGATTAAAAGCCATGCATGTTAATTTTGGGATAGTTGAATGTTAAAAGAAAAGAGAAAGAATAAGGTTTTCAATGTTTCGGCCATTGTTAAGCTTGATTAAGGTATGTACTTTGGTCTGCTTTTGATAATGTCTGAATTCTTGTTTCTGTTGAAGATTATGAAATGTGCCATTGATGATTATATGAGCTTTGTAATGTTTTTATATGGATTATGAAAGATATATGTGAGATTATCATGCTTTGTTCTTAAATTTTTGATGGAATAGAGTTATTTGGGCTAATTTGTGAAAATAGGGTTTTGAAGGAATAAATTGTGAATTAAATATGTTATTTGGGCTTGTATGGAAGCTATGTATATTCGGCCAAGCTATAGTCTTGGTGAATATTTCATAGTTGTGATTTTGTGAAAAATGGACTACATTGTCAAAGTGTGAAAATGTAAGGGCTAAAATGCAAAGTGCCCTAAATATGTGTTCATGGATTATTTTGAATGAAATGAATGATTGAATGGTTGAATTTGAATTGTATTAGATCAAGAACAAAGAAAATCAGACTTAGATCGAGGGAAATCCAAAATAGTTGAATAGTCGACTCGTTTCCGTCTGAAATTCATATAAAGTAAGTCAAATTACATTTACGTGTTAAATTGACTAAATTCTGTGCATACAAACTGTAATCTGTATTGGACGGCCTTGAGAGCCTGATGAATAAATTTCGAGTAAACTCTGATAATATGCTAGTATCTGAAAAGCTCTGTACGTTTCCAAAAGAACGTTGACATTGATCTGAGATAACATGTAAGACCGTGTCTGGGACACAGGCTTCGATTTGAGATTTTCGTGTAAGACCATGTCTGGGAAATCGACATCGTATCTAATTTCGTGTAAGACCCTATCTAGGATAGAGGCATCAATACTAAATTACATGTAAGACCACGTCCGGGACGTTGGCATTGTACTCGTTTATGAGTATTTGTATCATTTCTGAACCGTTTGATGATAGATTATGAGATATGGGAATGAATATATGAAATGTATAATCTATACAGGTACGCTTGTATTGTACTAAAGTTTTGAATATGAAAGACTTTGTTTCTGTGAAATAATGAATGCGTAGTATGTACGAAATCATGGAAATGAACATGACATGTATACAAGCAAATGAGTATAGTTAAGCTCATGAACTATTCTGTGAAATGGCTATGAATTCTTGCTGTTGATTTGTACTTTAGATGCTTTAATAATTAAACCAATTGTATTTGGCTTACTAAGCTCTTTGTAGCTTACTCTGTGTGACTTCTGTCTGTTTTACAGTTATCGTAGCTACTGAAGGCTCGTGGATAGTCGAGGATTGTCACCATACTATCGAACTCATTTTGGTACTTTTGAAAGTGTAAATATTTTTAAGTATGGCATGTATAGGTTAGAATGTCTATGTATTTAAGCTTTGATATGTATATATGTTATGCCATGAGAGTTGGCTAGAGAATGGTAAGTTTGTACTTAGTTTCGGTAAATGGTTTGTGATGCCAAATTATGTATGCTTGTAATGGTTATATGGCCTTGTATGTGGTGGTAATTTTGAAATATGCCAAGTTGAGGAAATTGTGAGTTTAAGCATGAGTTAGAAGGTGTCATAAGTGAGTTGTGAAATGAGCATTTTGGCATGTTATTGTAATAAGATTTTTAATGTGTTTTGGTATGGATTTGAATAGGTTATTGAATGATGATGATTTAGTTATAATGAAGCATGTTTTGAGCATGGAATTGGCTAAAAGTTTTGGTATAAATGTTGTTTAATATTGCTTGTAGGAATGACCCAAAAAGGGGTGGCAAGTTGGCTTAAACTAAGCCTGCATTGTGCTACACGGTCAGGGAACACGGGCGTGCCTTGTGACAGTGTATACAAAGTAGTAACCTCTTAAGATTACATGGTTGAGACTCATGGGCATGTCATATGGCTATGGAATTAAGTCAGTAGCCAGCTATGTATCACACGGCTGTGTCTGTTAGCCTTGTGTAAAAGTCAGTATATATACTCTGTTTTGGCACGGCTGGATTATATGGGTGTGTCTGGTGCCCGTGTAAGGCACACGGCTGGTCACATGGGCGTGTGACCACAACAAAATTGAAAATTTTCTCTAAGTTCTGAAAATTCTAAATGTGTTCGGTTTAGTTCTAACCTTTTTTAAAAGTATGTCTTAGGCCTTGGAGACCTTCATAACGGATGAATTGTTGAATTGCTTATGCATTAGTATTATGTGATATCTATGATTCTGTATTGATTTGTGATGTTCTGTCTGTCTGGTAATGCCCCTTACCTATTCGGGTGACAGTTGCGGGATAGGGGTGTTACATCTCAAAACTATGCAAAGGCTCTTTTTCAAGAGAGGGAATGGAAAGGAATAGGAAAAGCTAATGGAAAGAAGAGAGAATGAGACTGTATAAGATAAATTCTTGATGAGTGAATGAGCCAGCATGAGAGGCACTTAAAAGCTCTATTTATACTAATAGGTGAGGGCTAAAAATAGCAATCAGAATCCTTGAAATTCTCCCTCAAGTGGCCGACCATGCTAAGGGGAAGGGAGGTTGGGATGTCTATGTTATTTTTGGCTTATGGCTAAAAATAGAAGGATAAAAAGATAAAGGGTTGGACTAGCATTGAGAGAAAGGTTAGTGACTATTTTGCAACTATTAAATCAGCTTATGATGGTTGATTTGGGCAGAAAATTGGGTCAGCTTGGGTTGTTCTCTTTCTTATGGATTAGTCCCCTCTAATTTAATTATTCTAGGCCCCTTTTCTGTATATCAAGCTAGGAATTAATTCAACCCAATTTTGATTAGATCAAATAAACTCTTTAATGGGTCCACAGAAGCTGATTTGGGGCGTCCACAACTATCCAATAATCAGTCATCCTCATGTGACAGATGCTTCGAGAAATGCTTCAACAATCCTAATCTTTCTCAATGTGTCTTTAAGACTAGGTTTTCTTCCATTATGTAAAACTGCTGAAAATGGGCAAAACTTTGTAAGTTTAGCATACAAATATTTAAAAATATAAAATTGGTTCTAATTTGTCCAATTTAAATATGTTAAAAGAGCTCGAAATTGGCAAAATTTGTTAGTCATAAAGTGCTAAAAAAGTCTATAATTTTTTAGTTTCCATGCTTAACTATTAGCTAAAACCACATATTCAAGGGACCACAAAGAAGGATATCAGTAAATGGGTCTTTCTAAAAGAAATGGTACATGCATATGCTAAGTTGTAAGAAAGAAATTGTTGGGGTAATACGATCTGCCTATATTTTGAGTTTTGCATGGAATAAAGTTTTTAGGGTAAGAATCTATCATTGTTTGAAAATATCTACAAGTCTGCCAATAGTAGTCACCAATCTGCATGCTTGCATATATGGTTATCTTTTGACGAGTTGTTTACAACTAGATCAGTCGGATATTGTCTAAGATGAAGATAAAATGGAGGTTTGAGATAAAGTTAGTCAGCGCCTAGTCTCAGAAAAGGGTTGTCAAAAATAGCAGTATTGTAACACCCCTAACCCGTATCCATCGCCGGAATGAGGTTACGAGGTATTACCATACGAGACACAAATTCTGAACAATCATATGCATGCACTTGCTCAAACTTTTAAACCAATCAAATGTTAACATAAATAACTAATTTAAATTCTTTACAAGTCATAGCATAACAATTTAAACATATTTTCAAAGAACACCAAATAATCTATTCATCAAAATACATACAAAATTTCACAAATCATTTCCATAGGGAAAGTCGAATTTCACATACAAATAATTTCAGTGATATTCTTATTTGACCGAATAATAAGCTTAAAAATCAAACTTATGTTTATCATTAAATGACTAACCTATACACTACTCAAACATCAATATTTTTTTTTACCTAGTCGAACATATATGCATCATGTAAAACTCATATAATCCTTTTGGTTAACTAATGCCCTAATAACTATTCATTTGGTCATGTTTCAATACATTAGCCGAATGTAATCATACTTAAAACATAGCTTTATTCCATGTTTGAACTTTTATCATTTTCAACATATCAATTTATACACATAACTTTTCATAGAAACAAATCATTATACATATATATATCAACCATAATTTACAAATTAAGTCAAACATATTACAAATATATTTCACCTAATGTATACTTATTAAATCAATACAAAATTGAATACCAATACTTCTGTAACACCCCTTACCAGTATCCGAGGCTGGAACAAGGTACGAGGCATTACCGGATATAATCATAAACAAACAAGCAAATCCGAGCCATAAAAATTCATTCTCTATAAAAACATTCATACATATGCATGATGTCCTTTGAACGGGCCTAAGAGGCCCTAAAAGTACTTTGAAAGTAGTTAGGGACTAAACTGGACACTTTAGAAATTTCGAGAAAAATTGGAAAAACTTTCCATGAAACCCTGTCACACGCTCGCGTGGACATAAGAACACGGCCGTGTGCCCTGGACACGCCCGTGTCCTTAGGCGGTATAACTCTCTGACTATGACGTTAGCAAGCAAATCAGACCACACTGCCAAGCCACCTGCCCGTGTGCTAGGCCTTGTGATGAATTAAATTCTTAGAAAATGCTACAGACTCCACATGCCCTGGGTACATAACCATGTCCCCAGGCCGTGTCCCCTATACGGCTGAAACACACGATCGTATCTCAACCCGTGTGGCCAATACTGAGGCTATTTTCCAAGTCTTTTTGTTGCCTTAATTTTTCACAAGCTTAACCACTTTAAAGACACATGTTATAGCATCAATTAATGAATTAGCATGCCTCACTAAGGCACGTATTTAACAACCAACCATAACATATTACCTAATAATTAATCTCTACTTATTCTTCAAATGTTCATGTTCAATCATCAACAACTTAATGCCAATTTACGCATTTATTCCATAGCCATGACCATGCCGAATGGTTCTAAAGCATTCATTATGTACATGTGCCATACATTACCCATTCATAGCTGACCAACATAATCACATCACAAAGCATGAGTACATCACATGGATAATTTGGCTTACAAGACACAATCATTATAAGCCACCTCTCATGGCTATATACAATAAATCATTACAAGCCAATACATTTGGCTATTCAAAACAACCTCTATCATAAAAACCAAGTCTCTATACATGCCACTCACTTAAAGACGCTTAACATATATATATGTCAACTTCCTGATAAACTGTAATATATACATATTTTTACCCCATGCTTGGCATATTTATGGATGATTTTTTCCTTGATTTTATTGAATTTGATTCTCCTAATACTTTAAATTCATGTGTTATACTCAGGCAAGCTTAGGATAACAAAAAGAGTGAGAAACAGGCTAAAAACGGACAAATTGGGCCTACATCAATATTTCACACGGCCTAAGCAGTTCCACACGGGTAATCCACACACCCGTGTGTGGCACACGGGTAGACCACACGCCCATGCATCATGGTCGTGTCAACATTAATCCAAGTTAGAATTGCACACGGCCTAAGCTCTGCACACAGGCGTGACACACGGTCGTGTCACTGTTGAGCCCAAGTCTAGTTCTACTCGGAAAAGGCTTATTTTGGGCTAATTTGGGCATTCAAAAGTTTATATAAAGACCCTAGAAGAGGATGAGAGGGACACACAAAGTTGGAGGCAGAAAATACTCGTGACTAGCCATCGGAATCACCTCGGAGCCAAGATCTACATCAAGACTGAAGATTTCCATCCAATTTCCTAGAAGTTCTTGGGTTTCTTTACGTTTTGCTGTTTTCTAAACCTTGAGATGTTTTCCATTATTATTATGATCTAAACTCCCTAAATACCTAAGGGAGATGAACCCTATGACGAATCTTATTATGCTTTGATTTATATGATAAATATTTGTTCTTATTCTTAATTATGAGTTTTAATTCTTGCTTTAATATTTCAGGATATTAATCCAGGTTTTTGATGTACTTATTCAGTGGAGCAATCCCTGTTTAAGAGTAGATCATTCATAATTAAGCGGAGTTGAATGCAATCCTAGAGATAGGACGACATAAATCTGCCAGATTAGAGTCAAATCTAATACGGGAATCCATAGATCGAGTTAATACGACAATAGGGGTTTTAATTAGAAAGGGATTTAAATTAATCAACTAGAGTCAGTTGTTCTAGTCTTGAGAGAGATATTAACATAAATTAGGGATCTCTACGGAATAATTCAAGTGAATAAATCGTCTAAGTCAAAGGTAATAAGTGAAGTCTAGGTGGATTCTTTCTTGGGTATTATCTTCTCAATTGGTTTTCCTAAAGTATTTTCCAACTTTCGCCTCTGTCGTGATCTTAGTTAATTAAATAAATAGTTTTAGTTTAAAAGCACCCTTAAATTCTTAGGTTAAATAATAAAAAGTGAGTAACTACTAGTACTTTTAGTTCTCGTGGATACGATATTCCGGTCTCACCATAACTATACTACTGTTCGATAGGTGCGCTTGCCTTAAGTCAAATTATTAGTTAGTTTCACGACCATCAAGTTTTTGGCGCCATTGCCGGGGACTAAGATATTAGGAACGCTTAATATTTATTACTTTAGCCATTTTTATTTTTTATTGCAATTTAATTTTATTTTTGCTTAAATTACTAAATTTTCTTTTATTTACTTTTGGTAGGTTTTTATAGTTTATGACTAGAAGAAACCCGTCAGGACCCCTACTTTTTGATAGTGAGATTGAAAGCACAGCTTGAAGAAATCAAAGAGAAATAAGGTGAAGCCTATGATACATAGAGGAATGGCAAGAGGATGATATTCAACCCACAACTGAGGAGATGGCTAATAATCATAATAATTAGTTACCTCTTGTGGCTATTGCAGACCCAGTAAATCAGAATCCTGCTCCTCGTACTATGTATGATTATGCTAAACCTAGTTTAATAGGAGCTGAATCGAGTATAGTTAGACCTGCTATTTCTGCAAATAATTTTGAACTGAAACCTAACACGATTCAAATGATACAACAGTTTGTTCGATTTGATGGTTTGTAGGACGAGGATCCAAACACTCATTTAGCAAACTTTCTAGAATTTTGCGACACCTTTAAGATCAATGGCATTTTTGGTGATGCCATTCGCCTTTGGTTATTTCCTTTTTCATTGAGGAATAAGGCTAAACAGTGGTTGAACTCGTTACCATGAGGATCAATCACCACTTGGGAACAAATGACCGAAAAGTTTTTGGTTAAATATTTTTCGCCGGCTAAAACAGCTAAACTAAGGAATGATATTTCTTCTTTTGTGCAGATGGATTTATAGACACTCTATGATGCATGGGAGAGGTACAAGGATCTATTGAGAAGCTACCCTCACCATGGGTTACCACTTTGGCTATAGGTTCAAACTTTTCACAATGGCCTGAATCCTTCGACTAGACAGATGATTGACGCAGTTGCTGGTGGGACTATTAATAATAAGACACCTAAAGAGGCCTATGAATTTATAGAAGAGATGTCATTGAATAATTATCAGTGGCAAGTCATAAGGACAAAGCCGACGAAAGCGGCCGACATTTTTAACGTCAATTCGGTTACTATGCTCTCTAATCAGGTAGAACTTTTGAATAGAAAAATTGATGGTTTACTTGGTTCTTCATAGGTTCATCCAGTAATGCAGTGCAATGCAAGTGGAGGTGGAACGAGCAATTTAGATTACCCACCTTATGGCCACAACATAGAGAACGAACAAATGAATTATATGGGTAATAATCCTCAACCTCAAAATAATCCTTATAGTAATACTTACAATGCAGGTTGGAGGAACCACCCAAATTTCTCATGGGGAGGCCAAGGGAATCAGAGACCACCACCCCTTCTAGGATTCCAACAACAACCTTACCAGCAAGAGAAAAAGTCAAACCTTGAGGAGATGATGACAAAATTTATTTCAGTAGTGGAAACTCGTTTTCAGAATACTGAAACTGCACTTAAAAATCAGCAAGCATCGATCCAAGGGCTCGAGAATCAAATTGGACAGCTGGCTAAGATGATTTCAGAAAGACTACTAGGGAGCCTACCTAGAAATATCGAACCCAATCCAAAAGAACATGTGAAAGAAGTTACATTAAGGAATGGGAAGGTGTTAGCTGAATCTGAGAAGAAGCTGCAAACAGAAGCTGACAGAAAAGAAGGTGAGGAGTAAAACCCGAAAACAATGAAAAACCGGTGTTGAGGGAATATAAACCACCAATCCCATACCCAGTGAAGTTGAAGAAAGACCGCATGGATGCACAATTCGGTAAATTTCTCAAAATTTTTAAACAATTACATATTAATTTACCTTTTATTGAAGCTATCTCATAGATGCCCACATATGCAAAATTTTTAAAGGAGCTTATAATAAATAAAAAGAAGTTTGAGGATTTATCTACGGTGGAACTCAACGAAGAGTGCTCGGCCATACTCCAAAATAAACTGCCAACCAAACTGAAAGATCCAAGAAGTTTTACTATTCCCTACTTAATTGGTAGTTTGAATGTTGAGAAGGTACTAGCTGATTTAGGCGCTAGCATTAATTTGATGCCATATAAAATGTTTAAACAACTTGGTCTTGGGGAACCTAAACCCACTAGGATGAGCATTCAACTAGATGACAGATCTGTGAAATGTCCTAGGGGTATTATAGAAGACGTACTTGTAAAAGTAGATAAATTTATATTCCCTATTGATTTCGTTTTGCTTGACATGGATGAAGATGTTGAAGTGCCTTTAATCTTAGGTCGTCCATTTTTAGCCATTGCTAGGGCTATTATTGATGTGGGTGATGGAAAACTTGTGCTTAGACTAGGTGACGAGGAGATTATTTTTAAAATTTATGATGCCATGAGATTTTCTAGGGAACAGGATGACTCATGTTATTTTATTGACTCTATGGATCATGCTATTCAAGATTCTTTTCAGGAGATCATACATAAGGACACATTGGAACTGTGTCTTGCCCAAGGAGAGAAGGTAGATGATGATGATCCTGAGATAGGGAAGATAAAAATTGAACTGAAGTCTAATGAACCTTTCCCAAGACAAGTAGAATATGAGGGTATTAAGGTAAACGATGAACTTAAGCAAAAACCCTCTATTGAAGAACCACACAATTTCCAAATCACTTGGAATACACATTCCTTGGAAATAATTCTACATTACCAGTGATTATTGCTTCTAACTTGCAACCCAAGGAGAAAGAGGAATTACTCCAAGTATTGAGAGAGCATAAAAAGGCCATAGCTTGGAAAATTTCTGACATTAAAGGGATCAGCCCTTCTTTTTGCACCTACAAAATTTTAATGGAAGATGAATATAAGCCATGTGTGCAAGCTCAAAGACGACTGAACCCCAACATGAAAGAAGTTGTTAAAGCTAAGGTAATTAAACTCCTAGATGCTGGAATTATTTATCCTATTTCTAACAGTTCTTGGGTAAGTCCAGTGCAGGTTGTTCCTAAGAAAGGAGGCATGACTGTTGTAGCCAATGAGAAGAATGAATTAATCCCAACAAGGACAGTCACAGGTTGGATGGTTTACATTGACTATAGAAAGTTGAGTGATGCCACAAGAAAAGATCACTTCCCCCTGCCATTCATTGACCAAATGTTGGAAAGATTATTAGGGCACATGTACTACTGCTTTTTAGACAGACTCTCTAGTTATTTTCAAATCCCAATAGCTCCTGAAGATCAAGAAAAGATGACATTGACATGTCCATGCGGTACGTTTGCTTATCTTAGAATGCCTTTTGGATTATGCAATGCTCTTGCTACTTTTCAGTGCTGCATGATGGCCATTTTTGATGAACTCGTAGAAGACATCATGGAGGTATTTATGGATGGCTTCTCGGTATTCGGTAACTCTTTCCATCTTTGCCTTAAAAATTTAGAACGAGTTCTAATAAGATGTGAGGAAACGAACCTTGTACTTAACTGGGAAAAATGTCACTTTATGGTTCAAGAAGGTATTGTGTTAGGACATAAAATTTCTAGTAAAGGGATTGAGGTTGATAAATATAGAATTGAAACCATTGAAAAAATACCTCCCCCTAGTTCGGTTAAGGCTATTAGAAGCTTTTTAGGACATGCTGGGTTTTATAGAAGATTTATTAGGGACTTTTCTAAAATAGCTAAGCCGTTGACTAAATTACTAGAAAAGGATGTGCCCTTTAATTTCGATCATTAATGTTTAGAAGCGTTTAATACTTTAAAGGATAAACTGATTAATGCTCCAATTATAATTGCACCTGATTGGAATTTACCTTTCGAACTAATGTGCGATGCGAGTGATTTTGCAGTAGGTGCAGTTTTGGGACAGCGAAGAGACAATCATTTTCAACCTATCTATTATGCTAGCAAAACTTTGACAGCCGCACAAGAAAACTACAACACCACGAAGAAAGAGCTGCTAGCTATGGTTTTTGCATTTGATAAATGTAGGCCATATCTAATATTGTCTAGAGTTTTCGTTTATGATGACCATTCTGCTCTTCGCTACCTTTTAACTAAGACTGATGCAAAACCTCGACTCATTCGATGGATGCTGTTACTGCAAGAATTTGACTTGGAGATTCAGGATAAGAAAAGAGCTGAAAATCTCGCGACTGATCATCTTTCCAAGCTTGAGAATTCAAGTTTGACACATCAGCAAAAGAAGCGATTCTTTACTGGTGTGAAAAACTACTTTTGAGAGGATCCTTTTCTTTTTCGTATATGTACAGATCAAGTCATTAGGAGATGCATTACAAGGTCAGAAGCATTTAAAATATTGGAGCATTGCCACTCAGGACCGACTGGAGGACATTACAGTAGAAATAAGACTGCAAATAAAATACTCGAATAAGGTTTTTATTGGCCTACACTATTCAAAGACGCCAATAGGTATGTTGCTACTTGCGATAAATGGCAACAAATAGGTAATATCTCTAAACGTGACAAAATACCCCAAATGTACATGCTTTCATGTGAAATATTTGACGTTTGGGGTATCAACTTTATAAGTCCATTCCTTAGTTCGTTTGGGAATAAATGCATCTTAGTAGTCGTCAATTATATGTCCAAATGGGTAGAAGCCCAAGCTTTACCTACTAATGATGCTCGAGTGGTAGTACGATTCCTTAAGAAACTCTTCTCTTGATTTGGAACACCTAGAGCAATTATTAGTGATCAGGGTACTCATTTTTGTAACGCCCAATTTGATAAGACCCTTAAGAAATACTGAGTTCACCACAGAATAGCTACCTCTTACCATCCTCAAACTAGTGGGCAAGTCAAAGTAGCAAACCGAGAGCTTAAACGTATCTAGAAAAGATAGTAGAATCAAACAGGACAGATTAGGCGATGAAAGTAGATGATGCTTTATGGGCTTATAGAACTGCTTTTAAAACCCCCATAAGAACATCCCCTTACGGACTTGTTTATGGAAAAAGTTGTCATCTACCGTTTGAGTTAGAACACAAGGCATTCTGGGCTATAAAATTTCTAAACTTTGATCCCAAACTTGTAGGTGAAAACAGGTTGATGCAGTTGAACGAGTTAGATGAGTGGCGAACCAATGCATATGAGAACTCACACCTATACAAGGAAGCAACGAAGCGCCACGACGATGCTCGTTTAAGGCAACGCAAGCAATTTGAAGTTGGCGATCTTGTCCTGTTATATAACTTGAGGCTCAAATTGTTTCCTGGGAAGCTTAAATCACATTTCTCAGGTCCTTTCATAGTCCAAACTATCTTTCCATATGGCACAGTAGAGTTAAGTCACCCATCACAAGGCACTTTCAAGGTAAATGGACATTGTCTCAAACTTTATAACGGTGAGAATTTTAAAGACAATAGAGAGGAGCTACGGCTCCACGAACTTCCCTGAATATACCCACAAGTTAGAGTCGAGCTTAGACTCTAAATAAGTGCTTCTCGGGAAGCAACCCGAGCATTAACCTCACTAAATAACTTAGTTTGTTTTTTTCTTTCTGTTTTACAACCTAGTTACAAGTATACTTGGCATACACGGCCTTGCACATGGTCGTGCTTGAGGCCGTGGGACCCTCACAGGCAAGAGACATGGGCGTGGCCATGGCCATGCTAAAACAGGACAAATATTTTTCCCAAGACAGGATGGAACACGGGCTGCGATAAATAGCCACGGCCATGTGAGACACACGGTTACGAGACACGGGCGTGTCCCTAACCGTGGTAAAACTGCACATTAATTTACAAAAATTTAGCAGAGACACGGCCTATGATAAAATACCACGGTCGTGCAAGGCGACCGTGGGAGACACATGGCTGATACACGGGCGTGTGTGAGGCCGTGTGAGGATTTCCTAAAAATCTAAACAATAAACGAAGTCAGGATAGAACACAGGTGAAAGCCACGGACGTGCTTAAGGGCCATGCACAATCCTGACTAATGGACATGGGCATGGGAGAAACGAAGGGAGCACCACATGGCCATGTGATGTGGCCGTGTGACTAGGAACAAGGGCGTGTCCTTAGGCCGTGTGCGACACTGACTTGAACATCAACCCATAAGCTTAAACCAGGAACACGGCGTGGAGGACTTAACACGAGCGTGAGAGAAATGATAGCACGATCGTGTGAACCACACGACTGGGAGACATTGGCGTGTACCTAGGTTGTGTGACGATTGGGCATTCAATTTCGCTATAAACATGGGCTAAACTCAAGCCACATAGGTGTGGGACACGGCCATGTGGCTCAACATGGGTTTCACATGACTGTACCCCTTTTTAAAACCCCTCATTTCCCTTTAAAATCCCTAAATCCTAAAACCATTACTATTTAAACTCCTATTCATCATCATCTTCCCCTATTCACCCTTCAGAGCCGCAACCCCCCTTTACTCCGGCCACCACCTCCTACGAGCCACTAGCAATAACCATTCCCCTCCTCCGTCCTTTCTTTGCCCTCTTCCCTCATCTCCAACAGCAACCCAGCCCCTTGCAACCCCCCACTATCTGACCACCACCCTAAGTCGAGCCAGCAACGCTCCCAAGCTATCGCCTTTGCACCACTTCTACCCCCTAACCGAATCACCACCCACTCTCATCAGTTACACCTTCTAACCGCCGCTGCTTTTCTTTATTTTCTTTTACTGTTATTTTCTTTTATTCTTTATTTTAGTTTAATTTTATCTCTTTTACCCTTCCTTTATTTATTCACATGCACTTGAATATATGATTCTTATTTAGTTTAGTAGATTCTTCTTATTAAGTTTATTAGTGAGATTCATTTCCATGTTTTATTCTACTTATAGGATTACCCTTACTTATTACTAGGTGCTTTGAATTTGTAGTTTAGTTTAGTCTAGTTATTAATCCTCTGTTATGGCTAATTTACTTAATATACTGATGGCTTAGGTGGCACATATAGGACTCGATTCTACACTTTGATCATTTTTCTTATTAATATTTATTCTCTCAACCATTTAATCCTATCCCCATATCATATCCCACGATGTATTTGATTGGTATTCCAAATCCCATCTTATAACTTTTGTATATTTTTCAAATACACCATGATAAATACTCGTGGGAAAAAGACTGTTGTCCTAGTCAATAAGAAAAGAAAGGGGTCAAGTGCAACCTCCTTAAGCGCAAACACTGAAGTATGCCAACCTTTTCTCTACTTCCCACCAGGCCTTCAGGAAGAACTATTTCAGATATTACGAGCTCGACCCCGTGGTGTAGGCTGATGCATCGACTAGGTCGTACTGGAACAGATACACCTAGCTGACGCCGTTCGAGCTCTTCTTGCTACTGCCCCTTGGGACCAGTTCTTCAACATTGTCGAGCTGACTTATTTAGAGTTCACCCTAGAACTATGCTTGACATTTCATCTCCAGGTCGTCATGACAGAGTTCAATGACCCAAGCACTGTTCAGTTCTGACTTTGTGGTCTCGTACGTCAGCTCAGTGTGCCAAAGTTTGGCATGGCCTTGGAGTTGTATACGGACAAGTTTATAGAGACTGATCATTTCCCCCACCTCCACCGCTACATTCATCGTTCAGCTACATTGTGTTGGGTCGACCTCCACCCTACTACGGGTATTTATAATCCTAGCCGATCGAAGGCATCGGCTGTACCTCCAGCTCTATGCTATTTGTATGCTATTTTGACACACACATTAATGGGGAGGCGTGAGAGCACTGGCATCATCAACACTCACGATGCATATTTCCTGTGAAGCATGAGTCATGGGCATACTTTTGATCTCGCATATTTTGTTGCCCTTGCCTTCCACCACCAAACAGAACGACACCGAAAGGGTGTCATCACCATCGGCCCATATGTGACTTGTTTAGTACGATATTTTGGGCTCTTAAATACAATGAAGCAGTCTTCATCACTCACTCTTATTGGTCAGATGTCCTCACAGGGCATCTAAAGTATGCTCCACATACGAATGATTAAGCGACGTCGTGGGTTCGACCCTTTTCAGTACCGACTTGCATGAGCCACCGATGAGGAAGACGCCAAGGATATTCCTGATGATATCCCTACCTTTCAGGAGGACCCACCATCACAGCCACCACTGAGCCACCGACCAGTTCATGCGGCTGCTTTAATATCTGAAGTTTCTGACCATCTTCATCGCTTTGAGCAGTATTGCGCTCAACAATCCGACAGCATCGAGGCGACACTACAACAAATTTGCCAACATTTGCACATATCGCCTCCAGCACCTCCACGTCATGATCCAGCTGTCGACAAGGACTATTAAGTCCATTTAATTTTTAAATTACTTTTCTTTTTATTTTATTTTTATTTTGGCATTTCTTTTGCACTTTCATTATCAATTACTTACAAGACCTTTATTAGTATAATTTGAGTTTTATTTTATCTAGTTATTTCATTATTACTAACCCTAATAACCATATAAATATAAATCCCCTGAATATTATCGATGGCATCGCAGTTTCAAAAGGTTCAGTCAATGGGTACTACTAAGGCATACACATTCAATCATCCACAACTACCATGTCCTGCTCGACCACGACCATAGCAACCATGACACCAACCACCACGATAACCTCTTCGTTGGACACTGCGATTGTGGAACCCAACCTATACCACCACCTTCACCTCTATCTACACATCACTTTCAAATGCCTGTGAACCCGTTTTCGCTCTTTCAAGGATTACATCCAAAAATTCAGGGCGGTTTCGTTACTCTCCCTCTCTTCTGATATTATACTTATACTGATATTATCTATCTTTGTACATCGAGGACAATGTACATCTTAAGTGTAGGGAGATTATTTATGTGATTATCGGAAAATCCCTAAATTTTTATCTTATTCTCAAATAATTTTCTCATATCATTATTAGAGTGAATTCTAATTGATTTATGACTTTTGTTGATATGTTTTGAATTAAATCATAGGTAATTGTGCATTGATTATTTAAACTTTAAGACACTAGAGGATCAAGCATGATAACTTGACTTTTGAGAGTTAAAATTGCTAGGTTGTTTCCCTGAATTGAGGTACTATCTTGAAGTTTTGAATTTACAGGATTGACATCAAATGCCCTTAATTTTCATGAGATTTTGAGCCTTTTAGAGCATATATCTTTCTTGCTCACTAATTTTATTGATTATGAGTGTGTCAACATTGATTTGTTATTCTAGAACTTGCTTTGATTATACATGTCAAGACCACACCTTTGATTTGATATGCGAAAATGATAAAGGCACTTAGGTTCTAACCCATTTACCCCATAAAAGCCTACCCACACAATTGACCACTAGTGAACCCCTTTGAGCCTTAACTATTATTTCTTGATTTTTCCCTTAATATTAACCACAACTTAACCATTTTTGATTCGTTAAGAATTTCTTCCTTTTTATTGACTCCCTTTTTGTCGAGATTTAATTTGTTTAGTTACCTAATTATGTCATTCATTCTAGTTGCTGAATTTATCCTTATGATGTATTCTCCATTACTTGTTCTTATTCTTAAAAAAAACACGTATATTTATTCATTCAGTTACATATTGTTCTAAAGGGCTTGGATAAGTTAAAATTGTTATATTGAGAAAAAGTTCACATCATTTGCTTTAGATAGTTCAAATTCTTGCACTTTCTTATAATTCAGTACTTTGCTTCGTTTTTCTAAGCTAGGTAATCTATTTAGATTAATCTCGATTCTAACCCTCTTTTTCAACCTTTATCCACACCTTTAACCCAAGCCCTATTACAACCCTGCTAAGGACCTTTTGATTTGTGTATCATCTCATTTATAGTGGTGGATATTTGACTTTCGTGCAAGCTTATGGTAATAAATTTTCCTGTTTGACTATTGAGTGCTTAATTGTTAAACCTTAAACACTTTGAGTGATTTGAGTGAACCTTTAGTGAGGATGTTAACCCTTGTCAAATTGGAATTAAAGATAACTACTTAGATAAAGGGGGATGCCTAAGATTTTCGGATTAAAATGCTCACTTTGGATTGTTTGAAACTTTGATGTTCTTATGGTTAAGCTCTTAATGTATGATTACTTATGGATTATTTCGAACATTATTGATGAGAATTATAAGTTGAGAAAGATTTAGTTTAATTATGAGTTGAGAATTTTGCTTGAGGATAAGCAAATGCTTAAGTGTGAGGATATTTGATAAACCGTAATATATACATATTTTTACCCCATGCTTGTTATATTTATGAATGATTTTTTCCTTGATTTTATTGAATTCGATACTCCTAATCCTTTAAATTCATGGGTTATACTCAGGCAAGCTTAGGATAACAAAAGGAGCGAGAAACGGGCCAAAAACGGACAAATTGGGCCTAAATCAATGTTTCACACGGCCTAGGCAGTTCCACACGGGTAATCCACACGCCTGTGTGTCATGGTTGTGTCGACATTAATCCAAGTCAGAATTGCACACGGCCTAAGCATCTGCACACGGGCGTGGCACACGGCCGTGTCCTTGTCGAGCCCAAGTCTAGTTCTACTCGGAAAAGGCTTATTTTGGGCTAATTTGGGCATTCAAAAGTCTGTATAAAGACCCTAGAAGAGGATGAGAGGGACACATAGAGTTGGAGGCAAAAAATACTCGCGACTAGCCATCAGAATCACCTCGGAGCCAGGATCTATACCAAGACTGAAGATTTTCATCCAATTTCCTAGAAGTTCTTGGGTTTCTTTATGTTTTGTTGTTTTCTAAACCTTGAGATGTTTTCCATTATTATTATGAACTAAACTCCCTAAATACATAAGAGAGATGAACCCTATGACGAATCTTATCATGCTTTGATTTATATGATAAATATTTGCTCTTATTCTTAATTATGAGTTTTAATTCTTGCTTTAATATTTCAGGATATTAATCCAGGTTTTTGATGTGCTTATTTAGTAGAGTAAAAGTTCCTATTTAAAAGTAGATCATTCATAATTAAACGAAGTTGAATGCAATCCTAGAGATAGGATGACATAAATCTATCGAAATAGAGTCAAATCTAATAAGGGAATCCATAGATCGAGTTAATGCAACAATAGGGGTTTTCATTAGAAAGAGATTTTAGTTACTCAACCTAGAGTCAGTTGTTCTTAGTCTCAAGAGAGATATTAACATAAATTAGGGATTTCTACGGAATAAGTCAGGTGAATAAATCATCTAAGTCAAAGGTAATAAGTGAAGTCTAGGTGGATTCTTTCTTGGGTACTGTCTTCTCAATTGGTTTTCCTAAAGTATTTTCCAACTTTCACCTCTGTCGTGATCTTAGTTAATTAGATAAAGAATTTTAGTTTAAAAATACCCTTAAATTCTTAGGCTAGATAATAAAAAGAAAGTAACTACTAGTACTTTTAGTTCTCGTGGATACGATATTCTGGTCTCACCATAACTATACTACTGTTCAATAGGTGTGCTTGCCTTAAGTCGAATTATTAGTTAGTTTCACGACCATCACTTCCCTAAGTTGATGACTTGATAGTGTGAAGTTGCCTCCGACGATCTCCAACCCCAAGCTAACCTGTCAACACTAAAGAAATGAAAAGTGGGGAGTAAGCTTTACACTTAGTAAGTCCATATGAAAATAATAAGCAACATGCTCACATGCTTCTTAAGATAATACAACCATAATTGCCCTTATATTTATATTCTGGTCATGCTATCTTCTCGAGTCATAGTTTCTAAATTATTTATATCTGGAACTACGAAGCTCTAAATTAAGACACGCTAATTTTCCCTGAAACTAGACTCATATATCTTCCTACCATAAAATTTTCAGAATTTTTGGTCTAGCCAATAAGTACAGTTTATTCTTTAAAATATCTCTTATGTCACTATTTGACAGCTTCGACCTTTCTTCACTAAAATTTATTTCTTTCTTAGTACGGAATTCGGATATTGTTTCTGTATATTTATTTTGAAATTAGACTCATTAAGAACTTAATCATATGAATTCCAGACCATAATTATTTTTTCAAAATTTCTAGTGATTTTCCCAATTCAAAATAGAGGAATCTGAGTTCATTCTGACTCTGTCTCACAAAATTTCAAATATCTCATAGTATGGAATTCTTTTTCTTACATAGTTTCCTTTATATGAAAATAGACTCAATAAGATTTAATTTCATGTATTATTCAGCCTCTAATTCGACTCCCACCATTTTCGATGATTTTTCAAAGTCCCACAATGACTGCTGTCCAAAACTGTTTTAATACAATATAATGATAACTACCATAAGCTCCTTTTCAACTAATCATGAACTCACCATACATGATTCCATGTTCAATTTCACAATGTAAGCTAGCATGGTATTGCAACAAAATGTATAATCATAATTCATACATCTTAGCTCACCAAGGTCCCATCATTTCGAGGTCTCAATAAGCATAAGCTTACTGTACATACCTGTACCATACATTCTTAATCATATCATTCCACCTCTTAACTCAAAAATCTTGAATTTTCCGTTGAACCACTCGGAATAATAAAGGATGCTCGGGATTATCATACACCAATTTGAATACCAAAGCCATGTCCCATACATGGTCTTACATGGATCCACATATCCTTGCCATATCCCAGATATGGTCTTATATAAGGTCTCATGTCAGTGCCGATGCCATGTCGTAGGCATGGTCTTATACTAGCACACATATCACCGTCGATGCCATGTCCCAGACATGGTCTTACACAAGCACAAATATTATTAATCACAATGTCATGATATCCAAGTCCTAAGTATTCCTTCAGTCACCCGGGGCTTTCGAGATACAAGGCTATCGCCAAACTTTCATTGAATCAACACAAGCCAATTTCATTAGGTCATACATACATGTATCATACAATGTCAAACATTAAACACATAATGATCATCGTATCATTGAATTACTTACAAACCATTTACTTGTCTAAATCTCGTCGGGTACAACCGTGTAGCAATTCACACAACTCATGTAATAGTAATTTAACATTCATCACATTTTCCACATCATATTCATCATCCATAAATTCTTCTAATATATTAAAACATACATTTTATGCCATAATAATAGATAATTACAATTCAAGCATGATATTGCATTATTATTACCATACGAACTTACCTCAAATCCAAGCACGACTAATTATTCCATTTTAGTCCATAATCTTGTACCTTCTCGTTTTATGCCCGAATCTTGTTTTCCTTGATCTAAAATATCACATTTAGCTTAATTATTAGTCATATTATTCATTGTGACCCAAAAATCATATTATGGAAAAATTATGTTTTTGCCCCTAAACTTTGTCATATTTACACTTTTTCCCCTAGACTCGTAAAATGATTTTTATTCAATTTCCCAGCATTTAAAGCCTAACTAAATCATTTTCATAGCTATAGCAGCCTCTAATTTCCACTAATCACCCTTTTATGACCAATTTTATACTTTTTACAAAACAGTCCTTTCGGACGTTTTCATAAAAAATCACTTAGTAAAAGTCATTCCTCTAACCATAAACATGCATAATCTACCATTAAACCTCAAAATACCAACATGTCACTCATGGGTAAATTTTTAAACATAAACCCTAGCTCAAAATAATGGAAGAAACAGGTAAATCAAGTTATTGGGACTTCAAAAACGTAAAGAACATTAAAAAAGGGGTTCGGCAACACTTACAAATGAGCTTGGAAGCTTGAACCAAACCCTAGCCATGTATTTCATCGTATTTTCAGCTGGATGAAGAATATGGGCATGAATTTGGCTTATTTTCCCTTTTTATTATTTTAATTATCAAAAGACCAAAATGCCCCTAACTTAAAAATTTTCTATTTCACCCATTTCATGTCTATTTTTGTCCAACAATTAACCAATGGTCTAATTACTATTTAAGGACCACCAATTTAAAGACTCGTAACAATTGGACTCCTTTAACATGTAGAACTCAACTTTTGTACTTTTTACAATTTGGTCCTTTTGACCAAATTGAGTGCCCAAACGTCGAAATTTTTGAACGAAATTTTCACGAAATCATCCCGTGAAATTGTAGACCATAAAAATATAATAAAAGTGAATTTTCTTACATCGAATATGTGGTCTCGAAACCACTGTTCCGAATAAGCCCTAATTCGGGATGTTACAACTTCAAATCATAGTCATTTACCAATTACATCCCATTTATATATCATGCATATAACTCAACAGAAATATTCAACCACAATTTCACATCATACTATATATACCATAAACATATACTTTGACATATCTTTATCACCACTAGCAAATATATCTGCCATAATTCAATATTAGGTCTAAGCATAAACGAATACACATAAGTAATATTACATATAATCAACCAAAACAGTTATATAACATATTCATTACTTGCCATTTAGCAACCGAACATAATAAGCCAATATTGATTCAAATATATATCCATCATTTTATCTCAATACTAAGCCAAAATTTACCATCATTCACCATCCCAATCAGATCATATTTCATACTTCCAAAATGAACTAACTATTAAACCGATTATACCTTACACTTACCATTTTCATTACCGAATTATTTAACTAAACATCACAAACATAAGGAACATACTTACCAAAATATAATTATCTCATATCAAATTGCTAAATCATCAATTAACCTAATAAGCAAGCCGAACCATATGACCTAATACCACACATATATACACCATGAAATACACTTCCACATTGAATTTAGTCATAGCCAGAAACACACAAACTTTAACATTATAATCAAGCCATTTTCGCATGGCTTTCAATATATGCATACTTCAAAATTATCATAATAACTAAACTAGCCTATACATGCCATAGGTTCGAATTAAAACTTATAAAATACCAAAAATAGTCGATAGTGTGATGGACTTTGTTGACGATCCCTGAGCTCGTAACTAATCTCTAAAATCTATAAAACAGTGGCAAACATAAACAGATACAGTAAGCTATCATAGCTTAGTAAGTCATAAGCAAAAAAAAAAAAAACAACTCAATGATATAATCAACTCACTTAAACCAAACCAAATTATACTATCATAGTCACATTTAATCTCAAGTTTACAATTTCATGTATAACATATACTTTCACATATAAACTTTATCATGGCCGAATGTACATATATATATTAACAAGATATCATTCGATTTCAAAACCAAAATATCATTATATAACCAAGTACATTTACACTCATATACAAATTCTCATGAATCAAAATATAACATCACATACATATTCATAATGTGACAGCCTTAAAACGACCATAGTCGGAATGTGGTTTCGGGACCACAAAACTGAGGCATAAAAATAATTTAATATTTATTTTATTGCCTATAATATGTGTTAACTCATTTGTGACAATTTTGATGTTTTAATTTAGAGTTATAAATGTGAATTTCACTAGAAAGGACCTAGTAGAAAACTTTGAAAGTATGATGGGGAAATGTGTGATGACTAATTTAAAGCATGCAGCAAAACAATGGCCTTGCATGTCAAATATCCTCTTTTTATAGGAGGTGGCGGCCATGACAAGGAGTATGGGCAAAACATGTCATGAAACATGTTTTGTTGGTGCATTAGGGAGAAACATTAAACTAAGGGGTATGGGTAATAAAAAATGAAAAAAAATGTGTGTGAAGGCTTCTCCCTCCCCATTGTCGTGTATTGAAGAAAAGAAAAAAAATTTGCTCATCCATTTCATTCTCTCTTGACCGAAAATACTAAAGAGGAAGGAAGGAATTTTTGCTTCATGTTTGGTTTGGAAGGGATTAGGAAGAGATTTGGCTATACTTGCATCAAGATTAAGGTATGTTTGAGGTTGTGCCATGGGATTCATGCATGTTTTAGTTGCTAGCTTGATGTTTTTATTAGCCCATGGTTCAAATCTTTGCTATGTCATGGAATGATATTCGCCAAAGTGGATGTGGTGTTAATGCCATTGCATGCTAAATATCAAGCTTGATAATGATACATGTGATGGGGATTGAGGACTCTTAGATTTTCTTTTAACATTTTTGAATGAGATACTAAGTTCTTTGTTTAACCATGACCAAATTGAAACGGTATGGTGTGGTGGTGTATTCGGCCATGGTATATCCATAAGTATGATTCATGCATGTTGCATGGTAAGTAAGATTTGAGCTTTGGATATGTGTTTATATTTGGATATAAGCAACTTGAGATTCGGCCGTTGCACCTACATGAATATATGTTTGCACATGATGTATTGGTATGACATATATACTATTTCAAGGTGTATATTTGCTTGTGATGATGTTTCGGTTATGAAGGAAATGATAGATGTGTAATGAGTTACAATATGGAATGCGTTAGTTAGTAAAATGTATGCTGTTTTTTTTTTGTGTGTGGTATTAAGTGTATAATTGGCCTCAACATGGACATGCATATTCGGCCACATGAGGGGAAATGGTGTGCATGCATTCGGTTAGAGGCAAGCATATTGATGCCTATTCTTGGCTTAGAAAATCCGGCTAAGGAGAGTACTAACTAATGTGTTGAGTTGATTCATGATTTCGTACATATGTGACTTTAATGTCTAATGAAAATATGTGGGCTAAGTACCTTGAATTCCTCTTCGATGCTCAAATGATAAAACCAATTTATTTGTTAAATTAAGCTCAAGAGCAAAGGGAGCTAAATCCGATAAGGGAAGGAAAAGTCGTCGAATAGCCGTAAATCGTTCGACCACGTCCGAGGTAAGTTCTCGAGTAATGGAACTTAGATTATGATTTGATTAGATCATGCTCTTTGTGTGTGGCTATTGAGCCGAAATTGCAAATGTGATAAGTGACTTGTGTTTGAATTTTGCTAATGAGAATGAAATACGAATGTGTCATGATTTATTGATAATTGTGCTTGGCTATTTGAATGATGTCCGGGCTAAGTCCCAAGGCTTTGTGTTAAGTGACCATATCCGGACTAAGATCCGAAGGCGTTAATGCGAGTTAATAAATCTAGGTTAAGCCCGAAGGCATTTGTGCGAGTTAATAAATCCGGGTTAAGCCCGAAGGCATTTGTGCGAGTTACTAAACCCGGGTTAAGTCTCGAAGGCATTCGTGCGAGTTACTATAATCGGGGTTTGTCCCGAAGGCATTTGAGCTAGTCGTTATATCCGGTTAAATTCCGAAGGTACGTGATTCGAGAACGAGTGTTCTGCTGTAAAAATTTCAGTTAATACGCTTGAAAAATTCCAGCAATGAGGTATGTTCGTATGTGCTTGAAATTAGTTGATTCCTTCAATGATATTCGCTCATCGAGTAAGGAGCTTCCGTATTTGGCTAAGATGATCCCTTATGTATGAATATAGGGGTTGGAATGTGAAATAAGTATGACATTGAGAATTTGTGCATACGAAATTATCCGTTAGCTATATGATTGCTATGCTTTTGTTGTCTTTGGGATCCCTTGCTCAAACTTACTAAGCATAAATTGCTTACTCCGTTTCTCTGTTTTCTATTTTATAGATTTTGCTCGTTAGCTATCGGATTCGGGATCATCAAGTCAAGTCATCCACACTATCAAAGCCCTTTTGGTATTCTTTTAGTTGAACTCTGGATATGGCATGTATAGGACTACCCTTTGCTGTTTTTCAAATACGTTTTGTGATGTATGTGTGTACACCATGCGAAAATGGCTCGTAAAAGTGGGGTATGGCATTAGACTATTTGTGTTTATGTATATATGTATGGTTTCATGATGTGAGCATGGACTGGAATGGAAGTGTTGGGCAAATGATCAGCCATTGGAATGGCTAAATATGAGTATATGTGGACCTATGTATGACAAAACTCTAGTTGGTCCATGGAAACCTCGAAATAGGTAAAGTTTACCTTGAAAACAGATACGGACAGCAGCAGTGGTGAGCATTTGAAAAATCACTAAAATTTGTAGGAATAGAATTAAATAGTGAATAAATTATGTAAATTAACCTTGATGAATCCATTTTCATATGGAAGAAACGAAACGGTCATATGAGTTGTATGTTAAAAGATATTTGGGTTTTCGTGAAACAGGGCCAGAACGGTTTCTGTATTCCCTGTTCCGAATTTGAAAATTCATTATAAATTAACCAGAGATAATTAGGAGTCATACCATATATGTATAAATTCCTCTTTTAGTCTAGTTTCTATAGAAACAAACTACATCAGTATTGAAACCCTGCACAGGGAGTTATTCAAGTTGTAACGCACGAAGGTCAGTGTAGTCGACCCCTGTAACATGGGAGACTTTAACTAATAAACTGTACTAATTTGCTTGACCAAAAATTCTAGAAAAAAATCTGTAGATGTACATATGAGTCTAGTTTTAGGGAAAAATTACGAAACTGATTTTCGAGTTGTAAAACTCAAGTTATGATTTTTGAAGCGACTAGTACACAGATTGGCAGCTTGTCTGGGAAATTCTCAATAAGTGGTTTGAAGTCTGTTAACACCTCGTGTTCGACTCCGGCGACGGTCTCGGGTTCGGGGTGTTACAATTTTATTGGTATCAAAGCTACGGTTTAGTCGATTCTAGGACTACCGTAATGCGTTTGGGTCTATCTATACATACCATTTTATGTGATTATTTGATAGTGTGGTGACTTCTGACGGTTAAAATTATTGTTTTGATTAGTAATGGATCCCGATCCCAACCGAGCGATAGCTGATGATGTGGAGAGTGTGGCGCTGCTCCAAGACAAGGGACAGCCACGCGGACTCTCAACCTATTGCTAGCAATCCGAATGATGAGGCTAGGCAAGCCTTTTATAGCGTGATGAATGATTGGTTTAACCAATACATTCGAACTAACACGATTGTTCCACAACCTCCATTCCCGACTAATACAACCCCGACCTACGATGCCTCCCAGAATCGACCAAATAAGGTCGGATAAGCCCAGATTGATAGAATCCGAAAACATGGGGCTACTGAATTTAAAGCTACAGATAGCGATGATGCCGAGCAAGCTGAATTTTGGTTGGACAACACTATCCGGGTACTCGATGAGCTATCTTGTACGCCCGATGAATGTCTAAAGTGTACTATCTCCTTGCTACGTGATTACGCCTACTATTGGTGGAGTACTCGACTTCACAGCCCCGAGAGCAAGTAACTTGGGAGTTTTTCCAAACCGAGTTTGGAAAAAGTATATCAGTCAGAGATTCATGGATCAAAAACGGAAGGAATTTCTTGAACTTAAACAAGGTTCCATGTCGGTTACTAACTATGAACGAAAGTTTGTGAGGCTTAGCCGGTACGTGCGAGAATGCATTTCTTCAGAAGCTGTGATGTGTAAACGCTTCCAAGATGGACTGAATGATGATATAAAGTCGTATGTTGGCATTTTGGAAATCCGAGAGTTTGGGGCTCTTGTCGAGCGAAAGCGTGCAAAGCCGAGGAGCTCAAGATGGAGAAAAGGAAAGTCAAGTGGGAGCAAGGGAGTTTCAGAAGAGGTCTTGGGAAGCCCTTCCCACATCATCAAAGAAATTTAGAGATGGCTTAGGCCGATCTAGAGACACTTTGGGCTTTACTAGACGAGACAATGATCGACTCCCTATAGGCACGCTGAGTCACTTCGATCGCCGGTGTTGGCAATGATCATCGAGATGTAACGGTGCCAATATTGTGGCAAATGGCATTCGGGAGTTGTAGATTCCGTGACCGCTCTGTTACAAGTGCGGATCATCGACCACTTCATTAAAGATTACCCGAGGTTGTCTGAACAGAATGTAGATTAGAGTGGGAAACCGAGCGCTACCACGTACTCGAGGTAGACCATCTAGAAATACGGCAATACTAGTGGTGGTCGAGGGATCTAGAGATGCTACGACCAGATCCGAGGCTCGCGCTCCTGCTAGGGCTTATGCCATACGCGCACGTGAGGATGCTTCCTCTCCAGATGTTATTACCGGTACTTTCACTCTCTTTGATACTAATGTGATTGCTTTGATTGACCCTGGTTCTACTCATTCTTATATATGCGAAACCTTAGCATCCAGTAAGACTTTACCTATTGAGTCTACTGAGTTCGTAATTCGGGTGTCAAATCCCTTGGGTCGTTACGTGCTCGTCGACAAAGTGTGTAAGAAATGCCCCCTAGTAATTCGAGATTCCTATTTTCCGGCGGACTTGATGCTGTTGCCGTTTGACGAATTTGATGTTATACTCGGTTTAGATTGGTTGACCGTGCATGATGCGGTTGTGAATTGCAAAAGCAAGACTATTGATTTGAGGTGCGCAAATAACGAGATGATTCGAATTGAGTCTACGGACTTGAAGGGGTTGCCAACTGTAATATCATCAATGTTGGCCCAGAAATATGTAAGAAAAGGGTGCGAAGCATACCTTGCGTATGTACTTGATGATAAGGAGTTAGAAATAAAACCCGAATCTGTGCCGGTGGTTTGTGAATACCCGGATGTTTTTCCCGAAGAATTACCGGGTTTGCCACCTGTTCGGGAGGTAGAGTTTGGTATTGAGCTTATACCTGGGACCACACCGATTTCGATAGCTCTGTATCGTATGGCACCAACGGAATTAAAGGAGTTGAAAGCTCGGTTGCAAGAGTTGGTGGATAGTGGTTTTGCTCGCCGAAGTTTTCACCTTGGGTGCACCAAAGTGTTGTTTGTGAAAAGAAGGACGGAACCATGAGGTTGTGCATCGACTATCGTCGACTTAATAAAGTGACAATAAAGAACAAATATCCGTTATCACAGATCGATGATTTGTTCGATCAACTGAAGGAGCCTCGGTGTTCTCAAAAATAGATTTGAGATCGAGGCTATTATCGATTCATGTAATCGGGATTCGGACATACCCAAAACCGCCTTGTAAGCGAGATATGGTCACTACGAGTTCTTAGTGATGCCGTTTGGGCTCACTAATGCCCCTGCAATATTTATGGATTTGATGAATCGGATCTTCAGACCGTATTTGGATTGGTTCGTAGTTGTGTTCATTGACGACATCTTGGTCTATTCAAGAGATGAGACCGAACATGTGGAGCACCTGAGATTAGTGTTGCAAATTTTATGGGATAAGCAGTTATATGCTAAGTTCAGCAAGTGTGAGTTCTGGTTAAGAGAGGTTAGCTTCTTGGGTCATGTGGTATTTGCATCGGGTATTCGAGTCGACCCGAGCAAAATTTTAGCCATACTTAACTGGAAGCCTCCAAGAAATATTACTGAGGTTCGGAGCTTTTTGGGACATGCCGGTTACTATCGACGGTTTGTAAAAGAATTCTCGATGATAGCCACACCCATGGTGAAACTGCTTCAGAAAGATGTCAAGTTTGAATGGACGGAAAAGTGTCAAAAAAGTTTCGACCAATTGAAAACTCATTTGACGGAAGCTCTAGTACTAGTACAACCCGAATCTGGTAAAGAGTTTGTCATCTATAGTGATGCCTCCCTACCTGGGTTAGGTTGCGTATTGATGCAAGAAGGTCAAGTTGTGGCCTAGCGTCGAGACAATTAAAGCCACATGAGAAAATTTATCCGACCCATGATCTCGAATTAGCTGCCATCGTATTCGCCTTGAAAATATGGCGACATTACTTATTTGGTGAGAAGTGCCATGTATTTTCGGATCACAAAAGTCTCAAATATTTGATGACTCAAAGAGACTTAAATCTGAGACAAAGACGTTGGCTTGAGTTGTTGAAAGATTATGAGCTGGTCATTGATTATCACCCGGGAAAGGCTAATGTGGTTGCGGATGCCTTTAGCCGGAAATCACTATTTGCTTTACGAGCAATGAATGTACACTTGTCTATCCTACCCGACAATGTGTTAATAGCCGAATTAAAGGCCAAACCATTATTGACTCATCAAATTCGCGAAGCTCAGAAAGTTGACGATGAGTTGGTTGCAAAACGGGCTGAGTGTGTTCCGAACAAGGAATCGGAGTTTCAAATTGATGATGATGATTGTTTGAGGTTCAAAAATCGTTTGTGTGTTCCAAGAAATTCAGAACTCATTTCGATGATTCTGAACGAAGCCCATTGTAGCCGAATGTCAATTCACCTGGGGAGTACAAAGATGTACAACGATTTGAAATGTCGGTTTTGGTGGCATGGTATGAAACGAGACATCTCCGACTTTGTTTCGAGATGTTTAATATGTCAACAAGTGAAAGCAGAACATCAAGTGCCTTCAGGGTTACTTCAACCGATCATGATACCCGAGTGGAAATGGGATCGAGTCGCAATGGACTTTGTGTCCGGGTTGCCATTGTCAGCTAGTAAGAAGGATGCGATTTGGGTTGTTGTTGATAGACTGACTAAGTCGGCTCACTTTATCCCTGTGCGTACGGATTTTTCATTGGATAAACTAGCTGAATTGTACATTTCTCGATTGTGAGATTACACGGGTACCGATTTGCATTAGACGGATAGAGATCCGAGGTTCACCTCGCGATTTTGGAAGAAATTGCAAGAAGCTTTGGGTACCAAGTTGCATTTCAAAGACCGCTTTTCACCCCCAAACCGATGGTCAATCCGAGCGAATAATTCAGATACTTGAGGATATGTTGAGATGTTGCATCCTCGAGTTCAATGGTTCATGGAACGATATTTACCTTTGATTGAATTCGCACAACAATAGTTTTCAATCAAGTATTAAGATGGCGCCTTTACGAGGCCTTATACGCATAAATGCCGTACACCATTGTTTTGGACCGAGCTCGGTGAGAGCAAAATTTTCGGAGTGGATTTGATTAAAGATGCTGAACATAAAGTAAGAGTAATCCGTAAAAATCTGAAGATAGCCTTCGATCGTCAGAAGTCGTACGCGGATCTGAAACGAAAAGACATTGAGTATCAGGTGGGAGATAAAGTGTTTCTTAAAGTTTCGCCTTGGAAAAAGATACTCAGATTTGGGCGCAAGAGCAAATTGAGTCCGAGGTTCATCGGGCCATATGAGATATCCGAACGAGTCGGTCCAGTTGCGTATCATTTGATTTTGCCCCCTGAACTTGAAAAGATTCACGACGTCTTTCATGTTTCGATGCTTCGATGCTATAGATCTGATCCGTCGCACGTAATTAGTCCATCAGAGGTTGAAATTCAAGCCGATATGAGTTAGGAAGAAGAACTGATTCGTATCCTAGCTCGTGAAGTGAAGGAGTTGCGAAACAAAAGGGTTCCGCTGGTGAAGGTGTTATGGCTCAAACACGGGATAGAAGAAGCTACTTGGGAACCCGAGAACTCTATGAAAGAGCGATACCCAAACCTATTTACCGGTAAGATTTTCGGGGACGAAAATTTCTTAAGTGGGGGAGAGTTGTGACAGCCTTAAAACGACCCTAGTCGGAATGTGGTTTCGGGACCACAAAACCGAGGCATAAAAATAATTTAATATTTATTTTATTGCCTATAATATGTGTTAACTCATGTGTGACAATTTTGATGTTTTAATTTAGAGTTATAAATGTGAATTTCACTAGAAAGGACCTAGTAGAAAACTTTGAAAGTATGATGGGGAAATGTGTGATGACTAATTTAAAGCATGCAGGAAAAACAATGGCCTTGCATGTCAAATATCCCTCTTTTTATAGGAGGTGGCGGCCATGACAAGGAGTATGGGCAAAACATGTCATGAAACATGTTTTATTGGTGCATTAGGGAGAAACATTAAACTAAGGGGTATGGGTAATAAAAAATGAAAAAAAATGTGTGTGAAGGCTTCTCCCTCCCCATTGCCGTGTATTGAAGAAAAGAAAAGAAAAAATTTGCTCATCTATTTCATTCTCTCTTGACCGAAAATACTAAAGAGGAAGGAAGGAATTTTTGCTTCATGTTTGGTTTGGAAGGGATTAGGAAGAGATTTGGCTATACTTGCATCAAGATTAAGGTATGTTTGAGGTTGTGCCATGGGATTCATGCATGTTTTAGTTGCTAGCTTGATGTTTTTATTAGCCCATGGTTCAAATCTTTGCTATGTCATGGAATGATATTCGCCAAAGTGGATGTGGTGTTAATGCCATTGCATGCTAAATATCAAGCTTGATAATGATACATGTGATGGGGATTGAGGACTCTTAGATTTTCTTTTAACATTTTGAATGAGATACTAAGTTCTTTGTTTAGCCATGACCAAATTGAAACGGTATGGTGTGGTGGTGTATTCGCCATGGTATATCCATAAGTATGATTCATGCATGTTGCATGGTAAGTAAGATTTGAGCTTTGGATATGTGTTTATATTTGGATATAAGCAACTTGAGATTCGGCCCTTGCACCTACATGAATATATGTTTGCACATGATGTATTGGTATGACATATATACTATTTCAAGGTGTATATTTGCTTGTGATGATGTTTCGGTTATGAAGGAAATGATAGATGTGTAATGAGTTACAATATGGAATGCGTTAGTTAGTAAAATGTATGCTGATTTTTTTTTGTGTGTGGTATTAAGTGTATAATTGGCCTCAACATGGACATGCATATTCGGCCACATGAGGGGAAATGGTGTGCATGCATTCGGTTAGAGGCAAGCATATTGATGCCTATTCTTGGCTTAGAAAATCCGGCTAAGGAGAGTACTAACTAATGTGTTGAGTTGATTCATGATTTCCGTACATATGTGACTTTAATGTCTAATGAAAATATGTGGGCTAAGTACCTTGAATTCCTCTTTCGATGCTCAAATGATAAAACCAATTTATTTGTTAAATTAAGCTCAAGAGCAAAGGGGAGCTAAATCCGATAAGGGGAAGGAAAAAGTCGTCGAATAGCCGTCAAAATCGTTCGACCACGTCCGAGGTAAGTTCTCGAGTAATGGAACTTAGATTATGATTTGATTAGATCATGCTCTTTGTGTGTGACTATTGAGCCGAAATTGCAAATGTGATAAGTGACTTGTGTTTGAATTTTGCTAATGAGAATGAAATACTGAATGTGTCATGATTTATTGATAATTGTGCTTGGCTATTTGAATGATGTCCGGCTAAGTCCCAAGGCTTTGTGTTAAGTGACCATATCGGACTAAGATCAAGGCGTTCATGCGAGTTAATAAATGCAGGTTAAGCCGAAGGCATTTGTGCTAGTTAATAAATCCGGGTTAAGCCCAAGGCATTTGTGCGAAGTTACTAAACCGGGTTAAGTCCCAAGGCATTCGTGTGAGTTACTATAACCGGGTTTGTCCCAAGGCATTTGAGCTAGTCGTTATATCCGGTTAAATTCAAGGTACGTGATTCGAGAACGAGTGTTCTTGCTGTAAAATTTCAGTTAATACGCTTGAAAAATTCCAGCAATGAGGTATGCTCGTATGTGCTTGAAATTAGTTGATTCCCTTCGAATGATATTCGCTCAGTCGAGTAATGAGCTTTCGGTATTTGGCTAAGATGATCCCTTATGTATGAATATAGGGGTTGGAATGTGAAATAAGTATGACATTGAGAATTTGTACATACGAAATTATCCGTTAGCTATATGATTGCTATGCTTTTGTTGTCTTGGAATCCTTGCTCAAACTTACTAAGCATAAATTGCTTACTCCGTTTCTCCGATTCTCTGCTTTATAGATTTTGCTCGTTAGCTATCGGATTCGGATCATCAAGTCAAGTCATCCACACTATCAAAGCCCTTTTGGTATTCTTTTAGTTGAACTTGGATATGGCATGTATAGGACTACCCTTTGCTGTTTTTCAAATACGTTTTGTGATGTATGTGTGTACGACCATGCGAAAATGGCTCGTAAAAGTGGGGTATGGCATTAGACTATTTGTGTTTATGTATATATGTATGGTTTCATGATGTGAGCATGGACTGGAATGGAAGTGTTGGGCAAATGATCAGCCATTGGAATGGCTAAATATGAGTATATGTGGACCTATGTATGACAAAACTCTAGTTGGTCCATGGAAACCACGAAATAGGTAAAGTTTACCTTGAAAACAGATACGGACAGCAGCAGTGGTGAGCATTTGAAAAATCACTAAAATTTGTAGGAATGGAATTAAATAGTGAATAAATTATGTAAATGAACCTTGATAAATCCATTTTCATATGGAAGAAACGAAACGGTCATATGAGTTGTATGTTAAAAGATATTTGGGTTTTCGTGAAACAGGGCCAGAACGGTTTTTGGATTCCCTGTTCCGACTTTGAAAATTCATTATAATTTAACCAGAGATAATTAGGAGTCATACCATATATGTATAAATTACTCTTTGAGTCTAGTTTCTATAGAAACAAACAGAATCATTATTGAAACCCTGCACAGGGATTTATTCGAGTTGTAACGCACAAAGGTCAGTGTAGTCGACCCCTGTAACATGGGAGACTTTAACTAATAAACTGTACTAATTGGCTCGACCAAAAATTCTAGAAAAAATCTGTAGATGGAAATATGAGTCTAGTTTTAGGGAAAAATTACGAAACTGATTTTCGAGTTGTAAAACTCAAGTTATGATTTTTGAAACGACTAGTACACAGATTGGCAGCTTGTCTGGGAAATTCTCAATAAGTGGTTTGAAGTCTGTTAACACCTCGTGTTCGACTCCGGCGACGGTCTCGGGTTCGGGGTGTTACACATAATGTATGGCCGAATATACTACACAAATGCACATATGTTTACATTAGTAACTTGTATAATTTACATCACATATCAAATAGCCAACTTACCTTATTTTCAAATAGGTAATGAACTAACTCATACCTAATCGTTTTATCTTGTTTTACACATTCGATCACAACTTATCATTGCCCGTTAAACCATTCAGAATTGAATAGGATACTCGGATAATCACACATATAGTACAATACCAACGTCCCAAACGTGGTCTTACATGTAATCACATATCAATGCTAATGTATTAAACGTGGTCTTAGTCGCTCACATACATCGAAATCACATATCGATGCCAACGTATTAAACATTGTCTTACTCGCACACATATATCGGAATCACATATCGATGCCAACGTGTTAAACGTGGTCTTACTCGCACACATATATCGGAATCACATATCAACTTCAACATATTAAACGTGGTCTTACTCACACACATACATGGATGCCATGGTCTTACTCGAACATCACATATCGGAATCCTATGTCATGACATATATATCCTATCTATTCCTAAGGCTTATATCGGGCTTTCAGATGTCGTAACTCGATCGAATCGAACTCGTAACTATTTCTCTCAAACGTATATAATTTCGAAACATTCTCAAAACAATTATAACAATTCAATTCAGCATTTTTAATATACATATATTGAAATTTACAAAATCTATTTGTCTATAAACTTACCTCAGACAACGAAAATCGAAACGGGACAACTAATCGACAACTTTGGTTTTCCTCCGATCCAAATCCGATTTCTTTGGTTCTTAATCTAAACATATTCAAATTAAACTCATTCAAACATATTTTAACTCAATTTAGTCCAAAAAGACATAAATGGGAAAATTACCATTTTACCTTGACATTTTACACTTTTTACAATTTAGTCCAAATTGCACAAAACACGAAACATGCAAAATTTGAGTACACCATGTAACACCCCAAACTCGGCCTAGACGTTATGGCCGAAATCTGGCGTGTCACATTGAAGTGTTTTCGAAAACCATGTTCTCATAGAAAACCCTTCTTGCTATTTAGAACCTCTAGCCATTTTAAAACTTTGTGAAAACCTCAGTTTCTGTTGGTTTATTAAAAGTCATTCTCTTGTAAAATATTATTACCTTTAAAACTTTATTTTCTGCGGAAGCTTAGTTTAAAGTTTTACGAAAACGTGATATTTTGAAAAACTGTTATTATTTTGGAAAAGAAAACCATGTTCTACTCCAGTAGTTACAAAACAGTATATAAAATTCCAAATTTAGAACCAGAAATTAAAAGAGGCCTTGTTACAACCCAGATCAAATATAAGTACTTGTAAATAGATAACTTAAAAAAAATCGAAAACAATAGCAGTTTTGTGGCCACCTCTGAGTCCCTCGCAGCACCGATCCTCCTATTGTTGGGGATTACCTGCATAGTTAATAAACGGGGTGAGTTTATGAAAACTCGGTGTGTAATCCCCTCCTAAACTAAAACAGTTAGTAAACAGATAGGATTCAGAATCAGTCTGGGCCAGAGCCAATTACAGTAATAGAATAATATGTATGGGCTAAAGCCCAGCACAATTTCACTTGGGTCTCAGCCCTCATCAAAATCAATTGGGCCTAGCCCATACTCAAAATTAGTAACAGTTGGGCCTAGCCCATTAACAGAATCAGGTGGGCCTAAGCCCAGTACAGAATCAATAGCAGATGTAGATATGCAGATAGATTCCCAGCCTAGTCCAACCAACACACCACCCGTACCAACCAACACACCATGTGGGGATAAAATCGACCCACCCAGCCAACACACCGAGCTTAGCATCGGTTGCGTCACTAAGTCAACAGGATGGCTCAACGCCGTAGATAGGACGGCTCAATGCCATAGACAGGACGACTCAAAGTCATAGACAGGACGGCTAAAGGCCGTAAATATAGCACCAATGTTGCCAGTTAACAGAACGGCCATAAGTCATAAGTATCATAGAAAGGCTAAAAGCCTTATACAGAACGGCTACTAGTCGTACACTTCCTCCGTCAATAATACCCCAACCCCATGCAGTATGTCATGTCATAAATAATATGTGTATGGAAACTCATACTCAGTACAATCATATATGTAAATCATAAGCACATCAGTCATACGAAACATAAGGGCATAATCATCATTCTACCATACAGGGGTATTACGGTCATTTTACCCTACAGGGGCATTACGGTCATTTTGCACTATAAGGGTATTTTGGTGATTTTACAAAGCAGAGTCTTAATGACCCAACAGAAGGTCCACCGTCACCTTGAGTGACTTAAGTAACCTAAATGGACATAACGGTGCAAATGGGCCTAAGGCCCATTACTCAGCCCAAGTGGGCCCACACCCTCGTGTGCCCATTTAGCCCAAATTTAGATATGGCTTTGTGACCTACATAGCCAGTCCAATAATTATCACAAGTTGCAGATTCAATCCGTGTGGGGCCCACACGACCCATCCAAGCCCAACGTGGCCCAGAACTACCTAAGTTCTGTGCGCGACATGACAAGTCTATCTACATCCCACTTAATAGTGAAGTTTACATAAGCGAGACCACAGGCCCATCGAGGCCATTGAGGCCCAAAACAGCCCCAGCACACGAGAACAGTCATGGTGGCCTCTATAGTCTATCGCCCATTATTTGTGGGCTCGGTTTGCCCCACATGCATTCGCATGCTCGCGAAGCCCCGAATGCCGAGGTTTCAGCTTTTCGGCTTTTGTCGACTTCCAACAAAGAAGGGCGTGAATACACACCTATTTATGAGAATGTGCCGAAGCAATGATCACTAACCTTGGCGCATCCTGTATTGAGTCTTAATCACTGTTTCCCTCCCTAACTCATATGGTTTGCTCTATTTAAAGCTAGCTTCTCACCAATTCCCATGTTAGCTTCCCGATGTGGGATTACTTTCAACCATTAGGAAAATTCCTTATTTTCATATGACCACTTCAACCACAGAGTTCCATTCCAACTCCACCTCCTACATAGCTCAAACAGCAAAATAAATACCCCATTGCGCATCCCAAAACTTGAACCTTAGATCTCACAGTTACACAACACGCCACCTTGCTACTACACCACGAAACTCTTTGTGTCACCATTTTAGCCTCAATTAATTATAAGGTCTATAGGCCAAAGTCCAGGTTCCTTTAAAAGAAAAACCAAAATAAATTGCAAGAGCCAAGACTTGAACCCAGGCTCCCTTGCAACCTTAATGACACCATAACCACTAGACTACATGCTTCCTTGTGTCATTTATTTACCACAATAATTTAAAATGCCTTCATCCAAACACCTAGGGTTTTATTCACTTAAAACAAAATTTTTTGCTGAAGCCCAGGTTTGTACCCAAGATTTCTCCAACACTTCTCAGAGCCATTAACTACCAAAGCAGACATTTGATTGTGTCATTTCCTTACACAATTAAATGCTTATATACAACCTCCTTACGGACCCATACTCAATGCCCAATATTTCTAGGCCCAAATTCGGGGCGTTACACACCATAGTTAGGCTGAATCTTCCTTATGTTCATACAAGTCCATACATTTCATTTATTTTAAATTTTAGTCCCTCAATTTACTATTTTTGCAATTTAGTCCTAATTACTCAAAATCATCAAAAATTCCAATACAAAACATGTTAATCCAAAACATATCTTTCATATTTCATCAACTAACGTCACAAAGCTCAATTATTCATTAATGGCATAACTCAAAATATTCATCAAAATAAAAAATTCAAGTATGGGCTTTGTACATTACACTGCAACGATCTCAAAAACGTAAAAATCATCAAAAACTGAGCTAGTTACATACCTTAATCAAGCTTAGCTTTGGCCAAACCCTTGAAAACCTTTTTCTTTCTTTTTTATTTTGATGTTTTGGTCATGGAAAGAATATATGAACAAATGGCTTTTTATTTTATGTTTTATTTAATACATATTATTACATAACTTACAAATTTAACCTTTATAATTTAGATTTTATAATGGTTGTCCACAACCGTCCATCACTTAATATTATGGTCTAATTGCAACTTAAATACCTTAATTTACAAAGACAACAACTATTTGGCCCTTTCATATTTAACCATCAAATTTTCATTTTACGCGATTAAGCCCTTTTTATTAAATTGACACTCATACGACAAAATTAAATCATGAAAATTTCACAGATGTTAATTCACACATAATAAACACAGAAAATAATTTTTAAATATTTTTCTAACTAGGATTCGTGGTCCCGAAACCACCGTTTCGATTAAGATCTAAATCGGGCTGTTACAAGTATTACTGTAACACCCCGAACCCGAGACCGTCGCCGGAGTCGAACACGAGGTGTTAACAGACTTCAACCCACTTATTGAGAGTTTCCAGACAAGCTGCCAATCTGTGTACTAGTCGCTCCAAAATTCATAACTTGAGTTTTACAACTCGAAAATCAGTTTCGCAAATTTTCCATGAAACTAGACTCATATTTCCATCTACATATTTTTTTCTAGAATTTTTGGTCGAGCCAATTGGTACAGTTTATTAGTTAAAGTCTCCCCTGTTGCAGGGATCGACTACACTGACCTTTGAGCATTACGAATTGGATATCTCCCTGTACAGGGCTTCAATCCTGATGCCGTTTATTTATATAGAAACTAGACTCAGAGTGGAATCTACACATATATGGCATGACTCCTAACTATCTCTGGTTAATTTACAATGATTTTCCAAAGTCGGGACAGGGGATCCAGAAACCGTTCTGGCCCTGTTTCACAAGAACTTTAATATCTGTTAACTTATAACTCATATGACCATTTCGTTTCTTCTATATAAAAGTAGATTCATCAAGGTACATTTACATAATTTATTTGCTATTTAATACCATTCCTACTATTTTAGTGATTTTTCAATCTCACGTTACTGCTGCTGCCAGCACCTGTCACTAAAGCAACTATGCCTATTTCATGATTTCCCTTTGATCTAACTAGTGATTCATCATACATGTCACAAATCATGATCATGACTAGCCATACCAGAGGCTAATCATTATCCAACATCTCCCTACTACACTATTGCCATAACATGCATTTTAATACCAAAATAATCAACCATGGCATAAGACATGGAAATCGAATTACCAAGACTTGTGACTTAACATTGGAGAACTAAATCCAACCGAGCATTTATGCCATTTTCGCATGGCTAAAAGTTTACATACCAAAGTTAAACAAAGCATATTAGCCTATACATGCCAAAATGTTCTCCTAAACCGACTACACAAAAAAGATACCAAAAGTTGATAGCCGGTGTGATGACTCCAATGACGATCACGAGCACGCAAAAAGGACGAGTCCGAGAAACCTAAAATGGCGACAAGCAAACACCGGGTGAGTATATAACTCAGTAAGCCATAAGCATTATATTGCCGTTCAGTAATAATATACCATAAAAGAAAATAATTAAGGCGGGATTAAAATCCTCCATCCACACCCCAAACGGTACTATAATTCTTTAGGCATTTCGGTTTGGTCACATACCAAGCCCTACTTGATATTTCATACATTACGCCATATGACATTGCATGCATTTATTTTCGAGCAATATCACCACATAGATCAAGACTTACCAAACCAAAATTCCAAATATAAATAAAATGTCCATTCCTCATAAGCTCAAGGTGTTTACTCGTACCGCTGTCCATGATTGACTCGGTAAGGCCGCGCACGTAGAACGTGTACGTTTATTAGAGGATGTGCCATAAGCCCGCACACTTAGTGCTTAATAGTCGAACTCGCACACTTAGTGCTATATAATCAAACTTGCACACTTAGTGCTGTATAATTTGAACCCGCACACTTAGTGCCAATTTGTGATTATAAATGTTTACACCCGCACACTTAGTGCCGAACCGATCATTCAATACATCTCACCTCTTTTCTTTCAATTCAATATTTTTATCACCACATACATACATGTTTATATATATATTCTACCATTCCATTCAGCAACATTACTTAGACATTACGACCCCTTTAAATTAGTACAAATAAGTGCTTAATGACTTACCTTATATCGGATGAAATGATTCCCAATCTACTACTCGATTATCTTCCCTTTGCCTTTGCTTGGTTCTCCCTCTTTGATGTCTTGATCTAAAATGAATACATTTAGTAGTTTAATCTTCTTGCTGGATTTTTATGTGTATAACTTAATGGTTTTCACCCCATTTCACAACTATCTTTGTTCAAAATATCAAAATCTCAACCAACCTTTGTTTAATGCTTCAAGGCCGAATGCATGGTCACCATTAAGCTAATCTAGTCTCAAGTATTTTAATCCTAACATACAACATCATGAATCAACTCAACCTTATAAGCCAATATTACTCCTACAACCGATTGTAAGGAGTTAACAAAGAAAATATATTTTACAAACATATACACCCATGTGGCCGATTTTACCAAATCAAATTTAACCTTACTTATCTCAAATTTTCATTTCATACTATCATCCCCATGACATAGCAAGGTTTTGAATCATGGACTAATTAGAACTAAAACTAGCAACTAAGAACATGCATGAATCTCATGGCACCATATTAAACATACCTTAATCTAGCTACAAGGATGGCCAACCTATTCCAAACCAACCATGAGCAAGGACCCCTTTCTTCTCCCTTGAGATTTTCGGCCAAAAGGATGGAAAAAAAGATGAACAAAGCTTTTTTTTGTTTTTCTTTCTCACTTGCACGGCAATGGGGAGGGAGGGAAAGCCTTCACACACACTTTTTTTTTTTTTACTCATGCACCTTATTTTATTTATTTCAACATAAACCACTCACCCAACATGTTTCATGACATGTCTTGCCCATGCTTCCTTGTCATGGCCGGCCACTAGCACTTGGGGGAATTTTGACATGCAAGTCCTCCTCTTGACTACATGTACTATTAGGTCCTTATAGATTAGCCTATCATTTTTCAAAAGTGACATACAAGTCCTACTAACTGAATTCACATGCAATCGACTAAACCAAGCTTGAAATTTTTACACATTCGTAAATACATATTCTAGACAATAAATATTACGCTCAAACATTTCGGTGACTCGGTTTAGTGGTCCCAAACCACTTCCCGACTAGGGTCAATTTTGGGCTGTCACAACTCTCCCCACTTAAGGAATTTTCGTCCCGAAAATCTTACCGTAAAAACAGTTTGGGTAACGCTCCTTCATAGAATTCTCGGGTTCCCAAGTAGCTTCTTCCATCCCGTGTTTGAGCCATAACACTTTTACTAACGGAACCCTTTTGTTTCGCAACTCCTTCACTTCACGAGCTAGGATACGAATCGGTTCTTCTTCATAACTCATATCGGCTTGAATTTCAATCTCGGAGGGTTTATTACATGTGAAGGATCGGATCGGTAACGTCAAGCATCGAAACATGGAAAACGTTGTGGATCCTTTCGAGTTCGGGGTAAAAGCAACCTATACGCCATCGGGCCGACTCGCTCGGAGATCTCATATGGCCCAATGAATCTCGGACTCAATTTGCCCTTACGGCCAAATCGAGTATCTTTTCCGTGGTGATACCTTAAGAAACACTTTGTCTCCCACCGATACTCAATATCTCTTCGCTTTAAATCCGCGCACGACTTTCGATGATTCAAGCACCTTCAAACTTTCACGAATTACTCGAACTTTTGCTCAAGATCTCTAATCAAATCCACCCGAAAATTTTGCTTTCACCGAGCTCGGTCCAAAACAATGGTGTACGGCATTTACGACCATACAAAGCCTCGTAAGGCGCCATCTTAATGCTTGATTGAAAACTATTGTTGTAAGCTTAATTCAATCAAGGGTAAATACCGCTCCCATGAACCATTAAACTCGAGGATGCAACATCTCAACATATCCTCAAGTATCGAATTATCCGCCGGATTGACCATCGGTTTGGGGATGAAAAGCGGTGCTAAAATGCAGCTTGGTACCCAAAGCTTCTTGCAATTTCTTCCAAAATCGTGAGGTGAATCTTGGATCTCTGTCGACACAATAGAAATCGGTACCCGTGTAATCTCACAACTGAGAAACATACAATTCAGCTAGCTTATCTAATGAAAAATCCGTGACGACGGGGATAAAGTGAGCCGACTTAGTCAATCTATCAACGACGACCCAAATTGCATCTTTCTTGCTTGCCGACATCGGCAAGCCGGATACAAAATCCATCGTGACTCGCTCCCATTTCCATTCGGTATCATGATTGGTGAAGCAAACCCGTGGGCACTTGATGTTCCGCCTTTACTTGTCGACATACTAAGCACTTCAAACAAGGTTGGAAATGTCTCGTTTCATACCATGCCACCAAAACGGTGTTTCGTGTCGTTGTACATTTTCGTACTCCCGGGTGGATTGACATTCGACTCTGTGAGCCTCGCTCAAAATCATCGAAACAAGTTCGAATTCCTTGAATACATAATCGACCCTTGAACGTCAAGCAATCATGGTCGTCAATCTGAAATTCCGATTCCTTGTTCGAACACACTCATCCCGCTTTGCAACCAACTCATCGTCGACTTTCTCGAGCTTCACGAATTTGACGATCAATAATGGTTTGGCTTTCAATTCAGCTACTAACACATTGTCGGGTAGAATGAGATAAGTGTACATTCATCGCTCATAACGCAAATAGTGATTTACGACTTAAGGCATCCGCAACCACATTAGCCTTTCCCGGTGATAGTCAATGACCAACTCATAATCCTTTAACAGCTCGAGCCAACGTCTTTGTCGCAGATTTAAGTCTCTTTGAGTCATCAAATATTTGAGACTTTTGTGATCCGAATACACATGGCACTTCTCACCAAATAAGTAATGTCGCCATATCTTTAAGGCGAATACGATGGCGACCAATTCGAGATCATGGGTCGGATAATTTTTCTCATGTGGCTTTAATTGTCTCGACGATAGGCCACAACTCGCCCTTCTTGCATCAATACGCAACCCAACCCAAGTAGGGATGCGTCACTATAAATGACAAACTCTTTGCCCGATTCGGGTTGCACTAGAATTGGGGCTTCATCAAATAAGCTTTCATTGATCGAAACTTTTCGACATTTCTCCGTCCATTCAACTTAACATCCTTTTGGAGTAGCCGTCATTGGCGTGGCTATCGTCGAGAAACCTTTACAAATCGTCGGTAATAACCGCAAGCCCCAAAAGCTCCTAACTTCGGTAACATTCCTTGGTGGTTTCCACTCGACTATGGTCAAATTTTGTTCGGTCCACCTCGACACCGATGCGGACATCACGTGCCCCAAAAGCTAACCTCTTTCAACCAAAATTCACATTTATGAACTTTGCGTGATAATCGCTTATCTCGTAAGATTTGCAACACTAGCCTCGGTGTTCAAAGATGTTCGGTTTCATCTCTCGAATAGACCAAAATGTCATCGATAAATACAACTACGAACCGATCCAAGTATGGCTGAAAATTCTATTCATTAAATCCATAAACACCGTTAGGGCATTAGTGAGCCCCAACGGCATCACCAAGAATTCGTAGTGACCGTACCTCGCTCTAAAAGCGGTTTTGGGTATGTCCGATTCTCGGACCCTCAACCGATAGTACCCGACCTCAAATCTATCTTTGAAAACACCGAGGCTCCCTTTAATTGATCAAACAAATCGTCAATTCGTGGCAACGGATATTTATTCTTTATCGTCACTTTATTGAGTTGACGATAGTCGATGCACAACCTCATGCTTCCGTCCTTCTTTTCACAAACAATACTGGTGCGCCCATGGAGAAAAAACTCGGTCGAGCGAAACCCCTATCCGTCAATTCTTGCAATTGGACCTTCAATTCCTTTAACTCCGTTAATGCCATACGACACGGAGCTATTGAGATCGGCGTAGTACCGGTACAACTTCGATTCAATTCCACTTCTCGAACCGGTGGCAATCCGGTAACTCCTCCGAAAAACATCCGAATACTCACAAACCATCGTACTCGATTCGAGTTTCTTTTCCGTCTCTTTACTTTCAAGCACATACGCAAGGTATGTTTCACACCCTTTTCACATATCTCCGAGCGGTCATAGAAGATATTATCATTGGCACTCCTTTTAAATCAAGAGACTCGACTTGGACTACCTCATTATTTGCACTCCTCAAATCAATGGTTTTCCTTTGCGATCCACCATCGCATCATGTACGGTCACCAATCCATACCAAGAATAACATCGAATTCATCAAATGGTAGAAGCATCGATCGGCCGGAAAACAGATTCTCGAATTATTAGGGGCATCTCTTGCACACTTTATCAACGAGTACGTATTGACCCAAAGGGTTTGACACTGAATTACGAACTCAAGAGACTCAACAGTAGAGTCTTCTTGGATGCTAAAGTTTCACATACATATGAATGAGTAGAGGGGTCAATCAATGCAATCACACTAGTATCAAAGAGAGTAAAAGTACCGGTGATAACGTCGGGGAGGATGCCTCCTCTCGTGCGCGGATGGCATATGCTCTAGCAGAGCACGAGTCTCGGATCGAACACCAGATCGTTGGCTCCTCTCGATTACCACCCCTACCTCCCGAAATCCTCGGGGTTCACCTCTAGTCGTCGCCCCACTCGATCTTGCACCTTGCATCTTATTCTTCTCATCTAGCTCCGTGCAATCTCTAATGAAGTGGTCCTTCAACCACATCCGTAATAAAGTCTTAAGCTAATGACTTACCCCAACATTCACCTAGGTGTCGTCTTCCACATTGGGGGCATTCAGGTCTCTCTTGACGATTATTGCCCACACTAGCCACCAAGTAGCTCGGAGTCCGTCGATGGTCGTGCTCTAATGGAAATTCCCGCAATCGTCCTCGATTTATTAGTGTCCTCCCCGAACTTCTTTACACGAGAACGGAGCTTTACCCATCGATCTCTTACGATAGTCTTTAGCTTCAAATTCAGCCTTCTTCTTCTCCTTTCCAAGTTCTTCCCTTTGTGTGCTCGTTCGACCAGCGTCACGAACTCCTTTATCTCCAAAATACCCACTAGTAGTTTTAAATCTTCATTCAATCCTTCTTCAAATCTTTTGCACATAGCAACCTCATCGGCCACACACTCCGAGCATACCGACTAAGTCTTACGAACTCATGTTCAGATTCAGCATCTTGTCATACGGCCTTGCTTGAGTTCCAAGAATTCCTTACGCTTTTGATCGATGAACCGTTGACTAATATACTTCTTTCGAAATTCGCTTTGAAAGAAATCCCAAGTAACTCGCTTCGTTTGGGACTATGGAGATCAAAGTCCTCCACCAATAGTGTCGAGTCCGCAACAAGGATATAGCACACTTTAGACATTCATCGGTGTGCATGATAGTTCATCAAACACCGAATGGTGTTATCAAGCCGTAACTTCGGCTCTTTCGGCATCATCAAGAATTATGGCCTTAAACTCCTCAGCCCCGCTTTCTAATCAAGTCTACAGGTGGCTTACTCGGCCTCATAGGATCAGAACCGATGGCATTACAGCCCTTGGGGTGGATTATTTAAATTCGGGAATTGTTGGACAGCCGGATTGGTTCGGGCGATTATGCTACCCACTCATTCATCATGGTAAAGAAGGCTTGTTTTGCCTCCTCACCTTGATTATTCGCAGATGACCGAGGTTCAACAGGTGGCGTCCCTTGTGCAGGAGCAGCCGCTACACTTTCAACGCCATCCGCCAAGGTTCTCTCTACACCGGATCCATTTACTAATCAAAACAAAAATTTTAACCGTCAAGTCATCACACATTTAAACATTAACATTAAGGCATGTATAGCTAGACTCATACGCTATGGTAGTCCTAGAACCGACTAAACCATGGCTCTGATACCACAATAAAAATGTAACACCCGAACCCGAGACCGTCACGAGTCGAACACGAGGTGTTAATGCACTTCAACCCACTTATTGAGAGTTTCAGACAAGCTGCCAATCTGTGTACTAGTCGCTCCAAAATTCATAACTTGAGTTTTACAACTCGAAAATCAGTTTCGCAAATTTTCCATGAAACTAGACTCATATTTCCATCTACATATTTTTTCTAGAATTTTGGTCGAGCCAATTGGTACAGTTTATTAGTTAAAGTCTCCCTGTTGCAGGGATCGACTACACTGACCTTTGAGAATTACGAATTGGATATCTCCCTGTACAGGGCTTCAATACTGATGCCGTTTGTTTCTATAGAAACTAGACTCAGAGAGGAATCTACAAATATATGGAATGACTCCTAATTATCTCTGGTTAATTTACAATGATTTTCCAAAGTCGGGACAGGGATCCAGAAACCGTTCTGGCCCTGTTTCACAAGAACTTTAATATCTGTTAACTTATAACTCATATGACCATTTCGTTTCTTCTATATAAAAGTAGATTCATCAAGGTACATTTACATAATTTATTTGCTATTTAATACCATTCCTACTATTTTTAGTGATTTTTCAATCTCACGTTACTGCTGCTGCCAGCACCTGTCACTAAAGCAACTATGCCTATTTCATGATTTCCTTTGATCTAACTAGTGATTCATCATACATGTCACAAATCATGATCATGACTAGCCATACCAGAGGCTAATCATTATCCAACATCTCCCTACTACACTATTGCCATAACATGCATTTTAATACCAAAATAATCAACCATGGCATAAGACATGGAAATCGAATTACCAAGACTTGTGACTTAACATTGGAGAACTAAATCCAACCGAGCATTTATGCCATTTTCGCATGGCTAAAAGTTTACATACCAAAGTTCAACAAAGCATATTAGCCTATACATGCCAAAATGTTCTCCTAAACCGACTACACAAAAAAGATACCAAAAGTTGATAGCCGTGTGATGACTCCAATGACGATCACGAGCACGCAAAAAGGACGAGTCCGAGAAACCTAAAATGGCGACAAGCAAACACCGGTGAGTATATAACTCAGTAAGCCATAAGCATTATATTGCCGCTCAGTAATAATATACCATAAAAGAAAATAATTAAGGCGGATTAAAATCCTCCATCCACACCCCAAACGGTACTATAATTCTTTAGGCATTTCGGTTTGGTCACATACCAAGCCCTACTTGATATTTCATACATTACGTCATATGACATTGCATGCATTTATTTTCGAGCAATATCACCACATAGATCAAGACTTACCAAACCAAAATTCCAAATATAAATAAAATGTCCATTCCTCATAAGCTCAAGGTGTTTACTCGCATCGCTGTCCATGATTGACTCGGTAAGGCCGCGCACGAGAACGTGTACGCTTATTAGAGGATGTGCCATAAGCCCGCACACTTAGTGCTTAATAGTCGAACTCGCACACTTAGTGCTATATAATCAAACTTGCACACTTAGTGCTGTATAATTTGAACCCGCACACTTAGTGCCAATTTGTGATTATAAATGTTTACACCCGCACACTTAGTGCCGAACCGATCATTCAATACATCTCACCTCTTTTCTTTCAATTCAATATTTTTATCACCACATACATACATGTTTATATATATATTCTACCATTCCATTCAGCAACATTACTTAGACATTACGACCCCTTTAAATTAGTACAAATAAGTGCTTAATGACTTACCTTATATCGGATGAAATGATTCCCAATCTACTACTCGATTATCTTCCCTTTGCCTTTGCTTGGTTCTCCCTCTTTGATGTCTTGATCTAAAATGAATACATTTAGTAGTTTAATCTTCTTGCTGGATTTTTATGTGTATAACTTAATGGTTTTCACCCCATTTCACAACTATCTTTGTTCAAAATATCAAAATCTCAACCAACCTTTGTTTAATGCTTCAAGGTCAATGCATGGTCACCATTAAGCTAATCTAGTCTCAAGTATTTTAATCCTAACATACAACATCATGAATCAACTCAACCTTATAAGCCAATATTACTCCTACAACCGATTGTAAGGAGTTAACAAAGAAAATATATTTTTACAAACATATACACCCATGTGGCCGATTTTACCAAATCAAATTTAACCTTACTTATCTCAAATTTTCATTTCATACTATCATCCCCATGACATAGCAAGGTTTTGAATCATGGACTAATTAGAACTAAAACTAGCAACTAAGAACATGCATGAATCTCATGGCACCATATTAAACATACCTTAATCTAGCTACAAGGATGGCCAACCTATTCCAAACCAACCATGAGCAAGGACCCTTTCTTCTCCCTTGAGATTTTCGGCTAAAAGGATGGAAAAAAAGATGAACAAAGCTTTTTTTTTGTTTTTCTTCTCACTTGCACGGCAATGGGGAGGGAGGGAAAGCCTTCACACACACACTTTTTTTTTTTTTTACTCATGCACCTTATTTTATTTATTTCAACATAAACCACTCACCCAACATGTTTCATGACATGTCTTGCCCATGCTTCCTTGTCATGGCCGCCACTAGCACTTGGGGGAATTTTGACATGCAAGTCCTCCTCTTGACTACATGTACTATTAGGTCCTTATAGATTAGCCTATCATTTTTCAAAAGTGACATACAAGTCCTACTAACTGAATTCACATGCAATCAACTAAACCGAAGCTTGAAATTTTTACACATTCGTAAATACATATTCTAGACAATAAATATTACGTTCAAACATTTCGGTGACTCGGTTTAGTGGTCCCGAAACCACTTCCCGACTAGGGTCAATTTTGGGCTGTCACAATTACAACTAGATCAGCCCAATATTTTTCGCCAATGATTCATTCAAGAATAACTTATAGGCATCAAGTACGCTAGTTAAATTACGGATCTATATGAAACTTAAGGAGTTATTTACATGCATTGATTCATATTACCCTTAATATCAAGAGTTATTATTCAATAATTGATGTATAGAAACTTACTAAGTTCTTTCGAACTTATGAGTAGTTTACCTTGATTTCAGGATCAGGGGTTGTCATGGGATTCGTGAAAGGACCAAACTAGACTTCGTGGAGTCCAGGTGGACAATGAATGTGGTATCATGCGTATAGAGGGGTGCCCTTAGAGGCTAAGCCTCGAGGTATGAATAAGTTTAAATATGTTGAATTTAAGTTCCAAGTTCCAAGTTTATATATACATGTATGCTCGATAAAGTAAAATGAATGTAAGAGTTGTAACCACTTATTTTGCTAGTTGTATAATAAGAAATTTTATTGGTGGTATATTTATATAACATGTTAAAAAGATAAGAAATTGGAATAAAGTTATATGGTAATTAGAAATTAATTCTGGCATTGTTTAAGTGGATAAACCAGTCATGTTAGAAATGTTGTTAGGTAATACATTAATTGTGAAATTTGGATCTGGACCTAATGATTGTGTCAGGTATAGGGTGTTACATAGATAAATTTGTATATCTTGTACTGTTATACAATCATGCATAGACAACTTAAAAGAAGCCACTACATAAGTGGTAGATGCATTATCATTGAGCATGTATGCATTTTTTTTAACAATTCTTGAATGTATTTTCGTTAACTTAACATCAAGCTTCTTGCACTTTGTTTAACCTCAATGCCTAAGAAATAATGAAGTGAGCCCAAATCCTTTAAATTAATCTTCATCCTAAGACAATAAGATAGGACCTACTTTAAACAAGTTAGGATCATTCGAAGGGTTTGCATAATGTGTAAATGAGCTTTCTATAATCACTAACATTTGTGCACAGTCAAACTAGATACTTCGCACATATAGTGTAGGCATCTTTATCAAAGAAGGATTTGTCTTTAAAGGGTTTACAAGTTTGATACACACAATGTCTCCATTGAGTAAGCTAGGAAGGTTCAACACACACTCGTCAATGTCTATATTGATTACTTTATTTTATATGTCATTTCCTAAGTGAGGATGATGCCATTACCAAATAAGATATGGTAGATTGTTGCTCCTATAACAAGAGTAATAATGCACTAAAGGTGCAAATTTACCATCTAGATCAATGCACCCCTAACAACATGCTAAGGGCGAGCAGCCCAATAGTCAATCCAATTGTGGAGAACAGTCATCTAACAACGATCAATCCCTAGGCGCATATCAATTGATAAAGCTCATTGAGATTCCTTGACTTTAGAGGAGTGTCTTGGAGAATCTCAAACTATCATACAACCTGATCAATTTGATGTTACTTGAAGATCTAAAAGTATCTAAGCAACATGCATGTGTCAAAAACATTAGCATGTGTATATTCTTCCAATGATAACACAAAAATAATCGCATATCTTGTTATAACATCAACACAAACAACAAACAATTAAAATAAATACCATTAAATTCATTTACAATAATAATTTTATTACTGAATTAAGAAAACACTAACAATTTTGTGATTATATGAAAATTCATTTATCGACAATCACAACCAAGCTCTTGAAATAATTTGAACGGTCTAAATTATCGGTTCATCTTTTAAAATATTAAATGTAAGTGCTATTATAAAAAATTATAATGTAATAAGTTTTATAAAATAATATATTAAGTGTGCTTATATTTTATCTTATCATAAGAGAAAAAATTGTTGGAATTTATGGCCTTCATGACCACATAAAAGATTAAAACTTATGTACATTGGTCAAAGTCATGTACTATGTATATTGAACAATAGTTGGTACACTGACCAAAGCAATGTATCTCTGAAGTTCAAAGCATATACGTTGAGTTTTAGTAGGCTCAATAATTAAGTTTTGTATCCTTAATTATAAATACATTATTAGGTTAATCTTCCTAAGATAATTACATAAAACGAAAAAGATACGTGTACTTTTTTTGTTCATGTACGAAAGGAGGAAGAATAGGACAAGTACATTGACACTATGATGGATCATGTCTTATAAAAATTCTATAAAAGAGCCCTCAATCCCACTCTTCAATCAATCTAGTTTGTGAGTTTTCCTATCACTTAAAATCAAAATACAATGTGAGCTAAGAGTGTAACACCCTTTACCCGTATTCAACGCCGAAACAGGATACGAGGCATTACTGAACTTACAAAGTAAGCAAACATACAATTCTGGGTCATAAATTTTCATACAAATTGAATCCATTCTCATTTAGCCATAAAGTCCCTAATACGAGCCTACGAGGCCCGAAACATGCTTTGGAAGTGGTCTAAGACTAAACCGAGAACTTTAGAAATGTTTACAAAACTTAGAAATTTTTTTTATGAACAGGGGTCACACGCCCGTGTGGGTAGGCCATGTGATCATACACACCCATGTCCCTAACCCGTGTAACTCTCTTTTTTGTAATGCATGAACAAATTGATGTCACATGGCCAAGTCACACGCCCATGTGCTAGGCTGTGTGGGTAATTAAATTTTCACAAAATAAGTGCAGACTTCACACGCCCAGGACACACGCCCGTGTCTGAGGCCGCTTCATCCACACCACTGAGACATAGGCCCTTGTCTCTGCCCGTGTGCTCAGTTCTGAACATTCTATTTCTCAAAATTAAGGTGCAAGGGACACACGGCCACATGGGACAGGCCGTGTGTCACACACGGCCTAGACACACGCCCGTGTGGACAAAATAAAGGCTATTTACCAAGCCATTTGTCACCCTCATTTTACACCTACATGCACAAGTTCAATGGTATAAACCATGGCATGATTAAGCAACCAAAAATCTATAATCAATACTAAATCATGTCATTCATTACCAACACGTTACATATTTACTATAGCATGTTTTACCAAATCAATTCATACCAATCTCACATTCACAAGTGTCAACATGAATACTTCCATCATGCATAATTCTACTTAGATTTCCTAGCACACTGAAGGACTAATCACATCCATTTCACAACAAATCATTTAATCATAATAAACATATAGCAACCCAATGTAAAAAACATAAACAAAATGCATTAGCACATATACTTATATAAATGGGCTTACAACTATTTTAGCCAAAATAAGCCAATTGCATTGCTAAATACTAAATCACCTTAAACAAATATAAGCCAATACATTTGGCCAAATCAAATGACACATATAACAAAATGACCAAGTCCCTATACATGCCATACTTCCAAAATACTAAGATCATCAATACCCAAAAATGAGAGTTTGATAGTGTGATTCGAATCTCCAACGATCTCCGAGTTAGCTCGGTGACACTATAAAAACATGGAAAATAAACTGAGTAAGCTATATAGTTTAGTAAGCTCGTATGCAAGAAATAAGCAACCTTACCATGCATATTACATTCAAATAATATAACATAATTAAATGTAAATTTACCATAGTCTCATGATCATAATTCATTCCATCACTATACTTACCTCATTTTCATCATTTCAAACATTTAATAAACATGAGCTTTACGTACATACCTGAACCATCTCGAAATGAACTTACACATATTCTCATCTTTGATATACCCGTGAACCACTCGGAATAATAATGTCGGATACTCGAGAAATTTTGCACACTAAGTGCCACATATGTAGCCAAAGCTACCCAAGTCTCATATCACATAGTTTCTTGCTCTCGAGCAATCAACAGGCCTGCTCACACAAGCTGTCAGTCAAGACGTAGCTACACGATGCTGTTACACAAGCTATCAAGTATCCATAACATATGCCGGCATACTCAGCCACTGGTATGACATACAAGGTCAGCACCCGAATCACATAATCATATAACACATAATGACCCTAGTGACATGTCTCTTGTATCTTAATTTATTCCTAAGGTTCAACGGGACTTCTGTAACACCCCAAACCCAGCCTGGAAGTTTGGCTCGAATCTGGCATGTCACATTGAAGTGTTTTTCGAAAACCATGTTTCCATTAAAAACCCTTCTTAATAATTAAAACTTATACCCTTTTAAACCTTGTTAGAAACCTCAATTTGAATAACATTCTTAACAACTTTGTAAAAATCTTGGCGATTATGGAAGCTTGATTTAAAAACAATTGCGGATACGTGATGTTTTGAACAACAAGAGTTGCTTTGGAAAACCGTGTTCTAATACTAGCAATTATAAGAACAATAAGTAAAATTTCAAATTTGAAATCCGAAAATTACAACAAACTTTACTACAACCCACATAAAACATTTAAAACTAATAATCAAAACTATAAAATAAACAAAGTGTGTGTGGCTTCCTCCGAGCCCCTCGCAGTTCCAATCCGCCTAAGGTGGAAATTACCGAAGGTTAATAAACGGGTGAGTTTACGAAAACTCAGTGTGAAATCCCTACTATAAAAAGGAACAATACCATATAAAAGAATTAAAAGTCCGCCCCAATTTTACTTACGAGCCAAGATCAATTAGGCCTTAGCCCACTATAACAGACAAGATCGATGGGCTTTAACCCATTACGTATAAGAAACATTATCAAAACTAGAATCGAATCGTAATCGGTGACAAAATCGTAATCGAATCAGATCGTGTAATGAATCAAAATCAGATTGTGAATGCAATCCCAACCTAATCCACCAGATACACCTCCGCATCAACCTTACACCATGTGGGAGACTACTCGACCCACCCAACCGCTACACACCACGTAAATTGCGGTGAGGTCGCCAAATATTGTGACAAAGTCACCACATGAGATATTGTGGCTAGGCCACTAGAACAGAGATATATATATGTTATGGCCACCAGGATTAAATGAGGTCGCAGATATTGTGACGAAGTCACTGTATCAGATATATGTGGCGAGGCCACCAGATTGCAAATGAGGTCGCTGTAACGCTTCCTCCATCAATATAAACCCGTGTCTCGTGCAAATGATATACATGTCATGGCATACAACATACGTAATCGTAATATCATGCCCATACTTGAATCAAACAAACACATCAAGTCATTCATATCACCAACATATATTCACAATCAAACCACAACCACACAAATTCGAAGTCACCACTTGCCCACAAGGGCAAAACAATCATTTAACACCCTAGGGTAAAATGGTAATTTTATAAATCGAGGTAAAACGGTAATTTTCAGAATCGAGGGTAAAACAGTAATTTTGTAAATCGAGGGTAAAATAGTAATTTTGTAAATTGAGGGTAAAATAGTAATTCTATCAATCGAGGGTAAAATAGTAATTCTGTAAATTGAGGGTAAAACAGTAATTTTGTAAATTGAGGGTAAACGGTTCTGTAAATCGAGGGTAAAATAGTAATTTTGTAAATCGAGGGTAAAACAGTAATTCTGTAAATCGAGGGTAAAATAGTAATTCTATCAATCGAGGGTAAAACGGTAGTTCTGTCAATCGAGGGTAAAACAGTAATTTTTTAAATCGAGGGTAAAACAGTAATTCTGTAAATCGAGGGTAAAATGGTAATTTTGTAAATCGAGGGTAAAACTGTAATTTTGTAAATCGAGGGTAAAATAATAATTCTGTAAATCGAGGGTAAAATAGTAATTTTGTAATTCGAGGGTACTTTGATAATTTTACAAGTCGAGGGTATTTTAGTAATTTTGCAAACTGAGGGTATTTCGGTAGTTTTACAAATCGAGGATATTTGGGTAACTTTAGAAACCGGGGTTACTTTGGTAATTTTATAACTGGGGGTATTTCAGTAATTTGGTAAACTAAAGTATTCTAAACAGGGATAACAATACGAATGGGCCTAAAGCCCTTCTTGGCCCAAATAGGCCCACACGCTCGTGTGGCCCTTTTAGCCCAAATCTAGCCACAGATATGAATTCACCTAGCCTAATCCAATATTTACTACACAATCAAACAACTTATCCAATTGGGCCCGTAGGCCCATTGGGCCCACATGGCCCCTTTTGGCCTATCGCGGCCCGAAGTAGCCATCCTACAGCTAGAGTAGTGAGAAATAGACACCTGATAGGAGACTGGAGTTAATCCGCGCTCCGAGCACTCTTAGCCAACACCCAACTCAAACAAGCACGCCATAAAGCGAAAGGGATCAGCCAAGAAAGGTACCTTTACTCTCCTCATTGTTCTCTATATTTAAAGTCAGCTTCGCATCCACTCTTATGTTAGTTTCCCGATGTGGGATCCCTCCATCATCAGAATTTAAATTCAACACCAACTATTGCCGCCCCCTATTAGAAAAATAAATGTTCTTTGCTTGCCATGGGATTCGAACCCATGCCTCCCCTTAAATGCTCCACACGCTACTTGCCACTAAGCCACAAGGCTTTTTGTGTCACAATTTCTCCAACAATATTCTTAAGGCCTACCTACTACACCTGTGGTTTGATTCACCTTAAACCAAAATTTTTGCTAGAGTCCGTGTTTGAACCCGTGACTTCTCCAACACTTCTCAAAGACACTTAACCACTAAAACAAGCCTTCAACTACTTAAATTTTCACGCAAAACAGAATATTATAAGCTACTTTCAACCGCTCCCATGCTCAAGGCCCAAAACTTCTAGGCCCAAATTCAGGGTGTTACAACTTTACCTCCCTTAAAGAAATTTTGTCCCCGAAATTTCCGTCTAATAGGGTAGTCGTCTAACATCTACCCCACTACGCTACCGCTGCGCACTCTAATCCTACTATCACTATCACACTTCAACTAGAACTTGAAACATCTCATACATACAACACTTATTCACGTATGTACCACATATTTATCACACATATATACAATTTCTATATCCAAACATCACATCAACATAAAATAAATACCAAATTTAAATTCAGACCAATATCTAAGCAATCCACAGTATTTCAATTTCTAAACAGACAAAGTATTCAGAAGACTTACGGATTCGGCGCCGGAGACTCGGTGTGCCACACTTTTTAAGAGAAATACTTCAAATAGACCACGTGGTTGAAAATAATTTTCTGAAATTCAACCTTTGAAAACCCAATCCACAGTCGAGTTGTTACAACCCAGGCTCTGATACCACTAAATGTAACACCCCAAACCCGGCCTAGACGTTATGGCCGGATCCGACATGCCACATCAAAGCGTTCAAAAAACATTTTAGGTTGTTGTTCAAAAAACTTACTTAGTGTTTTAAAAGAGAATTTTAAATGCAGGTTAAGGTGAATGGAAGCTAAGCACCAGGTAGGAAACCGGAAAGGAGGAGGTGAGTCCATCGGACTGCTTAAGTACCAAGCTCCCTTCGGATCCAATCCTAGACATGCACACCGCCATTGCCACATCTTAACGTCATGTATATTTACAGGAAACCAATTTGATTAAGTCCTTTTTAGGAAAGTGATTAACGCCCCAATTTTTGGAATTTTCGGGATTTTTGGGATTTCTATGATTCTCAATGAATTTTTAAAATTTCGTGTGTTTTGTCTGTTTGGCGTAGGTTAATTATGTTAGTGCGCCTCTAGAAGACCCAAGCTTAAGTTAAAACTCGAAACTTTAGTTAATTTTAGTTCCATAGGAAAAAGGGGTTCTGCTTAATTGGGCTTTTAAGTATTAATTGGGTAAATAAAACACAAGGAAGCTTGTGGTAAGTTGGCATGTGGCGCCACTTGGGGGGCTTTAGAGGTGGTGTGTGGATGACCAAGGAGAGCTAAGGTTCGAGTCGCAAGGTAAGCAAGTTAGTGATATTAGTTTTTATGTACAGAAAAGGTAAGCAGTGGAACTTAAATAAAAGACTGTCAGGAGGAGTTTGAGTTGCTCAGGTGATTGAGTAAGGAGGGGATAAGGGAGAAGATTTAGGAGATGATAAGGGGAGAAGATTTAGGAGCTGATCAAGGAGCAAGAGTTGGTCGGCCAAGGGCCTCTAGCATAGGAGATTCGGCTAGGTCATTTAGTGTTGGGAATTTCGGCTTTTGGGAAGGGTGGCTGCCGAATTCTTTTTGTCTTTTTCCTTTTTGATAGAAGCCGAACTTATACCCTACACCTGCTGACTCCTCCTCTTCAAGAACCGAATTCTCTCATCTTCTTCTCTTTCTTTCGGTCATTTGTTCCCTTTTTCTTCCTATAGCCGAACTTGGAATCCCTCATTGTGCCATAACCGAATACTACCTCTCATCTTTTTCTTTCTTCTTCCATCTTTTCTTTTCCATAACCGAACCTATACCCTTCTTCCTCTGTCTCATCCTTTATTTTTCCATCTTCAATTTTCCTCAATAGCCGAATCTTGTGGTAGCCAAACTTTTCTGCTCTTATGTAACACCCCGAACCCGAGACCGTCGCCGGAGTCGAACACGAGGTGTTAACAGACTTCAAACCACTTATTGAGAATTTTTCAGACAAGCTGCCAATCTGTGTACTAGTCGCTTCAAAAATCATAACTTGAGTTTTACAACTCGAAAATCAGTTTCATAATTTTTCCCTGAAACTAGACTCATATGTCCATCTACAGATTTTTTTCTAGAATTTTTAGTCAAGCCAATTAGTACAGTTTATTAGTTAAAATCTCCCATGTTACAGGGGTCGACTACACTGACCTTCGTGCGTTACAACTGAAATAACTCCCTGTGTAGGGATTCAATACTGATGCCGTTTGTTTCTGTAGAAACTAGACTCAAAGAGGAATTTATACATATGTGGTATGACTCCTTATTATCTCTGGTTAATTTATAATGAATTTTCAAAGTCGGAACAGGGAATCCAGAAACCGTTCTGGTCCTGTCTCACGAAATCTTGGATATCTCTTAAAATACAGCTCATATGGTCGTTTCGTTTCATCCATATGAAAATAGATCCATCAAGCTTCGAGTACATAATTTTTTTAGCTATTAATTCCACTTCTACTATTTTTAGTGATTTTTTGATCTCATATCACTGCTGCCATCCGCAACAGTTACTGCAGTAGACTATGCCAATTTCATGAATCCTTCCTTAGCCTTACTAATCATCCATCATACGTGACACAAATTATGGCCACCTTATCAAAATTAAGGTTTCTAAGACTCGTGGCTATAGATTCTAGCATCCCACTCAAACGACCACATAGGCCATTTTCACATGGCTTAAAGTTTACAACCCAAAATTTAACAAAACAAAATAGCCCATACATGCCAAATGTTCTCCTAAGTTGACTAAGAAGACAATACCAAAATTGCTCACGGTGTGATGACTTCGTTGATTGTTACGAACACCCAAAAGGAAATGAGTCCAAGAAACCTAAAATGGGTGACAAGAAAACACCGAGTGAGTTTATAACTCAAGAAGTCATAAGCATTCCACAACCATCCATTAGTACAATTATCATAAAATGAAATAATGAAACAAGGCCAAGTGTTCCAACCATACCGAACTATACCATAGTTCCTTAGATCTTCGGATCAATCTCATACCAAGTCATACATTTACATTTCATACACTGCTCAATAGGATATTTGAAGCAATTTCCATACATCATTTCATTTCCGCAACAATCATGCAATCAAATGAACTTTCATCTATTCCACGATACCTTATTTACGGAATGCAATTGAAATCATCACATAGATTTAAATCTTACCAACTCCACCCCGAGCATGAACATAGCATCTATTAGCCATGAACTCAAGGTACTTACTCTTTCCGCTGTCCATACTCATCTCGATGAAGTCACGCCCATATAAATGTTCAATCGGAGATATGTGTAGAGTTCGCACACATAGTGCTTAATACTCAATCACGCACACTTAGTGCCATGTGATTCAAGCCCGCACACATAGTGCCATATAGTCCAAACTCGCACACTTAGTGCCATACATTACAAGCTCGCACACTCAAGTGCCAATCTCGCCCCTGCACACATCTATTTCTCGCACACTTAGTGTCAAGCAAACTTCCTACACATTTCACTATCTCTTTTACGCTCAACAATATCATCTTTTCATACACATACATTTGTATATATTTCATCTCATTAAACACAATTGCATAGATATTACAATCATTTAAGCAATATCAAATATATGCTTAATGACTTACCTTGTGTTGGGTAAAATAGTCCAAGTCGGCTCATGGATGACCTTCGCCTTTCCCTTGCTTGATTCTCCTTCTTTAACTCCTTGAGCTTAATCAATAAATCAACTAGTTTAACCCTCTTGCTAAACATTCATAATTCAATTACACATGCATATGTATGTTTGTATATTCGCAACCATCCTCACTTATTACCCATTTGGTCAACAATCTAAGCCAAGATAAGGCTTCAATATGGTTGCCTCTAACCGAATACATGCACACCAATCTACTTCCTTTGGCCGAATATGCATGTCTATGTTGAGGCCAATTTTACACTTAATACTACACAAAAAAACAGCATACATTTTCCTAATTAACGATTACATATTGTAGCTCTATACACATCTCTCATTTATTTCATAACCAAACAACATCACAAGCAAATATACACCTTAAAATAGTATATATGTCATACCAATTCATCATGTGCAAACATATATTCATGTAGGTGCAATGGCCAATTCTCAAGTGGCTTATATCCAAATATATACACTTATCCAAAGCTTAAATCTTACTTACCATGCAACATGCATGAATCATACTTATGGATATAACATGGCCGAATACCACAACACCATACCGCTTCAATTTGGTCATGGTTAAACAAAGAACTTAGTATCTCATTCAAAATGCTAAAAGAAAATCTAAGAATCCTCAATCCACCATCACATGTATCATTATCAAGCTTGATATTTAGCATGCAATGGCATTAACACCATATTCACTTTGGCGAATTTCATTCCCATGACATAACAAAGATTTGAACCATGGGCTAACAAGAACATCAAGCTAGCAACTAAAATATACATGAATCTCATGGCAAAACATCAAACTTACCTTAATCTAGGTACAAGTATGGCCAAACCTCCTCCTAAACCTCTTCCAAACCAACATGAAACAAGAATTCTTCCTTCTTCCTTAGAATTTTCAGCCCAAAGGAAATGAAAAATGATGAACAAAAATTCTTCTTTCTTTCTCCACACTCACGGCAATGGGCATGCATGAGAACATTTTTTTCTCTTCTTTTTTTTTTTGTTCCCTTTCATTATTAAATTTTCATGCTCACTATTTTATTTTTTTCTTACATACACCATTGTCCCAACATGTTTTATGACATGTTTTTACCCATAATCTCTTGTCATGGCCGGCCACTAGCTATTAGGGGGGAAATTTGACATGCAAGTCCTCCCCTTTGACTACATGCACTATTAGGTCCTTATAGATTAGCCTATCACTTTTCAAAAGTGTCACACAAGTCCTACTAACTGAATTCACATGCTATTGGCTAAATCGAAGCCTGAAATTTTCACACATTCATTATTACATATTCTAGACAATAAATATTACGTTCAAACATTTCAGTGACTCGGTTTAGCGGTCCCGAAACCACTTCCCGACTAGGGTCAATTTTGGGCTGTCACATCTTACTTCTCTAAAAACCGAAACCTACATACCGGAGGTGAAGGAGGCCGAATCTTTGGTTGTTTGAATCTGCTACTTCTTGTGACTGCGGTGGATTGAAGATAAAAGAATCGTAGATAGGAACATTCTTCTGGGCCGATCGACGTTAGGTAAGTCTTTCGAACAACTGTCATTAGTCTCATTATTTTTAGAAAGGAAAAGCAGAAACCCTTAGGGGTGGCTAGCGTTATTGGACTAAGGGATTTGCATTTTTCTGTTGGTTGTGTAAGCGGTAGCGTGGTCAAGGGGATATTCAGCAAAGGGCTTGAGGACTTATTCGGTTGGCTCTCCATACCTAACCCATATTTCGGCAAAAGGTAAGGAACTCTGGGATCTAAGGCTGTGTTGGCCGAATATGGTAAGGGGTTAAAATACATAGTTGTTTTTGATATATAAATTGACATGTTAGTAATCCAATTGTAGGAAGTTCGTGGGTGGATCTCGCCAACGTATCGTCATAAATCAGGTGTGTAACTGACACCCTCTTATAGACTAGATCGGCAAAAGTCGAAAAGCCAAAATGCCGAAAAGCCGGCATTTTAAGAGCATGCGGGTGTGTGAATGCTCGTGAGATTAGTAGTTTGGTGTATATGGTAGGTTAAAGTGATAAGACTGTAGAGTGCACGATTACATGCATTTCGATGTTTTTGGGCTTAATGGGCCAAAACGGATAGTGAGCCAACGGCCCAATTCGTAAGAAAAAGCGTAATCGCTTTCGTCGATGTAAATGGCTATGCTATGCATGAGAACCCTAAGAATAGTTAAATTACTTGAATACCCCTATGTATGGAAATTACTGATATACCCTAGGTGCAAAATTACCATTATACCCCTAGGGTTACTTTTGACTGAAAAGCATGATAATTTAATTCTATATGATGTATGCCATGATTGTATATCTGCTGCATGAGGACATGGGTTATATTACGGAGGAAGCCTCCTGGTGGCTATGCCACAACTATCTGATCTGGTGGCTCTACCACATATATTTGTTCTGGTGGCTCTGTCACAATTATCTGTTCTGGTGACTCTGTCACATTATCTGTTCTGGCAGTTGTGCTGCATATTCTGTGATGTGTAGCGGTTGGGTGGGTCGAGTAGTCTCCCTACATGGTGAAAGGTTGGTATGGGGGTGCATGTAGTTGGATATGGGTTGGGTTTTGCATAGACATGTAATATCTGTCCTGTTTTGTTATGGGCCTATGGGCTTTATTCTGACTTCTGTTCTGGGCTAAGACCAACTTATTCTGTTTTTGTGGTTGAGCTGATATAGGCTATGTGACAGCCCAAAATTGACCCTAGTCGGGAAGTGGTTTCAGGACCGCTAAATCGAGTCACCGAAATGTTTGAACGTAATATTTATTATCTAGAATATGTATTTATGAATGTGTGAAAATTTCAAGCTTCGATTTAGTCGATTGCATGTGAATTCAGTTATTAGGACTTGTGTGACACTTTTGAAATGTGATAGGCTAATCTATAAGGACCTAATAGTGCATGAAATCAAAAGGGAGGACTTGCATGTCAAATTTCCCCCCTAATAGCTAGTGGCCGGCCATGACAAGGGATTATGGGCAAAACATGTCATGAAACATGTTGTGACAATGGTGCATGTGAGAAAAAATAAAATAATGAGCATGGGAATTGAATAATGAAAGGAAGAAAAAAAAAAGAAAGAATGTGTGTTACCCCCATTGCCGTGAGTTGAAGAAAAGAGAGAAAAAATTGTTGTTCATCCTTTTTTCATTTCTTTGAGCTGAAAATTCTAAGGAAGAAGGAAGGGTTTTTGCTTCATGCTTGGTTTGGAAGAGGATTAGGAGGAGGTTTGGCCATACTTGTATCTAGATTAAGGTATGTTGAGGTTGTGCCATGAGATTTATGCATGTTTTTAGTTGCTAGCTTGAGTTCTAATTAGCCCATGGTTCAAATCCTTGCTATGTCATGGGGTGGTATTCGCCAAGGTGGATTTTGTGTTAATGCCATTGCATGTTAAATATGAAGCTTGCTAATGATACATGTGATGGTGGATTGATGGCTCTTGGACTTTCTTTTTAGCATTTTTGAGTGAGACATTAAGTTCTTTGTTTAACCATGACCAAAATTGAAATGGTATGGTGTTGTGATGTATTCGGCCATGGTACATCCATAAGTATAAATTATGCTTATTGCATGGTAGGTAAGATTTGTGTTTTGGATTTATGTTCATGTTTAGTTATAATCAACTTTGAGATTCGGCTCTAGCATATATATATATATATATATATGTTTGCACATGATGTATTGGTATGACATATAAACTATCTCAAGGTATATATTTTCATATGATGATGTTTTGGTTATGAAGTAAATGATTGATGCGTATTGAGTTACAATATGGAATGCGTTAGTTAGTAAAATGTATGCCGCTTATGTGTGGTATTATGTATAATTGGCCTCAACATGGACATGCATATTCGCCACATGAGGGGATTGGTGTGCATGCATTCGGCTAGAGGCAAGCATATTGATGCCTATTCTTGGCTTGGAAAATTCGCTAAGGAGAGTACTAACTAATGTGTTGAGTTGATTCATGATTTCCGTACATATGTGACTTTAATGTCTAATGAAAATATGTGGGCTAAGTACCTTGAATTCTCTCTCGATGCTCAAATGATTAAATCAATTTACTTGTTAAATTAAGCTCAAGAGCAAAGGGAGCTAAATCCGATAAAGGGAAGGAAAAGTGGTCGAATAGCCATCGGAATCATTCAACAACATCCGAGGTAAGTTCTTGAGTAATAGAGCTTAAATTATGATTTGATTAGATCATGTTTTAAGCAAATCAAATCATGCTCTTTGTGTGTGGCTATTGAGCCGAAATTGTAAATATGATAAGTGTCTTGTGTTTGAGCTTTGGTAATGAGAATGTAATAAGAATGTGTATTGATTTGTTGATATATGTGCTTGGTTATTTGAATGGTATCGGGCTAAGCCCCAAGGCTTTTGTGCTAAGTGACTAAAACCGGGTTAAGTCCCAAGGCATTTGTGCGAAGTTACCAAAACCGGGTTAAGTCCCAAGGCATTCGTATGAAGTTACTAAATCTGGGCTAATTCTCAAGGCAATTGTGCGAATCACTATAACCGGCAATGTCCCAAAGACAATCGAGCGAGTCGCTATATCCGGTTAAATTCAAGGTACGTGATTCGAAATGAACGATCTTGCTGTAAAATCCAGTTAATACGCTTGAAAAATTCCAGCAATGAGGTATGTTCGTATGTGCATTGGAATAGTTGAGTTCCTTCAATAATATTCGCCGTTGAGTAATGAGCTTCGGTATTTGGCTAAGATGATCCCTTATGTATGAACATAGGGGTTGGAATGTAAAGTAGAAATGATTTGAAAGTATGTATATACGGAATTATCCGCTTAGTTATATGAATGCTATACCTCTGTTGTGCTTAAATTCTTCGCTCAAACTTACTAAGCATAAATTGCTTACTCGTTTCTTTGTTTCTTTGTTTTATAGATTTTGGCTCGTCACCATCGGACTGGATTTTTGGAAGTCGAAGTCTCCCACACTATCAAAGCCCCTTTTGGTACAATTTTGGTTGAGCTTTGAAATGGCATGTATAGGACTACCCTTTGTTGTTTTTCAAGTACTTTTGTGATGTATGTGTGTACGGCCATGCGAAAATGGCTCGTAGAAGTGGAGTATGGCATTAGACCATTTGTGTTTATGTATATATGTATGGTTTCATGATGTGACTATGGACTGGAATGGAAGTGTTGGGCAAATGATCAGCCATTGGAATGGCTAAATATGATTATATGTGGACCTATGTATGACAAAACTCTAGTTGGTCCATGGGAACCACGAAATAGGTAAAGTTTACCTTGAAAACGGATGCTGACAGCAGCAGTGGTATGGATTTGAAAAATCACTAAAATTTGTAGGAATAGAATTAAATGGGGAATAACTTATGTAAGTGAACCTTGATGAATCTACTTTCATATGGAAGAAACGAAACGGTCATATGAGTTATATGTAAAGAGATATTAAAGTTCTCGTGAAACAGGGCCAGAACGGTTTCTGGATCCCCTGTTCCGACTTTGTAAATTCACTATAAATTAACCAGAGATAATTAGGAGTCATGCCATATATGTATAGATTTCTCTTTGAGTATAGTTTCTATAGAAATAAGCGGAATCAGTATTTAAGCCCTGTACAGGGAGATATTCAAGTTGTAATGCACGAAGGTCAGTGTAGTCGACCCCTGTAACATGGGAGACTTTAACTAATAAACTGTACTAATTGGCTCAACCAAAAATTCTAGAAAAAAATCAGTAGATGGACATATGAGTCTAGTTTCAGGGAAAAATTACGAAACTGATTTTCGAGGTTTGAAACTCAAGATACGATTTTTAAGGCGACAGTGATGCAGTAACCAGCTTGTCTGGAAATTTTTTTTTTTGGACTGTGAAAACAATTAAGTTTGTGTGCACCTTGTGTTCGACTCCGGTAACGGACTCGGGTACGGGGTGTTACAGGCTATGGTTGGGTTAATTTACACACTGAGTTTCCCCAAACTCACCCCTTTATTTTTCATCCACGCAGGTAATCCCCAACCATAGTGGGCTTGGAGCAGTGAGGGATTCGGAGTGGCCACACGTTCTGTAAGTTTGACTCTCTTCCGGTGAACTGGACATTTATTTTACGTTTAAGGTTTCGGTTTTCTTTTAAATTTGTAATAAGGCCGCTTGATTATTTTTGATGGTTTTAATATGTTTTTTTAAAGTAGGTAATACTTATATTTAACTGTTGGAATTGGATAACTTTAGGACGTGTTTTCCAAAACAGTAATTGGTTTCAAAATAACACGACAACAAGTAAAGCTTTTGCAATGAAAATATTTTCCAAAATTAATCACTTTTCCTAAAAGGGACTTAATCAAATTGGTTTCCTAGAAATATACATGACGTTAAGGTGTGGCAATGGCGGTGTGCATGTCTAGGATTGGATCCGGAGGAAGCTTGGTACTTAAGCAGTCTGATGGACTCACCTCTGCCTTTCCGGTTTCCTACCTGGTGCTCAGCTTCCATTCACCTTAACCTGCATTTAAAATTATCTTTTAAAACACTAAGTAAGTTTTTTGAACAACGACCTGAAATGTTTTTTGAACGCTTTGATGTGGCATGTCGGATCCGGCCATAACGTCTAGGCCGGGTTTGGGGTGTTACATTTAGTGGTATCAGACTTAAGTTGCAATAACTCAGCTATGGAATAGGTTTACAAAAATAAAGATTTTCGAAAAAAACTCAATTTTGAAAATTTAGATCTTTAGAAGGTGGCATTCCGAATCTCCGACCTAAGCATGTAAGTATTACTCTAAACTTCTGTGAATATTTTATTTAAATATATGTCTATACTGAAATCCTACTAGGATAGGATGATACTGAAACCTTAGGAAAATTTGATAAGAGACTGAAACTGTAGCTAGACTTCGATTCTGCGAAAACAAACTTTGAATTACTGTCTGATTCATAAAACATCTGTAATAAGCACTAGAATATTGAATTAATGCATAAAATTCATAATCAGATAATACGATATGAGTACAAGAGCTGCTCGTGGAATAGGCCGTGGACGGGGCCGAGGAAGTGCTCGAGCGAGATCTTCATCTTCGGGACATATGTCGGCTGTGGATGCACCAGTACCACTGGCAACGGAGGTGGAGTCTCATGACTGCAGTGCTGGGGATGATGCCCTGTCACAGGCAATGCTTCGGGTTCTGGAAAGGGTTGCCGGGGCAAGTACAGGCAACAAAATTCAGGGATCCATTTCTGAACGACTTCGGGCTAACGGAGCGGAGATCTTTAAGGGTGTGTCTGGTGTAGCCCCGAATGTGGCGGAATATTGGTTGGAGGCCACGGAACGGATTGTGGGTGACTTGGACTGTTCGGTGGAGCAAAAGCAGAAGGGAGTCGTATCGTTGCTGCGGGACGATGCCTATCAGTGGTGGCTCACTGTGAGAGAAGGGACCCCAGCTGATAGGGTAACTTGGGAACTGTTTAAGACGGCCTTTAAAGGGAAGTATGTTGGGGCAAGTTATATGGACGCTCACAGAAAAGAATTCTTGAATCTGGTGTAAGGAGGTAAAAGCGATTCTTGGTACGAGGCCGAAGTTTCGATGTCGAGCCAGATGCCGTGGGCATAGTCGCTATGGAATATGAGCGTAGTGTGCGCTTTGAGGATGGTCTTAGGGATAACCTTAGGGTGTTGATTGCTCCACAGAGGGAGCGGGACTTTGCGATCTTGGTGGAGAAGGCAAAGATAGCTGAGGAGGTTAAGCGAGTTGAAAAGCAAAATCGAGAGAAGGATCGAAACCATTTTCGGAGGGATTCAGGGCCCTCAGGTGGTGCTAATAGGAATGTTAAGAGAGCAAGAGTGGAGGAACCAGTTCGAGCAGTGCCGATGAATGTGGTTAAACCACCAATCTGTGGAGACTATGATAAGGCACATTTGGGCGAGTGTAGGAAACGTTCCAGTGCTTGTTTTCGGTGCGGATCTATGGAGCATAGAGTTAAGGACTGTCCTTAGAGAGTGTACAGAAGGTTGCTCAACCCATGAGAGGTGGACCACAACTATCGAGAGGATGTGGGCAAGGTAGGAATGGAAATGGTCGAGGTCGAGGGGCACCTGGCAGGGGTGCCGAAAATGCTGAAGCTCGACAGCCAGTGTTGGTGTATGCAGCTCGTCGTCGAGAGGAGAGCGACGCATCTGACGTCATAACGGGTACGATTTTGGTTTCTAGCATGCCATATACTACTTTGGTGGAAATTGGATCTACTCATACCTATGTTGCATGTGCTATATCTGTGTCGTTGGGTGTGCACTCTGAGAAGATTGTGAGTGGGGTATCTGTGCTAAGTCCTTTGGGTTACTCGGTTAGGGTAGACAAACTGTATAGGGATGTACCATTAGAAACTCAAGGTAGGACTTTCCCTAGAGATCTGATGGTGTTACCATTTGGGGAATTTGACCTCATTCTGAGAATGGACTGGCTTGTTAAGCATAAGGCGACTCTGGATTGTGCAGCTAATTGAATGGTGTTAAGGACTGCGGAAGGTGAGGAGGTTATGGTGATAGGGAAACGAAGGGATTATTTGTCCAATGTGGTGTCGGCGTTAAGAGCCGAAAAGTAGATTCGGAAAGGTTGTGAGGCTTATTTGGCATTTGTAAGTCAGTCAGAAGAGGAGGGACTGACGGTGGATAAGGTTAGGACCGTAAAAGAGTTCCAAGATGTTTTTTCGGAGGAGCTTCCAAGATTGCCTCCGAACCGAGAAGTTGAGTTTGGAATCGACTTGTTGCCTGGAACGGCGCCCGTGTCCATTGCACCGTATAGGATGGCACCGAAGGAGTTAGTGGAGTTAAAGGCACAAATTCAGTAGTTGTTGGATAGGGGCTTCATTAGGCCAAATGTGTCTCCTTGGGGAGCACCGGTGCTATTCGTGAAAAAGAAGGATGGTACGATGTAGATGTGCATTGATTATCGCCAGTTGAACGAACTGATGATTAAGAATAAGTATCCATTGCCAAGGATTGACGATCTGTTCGACCAGCTTAGAGGAGCTTTTGTATTTTCCAAGATTGACCTTCGATCTGGATATCATCAGTTAAGGGTCAAGGAGGCAGATATCCATAAGACGGCATTTAGGACTCGGTATGGTCATTACGAGTTTCTGGTTATGCCATTTGGACTGAAGAATGCTCCTGCAGTGTTTATGGATCTGATGAATCATGTGTTCCAACCATTCTTGGATCAGTTCGTAGTCGTCTTTATTGACGATATCCTGGTATATTCTGAAACGGAAGCGAAGCATGATGAGCATCTTCAGATAGTGTCGCAAGTGTTAAGGAGAAGGAACTTTATGCGAAGTTCAGCAAGTGTGAATTCTGGTTTAGGGAGGTAACCTTCTTAGGTCATGTTGTCTCTACCGAGGGGATTAAGGTGGACCCTCGAAAGATTGAAACGATTTTGGAGTAGAAGCCGCCTAGGTCAGTGTCAGAAATACGGAGTTTTCTAGGATTGGCAGGATACTACAGAAGGTTTGTGGAAGGTTTTTCTGTGATGGCAGCACCTCTGACAAAATTCATAAGGAAAGGAGTACCGTTTGTATGGACTGAGAAGCAGCAGGAAGCTTTTGAGAAGTTGAAGAAAGTTCTGACTAAAGCACCTGTGTTAATTCAGCCAGAGTCTGGGAAGGATTTTACGGTGTATAGTGACGCATCACATGTAAGTTTGGGCTGCGTGTTGATGCAAGAGGGTAAGCTGGTTGCATATGCATCACGACAGCTTAAGCCTCACAAGGGGAACTATCCTACTCATGATTTGGAGTTGGCGGCGGTGATATTTGCACGATATTTGCACTTAAGATTTGGAGACATTACTTGTACGGAGAAAGGTGTACTATATACACAGACCACAAGAGTCTTAAGTATTTGTTGACTCAGAAGGAGCTAAACCTTAGGCAAAAGAGATGGATTGAGTTGCTTAAGGATTATGACTGTTTGATCGAGTATCACCCAGGCAGGGCTAATGTGGTAGCCGACGCTCTAAGTCATAGAACTGTATCTGATCTGAGAGCAATGTTTGCTCGTCTGAGTCTGTATGATGATGGAAGTCTGTTGGCTGAGTTGTAGGTGAGACCAACCTGGGTGGAACAGATTAAGGAAAAGTAGTTGAATGATGAGTCTTTGGTCGCTCGTTTTCAACAAGTTAAGGAAGGGGAAACTTCTGAGTTTGGGTTAAATAGTGAAGGAGTTCTGTGTTTCCGAGGGAGAATTTGTGTTCCGAAGGACTCTGACTTGAGGCAGGCAATATTGAAGGAAGCTCATGGGGGACTGTGTTCCATGCATCCTGGAGGGAACAAGTTGTATCACGACTTGCGAGATGTGTACTGGTGGCCTGGACTTAAACGAGAAGTAACGGAGTTTGTAGGAAAATGTCTGACATGCCAGCAAGTGAAAGCTGAGCATCAATTACCTTCTTGACTGTTGCTGCTGGTGAAGATACCACTTTGGAAGTGGGAGAGGGTAACCATGGACTTTGTGAGTGGGCTGCCCTTGACACCATCGAAGAAAGACTCGGTGTGGGTGGTTGTGGATAGGTTGACCAAATCAGCCCATTTCATACCTGTATGTACTGACTTCTCACTTCAAAGGTTAGCCAAGCTGTATGTGGCAGAGATTGTGCGACTTCATGGAGTCCCACTTTCAATTATCTCTGACGGGGATCCTAGATTCACATCTCGATTTTGGCAGAAGCTGCATGAGGCATTAGGGACGCTATTAAACTTTAGCACGGCTTTCCATCCCCAAACTGATGGTCAGTCGGAAAGGGTTATTCAGATTCTGGAGGATATGTTGAAGGGATGCGTAATGGACTTTCGAGGTAGTTGGGAGGATTACTTGCCGTTGGCAGAATTTGCGTACAATAACAGTTACCAAGAAAGTATCCGAATGGCACCGTATGAAGCACTGTATGGACGAAGGTGTCATACCCCTAGTTGTTGGACTGAACTAGGAGAGCGACAAGTTCTTGGACCAGAGTTGGTAGCTGATACTGAGGATAAGGTCAGAATAATTAGGGATCGGTTAAAACAAGCTTCTGATAGGCAAAAGTCGTATGCAGATTTGAAGCGGAAGAAGATTGAGTACTTAGTAGCTGATATGGTTTTTTTGAAGGTTTCTCCTTGGAAGAAGATATTAAGGTTTGGTAAGAAGGGTAAGCTGAGTCCGCAGTTCATTGGGCCTTATCAGATTTTGAAGCGAGTAGGCCCAGTAGCTTATCAATTGGAATTGCCTCCAGAGTTAGACAGGATTCACGATGTTTTTCACGTCTCCATGTTAAGGTGTTATCGTTCTGACCCTGCTCATGTCGTGCCGGTTGCAGATATTGAAGTTCAGACTGATTTGACCTCTGAGGAGAAGCCTGTTCAAATATTGGCTCGAGATGTTAAGGTTCTCAGAAGGAAATCTGTCCCATTAGTGAAAGTGCTTTGGCGTAATCATGGCAGAGAGGAAGCTACGTGGGAGCCAGAAGAGGCGGTGCAACAGCAATAACCTCATCTATTTGAATCAGGTAAAATTTCGAGGACGAAATTTCTTTAAGGAGGGTAGAGTTGTAACGCCCCAATTTTTGAGATTTTTGGGATTTCTGTGATTCTCAATGAATTTTTAAAATTTCCTGTGTTTTGTCTGTTTGGCGTAGGTTAATTATGTTAGTGGGCCTCTAGAAGACCCAAGCTTAAGTTAAAACTCAGAACTTTAGTTAATTTTAGTTCCATAGGAAAAAGGGGTTCTACTTAATTGGGCTTTTAAGTATTAATTGTGTAAAATAAAACACAAGGAAGCCTGTGGTAAGTTGGCATGTGACGCCACTTGGGGGGCTTTAGAGGTGGCGTGTGGATGACCAATGAGAGCTAAGGTTCGAGTCGCAAGGTAAGCAAGTTAGTGATATTAATTTTTATGTACAGAAAAGGTAAGCAGTGGAACTGAAATAAAAGACTGTCAGGACGAGTTTCAGTTGCTCAGGTGATTGAGTAAGGAGGAGATAAGGGAGAAGATTTACAAGCTGATAAAGGGAGAAGATTTAGGAGCTGATCAAGGAGCAAGAGTTGGTCGGCCAAGGGCCTCTAGCATAGGAAATTCGACTAGGTCATTTAGTGCTGGGAATTTCGGCTTTTGGGAAGGGTGGCTGCCGAATTCTTTTTGTCTTTTTCCTTTTTGATAGAAGCCAAACTTATACCCTACACCTGCCGACTCCTCGTCTTCAAGAACTGAATTCTCTCATCTTCTTCTCTTTCTTTCGGTCATTTGTTCCCTTTTTCTTCCCATAGCCGAACATGGAATCCCTCATTGTGCCGTTTTCTCCATAGCCAATACTACCTCTCATCTTTTTCCTTCTTCTTCCATCTTTTCTTTTCCATAACCGAACCTATACCCTTCTTCCTCTGTCTCATCCTTTATTTTTCCATCTTCAATTTTCCTCAATAGCCGAATCTTGTGGTAGCCAAACTTTTCTGCTCTTACTTCTCTAAAAACCGAAACCTACATACCGGAGGTGAAGGAGGCCGAATCTTTGGTTGTTTGAATCTGCTTCTTCTTGTGACTACGGTGGATTGGAGATAAAAGAATCGTAGATAGGAACATTCTTCTGGGCCGATCGACGTTAGGTAAGTCTTTCGAACAACTATCATTAGTCTCATTGTTTTTAGAAAGGAAAAGCCGAAACCCTTAGGGGTGGCTAGCGTTATTGGACTAAGGGATTTGCATTTTTCTGTTGGTTGTGTAAGCGGTAGCATGGTCAAGGGGATATTCATCAAAGGGCTTGAGGACTTATTCGGTTGGCTCTCCATACCGAACCCATATTTCGGCAAAAGGTAAGGAACTCTGGGATCTAAGGCTGTGTTGGCCGAATATGGTAAGGGGTTAAAATACATAGTTGTTTTCGATATATAGATTGACATGTTAGTAATCCAATTGTAGGCAGTTTGTGGGTGGAAAAGCTGAAAAGCCGAAATGCCGAAAAGCCGGCATTTTAAGAGCATGCGAGTGCGCGAATGCTCGTGAGATTAGTAGTTTGGTGTATATGGTAAATTAAAGTGATAAGACTGTAGAGTGCACAATTCTGTGTATTTCGATGTTTTTGGGCTTAATGGGCCAAAAACGGGATAGTGGGCCAACGGGCCCAATTCGGTAAGAAAAAGCGGCAAGTGCTTCTGGTCGTACGTAAATGGCTATGCTATGTATGAGAACCCTAAGAATAGTTGAATTACTTGAATACCCCTATGTATGGAAATTACTAATATACCCTAGGTGCAAAATTACCATTATACCCCTAGGGTTACTTTTGACTAAAAAGCATGATAATTTAATTCTGTATGATGTATGCCATGATTGTATATCTACTGCATGGGGACATGTGTTCTATTATGGAGGAAGCGTCCTGGTGGCTATGCCACAACTATCTGATCTGGTGGCTCTGCCACATATATCTGTTCTGGTGGCTCTACCACAATTATCTGTTCTGGTGACTCTATCACATTATCTGTTCTGGCAGCCATGCTGCATATTTCTGTTGCGTGTAGGGTTGGATGGGTCGAGTAGTCTCCCTCATGGTGAAAGGTTGGTATGGGGGTGCATGTGGTTGGATATGGGTTGGGTTTTGCATAGACATGTAATATCTGTTCTGTTCTATTATGGGCCTATGGGCTTTATTCTGACTTCTGTTCTGGGCTAAGGCCAACTTATTCTGTTTCTGTGGTTGAGCTGATATAGGCTATGGTTGGGTTAATTTACACACTGAGTTTCCCTAAACTCACCACTTTATTTTTCATCCACGCAGGTAATCCCCAACCATAGTGGGTTTAGAGCTGTGAGGGATTCAGAGTGGCCACACGTTCTGCAAGTTTGACTCTCTTCCGGTGAACTGGACATTTATTTTACGTTTAAGGTTTCGGTTTTCTTTTAAATTTGTAATAAGGCCGCTTGATTATTTTTGATGGTTTTAATATGTTTAGTTAAAGTAGGTAATACTTATATTTAACTGTTGGAATTGGATAACTTTAGGACGTGTTTTCAAAAACAGTAATTGGTTTCAAAATAACACGACAACAAGTAAAGCTTCTGCAATGAAAATATTTTCCAAAATTAATCACTTTTCCTAAAAATGACTTAATCAAATTGGTTTCCTGGAAATATATATGACGTTAAGGTGTGGCAATGGCGGTGTGCATGTCTAGGATTGGATCCGAAGGGAGCTTGGTACATAAGCAATCCGATGGACTCACCTCCTCCTTTCCGATTTCCTACCTGGTGCTCAGCTTCCATTCACCTTAACCTACATTTAAAATTATCTTTTAAAACACTAAGTAAGTTTTTTGAACAACAACCTGAAATGTTTTTTGAACGCTTTGATGTGGCATGTCGGATCCGGCCATAACGTCTAGGCCGGGTTTGGGTGTTACAACTTCTCACTTGCCAATTCGTTGCCGAACTTGTAACACCCCGTATCCGAGTCCGTTACCGGAGTCGAACACAAGGTGCACACAGACTTAACTTAATTGTTTTCACAGTCCATAAAAAAAATTTCCAGACAAGCTGGTTACTGCATCACTGTTGCCTTAAAAATCGTATCTTGAGTTTCAAAACTCGAAAATCAGTTTCGTAATTTTTCCCTGAAACTAGACTCATATTTTCATCTACAGATTTTTTTTCTAGAATTTTTGGTCGAGCCAATTAGTACAGTTTATTAGTTAAAGTCTCCCATGTTACAGGGGTCGACTACACTGACCTTCGCGCGTTACAACTTGAATATCTCCCTGTACAGGGCTTCAATACTGATGCCGTTTGTTTCTATAGAAAATAGACTCAAATAGGAATCTATAAATATATGGCATGACTCTTATTATCTCTGGTTAATTTATAGTGAATTTCCAAAGTCGGAACAGGGGATCCAGAAACCGTTCTGGCCCTGTTTCACGAGAACTTTAATATCTCTCTACATATAACTCATATGACCGTTTCGTTTCTTCCATATGAAAGTAGATTCATCAAGGTTAATTTACATAATTTATTCCCCATTTAATTCCATTCCTAAAAATTTTAGTGATTTTTCAAATCCACACCACTGCTGCTGTCAAGATCTGCTTTCAAGGTAAACTTTACCTATTTCGTGGTTCCCATGGACCAACTAGAGTTTTGTCATACATAGGTCCACATATAATCATATTTAGCCATTCCAATGGCTGATCATTTGCCCAACACTTCCATTCCAGTGCATAGTCACATCATGAAACCATACATATATACATAAACACAAATGGTCTAATGCCATACTCCACTTCTACGAGCCATTTTCGCATGGCCGCACACACATACATCACAAAAGTACTTGAAAAACAACAAAGGGTAGTCCTATACATGCCATTTCAAAGATCAACCAAAATTGTACCAAAAGGGGCTTTGATAGTGTGGGATACTTCACTTCCAAAAATCCCGAGTCCGATGGTGACGAGCCAAAATCTATAAAACAAAGAAACAAAGAAACGGAGTAAGCAATTTATGCTTAGTAAGTTTGAGCGAAGAATTTAAGCACAACAGAGGTATAGCATTCATATAACTAAACGGATAATTCCGTATATACATACTTTCAAATCATTTCTACTTTACATTCCAACCCCTATGTTCATACATAAGGGATCATCTTAGTCAAATACCGAAGCTCATTACTCAACCGAGCTTAATATTATTCAAGGAACTCAACTATTCCAATGCACATACGAACATACCTCATTGCTGGAATTTTTCAAGCGTATTAATTGGGATTTTTACAGCAAGATCGCTCATTTCGAATCACGTACTTCGAATTTAACCGGATATAGCGACTCGCCGATTGTCTTCGGACATTGCCCGGTTATAGTGATTCGCATAATTGCCTTCGAATTAGCCCGGATTTAGTAACTCGCACGAATGCCTTGGGACTTAACCCGATTTTGGTAACTCGCACAAATGCCTTCGGACTTAACACGGTTTTGGTAACTAGCACAAATGCCTTCGAATTGACCCGATTTAGTCACTAAGCACAAAAGCCTTCGGACTTAGCCTGCACACCATTCAATAAACATGCACATTTAACACTAAATCATGACACATTCAGATTTCATTTTCATTAGCAAAATTCAAATACAATACACTTATCACTCTTGCACATTTCGGTTCAATATCCACACACAAAGAGCATGATTTCGATTTACTTGAGACATGATCTAATTAAATCATAATTTAAGCTCTATTACTCAAGAACTTACCTCGGATGTTGTTGAATGATTCCGATGGCTATTCGACCACTTTTTCCTTCCCTTTATCGGATTTAGCTCCCCTTTGCTCTTGAGCTTAATTTAACAAGTAAATTGATTTAATCATTTGAGCATCGAAAGAGGAATTCAAGGTACTTAGCCCACATATTTTCATTAGACATTAAAGTCACATATGTACGGAAATCATGAATCAACTCAACACATTAGTTAGTACTCTCCTTAGCCGAATTTTCCAAGCCAAGAATAGGCATCAATATGCTTACCTCTAACCGAATGCATGCACACCAATCCCCCTCATGTGGCCGAATATGCATGTCCATGTTGAGGCCAATTATACACTTAATACCACACATAAACAAAGTCGGAGATGTCTCGTTTCATACCATGCCACCAAAACCGACGTTTCAAATCGTTGTACATCTTCGTACTCCCTGGGTGATTTGACATTCGGCTACAATGGGCTTCGTTCAGAATCATCGAAATGAGTTCCAAATTCCTTGGAACACACAGACAACTTCTGAACCTCAAACAATCATCATCATCAATTTGAAACTCCGATTCCTTGTTCGAACACACTCACCCGCTTTGCAACCAACTCATCGTCGACTTTCTCGAGCTTCACGAATTTGATGAATCAATAATGGTTTGGCCTTTAATTCAGCTACTAACACATTGTCGGGTAGAATGACAAGTGTACATTCATCGCTTGTAAAGTAAAAAAGTGATTTCGCTTAAGGCGCCCGCAACCACATTAGCCTTTCCCGTGATAATCAATGACAAGCTCATAATCTTTTAACAACTCGAGCCAACGTCTTTGTCGCAGATTCAAGTCTCTTTGAGTCATCAAATTTTGAGACTTTTGTGATCCGAAAATACATGGCACTTCTCCCCAAATAGGTAGTGTCGCCATATTTTCAAAGCGAATACGATGGCGCCTAGTTCGAGATCATGGGTCGGATAATTTTTCTCATGTGGCTTTAATTGTCTCGACGACAGGCCACAACTCGACCTTCTCAGCATCAATACGCAACCCAACCCAAGTAGGGAGGCGCCACTATAGATGACAAACTCTTTGCTTGATTCGGCCGCACTAAAATTGAGCTTCCACAAATAAGTTTTCAACGATCAAAACTTTTCGACATTTTTCCGTCCATTCGAACTTAACATCTTTTGAAGTAGCTTCGTCATGGGTGTGCCTATCATCGAGAAACCTTTCACAAACCGCTTCGGTAGTAACCGCAAGTCCCAAAAAGTCGAACCTTAGTAATATTTCTGGAGGCTTCCAGCTAAGTATGGCTGAAATTTTGCTCTGCCCGACTCGAATACCGTATGCAGATACCACATGACCCAAGAAGCTAACCTCCCTTAACCGTAACTCACACTTGTCAACTTAGCATACAACCGCTTATCTCGTAAAATTTGCAACACTAATCTCGTGTCAAAGATGTTCGGTCTCATCTCTTGAATAGACCAAGATGTCATCAATGAACACAACTACGAACCGTCCAATATCTGTTTGAAGATCTGATTCATCAAATCCATAAATACCGTAGGGCATTAGTGAGCCCGAACGGCATCACTAAGAACTCAGAGTGACCGTACCTCATTTCGAAAGCGCTTTGGGTACGCCTCAATCTCGAATCCAAGAATCGATAATAACCCGATCTCAAATCTATCTTTGAAAACACCGAGGCTCCCTTTAGTTGATCAAACAAATCATCAATACGCTGTAACGGATATTTATTCTTTATCGCCACTTTATTCACTAATGATAGTCAATACACAACCTCATGGTTCCGCCCTTCTTTTCACAAACAATCTTGGTGCACCCCAAGGTGAGAAACTTGGTCGAGCTAAACCTCTATCCGTCAATTCTTGCAACCGAAGCTTTCAACTCTTTTAACTCGGTTGGTGCCATACGACACGGAGCTATCGAAATCGGCGTAGTCCCGTGTACAAGCTCAATACCAAACTCTATCTCCGAACAGTGGCAAACCCAGAATTCTTCTGAAAAACATCCGGTATTCACAAACCACCGCACAGATTCGGTTTTATTTCTAACTCCTTATCATCAAGTACATATGCAAGGTATGCTTCGCACCCCTTTCTTACATATTTGTAGGCCAACATTGATGATATTACAGCTGGCAACCCCTTTAAGTCCGTAGACTCAACTCGGATAATCTCGTTATTTGTGCACCTCAAATCAATAGTCTTGCTTTTGCAATTCACAACCGCATCATGCACGGTCAACCAATCCAACCCAAGAATAACATCAAATTCATCGAACGGCAAAAGCATCAAGTCCGCCGAAAACAGAACCTCAATTACTAGGGACATTTTTACACACTTTGTCGACCAGACGAACGACCCAAGGATTTGACACCAATTACTTAACTCAAGAGACTCAATAGGTAAAGTCTTATTGGATGCTAAGGTTTCTCATATATAAGATGTGACAGCCTTAAAACGACCCTAGTCGAAATGTGGTTTCGGGACCACAAAACCAAGGCATAAAAATAATTTAATATTTATTTTATTGCCTATAATGTGTGTTAACTCATGTGTGATATTTTTATGCTTTGATTTAGAATTATAGATGTGAATTTCACTAGAAAGGACCTAGTAATAAACTTTGAAAGTATGAGGGAAATGTGTGATGACTAATTAAAGGATGCATGCAAAACAATGGACTTGCATGTCAAATTCCCCCATAGTTAGTGGCCGGCCATGACAAGGATTTATGGGCAAAAATCATGTCATGAAACATGTTTGGTAAATGGGTTATGATGGAAAGAATAAAATAAGGGTATGGAATAAACAATTAATGTTAGTAGATGAGAAACAAAAAAAAAAGTGTCCATCTTCCTCCATAGCTTGGCCGAATGTCCTAAAGGAAGAAAGAAAAATTTTGTTCATCTCTTTTCACTCTCTTGTTGGCCGAAAATACTAAGGTTAAGGAAGGAGTTTTGCTTCATACTTGGTTTGGAAGAGGATTAGGAAGAGGTTGGCTAAACTTGCATCAAGATTAAGGTATGTTTGAGGTTCATGCATGTTTTTAGTTGCTAGCTTAATGTTCTTGTTAGCCCATGGTTCAAATCCTTGTTATGTCATGGGAATGAAATTCGGCCAAAATGAATGTGGTGTTAATGCCATTGCATGTTAAATAACAAGCTTGAAAGTGATACATGTGATGGAGGATTGAAGATTCTTAGATTTTCTTTTAGCATTTTTTTTGAATGAGATACTAAGTTCTTTGTTTCACCATGACCAAATTGAAATGGTGTGGTGTTGTGGTATTCGCCATGATATATCCATAAGTATAATTCATGCATGTTGCATGGTAAGTAAGATTTAAGCTTTGGAAATGTGTATATTTGCTTGTGATGATGTGTTGATTATGAAGTAAATAAGAGATGTGCAATGAATTACGATATGTAATGTGTTAGTAGTAAAATGTATGCTGTTTTTTTTGTGTGGTATTAAGTGTATATTCGCCACATGAGGGGTAATTAGTGTGCATGCATTCGGTTTGAGGCAAGCATATTGATGCCTATTCTTGGCTTAGAAAATTCGCTAAGAGGAATATTAACTAATGTGTTGAGTTCGATTTATGATTTCGTATATATGCAACTTTGATGCCTAATGTATATAAGGGCCAAGTACTTTGAACTTCACGTTGATGTTTGAATGTATTGAATTGCTTGTTGTGATGTAAAATGTGCATGACCATTGTGTATTTGAGCTAAAGGATGGCCATATGACCATTTACACTCCTTGTCATATTCGCCATAAGCTATCATGATGAGATTTTAATAAGTTAAATTTGTGTGAATTAGCTCAAGAGCAAAGGGAGCTAAATCCGATAAAGGGAAGGAAAAAGTAGTTGAATAGTCGTTTAAATCGCCGACAACATCCGAGGTAAGTCTTCGAGTGATGACCCTACTTGAATTATATCAAAATTATGCTCCTTGTTTGTGTGGCCATGGAGCCGAAATAGTAAAGGTTGATAAATATTTTGTGTTAGAGCTTTAGTAACGAAAATGAACTATGGACGTGTCTTGAATATTGATATATGTGTAAGTGAACATTGGAAATATATCCGGGCTAAGACCAAGGCATTCGTATGAAGTTGATATATCCGGCTAAGACCAAGGCATTCGTATGAAGTTGATATATCCGGGCTAAGACCAAGGCATTCGTATGAAGTTGATATATCCGGCTAAGACCAAGGCCTTTGTGCAAGTCACCAACCGGGTTATGACCAAGGCAATCGTATGAAGTCGCTATATCCGTTAAATCCGAAAGTATGTGATTCGAAGTGAGCAATCTTGCTGTGAAAATTTCAGCTTATACACTTGTGAAAATTCCAGCAATGAGGTATGTTTGTATGTGCTTGTACTAATTGAATTCTTACAAGTAAGTATGCGCTAAGTTGATAAACGAGCTACCGCCTTGGGCTAAGTTGTTCTTTTGTGTATGAACATAAGGGTCGGTGATGTGAAATAAGTATGAGTATGGGAATGTGAATTAGTAAAGTGGTTTAATTAGCCATGTGAATAAAATACCTTAGTCAAAGCTGATTTCATTGCATGAGACTTACTAAGCATTAAAATGCTTACCCGCTGCTTTGGCTCTCTGCTTTTATAGGTTTCGCTCGTTAGCTATCGGATTCGGGATCAAAGAAGTCAAGTCATCCACACTATCGAAGCCCCATTTTGGTACAAATTTTGGTTGAACTTTGAAATGGCATGTATAGGACCATCCTTTGTTGAAGGTCATGTACCTTCCGGTTTGTGTAAACTTGGATAGCCATGCTAAAATGGCTTATATACGTTTTAGCATAGAACTATAATCGCTTGTATGTTGACCCTTATGAGGTATGGAATTATTTTGAAACGATTAGCCATTGGAATGGTTAATCATGATCACGCTTTGTGCTATGTATGTAAAAAGGGCCAATTGAATCATGGAAATTATGAAATAGGTAAAGCCTACTAAAGGCAGATGCTGACAGCAGCAGTGACGTGGATGTGAAAAATCACTAAAATAGTAGGAATGGTATTAAATAGCAAATAAATTATGTAAGTGTACCTTGACGAATCTACTTTCATATGGAAGAAACGAAATGGTCATATGAGTCATAAGTTAACAGATTTTAAAGTTCTTGTGAAATAGGGCCAGAACGGTTTCTGGATCCCCTGTTCCAACTTTGGAAAATCATTGTAAATTAACCAGAGATAATTAGGAGTCATTCCATATGTGTAGATTCCTCTCTGAGTCTAGTTTCTATAGAAACAAACGGCATTAGTATTGAAGCCCTGTACAGGAGATATCCAATTCGTAACGCACAAAGGTCAGTGTAGTCGATCCCTACAACAGGCGAGACTTTAACTAATAAACTGTACTAATTGGCTCGACCAAAATTCTAGAAAAAATATGTAGATGGACATATGAGTCTAGTTTCAGGAAAAATTTACGGAACTGATTTTCGAGTTGTAAAACTCAAGTTATGAATTTTGGAGCGACTAGTACTCAGATTGGCAGCTTGTCTGAAAATTGTCAATAAGTGGGTTGAAGTTCGTTAACACCTCGCTCGACTCGCGACGGTCTCGGGTTCGGGTGTTACAATTTTATTGGTATCGAGCTACGGTTTAGTCGATTCTAGGACTACCGTAATGCGTTTGGGTCTAGCTATACATGCCATTTTATGTGATTATATGATAGTGTGGTGATTTCGACGCTTGAACTTGTGTTTATTTATAGTAATGGATCCCGATCCCAACCGAAGCGATAGTCGATGATGTGGAGAGTGTGGCGCTGCTCCGCACAAGGGACAGCGCGGCGGACTCTCAACCTGTTGCTAGTAATCCAATGACGAGGCTAGACAAGCCTTTTATAGCGTGATGAATGATTGGTTCAACCAATACATTCGAACTAATACTACTGCTCCACAACCTCCATTCCCAACAAACACATTTCAAGACCTACAATGCCTCCAGAATTGACCAAATAGGTCGAATAAGCCCCAGTTGATAGAATCCAAAACATGGGGCTACTGAATTTAAAGCTACGGATAGTGATGATGCCGAGCAAGTCAATTTTGGTTGGACAACACGATCCGCACTCGATGAGCTATCTTGTACACCGATGAATGCCTAAAGTGTACCATCTCCTTGCTACGTGATTTCGCTTACTATTGGTGGAGTACTCGACTTCACAGTGCCCGCGAACAAGTAACTTGGGAGTTCTTCCAAACCGAAGTTTCGGAAAAAGTATATCACCGAGATTTATGGACCAAAAACGAAAGGAATTTCGAACTTAAACAAGGTTCCATGTCGGTTATCGACTATGAACGAAAATTCGTGAGGCTTAGCCAGACGCAGCGAGAATGCATTTCTTCGTAAGTCGTGATGTGTAAACGCTCAAGATGGACCGAATGATGAGATAAAGCGTATGTTGGCATTTTGGAACCGAGAGTTTGTGACTCTCCGAGCGAAGCGTGCAAAGCCGAGGAGTTTAGTATGGAGAAAAGGAAAGTCAAGGGAGCAAGGGAGTTTCAGAAGAGGTATTCGGGAAGCCCTTCCAAATCATCAAAGAAACTTAGAGATGGCTTAGGCCGATCTAGAGACACTTCGGCTTTTCTAGACGAGATCGCGATCGACCCCTCGTGACCACACGAATCACTTCGATCGCCAGAGGGAATGATCGACGAGAGAGGACTGAGTGCCGATTGTGGCAAATGGCATTTTGAAGTCAGAGATTCCGTGACCGCTCTGTTATAAGTGTGGATCAGTTGACCACTTCATTAAAGATTGCCCGAGGTTGTCTCGAATGTAATGTAGATCGGAGTGGGAAACCGGTACTACCACCGCCGAGGTAGACCATCCGAAATACGGCAAGGCTAGTGGTGGTCGAGAGGATCTAGAGATGTTGCGATCAGATCCGAGGCTCAAGGCCCAGCTAGGACTTATGCTATACGCCAAGACGCCGAGGATGCCTCCTCGCCAGATGTTATTACGGTACTTTCACTCTCTTTGATACTAATGTGATTGCTTTGATTGACCCCGGTTCTACTCATTCTTATATATGAAACCTTAGCATCCAAAGAAGACTTTACCTATTGAGTCTATCGAGTTCGTAATTCGGTGTCAAATCCTTTGGGTCGTTATGTGCTGGTCGACAAAGTGTGTAAGAAATGCCCCTAGTAATTCGAGGTATTGCTTTCCACGGACTTGATGCTTTTGCCGCTCGATGAATTTGATGTTATTCTTGGGTTGGATTGGTTGACCGTGCATGATGCGGTTGTGAATTGCAAAAGCAAGACTATTGATTTGAGATGCGCAAACAACGAGATGATCCGAGTTGAGTCTACGAACTTGAAGGGGTTGCCATTGTAATATCATCAATGTTGGCCCGTAAATATGTAAGAAAAGGGTGTGAAGCATACCTTGCGTATGTACTTGATGATAAGGAGTTAGAATAGAACCCAAATCTGTGCGGTGGTTTGTGAATACCGGACGCTTTTTCCCAAGAATTGCGGGTTTCACACTGTTCGGGAGATAGAGTTTGGCATTGAGCTTGTACCAGGACCACACCGATTTCGATAGCTCCATATCGTATGGCACCAACGGAATTAAAGGAGTTGAAAGCTCGGTTGCAAGAGTTGATGGATAGAGGTTTTGCTCGCCTCGAGTTTTTCACCTTGGGGTGCACCGGTGTTGTTTGTGAAAAGAAGGACGGAACCATGAGGTTGTGCATCGACTATCGTCGACTTAATAAAGTGACAATAAAGAACAAGTATCCGTTACCACGATCGATGATTTGTTCGATCAACTCAAGGAGCCTCGGTGTTCTCAAAAATAGATTTGAGATCGGGCTATTATCGCCATGAATCCGAGATTCGGACATACCCAAAACCGCCTTCGTAATCGAGATATGGTCACTACGAGTTCTTAGTGATGCCGCTTGGGCTCACTAATGCCCCGCGGTATTTATGGATTTGATGAATCGGATCTTCGATCATATTTGGATCGGTTCGTAGTTGTGTTCATCGACGACATCTTGGTCTATTCAAGAGATGAGACCAACATGCGGAGCACCGAGATTAGTGTTGCAAATTTTACGGATAAGCGGTTATATGCTAAGTTTAGCAAGTGTGAGTTCGTTAAGAGAGGTTAGCTTCTTGGGTCACGTGGTATCTCAGATCGGTATTCGAGTAACCCAAGCAAAATTTCAGCCATACTTAATCGAAACCTCCAAGAAATATTATCGAGGTTCGAGCTTTTTGGGACTTGCGGTTACTACCGACGGTTTGTAAAAGGATTCTCGATGATAGCCACACCCATGATGAAACCGCTCGTAAAGATGTCAAGTTTGAATGGACGGAAAAGTGTCGAAAAGTTTTGACCAATTGAAAACTCATTTGACGGAAGCTCCAAGATTAGTACAACCCGAATCGGCAAAGAGTTTGTCATCTATAGTGACGCCTCCCTACTTGGGTTAGGTTGCGATTGATGCAAGAAGGTCGAGTTGTGGCCTATGCGCCGAGACAATTAAAGCCACATGAGAAAAATTATCCCACCCATGATCTCGAATTGGTCGCCATCGATTCGCTTTAAAGATATGGCGACATTACTTATTTGGTGAGAAGTGCCATGTGTATTCGGATCACAAAAGTCTCAAATATTTGATGACTCAAAGAGACTTAAATGCGACAAAGACGTTGGCTCGAGTGTTAAAGGATTATGAGCTGGTCATTGACTATCACCGGGAAAGGCTAATGTGGTATGCGGATGCCTTAAGCCGAAATCACCGCTTGTTTTACTTTAGCGATGAATGTACACTTGTCTATCCTACCCGACAATGTGTTGGTAGCCAATTAAAGGCCAAACCATTATTGACTCATCAAATTCGTGAAGCTCGTAAAGTTGATGAGGAGTTGCGTGCAAAACGGGCCGAGTGTGTTCTCAACAAGGAATCGGAGTTTCAAATTGATGATGACGATTGTTTGAGGTTCGAAGTCGTTTGTGTGTTCCAAAGAATTGAACTTATTTCGATAATTCGAACGAAGCTCATTGTAGCCGAATGGCAATCCACCCGGGAGTACGAAGATGTACAATGAGTTGAAACGTCGGTTTTGGTGGCATGGTATGAAACGAGACATCTCCGACTTTGTTGCAAGATGTTTAATATGTCAACAAGTGAAAGCGGAGCATCAAGTGCCTTCGTGGTTACTTCACCGATCACGATACCCGAGTGGAAATGGGATCGAGTCACAATGGACTTTGTGTCCGGACCGCCGCTGTCGCAAGTAAGAAGGATGCAATTTGGGTTATTATTGATAGACCGACTAAGTCGGCTCACTTTATCCCCTCGCGTATGGATTTTCATTGGATAAACTAGCTGAATTGTACGCTTCTCGATTGTGAGATTACACGGGTACCGATTTACATTGTGTCGGATAGAGATCCGAGGTTCACCTCGCGATTTTGGAAGAAATTACAAGAAGCATTGGGCACCAAGTTGCATTTCAAAGACCGCTTTTCACCCCCAAACCGATGGTCAATCCGAGCGATAATTCAGATACTTGAGGATATGTTGAGATGTTGCATCCTCGAGTTCAAGTGGTTCATGGAACGGTACCTACCTTTGATTGAATTCGCCACAACAATAGTTTTCAATCAAGTATTAAGATGGCGCTTTACGAGGCTTTGTACGGGCGTAAATGCCGTACACCATTGTTTTGGACCGAGCTCGGTGAGAACAAAATTTTTGGAGTGGATTTGATTAAAGATGCTGAATGTAAAGTAAAAGTAATCCGTGAAAATCAAGATAGCCTCCGATCGTCGTAAATCGTATGCGGATTTGAAACGAAAGGACATTGAGTATCGTGGGAGATAAAGTGTTTCTTAAAGTTTCGCCGTGGAAAAAGATACTCAGATTCTACCGTAAGGGCAAGTTGAGCCGAGATTCATTGGGCCGCATTTAAATCTCGAACGAAGTTGGCCAGCCATGCGTATCGCTTGATCTTGCCCCCGAACTTGAAAAGATTCACAACGCCTTCCATGTTTCAATGCTTCGACGCTATAGATCTGATCCGTCGCACGTAATTAGTCCATCGAGGTTGAAATTCAAGCCGATATGAGTTATGAAGAAGAACCGATTCGATCCTAGCTCGTGAATGAAAGAGTTGCGAAACAAAAGGTTCCGCTAGTGAAAGTGTTATGGCTCAAACACGGATAGAAGAAGCTACTTGGGAACCCGAGAACTCTATGAAAGAGCAATATCCAAACCTATTTACGGTAAGATTTTCTGGGACGAAAATTTCTAAAGTGGGGAGAGTTGTGATGCCTTAAAACGACCCTAGTCGAAATGTGGTTTCGGGACCACAAAACCAAGGCATAAAAATAATTTAATATTTATTTTATTGCCTATAATGTGTGTTAACTCATGTGTGATATTTTTATGCTTTGATTTAGAATTATAGATGTGAATTTCACTAGAAAGGACCTAGTAATAAACTTTGAAAGTATGAGGGAAATGTGTGATGACTAATTAAAGGATGCATGCAAAACAATGGACTTGCATGTCAAATTCCCCCATAGTTAGTGGCCGGCCATGACAAGGATTTATGGGCAAAAATCATGTCATGAAACATGTTTGGTAAATGGGTTATGATGGAAAGAATAAAATAAGGGTATGGAATAAACAATTAATGTTAGTAGATGAGAAACAAAAAAAAAAAGTGTCCATCTTCCTCCATAGCTTGGCCGAATGTCCTAAAGGAAGAAAGAAAAAATTTTGTTCATCTCTTTTCACTCTCTTGTTGGCCGAAAATACTAAGGTTAAGGAAGGAGTTTTGCTTCATACTTGGTTTGGAAGAGGATTAGGAAGAGGTTGGCTAAACTTGCATCAAGATTAAGGTATGTTTGAGGTTCATGCATGTTTTTAGTTGCTAGCTTAATGTTCTTGTTAGCCCATGGTTCAAATCCTTGTTATGTCATGGGAATGAAATTCGGCCAAAATGAATGTGGTGTTAATGCCATTGCATGTTAAATAACAAGCTTGAAAGTGATACATGTGATGGAGGATTGAAGATTCTTAGATTTTCTTTTAGCATTTTTTTTGAATGAGATACTAAGTTCTTTGTTTCACCATGACCAAATTGAAATGGTGTGGTGTTGTGGTATTCGCCATGATATATCCATAAGTATAATTCATGCATGTTGCATGGTAAGTAAGATTTAAGCTTTGGAAATGTGTATATTTGCTTGTGATGATGTGTTGATTATGAAGTAAATAAGAGATGTGCAATGAATTACGATATGTAATGTGTTAGTAGTAAAATGTATGCTGTTTTTTTTGTGTGGTATTAAGTGTATATTCGCCACATGAGGGGTAATTAGTGTGCATGCATTCGGTTTGAGGCAAGCATATTGATGCCTATTCTTGGCTTAGAAAATTCGCTAAGAGGAATATTAACTAATGTGTTGAGTTCGATTTATGATTTCGTACATATGCAACTTTGATGCCTAATGTATATAAGGGCCAAGTACTTTGAACTTCACGTTGATGTTTGAATGTATTGAATTGCTTGTTGTGATGTAAAATGTGCATGACCATTGTGTATTTGAGCTAAAGGATGGCCATATGACCATTTACACTCCTTGTCATATTCGCCATAAGCTATCATGATGAGATTTTAATAAGTTAAATTTGTGTGAATTAGCTCAAGAGCAAAGGGAGCTAAATCCGATAAAGGGAAGGAAAAAGTAGTTGAATAGTCATTAAATCGCTCGACAACATCCGAGGTAAGTCTTCGAGTGATGACCCTACTTGAATTATATCAAAATTATGCTCCTTGTTTGTGTGGCCATGGAGCCGAAATAGTAAAGGTTGATAAATATTTTGTGTTAGAGCTTTAGTAACGAAAATGAACTATGGACGTGTCTTGAATATTGATATATGTGTAAGTAACATTGGAAATATATCGGGCTAAGACCAAGGCATTCGTATGCGAGTTGATATATCCGAGCTAAGACCAAGGCATTCGTGCGAAGTTGATATATCCGGCTAAGACCAAGGCATTCGTGCGAAGTTGATATATCGGGCTAAGACCAAGGCCTTTGTGCAAGTCACCAACCGGTTATGACCAAGGCAATCGTATGAAGTCGCTATATCCGGTTAAACTCAAAGTATGTGATTCGAAGTGAGCAATCTTGCTGTGAAAATTTCAGCTTATACACTTGTGAAAATTCCAGCAATGAGGTATGTTTGTATGTGCTTGTACTAATTGAATTCTTACAAGTAAGTATGCGCTAAGTTGATAAACGAGCTACCGCCTTGGGCTAAGTTGTTCTTTGTGTATGAACATAAGGGTCGGTGATGTGAAATAAGTATGAGTATGGGAATGTGAATTAGTAAAGTGGTTTAATTAGCCATGTGAATAAAATACCTTAGTCAAAGCTGATTTCATTGCATGAGACTTACTAAGCATTAAAATGCTTACCCCGTTGTTTTGGCTCTCTGTTTTATAGGTTTCGCTCGTTAGCTATCGGATTCGGGATCAAAGAAGTCAAGTCATCCACACTATCGAAGCCCCATTTTGGTACAAATTTTGGTTGAACTTTGAAATGGCATGTATAGGACCATCCTTTGTTGAAGGTCATGTACCTTCCGGTTTGTGTAAACTTGGATAGCCATGCTAAAATGGCTTATATACGCTTTTAGCATAGAACTATAATCGCTTGTATGTTGACCCTTATGAGGTATGGAATTATTTTGAAACGATTAGCCATTGGAATGGTTAATCATGATCACGCTTTGTGCTATGTATGTAAAAAGGGCCAATTGAATCATGGAAATTATGAAATAGGTAAAGCCTACTAAAGGCAGATGCTGACAGCAGCAGTGACGTGGATGTGAAAAATCACTAAAAATAGTAGGAATGGTATTAAATAGCAAATAAATTATGTAAGTGTACCTTGACGAATCTACTTTCATATGGAAGAAACGAAATGGTCATATGAGTCATAAGTTAACAGATTTTAAAGTTCTTGTGAAATAGGGCCAGAACGGTTTCTGGATCCCTGTTCCAACTTTGGAAAATCATTGTAAATTAACCAGAGATAATTAGGAGTCATTCCATATATGTGTAGATTCCTCTCTGAGTCTAGTTTCTATAGAAACAAACGGCATTAGTATTGAAGCCCTGTACAGGAGATATCCAATTCGTAACGCACAAAGGTCAGTGTAGTCGATCCCTACAACAGGCGAGACTTTAACTAATAAACTGTACTAATTGGCTCGACCAAAAATTCTAGAAAAAAATATGTAGATGGACATATGAGTCTAGTTTCAGGAAAAATTTACGGAACTGATTTTCGAGTTGTAAAACTCAAGTTATGAATTTTGGAGCGACTAGTACTCAGATTGGCAGCTTGTCTGAAAATTGTCAATAAGTGGGTTGAAGTCTGTTAACACCTCGCGTTCGACTCCGGCGACGGTCTCGGGTTCGGGGTGTTACATAAGAGTGAGTAGAACCAGGGTCAATTAAAGCAATCACATTAGTATCAAAGAGAGTGAAAGTACCCGTAATAACATCTGGCGAGGTAGCATCCTCGCGTGCGCGTATTGCATAAGCCCTAGCAGGAGCGCGAGCCTCGGATCTGGTCGTAGCATCTCTATATCCTCTCTAACCACTACTAGCATTGCCCGTATTTCTATATGGTCTACCTCGAGCAGTGGTAGCGCCCGGTTTCCCACTCTGATCTACATTCTGTTCAGACGACCTCGGGCAATCTTTAATGAAGTGGTCAACCGATCCGACTTGTAACAGAGCGGTCACGGAATCTACAACTTCCGTAATGCCATTTGCCACAATGTCGACACTCCATTCTCGTCTCGACGCTCATTCCCAACACCTGGCGACCAAAGTGCCTCGTGTACCCATTGTGGGGTCGGTCACGATCTCGCCTAAAAGGCCCAAGTGCCTCTAGATCGCCCACATCATCACGAAATTTCTTCGATGCCCGTTGAAGAGACTTTCCGAGGATCTTTTACTAAACTCTCCGCCCCACATCAACTTTTTGTTTTTCTTTTCTAAGTTCTTTGGCTTTACAAGCTCGCTCGACAAGTACTACGAACTCTCGATTTCAAGAATGCCAACGAACATTTTTATATCTTCATTCAGCCCATCCTCAAGCGCCATACATGATAGCCTCTGACGAAATACATTCCCGAGCGTATCTCATCGAGTCTAACAAATTTTCACCTGTAATCGATGATCGACATAGAACCTTGCTTAAGCTCAAGAAATTCCTTCCGCTTTTGATCAACAAATCTCGATCGATATACTTTTTCCAAACTCGCTTTGGAAAAACTCCCAAGTTACTTGCTCTCGGCATTCATCGGTGTACAAGATAGCTCATCGAAAATCGGATAGTGTTGTCCAACCAAAATTCAGCTTGCTAAGATCGCCGCTATCCGTAGCTTTAAATTCAGTAGCCCCATGTTTTCGGATTCTATCAAATGGGGCTTATTTGACCTTATTTGGTCATTCACGGAGGTATTGTAGGTACGGGTGGTATTTGTCGGAATGGAGGTTGTGGAACAGTAGTATTAGTTCGAATGTATTGGTTGAACCAATCATTCATCACGCTATAAAAGCTTGCCTAGCCTCATCATTCGGATTACTAGCATTAGGTTGAGAGTCCGCCGCGCTGTCCGCTAAGCGGGAGCAGCGCTACACTCTCAAGATCATCACTACGCTTCGGTCGGGATCGGATCCATTACTATAAATAAACACATTTGCAAATGTCGTAAATCACCACACTATCAAATAATCACATAAAATGGCATGTATAGCTAGACCCAAACGCATTACGGTAGTCCTAGAATCGACTAAACCGTAGCTCGATACCAATAAATTGTAACACCCGCACTCGAGTCCGCTATCGAGTCGAACACAAGGTGCACACAGACTTAACTTAATTGTTTTCACAAATCCATAAAAAATTTCCAGACAAGCTGGTTACTGCGCCACTGTCGCCTTTAAAAATCGTATCTTGAGTTTCAAAACTCGAAAATCAGTTTCGTAATTTTTCCCTGAAACTAGACTCATATTTCCATCTACAGATTTTTTTTCTAGAATTTTTAGTTGAGCCAATTAGTACAGTTTATTAGTTAAAGTCTCCCATGTTACAGGGGTCGACTACACTGACCTTCGCGCGTTACAACTTGAATATCTCCCTGTACAGGGCTTCAATATTGATACCGTTTGTTTCTATAGAAACTAGACTCAAAGGGGAATCTATAAATATAAGGCATGACTTCTAATTGTCTCTGGATAATTTATAATAAATTTTCAAAGTCGAAATAGGGGACCCAGAAACCGTTCTGGCCCTGTTTCACGAGAACTTTAATATCTCTTTACATATAACTCATATGACCGTTTCGTTTCTTCCATATGAAAGTAGATTCATCAAGGTTAATTTACATAATTTATTCCCCATTTAATTCCATTCCTACAAATTTTAGTGATTTTTCAAATCCACACCACTGCTGCTGTCGGCATCCATTTTCAAGGTAAACTTTACCTATTTCGTGGTTCCCATGGACCAACTAGAGTTTTGTCATACATAGGTCCACATATAATCATATTTAGCCATTCCAATGGCTGATCATTTGCCCAACACTTCCATTCCAGTCCATAGTCACATCATGAAACCATACATATATACATAAACACAAATGGTCTAATGCCATACTCCACTTCTACGAGCCATTTTCGCATGGCCGTACACACATACATCACAAAAGTACTTGAAAAACAACAAAGGGTAGTCCTATACATGCCATTTCAAAGATCAACCAAAATTGTACCAAAAAGGGGGCTTTGATAGTGTGGGAGACTTCGACTTCCAAAAATCTCGAGTCCGATAGCTGACGAGCCAAAATCTATAAAACAAAGAAACAAAGAAACGGAGTAAGCAATTTATGCTTAGTAAGTTTGAGTGAAGAATTTAAGCACAACAGAGGTATAGCATTCATATAACTAAACGGATAATTCCGTATATACATACTTTCAAATCATTTCTACTTTACATTCCAACCCCTATGTTCATACATAAGGGATCATATTAGTCAAATACCAGAAGCTCATTACTCAACTGAGCGAATATTATTCGAAGGAACTCAACTATTCCAATGCACATACGAACATACCTCATTGCTGGAATTTTTCAAGCGTATTAATTGGGATTTTTACAGCAAGATCGTTCATTTCCGAATCACGTACCTTCGGAATTTAACCGGATATAGCGACTCGCTCGATTGTCTTCGGGACATTGCCCGGTTATAGTGATTCGCACAATTGCCTTCGGGAATTAGCCCGGATTTAGTAACTCGCACGAATGCCTTCGGGACTTAACCCGGTTTTGGTAACTCGCACAAATGCCTTCGGGACTTAACCCGATTTTGGTAACTAGCACAAATGCCTTCGGGAATTGACCCGGATTTAGTCACTTAGCACAAAAGCCTTCGGGACTTAGCCCGGACACCATTCGAATAAACATGCACATTTAACACTAAATCATGACACATTCGTATTTCATTTTCATTAGCAAAATTCAAATACAATACACTTATCACTCTTGCACATTTCGGTTCAATATCCACACACAAAGAGCATGATTTCGATTTACTTGAGACATGATCTAATTAAATCATAATTTAAGCTCTATTACTCAAGAACTTACCTCGGATGTTGTTGAATGATTCCAATGGCTATTCGACCACTTTTTCCTTCCCTTTATCGGATTTAGCTCCCCTTTGCTCTTGAGCTTAATTTAACAAGTAAATTGATTTAATCATTTGAGCATCGAAAGAGGAATTCAAGGTACTTAGCCCACATATTTTCATTAGACATTAAAGTCACATATGTACGGAAATCATGAATCAACTCAACACATTAGTTAGTACTCTCCTTAGCCGAATTTTCCAAGCCAAGAATAGGCATCAATATGCTTGCCTCTAACCGAATGCATGCACACCAATCCCCCTCATGTGGCCGAATATGCATGTCCATGTTGAGGCCAATTATACACTTAATACCACACATAAACTGTAACACCCCGTACCCGAGTCCGTTACCGGAGTCGAACACAAGGTGCACACAAACTTGACTTAATCATTTTCATAGTCCATTTAAAATTTTCCAGACAAGCTGGTTACTGCGTCACTGTCGCCTTAAAAATAATATCTTGAGTTTCAAAGCTCAAAAATCAGTTTCATAATTTTTCCCTGGAATTAGACTCATATGTCCATCCACAAATTTTTTTCTAGAATTTTTGGTCTGGCCAATTAGTACAGTTTATTAGTTAAAATCTCCCCTGTTACAGGGATCGACTACACTGACCTTTGTGCATTACGACTTGGATATCTCCCTGTACAGGGCTTCAATACTGATGCCGTTTGTTTCTATAGAAACTAGACTCAAATAGGAATCTATACATATATGGCATGACTCCTAATTATCTCTGGTTAATTTACAATGAATTTCCAAATTCGGAACAGGGGATCCAGAAACCGTTCTGGCCCTGTTTCACGAGAACTTTAATATCTCTTAACATATAACTCATATGATCGTTTCGTTTCTTCCATATGAAAGTATATTCATCAAGGTTCATTTAAATAATTTATTCACTATTTAATTCCATTCCCAATATGTTTAGTGATTTTTCACATCCACATCACTGCTGCTGTCAGCATCTGTTTTCAAGGTAACCTTTACCTACTTCATAATTTCTTTGATTCAACTAGCCCTTTTAGCATACATGGCACAAGGAATGATCATGATTAACCATTCCAATGGCTAATCTTTTCCAAACATTTCCATACCTCTTAATGAATAACATACAAAATGATTATGATACCATGCCAAAGTGTATATAAGCCATTTTCGCATGGCTATCCAAATTTATACAAAATCAAAGGGTCTATGACCAACAAACTAAAAAAGTAGTCCTATACATGCCATTTCAAAGTTCAACCAAAATTTGTACCAAAAGGGGCTTTGATAGTGTGGATGACTTCGACTTCGATGATCCCGAATCCGATAGCTAACGAGCAAAATCTATAAAACAGAGGGCCAAAGCAACGGGGTAAGCATTTTAATGCTTAGTAAGTCTCAAGTAAAGAAATCAGCTTTGACTAAAGTATTACATTCACATAGCTAAATGAATCACTTTATTAATACACATTCTCATAATCATACTTACTTCACACTTCATCAACACATACACACAAGGTATCAACCTATCTAAGAGCCGAAAGTTCGTTAGTCGATTGAACGAATACTATTTCAAACGGATCGACTTTTCCGATGCACATGTAAACATACCTTATCGTATGGGTTTTTCGAGCATATTAATTGAATTTATTACAGCACCAAAACGCTCACCTTCAAACCGAGTTTCTTCGGAATTTAGCCGAATATAACCACAAGCACAATTGCCTTCGGGTCTTAACCCGGATTTGGTAACTTGCACAAATTCCTTCGGGTCTTAGCCCGGATATAACAACTCGCACAAATGCCTTCTGGTCTTAGCCCGGATATAATCACTAGCATAAATGCCTTGGGACTTAGCCCGGTATCATTCAAATGCTCATGTACACATATATCAATAATCACGACACATCCATATTTCATTCTCGTTACTAAGGCTCAAACACAAAACATTTATCAAACCTTTCCAATTTCGGCTCAATAGCCACACACAAAGAGCATGATTTCAATTGACTTTATAACTTAGTCCCTATGCACATTTGGCTGTCCGCCATAATATGACAAATCATTTCAATATAATTCAAGTAGGGTCATTACTCGAAGACTTACCTCGGACGTGGCCGAACGATTTCGACGGCTATTCGATCACTTTTTCCTTCCCCTTATCCAACGGTGGTCCTCTAAGCTCTTGAGCTAATTCACACAAATTTAACTTATTAAAATCTCATTATGCTAGCTTATGGCCGAATATGACAAGGAGTTTAAATGGTCATATGGCCACCCTTTAGCTCGAATACACAATGGTCATGCACATTTTTAATTACATCAAGCAATTCAATACAATTCATTCAAACATCAAAGAGAAGCTCAAGGTACTTAGCCCATATTTCCATTAGACATTAGAGTCACATGTGTACGAAATCACAAATCGAATTCAACATACTAGCTAATATTTCCCCCTTAGCCGAATTTCTAAGTCAAGCTAAAGCCATCAATAGGCTACCTAAGGCCGAATATACACATCAACATATGTACTCGTTCATGTGGCCGAACATACACATTTATGTTGAGGCCGATTTCAACACTTGATACATTCTACAAGTATGGTCGCTTGTATCGACTAAACACCATTTTGTTTCAAGTTCAAAACTAGGCTAATACGCACATATACACTAGTAAATCAAACACTAACATTTGTACTTCACCTTACTAGCACTTCTCATTCAAATAACATGAACAACGACCATAGTTTTCTTTTACTTCCTACCATGGCCGAATGCCATACAACACCATACCATGCATCATTACAAGCTTTACTTTTAGCATGCAAATGACATCCACAAATCCACCTTAGCCGAACATTATCTCCATGACATAGTGAAGATTTGAACCATGGGCTAGTTAGAACTCAAGCTAACTACTAAAACATGCTTGAATCTCATGGCACAACATCAAACTTACCTTAACTTGGATGCAAATATGGCCGAATATCTTCAACTTTTCTCCTTTCAAACCGGCCAAGAAGAACCAAAGGATGAAGCTTTTCTTTTCTCTTTGTATTTTCTTCCTAGTTTTGGCTCAAAGAAAGGATGAACAATTTTTTTCTTTCTTTCTTTTCTTTCAACTCACGGCAATGGGGGGGGGGAATCACACACCTTCTCTCCTTTTTTTTTCATTTCTTTATTCCTCACCTTAGTTTAATTTTTCCTCCCATATTGCACCAACAAAACATGTCTATGACATGTTTTGCCCATCCTCCCTTGTCATGGCCGGCCACCACTTATAAAAAGAGGGTATTTGACATGCAAGACCATTGTTTTGCATGCATGCTTTAATTAGTCATCACACATTTCCTATCCTACTTTCAAAGTTTACTACTAGGTCCTTTTAGTGAAATTCACATTTATAACCCTAAATCAAATCATCAAAATGTCACACACAATTAACACATATCATAGGCATCAAAATGAATATTAAATTATTTTTATGCCTCGGTTTTGTGGTCCCGAAACCACATTCCGACTAGGGTCGTTTTAAGGTCTGTCACAACTCTCCCCCACTTAAGAAATTTTCGTCCCCGAAAATCTTACCGTAAATAGGTTTGGGTATCGCTCTTTCATAGAGTTCTCGGGTTCCCGTGTAGCTTCTTCTATCCCATGTTTGAGCCATAACACTTTCACTAGCGGAACCCTTTTGTTTCGCAACTCCTTCACTTCACGAGCTAGGATACGAATCGGTTCTTCTTCATAACTCATATCGGCTTAAATTTCAACTCTCGATGGACTAATTACGTGCATTTGATTAGATCTATAACGTCAAGCATCGAAACATGAAAGACGTCGTGAATCTTTTCAAGTTCAGGGGGCAAAATCAAACGATACGCAACTGGACTGACTCGTTCGGATATTTCATATGGCCCGATGAACCTCGGACTCAATTTGCCTTTATGGCCAAATCTGAGTATCTTTTTCCAAGGCAAAACTTTAAGAAACACTTTATCTCCCACCTGATACTCAATGTCTTTTCGTTTCAGATCCGCGTATGACTTCTGACGATCGGAGGCTATCTTCAGATTTTCACGGATTACTTTCACTTTCTACTCAGCATCTTTAATCAAATCCACTCCGAAAATTTTACTTTCGTCGAGCTCGGTCCAAAACAATGGTGTACGGCATTTACGACCGTACAAAGCCTCGTAAGGTGCCATCTTAATACTTGATTGAAAACTATTGTTGTGCTTAATTCAATCAAAGGTAAATACCGCTCCCATGAACCATCGAACTCGAGGATGCAACATCTCAACATATCCTCAAGTATCTGAATTATCCGCTCGGATTGACCATCGGTTTGTGGATGAAAAACGGTGCTAAAATACAGTTTGGTACCCAAAGCTTCTTGCAATTTCTTCTAAAATCGTGAGGTGAATCTCGGATCTCTATCCGACACAATAGAAATCGGTACCCCGTGTAATCTCACAATCTGAGAAACGTACAATTCAGCTAGTTTATCCAATGAAAAATCCGTACGCACAGGGATAAAGTGAGCCGACTTAGTCAGTCTATCAACAACAACCCAAATCGCATCCTTCTTACTTGCTAACAATGGCAGTCCGGACACAAAGTCCATTGTGACTCGATCCCATTTCCACTCGGGTATCTTGATCGGCTGAAGTAATCCTGAAGGCACTTGATGTTCCGCTTTTACTTGTTGACATATTAAACATCTCGAAACAAAGTCGGAGATGTCTCGTTTCATACCATGCCACCAAAACCGACGTTTCAAATCGTTGTACATCTTCGTACTCCCCGGGTGAATTGACATTCGGCTACAATGGGCTTCGTTCAGAATCATCGAAATGAGTTTTGAATTCCTTGGAACACACAAACGACTTCTGAACCTCAAATAATCATCATCATCAATTTGAAACTCCGATTCCTTGTTCGGAATACACTCAGCCCGTTTTGCAACCGATTCATCATCGACTTTCTGGGCCTCACGAATTTGATGAATCAATAATGGTTTGGCTTTTAATTCGGCTACTAACACATTGTCGGGTAGAACAGACAAGTGTACATTCATCGCTTGCAAAGCGAACAGTAATTTCCGGCTTAAGGCGTCCGCAACCACATTAGCCTTTCCTGGGTGATAATCAATGACCAGCTCATAATCTTTCAACAACTCAAGCCAACGCCTTTGTTGTAGATTCAAGTCTGTTTGAGTCATCAAATATTTGAGACTTTTGTGATCCAAAAATACATGGCACTTCTCACCAAATAAGTAATGTTGCCATATTTTCAAGGCGAATACGATGGCAGCTAATTCGAGATCATGGGTCGGATAATTCTTCTCATGTGGCTTTAATTGTCTCGACGCATAGGCCACAACTCGACCTTCTTGCATCAATACGCAACCTAACCCAAGTAGGGAGGCGTCACTATAGATGACAAACTCTTTGCCGATTCGGCCGCACTAATACTGGAGCTTCCGTCAAATGAGTTTTCAATTGATTGAAACTTTTCTGACACTTTTCCGTCCATTCAAACTTGACCTCTTTCTGAAGCAGTTTCGTCATGGGTGTGGCTATCATCGAGAATCCTTTTACAAACCGTCGGTAGTAACCGCAAGTCCCAAAAGCTCGAACCTCAAGAATATTTCTTGGAGGCTTCAGTTAAGTATGGCTGAAATTTTGCTCGGCCGACTCGAATACCCGATGCAGATACCACATGACCCAAGAAGCTAACCTCTCTTAACCAGAACTCACACTTGCTGAACTTAGCATATAACTGCTTATCCCGTAATATTTGCAACACTAATCTCAGGTGCTCCGCATGTTCGGTCTCATCTCTTGAATAGACCAAGATGTCGTCAATGAACACAACTACGAACCGATCCAAATATGGTCTGAAGATCCGATTCATCAAATCTATAAATACCGTAGGGCATTAGTGAGCCCAAACGGCATCACTAAGAACTCGAGTGACCATATCTCGCTCAAGGCGTTTTGGGTACATCCGAATCTCGAATCCAAGAATCGATAATAACTCAATCTCAAATCTATCTTTGAAAACACTGAGGCTCCCTTTAGTTGATCAAACAAATCATCAATACGCGGTAACGGATATTTGTTCTTTATCGTCACTTTATTCAGCTGACGATAGTCAATACACAACCTCATGGTTCCGTCCTTCTTTTCACAAACAATACTGGTGCACCCCAAGGTGAGAAACTTGGTCGAGCGAAACCTCTATCCGTCAATTCTTGCAACTGAGCTTTCAACTCCTTTAACTCGGTTGGTGCCATACGATACGGAGCTATCGAAATTGGTGTAGTCCCCTGTACAAGCTCAATACCAAACTCTATCTCCGAACAGTGGCAAACCCAGTAATTCTTCGAAAAACATCCGGTATTCACAAACCACCAAGACAGATTCGGTTTTATTTCTAACTCCTTATCATCAATACATACGCAAGGTATGCTTCGCACCCTTTCTTACATATTTCGGGCCAACATTGATGATATTACGGTGGCAACCCTTTAAGTCCGTAGACTCAACTCGGATCATCTCGTTATTTGCGCACCTCAAATCAATAGTCTTGCTTTTGCAATTCACAACCGCATCATGCACGGTCAACCAATCGAACCCAAGAATAACATCAAATTCATCGAGCGGCAAAAGCATCAAGTCCGCCGGAAAACAGAACCTCGAATTACTAGGGACATTTTTACTCACTTTGTCGACCAAAGACGTAACGACCCAAGGATTTGACACCGAATTACGAACTCGAGAGACTCAATAGGTAAAGTCTTCTTGGATGCTAAGGTTTCGCATATATAAGAGTGAGTAGAACCAGGTCAATTAAAGCAATCACATTAGTATCAAAGAGAGTGAAAGTACTGGTAATAACATCCGGCGAGGAAGCATCCTCGCGTGCGCGTATAGCATAAGCCCTAGTAGGAGCCGAGCCTCGGATCTGGTCGTAGCATCTCTAGATCCTCTTTGACCACCACTAGCATTGCCCGTATTTCCAGATGGTCTACCTCGAGCGATGGTAGCACCCGGTTTCCCACTCTGATTTATATTCTGTTCAGGCAACCTCGGGCAATCTTTAATAAAGTGGTCGACCGATCCGCACTTGTAACAGGAGCGGTCACGGAACCCTGACTTCCGAATGCCATTTGCCACAACATCGCACTTCGCTCTCTCTCGATGATCATTTCCACCATCGGCGATCGACATGACTCGTGTGGTCACAGGGGTCGATCGCGATCTCGCCTAGAAAAGCCCGAAGTGTCTCTAGACCGCCTAAGCCATCTCTAAATTTCTTTGATGATCGTGGGATGGGCTTTCAAGACCTCTTACTGAAACTCCCTTGCTTCCACTTCACTTTTCTTTTCTCCATATCGAGCTCCTCGGCTTTGCACGCCGCTCGACAAGAGCCACAAACTCTCGGATTTCCAAAATGCCAACATACGCCTTTATATCATCATTGGTCCATCTTGAGCGTTTACACATCACACTTCAAGAAATGCATTCTAGCTGCATCGCTAAGCCTCATAAATTTTCGCTCATAGTCAGAACCGACATGGAACCTTGTTTAAGTTCAAGAAATTCCTTCCGTTTTTGATCCATAAATCTCTGACTGATATACTTTTTCCGAAACTCAGTTTGGAAAAACTCCCAAGTTACTTGCTTTTGGCATTCATCGGGTGTACAAGATAGCTCATCGAGTACCCGGATAGTGTTGTCCAACCAAAATTCAGCTTGCTCAGCATCGTCGCTATCCGTAGCTTTAAATTCAGTAGCCCCATGTTTTCGGATTCTGTCAACTGGGGGCTTATTGGACCTTATTTGGTCAGTTACCGGAGGCATTGTAGGTGCGGGGGTTGTATTAGTCAGGAATGGAGGTTGTGGAATAGCCGTGTTAGTTCAAATGTATTGGTTGAACCAATCATTCATCACGCTATAGAAAGCTTGCCTAGCCTCATCATTTGGATTGCTAGCAACAGGTTGAGAGTCCCGGCATTGTCCCTTCAAAGCGGAGCAGCACCACACTCTCCACATCATCGCCTATCGCTCGGTTGGGATCGGGATCCATTACTATAAATAAACACAAATTCAAACGTTAGAAATCACCACACTATCAAATAATCACATAAAATGGCATGTATAGCTAGACGCAAACGCATTACGATAGTCCTAGAATCGACTAAACCGTAGCTCTGATACCAATAAAATTGTAACACCCTGTACCCGAGTCCGTTACCGAAGTCGAACACAAGGTGCACACAAACTTGACTTAATCATTTTCACAGTCCATTTAAAATTTTCCAGACAAGCTGGTTACTGCATCACTGTCGCCTTAAAAATCATATCTTGAGTTTCAGAGCTCAAAAATCAGTTTCGTAATTTTTCCCTGAAATTAGACTCATATGTCCATCCACAAATTTTTTTCTAGAATTTTTGGTCCGGCCAATTAGTACAGTTTATTAGTTAAAGTCTCCCCTGTTACAGGGATCGACTATACTGACCTTCGTGCATTACGACTTGGATATCTCCCTGTACAGGGCTTCAATACTGATGGCGTTTGTTTCTATAAAAACTAGACTCAAAGAGGAATCTATAAATATATGGCATGACTCCTAATTATCTCTGGTTAATTTATAATGAATTTCCAAAGCGGAACAGGGGATCCAGAAACTGTTCTGGCCCTGTTTCACGAGAACTTTAATATCTCTTAACATATAACTCATATGACCATTTCGTTTCTTCCATATGAAAGTAGATTCATCAAGGTTCATTTACATAATTTATTCACTATTTCATTCCATACCTACTATTTTTAGTAATTTTTCACATCCACATTACTGCTGCTGTTAGCATCTGTTTTCAAGGTAACCTTTACCTACTTCATAATTTCTTTGATTCAACTAGCCCTTTTAGCATACATGGCACAAGGAATGATCATGATTAACCATTCCAATGGCTAATCGTTTCCAAACATTTCCATACCTCTTAATGAACAACATACAAAATGATTATGATACCATGCCAAAGTGTATATAAGCCATTTTCGCATGGCTATCCAAATTTATACAAAATCAAAGGGGTCTATGACCAACAAACGAAAAAGTAGTCCTATACATGCCATTTCAAAGTTCAACCAAAATTTGTACCAAAAAGGGGGCTTTGATAGTGTGGATGACTTCGACTTCGATGATCCCGAATCCGATAGCTAACGAGCAAAATCTATAAAACAGAGAGCCAAAGCAACGGGGTAAGCATTTTAATGCTTAGTAAGTCTCAAGTAAAGAAATCAGCTTTGACTAAAGTATTACATTCACATAGCTAAATGAATCACTTTATTAATACACATTCTCATAATCATACTTACTTCACACTTCATCAACACATACACACAAGGTATCAACCTATCTAAGAGCCGAAAGTTCGTTAGTCGATTGAACGAATACTATTTCAAACGGATCGACTTTTCCGATGCACATGTAAACATACCTTATCGTATGGGTTTTTCGAGCGTATTAATTGAATTTATTACAGCACCAAAATGCTCACCTTCAAACCGAGTCTCTTCGGAATTTAGCCGGATATAACCACAAGCACAATTGCCTTCGGGTCTTAACCCGGATTTGGTAACTTGCACAAATGCCTTCGGGTCTTAGCCCGGATATAACAACTCGCACGAATGCCTTCGGGTCTTAGCCCGGATATAATCACTAGCATAAATGCCTTCGGGACTTAGCCCGGGTATCATTCAAATGCTCATGTACACATATATCAATAATCACGACACATCCATATTTCATTCTCGTTACTAAGGCTCAAACACAAAACATTTATCAAACCTTTCCAATTTCGGCTCAATAGCCACACACAAAGAGCATGATTTCAATTGACTTTATAACTTAGTCCCTACACACATTCCGCTGTCCGCCATAATATGACAAATCATTTCAATATAATTCAAGTAGGGTCATTACTCGAAGACTTACCTCGGACGTGGCCGAACGATTTCGACGGCTATTCGATCACTTTTTCCTTCCCCTTATCCAACGGTGGTCCTCTAAGCTCTTGAGCTAATTCACACAAATTTAACTTATTAAAATCCCATTATGCTAGCATATGGCCGAATATGACAAGGAGTTTAAATGGTCACATGGCCACCCTTTAGCTCGAATACACAATGGTCATGCACATTTTTAATTACATCAAGCAATTCAATACAATTCATTCAAACATCAAAGAGAAGCTCAAGGTACTTAGCCCATATTTCCATTAGACATTAGAGTCACATGTGTACGAAATCACGAATCGAATTCAACATACTAGCTAATATTTCCCTTAGCCAATTTCTAAGTCAAGCTAAAGCCATCAATAGGCTACCTAAGGTCGAATATACACATCAACATATGTACTGCTCATGTGGCCGAACATACACATTTATGTTGAGGCCGATTTCAACACTTGATACATTCTACAAGTATGGTCGCTTGTATCGACTAAACACCGTTTTGTTTCAAGTTCAAAACTAGGCTAATACGCACATATACACTAGTAAACTCAAACACTAACATTTGTACTTCACCTTACTAGCACTTCTCATTCAAATAACATGAACAACGACCATAGTTTTCTTTTACTTCCTACCATGGCCGAATGCCATACAACACCATACCATGCATCATTACAAGCTTTACTTTTAGCATGCAAATGACATCCACAAATCCACCTTAGCCGAACATTATCTCCATGACATAGTGAAGATTTGAACCATGGGCTAGTTAGAACTCAAGCTAACTACTAAAACATGCTTGAATCTCATGGCACAACATCAACTTACCTTAACTTGGATGCAAATATGGCCGAATATCTTCAACTTTTCTCCTTTCAAACCGGCCAAGAAGAACCAAAGGATGAAGCTTTTCTTTTCTCTTTGTATTTTCTTCTTAGTTTTGGCTCAAAGAAAGGATGAACAATTTTTTTTTCTTTCTTTTCCTTCAACTCACGGCAATGGGGGGGGAATCACACACCTTCTCTCCTTTTCTTTTTTCATTTCTTTATTCCTCGCCTTAGATTAATTTTTCCTCCCATATTGCACCAACAAAACATGTCTATGACATGTTTTGCCCATCCTCCCTTGTCATGGCCGGCCACCACTTATAAAAAGAGGGGTATTTGACATGCAAGACCATTGTTTTGCATGCATGCTTTAATTAGTCATCACACATTTCCCTATCCTACTTTCAAAGTTTACTACTAGGTCCTTTTAGTGAAATTCACATTTATAACCCTAAATCAAATCATCAAAATGTCACCCATTTAATTAACACATATCATAGGCATCAAAATGAATATTAAATTATTTTTATGCCTCGGTTTTGTGGTCCCGAAACCACATTCCGACTAGGGTCGTTTTAAGGCTGTCACATAAACAGCATACATTTTACTAACTAACGCATTCCAAATTGTAACTCAATACGCATCAATCATTTACTTCATAACCGAAACATCATCATATGAAAATATATACCTTGAGATAGTTTATATGTCATACCAATACATCATGTGCAAAATATATATATATATATATATATATGCTAGAGCCGAATCTCAAAGTTGATTATAACTAAACATGAACATAAATCCAAAACACAAATCTTACCTACCATGCAATAAGCATAAATTATACTTATGGATGTACCATGGCGAATACATCACAACACCATACCATTTCAATTTTGGTCATGGTTAAACAAGGAACTTAATGTCTCACTCAAAATGCTAAAAAGAAAGTCCAAGAGCCATCAATCCACCATCACATGTATCATTAGCAAGCTTCATATTTAACATGCAATGGCATTAACACAAAATCCACCTTGGCGAATACCACCCCCATGACATAGCAAGGATTTGAACCATGGGCTAATTAGAACTCAAGCTAGCAACTAAAAACATGCATAAATCTCATGGCACAACCTCAACATACCTTAATCTAGATACAAGTATGGCCAAACCTCCTCCTAATCCTCTTCCAAACCAAGCATGAAGCAAAACCCTTCCTTCTTCCTTAGAATTTTCAGCTCAAATAAATGAAAAAAGGATGAACAACAATTTTTTTTCTCTTTTCTTCAACTCACGGCAATGGGGGTAACACACATTCTTTCTTTTTTTTTTTCTTCCTTTCATTATTCAATTCCCATGCTCATTATTTTATTTTTTTCTCACATACACCATTGTCACAACATGTTTCATGACATGTTTTGCCCATAATCCCTTGTCATGGCCGGCCACTAGTTATTAGGGGGGAATTTGACATGCAAGTCCTCCCTTTTGATTACATGCACTATTAAGTCCTTATAGATTAGCCTATCACATTTCAAAAGTGTCACACAAGTCCTAATAACTGAATTCACATGCAATCGACTAAATCGAAGCTTGAAATTTTCACACATTCATAAATACATATTCTAGACAATAAATATTACGTTCAAAAATTTCGATGACTCGGTTTAGCGGTCCCGAAACCACTTCCCGACTAGGGTCAATTTTGGGCTGTCACAGAACTAGTTCGTAGAATCATACTCATTCACATTATCAAACAAACAATTCATGCAATATTAAAGAATTTAAATAAAATTGTTCTAAAGCTTATTTTGAACATACGAACTTACCTCGGTACAAGATGGCTAATAGTTTGATTTAGTCCACAACCTTGTTCTTTCCCCTGTCTAGGTTAGAACCTCGTCTTTCTTGATCTATAATACCACATTTAACTCATTCGATCATCACATTATTCAATTTAATCCCAAAAACACCTTATGGCAAAAATTACATTTTTTCCCTAAACTTTTCAACTTTTCACATTTTAGTCCCTAGGCTCGTCAAATGATTTTCATTCAATTTCATCACACCCAAGCCTATCCGAACCTATTCCTTCCTCATAACAGCCGAAATTTATCATTTATTCACATTTTTACACATATTTTACAGCTTTTACAAATAGGTCCCTATTTGACATTTTCATCAAAAAGCACTTGGTAAATGTTGTTTATCCCAGCGCATTTTCTACCATTGAACATCAAAATACACAAATATTCAACATGGGTAAAATTTTAGACTTCATCTTTCTTTCAAATTAGTCCTTGAAATGGCTAGATTAAATTACAACGATCTAAAAAAATATAAAAAATCATCAAAAACGAGATAAGAACGGACTTATAATCGAGCTTGGAAGTGGCCAAAACCCTAGCTATGTCTTCTTCTTGCAATTTTGGGCTATGGGGACTAATTTGATGAAGATCACATCTTTTATTTTAGTTATTTTGTCTTTATTAACTAAATGACCAAAATGCCCTTAATGCTAAACTTTGGAATTTCATCTAACCATGTCCATTTTTGTCCATATCAAAATATAATGGTCTAATTACTATTTAAGGACCTCGAAATTAAAATTTCATAGCAATTAGACACCTCTAGCTTCTAGAACACATATTTTTCAGCTATTGCAATTTAGTCCTATTAGTCAAATTGGACACTCTATCGATAAAATTTCTTAACGAAATTTTCACATAGTCACTTAATCATACTTTAGACCTTAAAGAAATAACAAAATAAATATTTCTACTTCAGATTTGTGGTCTCAAAATCACAATTTTTATTTGACCCTAAAACAGGTTGTTACAAGGAGAGGGAATATCGATTGTGCATCATAACATAATTCAAGTTTCTACCCTTAGTGTTAACATGCTTGTAATTGAATTTCTACAATACCTATAATAAATTGTAGTCCAAGTTCTAAGACTTACAATCTCTCAAGGTATAAATTATTTAATTCATAAAAGTATATTTTAAAATTTTTGTTTTATGAAAATAATTATGTTTATGGTTTAAAAAATTAGCTAAAGATCCTTAAATTTTTTTAAAAAAATGTGTAAAAAAAAAGGTTGGACACTAAGCAAGACAATTGGTAACACCCCATTAGAGAATTATTTCATCTATCTCCCATTAGACATCTAACCAAAATCCCTATATAGGAATGGAAAAAACTTATACTTCCAAATCTATCATTCGACCGTTTTATATTTGACTAAAAATGAAAGATATATGTAATGAACACAGTTGTCAAACTAAGGTAGCACCTACATCATTTTGATCAGCCAAGGATGTTAGCTATAGCATATTAACTGTTCCCTTTTGTTCATGGGGAATGTGCCTAAACATCCAAGAATTTATTCTAGAAACAAGAATGAATTGTAACACCCCTAGCCCATCTCCATCACCGAATTAGGGTTATAAAGCATTACTAGACAAGAAGAATAACATTTAACATCAAAACATTTTAGTAGAATCATTTTACATTAATTAAATAAATCTCATTGAAAACCTATCAAACATATGCATTTGGGCCTTAACTTGGGCCTTTGAAGCCCTAAAAATAGTTTAGATTCAAGATTAATTTGAAACAAATCAGAAGATTTGGGAAAAAATTACAAAATTTCAAAACATGGGTCACACGACCATGTCTCAACCTGTGTAATTCATTGAATTGGGTCACATGGCCGTGTCGTAGGTCGAGTGCCAGACCGTGTAACTCTCTAACTTGTGACACACGGTTGTGTCGCAGGTTATGTGCATGACCTTGTCACCCTTATCACCCATGGTTGATAATGTCTAGTGGAATTCCCTTCAATGTAACACCCCTTGTAACACCCAAACCTGGCCTAGACGTTATGGCTGAATTTGGCAGTGTCACATGATAGGGTGTTTGAAAACTAACTTTCTACGATAAATCCATTTCAGTTTAATTACTTTTCTTATATCTTATTAATTCCAAAACCCTTACTTGTTTAATCGATTATTTTAAACATAATTTATTGCAGAAGCTTTTAAAACCGTTTTGAGTAAATCGTGTGTTTAGAGAAAACTTTGCCTTTTTGAAAACTGAGTTTTTCTAGTCTAGCAGTTATAAATACATAAAAATAAATAAAAACAAAATTTAAGAAAAAGTCCCAAAAAGTCCCCAAATTACATCCAAATAAACCACGGTAAATAAACCATAAATCATAAATTATAAATCTTAAAAGTACAAGAACTGTGATCACCATCGAGTCTTCCGCCGCCCGATACGTCTAGGTCTGGGGATTACCTGTGCACATTAAACAGAGAAGGGTAAGTTTACATAAACTCAGTGTGTAATCCCATAGAAAACAAACAACAGTAAACACAGTGCATAGTGAAAATAGTATTAGGCTAACCCTCTTTCAGTATCAGTATCAGTATGCACAAAGGCCTTTGCCCATCACAGTATCAGTAATAGATATACAGTATTCAGTAACCAAGTCCTACCTAACCAGCCTCTACACAGCAACTCCATCCAACCCTACACTCCATGTGGGGATTAAATCAACCCAACCATCCCTAAACTCCAAGTAGTACAAAATGTGGCACAAAACAGTAGTTTGTAGCCGAGCTACCAGTATATTAGGCTTAAGATCCTTTCAGTACACTTCCTCCAAATAAACTCAACCCAACCCTATGGAATGCAACATACAATACATGACATGCTATCTCATGATATCAATACATATAATTAATAAATGCATACATGCATACTATCATCATACTCAATATATATATCCATCCATTAATCAGTCAGTTCACACAATTAAGGGTCTAAGTAATGCTTACTGACCCTACAGTAAGTTCACAATCGACTTGGGCAGCTGTGCAACCTTAGCAATCAATTTAGTGAAAATGGGCTCACACGCCCATGTGACCTGTCCGTGTAGATTACACGACCTGGCCCAGAATTTCACACGCTCGTGTGGACTACCCGTGTGGACCCGCATACCCATGTGGCCCACACGACCCAAATCAGTCTAGCCCGTGTGTTGCACACGGCCTACTTGGCCATCACACGGGTGTGTCTTGCACGCATGGCCTGGTTTCATTGATCACACACCCGTGTTAGGGCACATGGCCTACAACCCGAGCGACCACACACCAGTGTGGCGCCGACAATGAGGTTTTTGGCTTTCGTTGAAACCTCATTTTCTATGCAATTGAGTACACACCTGGTACGTTTTTGACGCTGCTGCAACTACCAACACTCCAGAACCTAAAAATTAGTATACCAACATTTAGAATTAGACGTAATACATGGTCAATCTAAACCATAAAGTCGACAACAGTTCCATGAACAGAAGCCATTACTTACCCCAACACTCCAAACCTTTTGATTACGATTCTGCAAGATAATAGCCTCATTCCTCGCGATTTGTTGCTGCCACAACCCAAAAATTAGACTTACGAAATCCACACATCATCTTAGAAAGGCACAATACGGAAACCCTCTCTTAACTCAATTAAAAACTTACCACCAAATACAAAACCCAAAATCGAACGCACCAAAAATCAAAGAAGATCTAAAAGAGATTGAATAAAGAGGGGAAAAAATGACAAAAGCAAGAGGAAAAGAGAAAGGAAGTTTTGGAAAAAGAAAAGTGATAGCAACAATCCCTAATTTCTCTCCACTACTTCACTAACCAGCAACCTCTCAGAATTACTGTTTAATCGAAGCTCTCTCGGTCAAATGAGCAAAATTAAACTCTCACGCTTGAGCAAGGATTAGAATTCAAGACCTCCAGCACATCAACACACATCTTAACCACCAGACCAGTAGGGCTATTCTGATATGGAATTACAAATGATTAAATATAAGCCCACTAAGCAAGTGTAAGGCTTACATCAGAAAAATACCAAAATTAAGCCAAGGATAGGGCTTTAACCCAAGGCCTCTCTGACACTCCCAAGGCACTTATCCAATGAAACAGACAAATATTTCTCATAAATTCACGAAAACAAAAATAAAAAATTTGGGGTGTTACAACTCTACCCTCATAAAAGAAAATTTCGGCCTCAAAATTTACCTGATCAGAACAGATGAGGATACTGTTGACACATCACATCTTCAGGCTCCCACGTGGCCATCTCAGTGCTATAATTCTGCCACAACACCTCCAATAAATGGATAGACTTCTTTCGAAGAACTTTTACATCACGATCCAGAATCTGAATTGGCTCCTCCTCGAAGGTCAAATCTGGCCTAACCTCGATCTCCTCAATAGGGACAATGTGAGTAGGATCAAAGTGATAGCGCCTCAGCATAGAGATGTGAAACATGTCATGGATACGATCTAACTCCGAAGGTAACTCCAACTGATAAGCGACCAGTCCCTCTCGCTTCAGAATACGGTAAGGTCTAATAAACCTAGGGCTCAGCTTGCCCTTATGACCAAACCTTAGGATCTTCTTCCATTGCGAGACCTTAAGAAAAAAAAGGTCCCCACAAAATACTCAATCTTATGTCTTTTCAGATCCGGATAAGATTTCTGTCTATCATATGCTGCTTTCAGATGACCCCAAATCAGTCTAACCTTATCTTCTATCTTAGAAACCAATTCGGGACCCAGAACACATTGCTTGCCCAACTCAGTCCAACATAAGAGAGTGCAACACTTACGACCATATAGGGCCTCGTAAGGTGCCACCTGGGTGCTAGACTGGTAACTATTATTATAAGCAAACTCCACTAACGGTAGATAATCCTCCCAACTGCCTCAGAAATCAATTGCACAGCTCCTCAACAGGTCCTCCAATATCTGAATCCTCTCTCTGACTGACCATCAGTCTAAGGATAGAACACAGTACTAAAGTCCAACCTTGAACCCAAAGCCTCATATAACTTTTTCCAAAACAGAGACGTAACGCGAAGATCCTTATCAAAGATGATCGAAACCGGTACCGGATGCAGTCTTACTATCTCAGAAATATAAACCTTCTTCAGCTTCTACAAAGAATAATCTGTCCTAACTGGGATGAAGTGTGCAGATTTGGTCAATCGATCCACAATGACCCACACTGAATATTTCTTGGTGGGTGTTAAGGGTAACCCACTAACAAAATCCATCATCACTCGCTCCCACTTCCATAGCGAAATCTTAATCGACTGTAGTAGACCCAAAGGTAACTGATGCTCAACCTTAACCTGCTGGCAGGTCAGACATCTAGCCACAAAATCAGTAACCTCTCATTTCAATCCTGACTGCCAATACAACTCTTGATGATCCCGGTACATCTTATTTCCACTAGGGTACATAGCGTAAGGGATACTATATGCCTCACTTAGTATAGACTGCCTCAAATCAGGATCATTCAGTACACATGTCCTGCCCTAGAAGCACAACATACCCTTAGAGTTCAACCCAAAGTCTGTAGTACTACCACACTCAATCTGTCGGAACTGCATACCCAAAGACTCATCATTTAACTGTTTACCCTTAATTTACTCGATCCAAGTTGGTTTGACTTGCAACTCAACCAGAAAAATCCCATCATCGAACAAGCTAAGTCGAGCGAACATCGTTCTCTGATCTGTCATAGCCTTACGGCTCAATGCATCGGCCACCATATTGACCTTGCCAGAATGGTACTCAATGGTACAGTCGTAATCCTTAAGCAGCTCAACCCTTTTACGCCGTCTAAGATTCATCTCCTTCTAAGTAATGAGGTACTTGAGGCTCTTATGATCAGTGTAAATGACATACCTCTCACCATACAGATAGTGCCTCCAGATTTTCAGAGCAAAATCCAAATCATGCGTCGGATAGTTAGCCTCATCCGTCTTGAGCTGATGAGATACATATGCCACAACCTTACCGTCTTGCATTAACACGCAATCCAAACTAACATGTGATGCATCGCTATAAACTACAAACTTCTTTCTAGATTCTGGCTATATTAGAACAGGAGCCTCAGTCAGTACGATCATGAGCTTCTCGAAGCTCCCTTGCTACGCATCAGTCCAGACAAACGGTACACCCTTACGTAGTAGCTTAGTTAAGGGTGCTGCAATCAGTGAGAAACCTTCCACAAACTATCGGTAATAACCTACCAGCCCCAAAAAGCTGCGAATATCAGACATATTTTTAGGCTGGTTCCAATCTAATACAGCCTCAATCTTTCGAGGATCAACTCGAATCCCCTCAGCAAACACCACATGACCCAGAAATGTTACTTTACGTAACAAGAACTTGCACTTGCTAAACTTAGCATAGAGCTGTTTTTCCCTCAAAGTCTGAAGAACAACTCTAAGGTGCTCGTCATGCTCATCCTCAGTCCTCAAATAAACCAATATGTCATCGATGAACACCACCAAAAACTGGTCCAAATAGTGCCAAAATACTCAGTTCATCAGATCCATAAAAGCTGTCGGTGCATTAGTCAGTCCAAATGGCATCACTAAGAACTCGTATTGACCATAACAAGTCCTAAACAATGTCTTATGTACGTCAGCCTCCTTAACCCTCAACTGATGGTACCCAGACCGGAGATCAATCTTAGAGAATGCTAAAGCTCCTCAAAACTAGTCAAATAGGTTATCGATCCTTGGTAATGGATTCCTATTCTTGATGGTCAGCTTATTCAATTGTCGGTAGTCAATACATATCCTCATGGATCCATCCTTCTTCTTAACAAATAGTACCGGTGCTCCCCACGGAGACACACTAGGGTGGATGAACCTACGATTCAACAACTCTTGAATCTGAGCCCTAAGCAGCATAAGCTGTTTCAGTGCCATTCGATAGTGAGTGATAGACACCGGAGCTGTACCAGGGAAAAACTCAATCCCAAACTCCACTTCCTGATTCAGGGGTAAACCCAATAGCTCCTCAGGAAAAACGTCTAGAAAATCCCTTACAGTGTGGATATCCTTTACAGTAGAGTCCCTAGAAACGAAAACACTTACGTAAGCCAAGTACGTCTCACATCCCTTACAAACTAGTTTCTAAACTATAGGTGTAGAGATCACGTTAGATAAGTAGTTCCAGCGTTTTCCGATCACAACTACCTTGTCATTCTCCTCAGTTCTCAAGACTACCCTCTTAGTAGCACAGTCCAGACTAACACAGTGCTTGACCAACCAATCCATCCTTAGAATCAGATCGAACTCCCCAAATGAAAGCTCCATTAAGTCAGCCAAGAAGATCACCCCTTGAACCTTTAACGATACATCTCTGAATAGCTTATTAACCCTTATAAACTGCCCTAACAGACTTAGTATAGTAACCTCACTCATAGTGCTCTTAACTGAAATCCCCAAGTTTTCAGATATTTTAGCTACGTATGAGTGAGTAGACCATAAGTCTATCAATGTAAGATATGGTATATCAAGAATTAGAAACGTATCGATAATGACGTCAGAAGCATCTTTGTCCTCTCAACGACGTGCAACATAAACTAAAGCAGGCTGCCTTACCTCAGTCTGTCCAGCACCTCTGCTCGGTGCTCTCTACCTGCAGCCCATACCATTACCACTCCTAGCCTGACCATGGCCTCTCGGTGGCTGTTGTGCAGCCCTCTATGGCTGTGCAGTACCAATACCTTGAGCTTCCATCTGATCAGCCTTCAACGGACACTCCCTAATACGGTGACCCAATGATCCACACCTCAGACACACCCCAATCCTCCTCCAACACTTGCTTTGATGGCGTCTACCACAATCTCCACATAGTAATAATCCAGTAGAAGCAACAAGGGGCCCAACTCTAACTGGCCCATCAAATCTGAGCTTTTTCTTAGGCCTCTGTGTGATCTTTGCCTTCTCGACCAGGATAGAAAAATCTCACTCCTTTTGCAGAGCTATCAGAACTCCCAAATTATCTCTAAAAACATCCTCAAAGCGGACACACCTCTTATACTCCGATGCCACCATACCTCGTACATAACGGCTCAATCTTAGGAACTTGGTCTCATACTCGACCACTGATCGATCCCCCTGAGTAAGATTCAAAAACTCCCTCCTACGAGCGTCAACATAACTGACTCCCACATATTTCCCCTGGAAAGTGGTTTTAAAGAACTCCCAAGTCAAACGTTCAGGCTGAGTGCCCTCCTTAACAATCAGCCACCACTGATAAGCCTTATCACGCAGCAGTGAGACTGCACCCTTTAATTTCTGCTTAGGGGTGCAATCTAGATTATCCATGATCCTCTCCGTGGCCTCAATCTAGTACTCAGCCATATTAGGGGCGACTCTAGTGATACCTCTAAAAAGCTCAGCTCTATTGGACCAGAGTCATTCCGTAGCTGACCCACGACCCCTAGATCCAGTATTAGGCCCAACGACCCTCTCTAATATCCTTAGCATAGCCTGGGACAATGCGTCATCCCCAGCCATATGATTTTGAGACCCGCTCTCCATAGTAGGCGACATTGGCGTCTCACTCATGTCCAGATTTGTCATACTGCCCAGTAAAGTGTACTCAGCTCAAGCCCCTCTACGGCCTCTGCCTCGGCCTCTAGTTCCTCATCTGTGGATACCTCGTGCACTCATAGAAAATTCAAGATTTTATCTACATTAACAGTTTTATGAATCAATTACAGTTTTGATATTTATTTACAGATATTTTATGTAAATAGTTTCGGTAATTCAGAGTGGTTTTCGCAAACCGCAATCTCTATCAGTTTTGCTACAGTCTCAGTTTTACTACAGTTTCAGTATACACTGCCTACATTGTTTTCACAGTAAACTACTTACAGTAGTTTCAGAATAAACTATCTACAGTATTTTCAGTTTAAACTTATCACAGTGCCAGAATACTTATAGGATCGGCACTGGAGACTCGATGTACCACTTTCTCAGTCATATCGTTTCAATTCATTTGAAAATAAGTTCTTAAAAACCAAGTTTTAAAACCCAAAATCCACAGTCGAGTTTTGTAACTTGACTCTGATACCACTAAATGTAACACCCCAAACCAAGCCCAGACATTATGGTTGAATCGGGCAGTGCACATGATAAGGTCTTTGAAAACTAAGTTTCTACGATAAATCTATTTCTATTTAATTACTTTTCTTATCTCTTATTAATTCCAAAACCCTTATTCGTTTAATCAATTATTTTAAACATAATTCATTGCGGAAGCTTTTAAAACGGTTTTGAGTAAATCGTGTGTTTAGAGAAAACTTTGCCTTTCTGAAAACCGAGTTTTCCTACGTCTAGCAGTTATAAATACATAAAAATAAATAAAAACCAAATTTAAGCAAAAGTCCCAAAAATTCCCCAAATTACATCCAAATAAGCCACGGTAAGTAAACCATAAATCATAAATTATAAATCGTAAAAGTACAAAAACTGTGATCACCGTCGAGTCCTTCGCAGCCTGACCCGTTTAGGTCTGGGGATTACCTGTGCACATTAAACAAAGAAGGGTGAGTTTACGTAAACTCAGTGTGTAATCCCACAGAAAACAAACAACAGTAAACGCAACGCAAAGTCAAAATAGTCTTGGGCTTAAGCCCCTTTCAGTATTAGTATCAGTATGCACAAGGGCCTTAGCCCATGACAGTATTAGAAACAGATATACAGTATTCAGTAACCAAGTCCTACCCAACCAGCCTTTGCACACAATCTCTGTCCAACCCTACAATCCATGTGGGGATTAAATCAACCCACCCATCCCTACACTTCAGGTAGTACCGAATGCGGCATAAAACAATAGTTTGCAGTAAAGCTACAAGTATGTTAGGCTAAGTGCCATTCAATGCACTTCCTCCAAATAAAATCAACCCAACCCCATGTAATGAAACATACAATACATGACAAGCTACCTCATGATATCAGTACATATAATCAGTAAATGCATACATGCATACTATCATAATACTCAATATATATACCATCCACCAATCAATCAGTTCACACAATTAGGGGTCTAAGTAATGTTTATCGACCCTACAGTAGGTTCACAGTCGACTTGGGTGATCTATGCAACCTTAGCAATCAATTCAGTGAAAATGGGCTCACACGCCTATGTAGCCTGCCCCTATGGCCCACACGCCCGTGTGGCCCACACTACCCAAATTGGCCTTGTCCTTGTGGATCACACGACCTGGACCAGAATTCAATATGCCCTTGTGACCCACACGACCCAAATCAGTCTAACCAGTGTGTCACACACGGCCTACTTGGCCATCACACGGTTGTCTTTTGTGTATACGGCCTGGCCTCATCGATCACACGCCCGTGTTAGGGCGCAGAGGTGACCACGCGTCTATGTGGCGTCAACAGTGAGGTTTTTGGCTTTCATCAAAACCTCATTTTCTATACAATCAAGTACACACTTGGTACATTTTTGACGCTACTGCAACTACGAACACTCCAGAACTTAACAATCAGTATACTAACATTTAGAATCAGACGTAATACACAGTTTATCTAAACCATGAAGTTGACAACAGTTCCATGTACAGAGGCCATTACTTACCCCAACACTCCAAACCTTTCGATTAGGATTCCGCAAGATAAAAGCCTCGTTCCTCTTGATTTGTTGCTGCCAAAACCCAGAAATTAGACTTACAAAATCAACACCTTATCTTAGAAAGGCATAATACGGAAACCCTTTTTTAACTCAATTAAAAACTTACCACCAAATACAAAACCCAAAATCATACGCACCAAAAATCAAAGAAAATCTAAAAGAGATTGAATAAAGAGGGGAAAAACGGCAGAACTAGGAGGAAAAAAACATCAGAGAGGAAGGAAGTTTTAGAAAAAGGAAACCGACAACAACAATCCCTAATTTCTCTCCACTTTTCTACTAACCAACAACATCTCAAAATTCCTGTTTGACCAAAACTCTTTCGGTCAAACGAGCAAAAATAAACTCCCACAATTGGGCAGAGATTCAAACTCCAGACCTCTAAAAAACCAACACACATCTTAACCACCAGACCAGCAGGCCTATTTTGACATGGAATTAATAATGATTAACTATAAGCCCACTAAGCAATCATAAGGCTTACATCAGAAAAATACCAAAATTAAGCCAAGGATAGGACTTGAACCCAAGACCTCTCTGACACTCCCAAGGCACTTGTCCACTGAAGCAGACAGATATTTGTCATAGATTCATGGAAACAAAAATAAAAAATTTAGGGCGTTACACCCCTCACCATTATTCAACGCCGGAATAGGGTTATGGAGCATTACCGTGCTTACAATACATTTAATCATACTTTTCACATACATTTAAACCAATTCATGCAATCATCATTCAATATCAATCAATTTTTCACTTACACAAGCCTATAAGGCCTAAACAATGCTTTAGAAATGGTTCGGGACTAAACCGATAATTCAGAAAAAATTTGAGAAACTAGAAATTTTTACTTCAAACAGGGGACACATGCCTGTGTGAGAAGGCTGTGTGTCTCACACGGACACTAGACATGCCCATGTCATCAGCCATACGAAAACATGGGGTACATATTAACTTGCGTTTCACGGCCAACCACATGTCCGTATGTCAAGCCCGTGTGACCATTCGAAATGGCCATACATGCCCGTGTCCAAACCGTATGCCAGGCCGTGCCAAACCTATAGGGAATACTGACTTATGCCATACGGCCATTCACATGCCTACGTGTGAGGCCATGTGGAGCATATGGACTTACTTCCAATTGCAACACCAGGGGACATACGATCGTGTACTATGACCGTGTGTCACACAGGGTTGAGTCACACGCCCTTGTTCTCTGCCCTTGTAGATGAAAATATGCTAGTTATAAGCCACCTTTCTCACCCAAAGAAAACACAACCATACAAGTGCAAATGATACCATTTCCATACACAATTAACAGCCAAATCAATCTCAAATCATTACATTATAAACCATTTCAATATTAATCTATTCAAAGCTTATATCACAATCATTTACTTAACTAAATCACATACCAAATAACAAGATTAATAAGCCAAAATTCACATATAGATCATATACTAAATCAATATACTTTATTAACCAATTTGGCATTCAAATACCAACCAAAACCAAGCACATCTCAAGCTATTACACAACACAAAATAAATGGCCATTTCAAATAGCCAAAAACACTTCCAACAACCAAACCAAAGTAACCATAACCTATACTTATCAAACCTTACATCATTATCAGACCAAAACTCATGGCTAAATACATATCAAGCACATCTGCATCAATCACCAAAATTACTCATACTCAACAAACAACCACAAAACCTATACACACCATATATCCAATATCATAAAGCTTATAAGTACAAAACCATAGCTGGATAGTGTGATATGATCTCAAATGACTTCCAACTAGAGCTAGCCTCTAAGTCACTATAAACATAGAAAAGATAACAAAGTAAGCTATAAAGCTTAGTAAGCTCGTATGATAATAACTCATCTCATCAAATAAACACATTTTAAGCCATTATAAATACTATAATATAACTTGTATAACCCCACTTTTATGTCATGTATCAGTTCACATAGTTAACCAAGAATTTCACAAGTTTATTCATTTCAATGCTTATATGATTTACTTCTTATCAATTCATTCACATTTACATAAGCATAAGCAATTAGAAATAAACTATATTCAATTCAATAGCCATCACATTCATATACATTCAATTGAACCAGATGAATTCTCATAATTTTCCACTTACTCATCATATGAAATTCATGATTACTAACAATCCTTTCACATACTTATTCATACACTTATATGCAAACTTTGTAACTTCTTCGATTTAAAGCTCATACTATGCATGTACATACCTGTACTAATCCATAACAAGCTTAAACATATTCAAAATACCGTTGAATACTCGATGTCTCGCACACTAAGTGTCTTACATAGTGGAAGCTATCTCAAATCTCACACACTAAGTGCCATATATAGCCGGAGCTATGTTGAATCGCACACTAAGTGCCATATATAGCCGGAGCTATGTCGAATCGCACACTAAGTGCCATATATAGCCGGAGCTATGTCGAATCGCACACTAAGTGCCATATATAGCCGAAGCTATGTCGAATCACACACTAAGTGCCACATATAGCTAATTTGTCGTTGAACATGACTGTAATCCCGTATATATAATTTAAGAAATATCAAAGCATTAAAAGAATAATTATAACAATGCTTATTACATATGAACTTACCTCGTTCGCTGTAACGATGAATTAGGTCGACTAATCTGATACTTTGTTTTCTCCCGTTCTAGATCCAATCTCGTTTATCTCAGTCTATATAATATTAAATTTTACTTATCTCATCATCATTTCATTCAATTTAGCACAATTTACATATTTTGGAAAAATTACATTTTTCCCACTATTATTTTACATTTTTGTAATTTAGTCCTTATCACATAAAATCACAATTCATTCAATTTAATACATATTCATGCTGGCTGAATATTACCCATTCTCATATTAGCCCATATTTTTCATTTATTTTAAAATTCAACTACCAAATTTTCATATTTCACAATTTAATCCAAAATTGAGATTTTTACCAAAATTAACTTTACAAAACTTGTACATCTAACAACAATGATTTATTTTCCATCATCAACTAACAAAATACTCATACATTCAACAATGCCAGCATTCAAATACTTTAACAGTTTTGAAATAGGAGATATGGGCTAGCTAGATTAAGCTGCAACGATCTAAAAAAACGTAGAAATCATAAAAAATGGATAAAAACCGTACCTAATTGAGCATAGATAGCATGGCCAAATATTGGAGCTAAGAAAATGGCTTCTTCCCTTTGTATAATCGGCTAGATGAAGATGACAAAGAATAAAATGGCTTTTATTTTATTAAATTATCATTTAATAACCAATTTACCAAACTAACCTTAAAATTAATTAATAACTACACCAAATACCACTCCACTATCATCCATTAACTCTCAAATGAGTTAGTTACCTCTTAAGGACCTTTACTTTAAGGTTCTATAGCTATTTAATTCCTTTAGCTAATAGAAAAACACTTTTCCATTTTACGTGATTTAGTCCCTTTTACCTAATTAAGCAGTCAAATGCTAAAATTTCTTAATGAAAATTTCACATCATCATACATTCATGCTATAAACAATAAAATAATAAAATAAATATTTCGACTTTGAATTTGTGGTCCTAAAATTACTGTTTCAATTTGACCCAAAAATGGGTTGTTACAACTCTCCCCTTTAGATATTTTCGTCCTAAAAAATCTTATTAGAGAATAAATTAGAGATTTGCTTTCTTATAACCTTATCCATTTCTCACATAGCCTTGGATTTCTCAACTCTTTATTCTCATGAGCTAAGATTCTGATATGTCCTTCGCTATACGTTATATCAAGCTAAATTTCAACTTCTGAAAGAGATATTATATACAAAGGGTCTTATCTGAATCGTCGCAACATATATAGAAGAAACACATTATGGATCTTCTCAAGTTCTGAAAATAATATAAGTTGAATAAACCACTGGCTTTATTTTCTCAATAATCTCATACGGCCCGATGAATCACAAACTCAACTTCTCTTTATCCCTAATTCAGGAAATTCCATTCTCATAGCAATACTTTCACAAACACTCAGTTTACTAACTGAAATTAAATGCTTTTACATATCAAGTCTGCATATGTTTTCTGTCAATCTAAAATTACTTTCTAACTGTTAGAAATTACTTTCACTTTCTCTTCAATTTCTCTGTTGAAGTCAACCCCGTGTATCTTTTTCTCACAAAGCTCGATCCAATAACAACGGAGTTCAATAATTGCAATCATACAATACTTCATACAATGCCATCTTTATAATCATATGATACCTATTAATATGCTCAAACTCAACCAACAGTAATTGTCTTTCTTAATTACTTTCAAATTCTAAAATACAGTAATAAATCGTATCTTCGAGAATCTGAATCATTTTCTCATATTATCCATCAGTTGGAGAATGAAATGCGGTATTACAATGTATCTGCATACCCAAAGTTTAAAGTAGTTTTCTTTAGAAACACAATATAAACCTCAGATCTCTATCCGAAATAATGGAGACTGGCACTCTGTAAAAACTGACAATTTCAGAAATGTATAACTTAGCTAGTCTATCAAGAGAAAAATTATACGTACTGAGATAAAATGTACAAACTTCTTCAACAATCAAAAATAGTTCAGATAACACCTTCCCTTTACAAGATCCAACGAAATTTTATTTCATCTCCACTTAGATAATAACATAGACTGTAACAGTCCCGAAGGAACTTGATAATCAGCTTTAACCTGTTGATAAATCAAACATTTGGACACAAGTCAGAATTATCACGTTTCATACTCATTCACGAGTAAAACTATCTCAGATTATTTTACATCTTAGTATTCCCTGAATGAACAGATAATTAACAATGTGAGCTAGATATAACAACTGTTGTATAATTTATGGATTTCTCGGCACACGAACTCTGTCTCGAAACAACAAATAATCATCAGTTCCAATCTGAAGCTTTAAATCAGAAGTCAATTCACGTTGAACTCTTTTAACTTGCAATTCACTGATACATTTCTGAGCTTCAAAAAATCGTAGAATAAACATCAATTTAGCTTTTAACTCAGCTAATATCTATCCATCATCCGATATGATCAATCGTGTATTCATCGTTGTAAAGCACACAAAGATTTCTTGTTCAAAATATCCATGACTATAATCATTTGTCCAGGATGATAACTAATTTCTGACTTAAAATCTTACGACAGTTCAAGCTATCTTTGCTATCCTAAATTCAGATATCTCTGTAGCATCAAATATTTTAAACTTTTGCAGTAATCAAATAAGTTACATTACTCACCAAACAATTAATGTCTCTAACTATGCAATGCAATTACAATGTCAACCATCTCTAATTCGCGCGTCGAATAACTCTTTTCATGAAACTTTAACTATATGGAAGCATAAGCCATCACTATACATTCTTATAATAAAACACACTCCAAACCATTCAATGACGCATGACTGAAAATCATAAACTCTTTACCCAATTCAGATTGAACCAAAACTGATGCTTCAGTTAACAATGTTTTCAACTGTTTTTAACTTTATTAACATATATTAAACCAAATCAAACTTCTCACAAATGAAAAATTCAACAATCGAAACAACTTTAATTTACAATAATATTTATCAAATAGAATCATTTCAATAGATATAATTATGTATCATGTCTTCTAAAATATGAATTCTTCATTCAGACTATCCATCTATTTACCTGTGAATGCACAAAATTTATTTTCGGACCCAAGGATAAATTCAAACACATATAACTTAATTAACCTTTCAAACAAATAACCCAATCAAACTAAATAACTGAATCGATCTTGGCTGTCAAACAATAACTTTTCAAAGAAAACCTTTCTTCTTATTGTCAAGATAACTCAGACATACAATTTATCGCAATTTCTTTAGGATACTAGTCAAAGATCTTCTTAAAAACTGCATAACTCGAATATGACATAACATTTCGTCTTTACTCATTGACATATATCAAGATTTACCTGTAAGTGATAACTATTATACAGATTTGAACTTGATCTTCTATCGTCTATGTTTTTGCTGATGTCAATTCACTTTCAAGAAAACTAGAAAGGATTATTTAATAAAGCTATCTCAACTATTAATCATCGAAGCGTTGTATTATACTGAAGCCACCTCCGTCAGATAAAAAATCATAATGCCATAATAAGACCGACATCTCAACCGTATAAATAGATAATATCCTAGCTATTAATAATGCATTTTGAACACAAAAGAAAATCAAATATGGTTTCAACAGAAATAAATCCAAAAACATAACCTCTATAAATCTGATGACAATACCACTGTACTCCCATGATCAAACCAGAATTTATAATCATAATAGATATATTCATCTCTGTCAAAAGAATATCTCTTGCAGATAATCATATAAAATCATAATAAAACCGAGGTAGGGAAATCTCAAAGTATGGAACTATACAAAATTCCAGAAAAATTCCAGAAAAAAAATCACTCATAAGCACTGAAATCAACTGTGACAGAAGCAATATAATCTTCATGTATATTCAACAAAACAATAACTAGTAGAAACAGAATACTAGCATCATACGGATTTTACCGTCAACTTTTTTATCAACACAATGGAATAGAATACTAGGGAAAAATAGAGAAATGCCGATCATAACCCAAATAGACCAACAATGCTTTCATCTATTGGTATGTTTAGCTAGCGTTCTCATACGATAAGAGTTCCATTTGAAAATAAATAGCCACATATACTTCTGAGAATAATTTCTCACATAGAATACCCAGAAGAGATCATTATAAGCTATTCTGCTATACTGCTGTACTCAGAAATCTTTACAATTTAAACATTATTCCACTGTCTAATTCTATCATTATTGATTCCTCTTTATCCCATCACTAACAAAAATCAAATTAGTAGAACTTCCAGTTAATACATTCTTTAGATATCATACTTGAATATTTTGTTTCATCGAAGTCAATTTCTTCTTCAATAGTAACTTTGCATAATCCAAATATCCTTCAAAATGATCGATATCTCATCTAGTACTATCTTTTCTGTTGACTCCTTCTCTTATCTAACCATAGTATTAATCCTTCAGTCATGGAACTCTAAATTCCACACTTGTGAGCTTATTCAATCTAAATCTTACGGATTTCATTGAGACACTATACTGATAACGGGGTGAGGGTCGTAAAGCCTCAAATTTAACTCTCCCATAGACATGCACATAACATAACATTTATCAATAACATAATATTATGAACTTTTATTCATACCTTTATGAATTTCAACTCGTCATAAACACATTTTCAGTTAAATATTTGAATACCACTTTCTGTACTATGAGAATTAGCTCGGCTGGAAAGCATATTTGTCTAATTAAAATAATTTTCGTCAAAGTCGGGAGAATCACACTATCACAGGTTCTATATAGCATGTATAGCTAGACTCACATATGCTACGTTAGTCCTAAAATCGACTAAACCGTAACTCTGATACTAATAAATGTAACACCCCTCACCCGCATTCAACACCGAAATAGGGTTACAGAGCATTATCAGGCTTACAATACATTTAATCATACTTTTCACATACATTTAAACCAATCCATTCAATCTCAATCAATTTGTCCCTTACACAAGCCTACAAGGCCTAAAACATGCTTTAAAAATGGTTTGGGACTAAACCGATAATTCAGAACAAATTTGAGAAACTAGAAAATTTTACTTCAAATAGGGGACACAGGCCCGTGTATGTGGGCCATGTGTCTCACACGGCCACTAGACACACCCGTGTCATCGGCCGGGTGAAAACAGGGGGTACATACTAACTTGGGTCACACAGCCAACCACACGGCCGTGTGTCAAGCCCGTATGACCATTCAAAATGGCCACACACACCTATGTCCAATCCATATGCTAGGCCGTGCCAAATCTATAGGGAATACTGGCTTATGCCACACAGCCTTTCACACGCCCGTGTGTGGGGCCATGTGGAGCATAATGACTTACTTCCAACTGCAACACCAGGGGACACACGACCGTGTACTATGATCGTGTGTCATACACAGTTGAGTCACACGCCCTTGTGCTCTACCCGTGTCGAAAAAAATAGGCTAGTTACAAGCCACCTTTCTCACCCAAAGAAAACACACCTATACAAGTGCAAATGATACCATTTCCATACACAATTAAACAGCCAAATCAATCTCAAATCATTACATTAGAAACCATTTCAATACCAATCTATTCAAAGCTTATATCACAATCATTTACTTAAATAAATCGCATACCACATAATAAGATTCATAAGCCAAAATTCACATACATATCATATACTAAATAAACATACTTTATTAACCAATTTGGCATTCAAACACCAACCAAAACCAAGTAAATCTCAAGCTATTACACAACACATACCAAATGGCCATTTCAAATCGCCAAAAGCACTTCCAACAACCAAACCAAAGTAACCATAACCTATACCTATCAAACCTTACATCATTATCAGGCCAAATCTCATGGCTAAATACATATCAAACACATCTGCATCAATCACCAAAATTACTCAAATCTCATAGCTAAATACATATCAAGCACATCTGCATCAATCACCAAAATTACTCATACTCAACAAACAACCAAAAAACCTATACATGCCATATAACCAATATCACAAACCTTATAAGTACCAAACCATAGCTGGCTAGTGTGATATGATCTCCAATGACTTCCAACCCAAGCGAGCCTCCAAGTCACTATAAACATAGAAAAGATAACAAAGTAAGCTATAAAGCTTAGTAAGTTCGTATGATAATAACTCATCTCATCAAAGTAACACAATTTAAGCCATTATAAATACTATAATATAACTTGTATAATACCACCTTTATGCCATGTATCCGTTCACATAGTTAACCAAGAATTTCACAAGTTTAATCATTTCAATGCTTATATGATTTGAATACTTCTTATCAATTCATTCACATTTACATAAGCATAAGCAAATAGAAATAAACTATATTCAATTCAATAGCCATCACATTTATATATATTCAATTGAACCAGATGAATTCTCATAATTTTCCACTTACTCATCATATGAAATTCATGATTACTAACAAACCTTTCACATACTTATTCATACGCTTATATGCAAACTTCGTAACTTCGTAACTTCTTCGATTTAAAGCTTATACTATGCATGTACATACATGTACCAATCCATAACAAGCTTAAACATACTTGAAATACCGTTGAATACTCGATGTCTTGCACACTAAGTGTCGTACATAGCTGAAGCTATCTCAAATCTCGCACACTAAGTGTCATATATAGCCAAAGCTATGTCGAATCGCACACTAAGTGCCATATATAGCCAAAGCTATGTCGAATCACACACTAAGCGCCATATATAGCCGAAGCTATCTCGAATCGCACACTGAGTGCCACATATAGCTGATTTGTCGTTAAGCATGATTGTAATCCCATATATACAATTTATACAATATCAAAGCATTAAAAGAATAATTATAACAGTGCTTATTACATACAAACTTACCTCGTTCGCTACAACGACGAATTAGGTCGACTAATTTGATACTTTTTTTTCCCTCGTTCTAGATCTAATCTCGTTTATCTCAATCTATATAATATTAAATTTTACTTATTTCATCATCATTTCATTCAATTTAGCACAATTTACACATTTTGGAAAAACTACATTTTTGCCACTATTTTTTTACATTTTTGTAATTTAGTCCTTTTCACATAAAATCACAATTCATTCAATTTAATACATATTCATGCTGGCTGAATATTACCCATTCTCATATTAGCCCATATTTTTCATTTATTTTAAAATTCAACCACCAAATTTTCATATTTCACAATTTAATCCAAAATTGACATTTTTACCAAAATTCACTTTACAAAACTTGTACATCTAACAACAGTGATTTATTTTCCATCATCAACTAGCAAAATACTCATACATTCAACAATGCCAGCATTCAAATACTTTAACAGTTTTGAAATAGGAGATATGAGCTAGCTAGATTAAGCTGCAACGATCTAAAAAAATGTAGAAATCATAAAAAAAAGGGGACAAAAATCGTACCTAATTGAGCATAGATAGCATGGCCGAATATTGGAGCTAAGAAAATGGCTCCTTCCCTTTGTATAATCAGCTAGATGAAGATGAAAAAGAATAGAATGGCTTTTAGTTTATTAAATTATCATTTAATAACCAATTTACCAAAACAACCTTAAAATTATTTAATAACTACTCCAAATACCACTCCACTATCATCCATTAACTCTAAAATAGGTTAATTACCACTTAAGGACCTTTTCTAAAAGTATTTAATACATTTAGCTAATAGAACAACACTTTTACATTTTACGCGATTTAGTCCTTTTTACCTAATTGAGCATTCAAATGATAAAATTTCTTAATGAAAATTTCACACCATCATATATTCATGATATAAACAATAAAATAATAATAAAATAAATATATTGACTTTGGATTTGACGTCCCGAAACCACTGTTTAGATTTGGCCCAAAAACGAGCTGTTACATCCAATGGATGTGAAAGTCGTAGTATAGTAAACATTTCACTAAATAATTTTGAATTGATTCTATTTTTGTGAAATAAAAAAATAAATATTTGAATAAAAAACTCCCAAAATCTATAGATAGAATATTTTGGTGAAAAGATATTGAGTCAAGTTGTAACACCCCCACCCGTATTCAACACTGGAATAGGGTTACGGAGCATTACCGGACTTACAACACATTTTATACATACTTTTCACATACATTTAATCAAATCATATAATCATCATTCATTCTCAATCAATTTGTTCCTAATACGAGCCTACTAGGCCCTAAACATGCTCTGGGAGTGGTTCGGGACTAAACCGATAACTTAAGAAACTTTCACGATAGTTTGAAAATTTTTCTCAAAACAGGGGACACACGCCCGTGTGGCCAAGCCGTGTGTCTCACACGGCCACCAGGCACGCTCGTTTCACAGGCCGTGTGAACATTCGAAATGGGAGCACATGGCCGTGTCTGGGCCAGTGTCCAACCCAGTGTAACTCTCTGAATTAGGTTACACGGCCAACACACACGCCCGTTTGGCTAGCCCGTGTGCCTTAAAAATGATCAAACACGCCTGTAACACCCCGTACCCGAGTCCGTTACCGGAGTCGAACACAAGGTGCACACAGACTTAACTTAATTATTTTCACAGTCCATTTAAAAATTTCCAGACAAGCTGGTTACTGCGTCACTGTCGCCTTAAAAATCATATCTTGAGTTTCAAAGCTTAAAAATCAGTTTCGTAATTTTTTCCTGAAACTAGACTCATATGTCCATCTACATATTTGTTTCTGGAATTTTTGGTTGGGCCAATTAGTACAGTTTATTAGTTAAAGTCTCCCCTGTTACAGGGATCGACTACACTGACCTTTGCGCATTACGACTTGGATATCTCCCTGTACAGGGCTTCAATACTGATGTCGTTTGTTTCTATAGAAACTAGACTCAAAGGGGAATCTATAAATATAAGGCATGACTTCTAATTGTCTCTGGATAATTTATAATAAATTTTCAAAGTCGAAACAGGGGATCCAGAAACAGTTCTGGCCCTGTTTCACGAGAACTTTAATATCTCTTAACATATAACTCATATGACGGTTTCATTTCTTCCATATGAAAGTAAATTCATCAAGGTTCATTTACATAATTTATTCACTATTTAATTCCATTCCTAGAAATTTTAGTGATTTTTCAAATCCACACCACTGCTTCTGTCAGCATCTGTTTTCAAGGTAAACTTTACCTATTTCGTGGTTTCCATGGACCAACTAAGTTTTGTCATACATAGGTCCACAAATAATCATATTTAGCCATTCCAATGGCTGATCATTTGCCCAACACTTCCATTCTAGTCCATAGTCACATCATGAAACCATACATATATACATAAACACAAATGGTCTAATGCCATACTCCACTTCTACGAGCCATTTTCGCATGGTCGCATACACATACATCACCAAACGCATTTGAAAAACAACAAAGGGTAGTCCTATACATGCCATATCCAGAGTTCAACTAAAAGAGTACCAAAAGGGCTTTGATAGTGTGGATGACTTGACTTGATGATCCCGAATCCGATAGCTAGCGAACAAAATCTAGAAAACAAAGAGCCAAAGCAAACGGGGTAAGCATTTTAATGCTTAGTAAGTTTCAAGTAATGAAATCGGCTTCGACTAAAGTATTACGTTCACATAGCTAAATGAATCACTTTATTTAAACATATTCTCATAATCATACTTACTTCACACTTCATCAACATACACACACAAGGTATCAACCTATCTAAGAGCCGAAAGTTCGTTAGTCGATTGAACGAATACTATTTCAAACGAATCGACTTTTCTGATGCACATGCAAACATACCTTATCGTTTGGGTTTTTCGAGCGTATTAATTGAATTTATTGCAGCACAAAACGCTCACCTTCAAACCAAGTTTCTTTGGAATTTAGCCGGATATAACCACAAGCACAATTGCCTTCGGGTCTTAACCCGGGTATAGCAACTTCGCACAAATGCCTTTGGTCTTAGCCCGGATATAACAACTTCGCACAAATGCCTTGGTCTTAACCCGGATATAGCAACTCGCACAAATGCCTTCGGGTCTTAGCCTGGATATAATCACTAGCATAAATGCCTTCGGGGCTTAGCCCGGGTATCATTCAAATGCTCATGCACACATATATCAAAAATCACGACACATCCATATTTCATTTTCGTTACTAAGGCTCAAACACAAAACATTTATCAAACCTTTCCAATTTCGGCTCAATAGCCACACACAAAGAGCATGATTTCAATTGACTTTACAACGTAGTCCCTACGCACATTCGGCTATCCGCCATAATATGACAAATCATTTCAATATAATTCAAGTAGGGTCATTACTCGAAGACTTACCTCGGATGTGGTCGAGCGATTTCGACGACTATTCGATCACTTTTTCCTTCCCCTTATCCAACTGTGGTCCTCTAAGCTCTTGAGCTAATTCACACAAATTTAACTTATTAAAGTCTCATTATGCTAGCTTATGGCCGAATATGACAAGGAGTTTAAAAGGTCATATGGCCACCCTTTAGCTCAAATACACAATGGTCATGCACATTTTTAATCACATCAAGCAATTCAATACAATTTATTCGAACATCAAAGGGAAGCTCAAGGTACTTAGCCCATATATACATTAGACATTAGAGTCACATGGGTACGAAATCATGAATCGAATTCAACATACTAGTTAATATTTCCCCTTAGCCGAATTTTCTAAGTCAAGATAAAGCCTTCAACATGCTTACCTATGGCCGAACAACACATCAACCTATGTACTCATTCATGTGGCCGATTATGCATGTCTATGTTGAGGCCAATTATATACTCAATACCACACACAAATGGCATACCTTTTTCTAACTAATGCATTACATATTATAACTCAATACGCATCCATCATGTACTCCATAACCGAAACACCATCATATGTAAGTATATACCTTGAGATATTGTATATGTCATACCAATACGTCATGTGCAAACATATATATATATATATATATGTTCAAGAGCCGAATCTCAAAGTTGATTATAACTAAACATGAACATAAATCCAAAACACAAATCTTACCTACCATACAATAAGCATAAATCATACTTATGGGTATACCATGGCCGAATACATCACAACACCATACCATTTCAATTTTGGTCATGGTTAAACAAAGAACTTAATGTCTCACTCAAAATGCTAAAAGAAAATCCAAGAGTCCTCAATCCACCATCACATGTATCATTATCAAGCTTCATATTTAGCATGCAATGGCATTAACACAAAATCCACCTTGGCCGAATATCATCCCCATGACATAGCAAAGATTTGAACCATGGGCTAATTAGAACTCAAGCTAGCAACTAAAATCATGCATGAATCTCATGGCACAACCTCAAACATACCTTAATCTAGACACAAGTATGGCCAAACCTCCTCCTAATCCTCTTCCAAACCAAGCATGAAGCAAGAACTCCTTCCTTCTTGTAACACCCCGTACCCGAGTCCGTTACTGGAGTCGAACACAAGGTGCACACAAACTTGACTTAATCATTTTCACAGTCCATTTAAAAATTTCCAGACAAGCTGGTTACTGCGTCACTGTCGCTTTAAAAATCATATCTTGAGTTTCAAAGCTCGAAAATCAGTTTCGTAATTTTTCCCTGAAATTAGACTCACATTTCCATCTACATATTTTTTTTCTAGAATTTTTGGTCGGGCCAATTAGTACAGTTTATTAGTTAAAGTCTCCCATGTGACAAGGGTCGACTACACTGACCTTCGCGCTTTACAACTTGAATATCTCTCTGTACAGGGCTTCAATACTGATTCCTTTTGTTTCTATAGAAACTACACTCAAAGAGGAATCTATACATATATGGAATGACTCCTAATTATCCCTGGCTAATTTACAATGAATTTCCAAAGTCGGAACAGGGGGTCCAGAAACCGTTCTGGCCCTGTCTAACGAAAACCTAAATATCTCTTAACATACAACTCATATGACCGTTTCGTTTCTTCCATATGAAAGTAGATTCATCAAGGTTCATTTTCATAATTTATTCACTAATTTATTCCATTCCTGCTATTTTTAGTGATTTTTCACATCCACACCACTGCTGCTGACAGCATCTGCCTTTAAGGTAGACTTTACCTATTTCATAATTTCCATGATTCAATTGGCCCTCTTTGCATACATAGCACAAAGTGTGATCATGATTAACCATTCCAATGGCTAATCGTTTCAAAACAATTCCATACCTCATAATGATCAACATACAAATGATTATAGTACTATGCTAAAAACGTATATAAGCCATTTTCGCATGGCTATCTAAGTTTACACAAAACTGAAAGGTACATGACCTACAACAAAAGGGTAGTCCTATACATGCCATTTCAAAGTTCAACCAAAATTTGTACCAAAAGGGGCTTTGATAGTGTGGATGACTTGACTTCAATGATCCCGAATCCGATAGCTAACGAGCAAAATCTATAAAACAAAGAGCCAAAGCAACGGGGTAAGCATTTTAATGCTTAATAAGTCTCAAGTAATGAAATCAGCTTTGACTAAAGTATTACATTCACATAGCTAAATGAATCACTTTAGTAATACACATTCTCATAATCATATACACACACAAGGTATCAACCTATCTAAGAGCCGAAAGTTCGTTAGTCGATCGAACGAACACTATTTCAAACGAATCGACTTTTCCGATGCACATGTAAACATACCTTATCATATGGGTTTTTCGAGCGTATTAATTGAATTTATTACCGCACCAAAATGCTCACCTTCAAACCGAGCTTCTTCAGAATTTAGCCGGATATAACCACAAGCACAAGTGCCTTCGGGTCTTAACCCGGATTTGGTATCTTGCACAAATGCCTTCGGGTCTTAGCCCGGATATGACAACTCGCACGAATGCCTTGGTCTTAGCCGGATATAATCACTAGCATAAATGCCTTGGGACTTAGCCGGATATATTCACTAGCATAAATGCCTTCGGGACTTAGCTCGGGTATCATTCAAATGCTCATGTATACATATATCAATAATCACGACACATCTATATTTCATTTTCGTTACTAAGGCTCAAATACAAAATATTTATCAAACCTTTCCAATTTGGCTCAATAGCCACACACAAAGAGCATGATTTCAATTAACTTTATAACTTAGTCCCTATGCACATTCTATTGTCCGCCATAATATGACAAATCATTTCAATATAATTCAAGTAGGGTCATTACTCAAGACTTACTTGGACGTGGTCGAGCGATTTCGACGGCTACTCGACTACCTTTTCCTTCCCTTTATCGGATTTAGCTCCCTTTGCTCTTGAGCTTAATTTAAAAATAAATTGATTTAATCATTTGAGCATCGAAGAGGAATTCAAGGTACTTAGCCAATATATATACTCATTAGGCATCAAAGTCACATATGTACGAAATCATGAATCGAACTCAACACATTAGTTAATATTCCTCTTAGCCGAATTTTCTAAGCCAAGAATAGGCATCAATATGCTTGCCTCTAACCGAATGCATGCACACCAATTCCCCTCATGTGGCCGAATATGCATGTCCATGTTGAGGCCAATTATACACTTAATACCACACAAAAACAGCATACATTTTACTAACTAACGCATTCCATATTGTAACTCAATACGCATCAATCATTTACATAACCGAAACACCATCATATGTAATTATATGCCTTGAGATAGTATATATGTCATACCAATACATCATGTGCAAACATATATATATATATACATGCAAGAGCCAAATCATAAGGCTGATTATGACTATCTCATATATCTTCATTATGGCCGAATGCTCCTTCTACACCATTTACCTTCACAAAGCATGAATATCATCATCCAACTTACAAGCTTACAATGTCATGAAGTTTAACCTCATAGTATCTATCAAACTCTCACTCAAAATTGCTAAAAAGAATATTCAATAATCATTAATCCACCATCACATGCACCATTGCAAAGCTTCACTTTTAGCATGCAAATGATATCAACACAATCTCACCTTAGCGAATATCATCTCCATGACATAGTAAGGATTTGAACCATGGCTAGTTAGAACTCAAGCTAACTACTAAAATATACATGAATCTCATGGCAAAACATCAAACTTACCTTAATAGTGACCTAGGATAGCCGAATGCTTCACTCCTTCTTCCCTTTTTCCTTCAATTTTCGGCCAAAAGATGTTCAAGGATGAACACACACATTTCTTTTTCTTCTTTGTATTTTCTTCCTAGTTTTGGCTCAAAGAAAGGATGAACAAATTTTCTTTCTTTCTTTTCCTTCAACTCACAGCAATGGGGGATTACACCTTCTCTCCTTTTTTTTTTCAATTCTTTATTCCTCACCTTAGTTTAATTTTTCCTCCCATATTGCACCAACAAAACATGTCTATGACATGTTTTGCCCATCCTCCCTTGTCATGGCCGCCACCACTTATAAAAGGGGGTATTTGACATGCAAGACCATTGTTTTGCATGCATGCTTTAATTAGTCATCACACATTTCCCTATCCTACTTTCAAAGTTCACTACTAGGTCCTTTTTAGTGAAATTCACATTTATGACCCTAAATCAAATCATCAAAAATGTCACACACAAATTAACACATATCATAGGCATCAAAATGAATATTAAATTATTTTATGCCTCGGTTTTGTGGTCCCGAAACCACTTCCCGACTAGGGTCAATTTCGGGCTGTCACACTTCTTCCTTAGAATTTTCGGCTCAAAGAAATGAAAAAGGATGAACAACAATTTTTTTTTCTTTTTTCTTCAACTCACGGCAAAATGGGGGGTAACACTCGCACATCCTTTCTTTTTTTTTTTTCTTTTCCATTTCTTTATTACCCATACTCATTAATTTATTTTTTTCCTCCCATGATGCACCAACATAACATGTCTATGACATGTTTTGCCCATAATCCTTTGTCATGGCCGGCCACTATCAATTAGGGGGGAATTTGACATGCAAGTCCTCCCTTTTGATTACATGCACTATTAGGTCCTTATAGATTAGCCTATCACATTTCAAAAGTGTCACACAAGTCCTACTAACTGAATTCACATGCAATCGACTAAATCGAAGCTTGAAATTTTCACACATTCATAATTACATATTCTAGACAATAAATATTACGTTCAAACATTTCGGTGACTCGGTTTAGCGGTCCCGAAACCACTTCCCGACTAGGGTCAATTTTGGGCTGTCACAACGCCCATGTGTGAAACCGTCTCCTAGTCCATGCCAAACCTGTAAGGTATACTGACTTATGCCACACGGCCAAGTCACACGCCCGTGTGTGACGCCATGTGTAGTATACTGACTTGAATTCAAATTCAACACTAAGGGGGCACACAGCCGTGTACTTAATAGTGTGTCACACACGGCCGACACACACGCCAGTGTCTCTACCTATGTGGACAAAAATAGGCTATTTACCAAGCCAATTTGCCACCATAATTTAGGCACACCTACACCTCTCAAATAACACACAATATAGCATCAATAGGCTTATATTTCAATTCCAATCAAGCATAATTAAAACCAATTTCAACACCAACCAATACAAAACATAAATACCACATATTGCCATCTAAATTTAACCAATCCTTGTCTTCTCAAAACATCAAAATGACCACTTAAAAATATGCATTAATATGCTCAATTCCACAAACATACCAATTCACAAATCATTACCTATTGACATTCAAATTACGTAATATCAATAAGCATCATGAATCCAACCTTAATCACACAACATAGGTCAATTACCAACTCAAAACAAAAGCCATTTGGCCATTTATATACATAATCAAATTCACCATCCTAAGCCAACCACATGATTATATATATATGAACCAAAACATATAAAAACTATAAAATACCAAGTTCATAGGTACCAAGAGATAGGTAGATAGTGTGATGCAATCTCTGACGATCCCCGAGTCTGAGCTAGCTTTGAAAACTATAAAACACAGAGAAATATACAAAGGAAGCTTTATAGCTTAGTAAGCTCGTATGAAATAAACTTAATGCAATCATATAAAAATAATTCAATAATTTGAATACGCCAATATGCAGCTTACATTAGCTAACAAACCTATCCAATTCTCAAATGTAAGATTATACACTACCTTCACAAGTTTCCACGATTTGAAACTTATAATTCATGTACGTACCTGTATCGTTTAACATCAATCGTATACTCATTCACCCCTTTCGTGTACCCGTTGAACCATTCAAAGTAGAAGGAGGATACTCAAGGTTTTCACACGATAAGTACCTATACCATGGCCCGAAACCAAATCAAGGTAACTTATCTCTGAAATACTGATATCATGGCCCCAAAGCCAAATCTGTCGATACGTATGGCCCGAAGCCAAATCGGTATAACTCGCACCCAAAGTGCTATATCATGGCCCGAAGCCACCTCAATGTATCCCCTAATGACATGTCACTAGCATCCTAAACTATTCCTAAGGTTCAACCAAAATTTCGAATGTTGAATTGTCGTCGAATCACTATCGTTCATATCCACAGTCTCGTATTCATAATTTATGCAATATCAAAGCATATGAAATACATTTATATTGAAATTTATCATATACGAACTTACCTCGAATGTGGATACGACGAAATAAGTCAATTAGTCGATAACTTTAGTTTTTCCCCGATCTAGATCCAAATTCCACTCTTGATCTAAATGTATTCAAAATTAACTTATTTAATCATCAATTTATTCAATTCAATCCAAAATATACATTTGAGCTATTTTACACATTAACCCCTAAAGTTTCATATTTTTACAATTTAGTCCTTATTACACAAAATCACAAATTCAAGCAAATTTCAAAACACCCATGCTTATCCGAATTACCATTATGCCCGTACTAGCCCATATTTTTCATTTATTTCACATTTTAACCACAAATTCTCAACATTTCTCAATTTAATCCCTATTTTACATTTTCACTAAAAATCACTTAACAAAACTTGTATATCTATCAACAAGCATTCATAATCTATCAAAAAACTTCAAAATACACATGTATTCATCAATGGCATCATTCAAAATCTTTAACAATTTTGCAAAATAGTCCTTAGCTAGTACTAGTTGCAACGATCACAAAAACATAGAAATCATCAAAAATGGGACAAAAATGGACTTACAATTGAACCTTGAAGTAGCTGAATGTTTCAAGCCCTAAAATGGCCTTCTTCTTTGCTATGTACGGTTAAGGAAGATGAATAAAACTCATCTTTATGTTTTTGTTTTATTAACTAACCTTTATTTTATAAATTACTATATTAACCTTATTATAAAACCATTTAAATCACCTTAATATATGTCCATATATTTCCACTCATGCTATTAATGGTTCAATTACAACATAAGGACCTTTACTTTAAGGTTCTATAGCTATTAGATACTTTTAATAGAACTTCACTTCTACACATTACGCGATTTAGTCCTTTTTCTCAAATTGATCATTTAAACAACAAAATTTCTTAACGAAATTTTCACACAATCACTCCATCATGCTGTAAACATTAAAATAATAATAAAATAAATATTTTGACCTCAGATTTCAGTCCCAAAAACACTGTTCCGATTTGACCAAAAACGGGCTGTTACAATTGTCGATATTATTAGTATTGTATTTTGGGTATATTTATATTAATTTTTTATTAGATTTCTTTGGCAATATTTTTATTAGATTTAATAATTTGTACATGTATATTTGATACTATAATTTTTGGCAAAATTAGGAGTATATACCAATTTTAGGAAAAAAAATAGAGATATAAGCCAAATTTTTGATTACTTAGGAACTAGGCTATTTTTTCATAGATGTGGCAAAAATGTGTCTTGCAAAAGCTTTTTCGAAAAACGCTTTCTACAAAAGACACTTTTTGAAAAAATGTTTTCTACAAAAAAAAAATGCTTTCTTTTAACATGTTAGCTTATCTAGTTAGATGGTCACATATTACTGTTCTCATCCTTAAGTCCTAAGGTTGATTCCTCTCTCAAGCACATTTTTTTATTTTTTTTTATTTCATGTTGTTTCAAGTTTTTTTTGTTAATTTTTAATTAATAGACATGTTATTTTCAAATGTTTTTTATTTTATTTTTTCTATGAATATCTTATTAAGGGGGTGTCCATCATGATCAAGATAAAGTTTTGATGTACGTTAAATTCCAATAGTTATTAGAATTAGATCCCTACTTCTTTTATACTTCTTATGCCTATAAATAGAGACTCTGATGAAGCATTGTAATCATCCCTTTGATCAAAAAAATACATTCTCTATTACTTTCATATTTTCTTTGTTCTTTATTCTCTCCATCCATCTTTATTTTATAACACGTTATCGGATTCTCTATTTTTTTCAAAATCTTTCAAAGTCGTCCCACAAACCAAATTCCTTTTCACCTTAAACTTTCACCATTACAACTTCATCTTCAGGATGTTGAAATATTCAATCTCAGAATGGATTATGGTTCTTATTCCTGATCTTTGATTTATAATTGTACAAGCATGGGTAAAGAATAGGTTTGGTAAGAAACTTTTATATTTCGACCATATTTTCTTTTTCAATTAAGGTATGACTACTAATTTTTATTTAAATTAAATTTCATATTCGATGGTATTTGATTTTTGTCTTTCTAGGTTAAATTTTTTATATAAAAGATATAATTGTTGATTAGATATGTTTACTATTAATATGGGTTTTTTAATTAAGTTATATTATGCATCTTGTTTCTATGTTTAAAATTTTTTCTTGTTATTTATTCTTGAATTTCATTAAAACTATGGTGGAAAGTGTTATTAACCTACCATTGTTGATTAAAGAGAAATTTGGTAGGATCCATTTAGTCTTATTAACTTGCTAATATTTAATTATTGTATTATATCTTTTAAATTTAATTTATAAATATTTTATTAAGAGCAACATAAGATTTTATAATATATATATATATATATATATATATATGTGGTATTCAAATTTAGTACAATATGTATCGAATAACTTTCAAGCATCGTCAACGGAAATTTTCATTGTTTATTAAAAAATTTCTATTATATTATAAATCTTATTATGTAAACAAAATTGTTTTACTACTTGTAATAGTGCTCGTGACAATAGTTAAGGTGATGACGATGATGTTAAAGATCTTTAGGTATATTTTACTATGTTTTATTTATTATATCATATTTATTATAATTGGAGAATAATCATGACAACGTAAATGGAAAGATTATGATTTATCCACGTATATTTACGATGGTGATTATGAAATAAAAAATCAATAGAGGTGTTTAGAAGTCTGTCCTACTAGATTTGTCACATTCCCTAAAGTGAATGCAAATATAAAGAAAATAAAAAATATAATTATTGACCACTAAGTGAGAACATAGTAATAAATAAGAGAACAATTAGAGTTCTCAAGATTACTCTTCAAAAGGTAAAGATAACTTATGTTATCAATGTGATATGAAATATTATTGGCCACATATCTGGCGTATGCCCAAATATTTTGTTTCATTAATATTCTTTGAGGAAGGATACGAAAAGTAATAATGAATTCTATCATTACAGTTAGAAAATATTTATCTTATTTGGTATCTGAAACAAATAAATATTATTCCAATATTTGATAGTACAAATATTATTCCTCATATTTATTATATCATATTTATTATAATTGGAGAATAATCATGACAACATGAGTGGATAGATATTTCTAATGGATCATACATTGAGATTGTGAATGAGAAAATATTATATTTAATATGAATCACTATTGCTATAAATATCTATTTTAAAAAGATGAAAAGAGAAGATTGGGTTATTTATTTATATTTATTTTATAATATTTGTGATCTTCTTTTGTCGTCATCCCCATTAAGAGATTGAAAGCAAAATATTTGATTGTGAAAGATATATTTATGAGCAATGAAATATGATAATTCTATTTAAAACTCGTTATGGTTGGATGCACTGAAGTTGCAAAATTTTCTTTTATAGATATTTGAAGATTTTGGCATATTCCTAAAATGAATATTGCATATAATTGCTTGGAAATTATTTTTATTTTGTTGACTTAGTGACATTATAATCTTCACATTGATTTAGACATTTCTAGTAGTAAATGTCACAATAGCACTTATATGTGGATACAAAGTAAAAGGAATGCTAGTAAAATTATTAATTTGTTATAATTTAGTATAATTGAAATACATGTTAAAGTAAACCGAAGTTTACTAATACATATATGATCTGAAAATTAATTTAGAATTCATATGGACATTCATTAAAGAACTAGAAAATTCTTTAATTTAAAGAATTATCATTTGTTGCTTGTTCTCAATGAAATTTTATTCTTAGAAACTCACTAGCTAAAGTTGAGATTTAATGTCTTGCATTTCTGAAATGAATATGGGCCCATTCATCCACCATGTGAATGGTTTTGATATTATATGATTTTGGTAGATGCATCAACAAAATAATCACATGTGTTATCAACTCGCAAATGACACTTGTTTAAATGATTAATTTTAGATTAAGCAATTAAAACAATTCATCTTACTAATGTTGGTGAGTTTACATCTCAAGTTTTCAATGATTATTGCATGTCAATTGGGATAAAAGTTGAACATCTTATAGCTCATGTTCACACACAAAATGATTTAGCTGAATTGTTTATCAAATGCCTCCAACTAACAGCTAAATCATTACTTATAAGAACAAAACTTTCTATTTCAGCATGAGATTGTACTGATTTACATGTTGTACACATCAAGCCAATAAATTATAAATACTCCCCATTACAATTGACTTTTGGTCAATAGCCAAATATTTCCCATCTTACAATTTTTGGATGTACAGTATATGTTCCAGCTACTCCACCACAATGCATAAAGATGGTTCATAATAAGAGATTGAGAATGTATATTTATATGAGTCTCCTTATAATATTTTTGAGCTATTAATTTGATATTTAGTTATGAAATGAGTTTTTCATTTTCTCAACATTAGGGGGAGAGAATAAAAAGCTAGATTAATAAAGTACTTGAAATGAATTATCAATGTCTAAGATCCTCGTACAAAGCAACGTGAACTAGAAGTTCAACAGATAATTCATTTTACAAATCAACTATCAAATCCATTAAATCTCACATACCAGCGAAAAATGCTCCAATACGAATTGATGTCCTAATAGGGCAAATTGCTAGTGCAAAAGAATGTAATTCATGCCTGAAGCGTGGAAGACAGGTCAATTCCAAAGATAAAAATCCTCGTAAAAGAAAAAGGGCAAACATTCAAGATTGCCATATAATGGAGGCGAGGTTGTTAAAGAGACCCATGAAATAACTAATTATAAAACGCAAGAAGAGATTCAGGTACCTAAAAGTGAAAATGGAAATGATGAAAATAAAAAGATCTAGATAAGTTATGCCAATACGAGAAAAAGATGGAACTAAAAAAAAAAGTAGTTGTCGACAACAATTTTGCTTATATGTTTCTATTAAAATAACAAAAGAAAATGGGGATCTTGAGCCTAAATATACTAAGGAATGTAAAAATAAAAAATATTGGCCAAAATGGAAAGATGGAATTCAAGCAGAATTGAATTCACTTTTTAAACTTGAAGTTTTTAGACCTGTAGTCCAAACACTTAAAGATGGAAAGCCGGTAGGATATAAATGGGTATTTGTGCAAAAAAGAAATGAAAGTGATGAAGATGTAAGATATAAAGCTTGACTTGTAACACAAGGATTTTCGCAAAGGCCCGACATTGATTATGAAGAGACATATTATCATGTGGTGGATACGATCACATTTAGATATCTTATTTGTTTGTCAGTTTGTGAAAAACTTGACATGCATCTAATGGATGTTGTTATAGTCTATTTATATGGTACAGTTGATAGTGAAATTTATATGAAAATCCCAAAAGGATTTAAAATCTCAAAAGGATATATAGTTTCTTGAGAAAATTGCTCGATCAAATTAAAGAAAATTTTATATGAATTATGTAACACCCCAGACCCGGCCTAGACGTTACGGCCAAATCCGATGTGCCACATCATTTGCCCAAAAACCCGAAAAGCTTATGACGATAAATCGGTTGTCGAAAAAGCCCTTAAAGTTTTAGATCTTGAGTATGCCTATTGTTTCGTGCTATTTAAAACGTGTATAGTTTTCATGACGCTTATTATTATTGGAATTGATATTTATAGGTTCGATTTTAGAAAATGTTGTTATTTTGAAAACCTGCAGTTCCTACTCTAGCAGTTTATAGTTATTAAATCATACCCAGATAAAAGTTAAAAATCTCCCCATGGCCTTATTACATAACAAAACTCATAAATGATTTCTATAAGCGAATAAACCATAATCAAGTCTTTTGAGTTCGTGTCGCTGCCTCCGAGTCCCTCACAGCTCTAAATCATCTAAGCTCAGGGATTACCTGCACAATTAGAAATAGGGTGAGTTTACGAAAACTCGGTGTGTAACCCCCTTACTAGAGTAATAGTCTATATACAGAACAGAACAGTCTGGGCTTTAGCCCTATTCAGTAACAATACAGCCTGGGCCTAAGCCCTATACAATAGTCCCACACACATATGCAAACCATCCCAATCCAACCATCACACCTCCCGTACCAACTATCACACCATATGGGGATTAAATCGACCCACCCACCCAGCACACCAGCATCGCAGCCAGGCTGCTATAGGTAACGCAGCAAAGCTGCTAGTAGTAATAAACGCATCATATCCACTAATGTCAATACGTGGCAAGGCCATTAGTACAGTTCTTCCTCTGAATCAAAATGCCAAACCCAATGCAGAATGTCATAAATAATACATGTATGCAGTACCATACTCAAAACCGGTCATATCAATGTCATACACCTGCCAATTAACCTACCACCAGGGTATAAAGGTCATTTCATTAGTTAAGGGTAACGTAGTAATTTTATCCCTTGGGGTAATTCTATCATTTAACCAGTTTTTAGGGTCTCGGTACTGAAAACGACCCTTTAGAAGGTCTACAGTCGTCTCGATTGATTCAGACGACCCATAAGGATAGAACAGTGCAAATGGGCCCAAGGTTCAATACTCGGCCCAACAAGGCCCGTAACGGCCCTAATCCATAAAACGCACGCAACAGTCTTATAGTCTACTGCCCATAATATGTGGGTTTGGTTCACCCCATGATTGATCGCACGCTCGCAAAGCCTCAAAAGCTGAAGTTCTGGCTTTTTGACTTTTTCCAATCTACAACAGCCTTGGTGTGGTTATACACCTACGTTCATCTTTTGACACAGCGTAAGATCGGGTGTACGACTACACACCTTGATTTGTGAAAGTGACAGAACCCCTGTAACGGCCTAATTTTCAGTGGTGTCGGAAATGGTGATTTGAGATCACCAAATTCGACAAATAATATTGAACAAGTAGTAATTTAATATTTATGAGTCAAGTAAGAATTTAGAAGAATTTGTGAAATGGTGAAATTAGTGAATTAAAAGAATTTATTAGGTCAAACGGGTCAAAAATGAGGTATCGAGACCTCAAAGTTGAAAATCGAGCTATAAATATTTTTATAAATATTTATGGAGTGTCATTGAGTTAGTATTAAAGTTTCGTTAGAAAATTTTAACGCTTGGATGGCTAATTAATTAAAAAGGACTAAATTGAAAATAGCGCAAAATTTGTTAAATTGTGAGTAAATAGCTTAAGTATTTAAAAAGATGGATTTAAAGAGAAATTAGACCCAAAGGTTAATGGCTGGACGGTTTGGGTATGAAATAAGCAAGAAAACAATGTGAACAAGGGCAAAATTGGAAATAGCATAAAAGTTAATAGTTAAATAATGATGTAATTGAAAAATCCAGACATTTCTTCATATTTTCTCAGCCAAAACGCCATAGAAGGTCTGGAGAAAGCTGGTTTTCATATTTTTACATCATGTGAGTTTAATTCTTGCTTTTCTTGATAATTTTATGTTTTTATGACTTTTACAATTAGGTCCACTTGTAGAATTCATTAGTTTTTGATTTATGGGTGAAATTGGAAGTTACCCTGGATGGATAAGGGAATTTTATGATGAATTATTATGAAATTTAAGTTCTAATTTCATATTAAGGTGGTTTTATTAAGTGATTTTGATAGGAAATGATATTTAGGACCTAATTGTGAAAAAGTTGTGAATTGAAGGTTGCTGTTGAAATTCAGAATATAGAAGGTTTTGAAATAGTTTATAATGATAAAATAAAGTGTTAATTGAGAAAAATTAGTTCAATTGATGGGTGAATTGAGCAGGGACTAAATTGTGAAAACTGTAAATTTTGGGGTAAAAGTGCAATTTTGAAATTTGAACAGCATAAATTTTGAAGTGAAATAGAAATCAAATAAATGCTAATGAGTAGAAATATTTTATATTATAGATCAAGAATCCAAAGAAGAACAAGGAAAAGAAAAAGTTGCGAAATAGTCCCTAAATTTCAATATCTTCTACAAATTAGCCAGGTAAGTTCATATGGTTGGAATTAGATGTTATTTGTGAATGATTGAAGTTTATAATGTGTTATTATATACGAATTTGTTGTGGGATTGTGTAGATTTTGTTAATGAAAGAATAAATGTGGAAATGCAAATTAGGAAAAACGCAGGATTGAGTACGTTCATATCGTGACGTGTGATGAATTGACGGATAAGACCATGGTTGTTCCATGGAAAAGTGTGAAATGTAGGTATGGTATTATCCATACTGAGCTGTGAAATGTAGGTATGGTATTATCCATACTGAGCTGTGAAATGTAGGTATGGTATTATCAAATCCATACTGAGTTGTGAATCGTGGCATTGAGCAACGACGTACTCAATTTCGTAAGCCGTTTCCTAATTTGATTATAAGAAATAAAAGAGAAGTGATCCAAATGAAAGAGATTGAGTAGTTGTTACTGTTGAGCTCAACTATGTGAATTATTATAACAATGGTTGTGAATCGCAGGAAACTTTAGTAAATGTTTTGGTATTGTTTGGAAATATTATGTTTGGTAAGCATTACTTTTAACCTATGAACTTACTAAGCTTCAATAAGCTTACTTGTGTGTGTTTAATATTTTTATGTAGATTGACTTGAAGTGAAGTGGGTAGATCGAATCAACACAACAAAGCACTGTAACACCCCGAACCCGAGACCGTCGCCGGAGTCGAACGCGAGGTGTTAACAGACTTCAACCCACTTATTGACAATTTTCAGACAAGCTGCCAATCTGAGTACTAGTCGCTCCAAAATTCATAACTTGAGTTTTACAACTCGAAAATCAGTTCCGTAAATTTTTCCTGAAACTAGACTCATATGTCCATCTACATATTTTTTCTAGAATTTTGGTCGAGCCAATTAGTACAGTTTATTAGTTAAAGTCTCGCCTGTTGTAGGGATCGACTACACTGACCTTTGTGCGTTACGAATTGGATATCTCCTGTACAGGGCTTCAATACTAATGCCGTTTGTTTCTATAGAAACTAGACTCAGAGAGGAATCTACACATATATGGAATGACTCCTAATTATCTCTGGTTAATTTACAATGATTTTCCAAAGTTGGAACAGGGGATCCAGAAACCGTTCTGGCCCTATTTCACAAGAACTTTAAAATCTGTTAACTTATGACTCATATGACCATTTCGTTTCTTCCATATGAAAGTAGATTCGTCAAGGTACACTTACATAATTTATTTGCTATTTAATACCATTCCTACTATTTTTAGTGATTTTTCACATCCACGTCACTGCTGCTGTCAGCATCTGCCTTTAGTAGGCTTTACCTATTTCATAATTTCCATGATTCAATTGGCCCTTTTTACATACATAGCACAAAGCGTGATCATGATTAACCATTCCAATGGCTAATCGTTTCAAAATAATTCCATACCTCATAAGGGTCAACATACAAACGATTATAGTTCTATGCTAAAAACGTATATAAGCCATTTTCGCATGGCTATCCAAGTTTACACAAACCGGAAGGTACATGACCTTCAACAAAGGATGGTCCTATACATGCCATTTCAAAGTTCAACCAAAATTTGTACCAAAATGGGGCTTCGATAGTGTGGATGACTTGACTTCTTTGATCCCGAATCCGATAGCTAACGAGCGAAACCTATAAAACAGAGAGCCAAAGCAACGGGATAAGCATTTTAATGCTTAGTAAGTCTCATGCAATGAAATCAGCTTTGACTAAGGTATTTTATTCACATGGCTAATTAAACCACTTTACTAATTCACATTCCCATACTCATACTTATTTCACATCACCGACCCTTATGTTCATACACAAAAGAACAACTTAGCCCAAGGCGGTAGCTCGTTTATCAACTTAGCGATACTTACTTGTAAGAATTCAATTAGTACAAGCACATACAAACATACCTCATTGCTGGAATTTTCACAAGTGTATAAGCTGAAATTTTCACAGCAAGATTGCTCACTTCCGAATCACATACTTTCGGATTTAACCGGATATAGCGATCAGACGATTGCCTTCGGTCATAACCCGGATTTGGTGACTTGCACAAAGGCCTTCGGTCTTAGCCGGATATATCAACTCGCACGAATGCCTTCGGTCTTAGCCGGATATATCAACTTCGCCGCGAATGCGAATGCCTTGGTCTTAGCCCGGATATATCAACTCGCACGAATGCCTTCGGGTCTTAGCCCGGATATATTTCCAATGTTCACTTACACATATATCAATATTCAAGACACGTCCATAGTTCATTTTCGTTACTAAAGCTCTAACACAAAATATTTATCAACCTTTACTATTTCGGCTCAATGGCCACACAAACAAGGAGCATAATTTTGATATAATTCAAGTAGGGTCATCACTCAAGACTTACCTCGGATGTTGTCGGCGATTTCGACGGCTATTCAACTACTTTTTCCTTCCCTTTATCGGATTTAGCTCCCTTTGCTCTTGAGCTAATTCACACAAATTTAACTTATTAAAATCTCATCATGATAGCTTATGGCGAATATGACAAGGAGTGTAAATGGTCATATGGCCATCCTTTAGCTCAAATACACAATGGTCATGCACATTTTACATCACAACAAGCAATTCAATACATTCAAACATCAACGTGAAGTTCAAAGTACTTGGCCCTTATATACATTAGGCATCAAAGTTGCATATGTACGAAATCATAAATCGAACTCAACACATTAGTTAATATTCCTCTTAGCGAATTTTCTAAGCCAAGAATAGGCATCAATATGCTTGCCTCAAACCGAATGCATGCACACTAATTACCCTCATGTGGCGAATATACACTTAATACCACACAAAAAAACAGCATACATTTTACTACTAACACATTACATATCGTAATTCATTGCACATCTCTTATTTACTTCATAATCAACACATCATCTCAAGCAAATATACACATTTCCAAAGCTTAAATCTTACTTACCATGCAACATGCATGAATTATACTTATGGATATATCATGGCGAATACCACAACACCACACCATTTCAATTTGGTCATGGTGAAACAAAGAACTTAGTATCTCATTCAAAAAAATGCTAAAAGAAAATCTAAGAATCTTCAATCCTCCATCACATGTATCACTTTCAAGCTTGTTATTTAACATGCAATGGCATTAACACCACATTCATTTTGGCGAATTTCATTCCCATGACATAACAAGGATTTGAACCATGGGCTAACAAGAACATTAAGCTAGCAACTAAAAACATGCATGAACCTCAAACATACCTTAATCTTGATGCAAGTTTAGCCAACCTCTTCCTAATCCTCTTCCAAACCAAGTATGAAGCAAAACTCCTTCCTTAACCTTAGTATTTTCGCCAACAAGAGAGTGAAAAGAGATGAACAAATTTTTTCTTTCTTCCTTTAGGACATTCGGCCAAGCTATGGAGGAAGATGGACACTTTTTTTTTGTTTCTCATCTACTAACATTAATTGTTTATTCCATACCCTTATTTTATTCTTTCCATCATAACCCATTTACCAAACATGTTTCATGACATGATTTTTGCCCATAAATCCTTGTCATGGCCGGCCACTAGCTATGGGGGAATTTGACATGCAAGTCCATTGTTTTGCATGCATCCTTTAATTAGTCATCACACATTTCCCCTCATACTTTCAAAGTTTATTACTAGGTCCTTTCTAGTGAAATTCACATCTATAATTCTAAATCAAAGCATAAAAAATATCACACATGAGTTAACACACATTATAGGCAATAAAATAAATATTAAATTATTTTTATGCCTTGGTTTTGTGGTCCCGAAACCACATTTCGACTAGGGTCGTTTTAAGGCTGTCACAACTCTCCCCCACTTTAGAAATTTTCGTCCCCGAAAATCTTACCGGTAAATAGGTTTGGATATTGCTCTTTCATAGAGTTCTCGGGTTCCCAAGTAGCTTCTTCTATCCCGTGTTTGAGCCATAACACTTTCACTAGCGGAACCTTTTGTTTCGCAACTCTTTCATTTCACGAGCTAGGATACGAATCGGTTCTTCTTCATAACTCATATCGGCTTGAATTTCAACCTCGATGGACTAATTACGTGCGACGGATCAGATCTATAGCGTCAAGCATTGAAACATGGAAGACGTTAGAATCTTTTCAAGTTCAGGGGCAAGATCAAACGATACGAATCGGGCCAACTCGTTCGGAGATTTCAGACGGCCCAATGAATCTCGGCTCAACTTGCCCTTACGGTAGAATCTGAGTATCTTTTTCCACGGCGAAACTTTAAGAAACACTTTATCTCCCACCGATACTCAATGTCCTTTCGTTTCAAATCCGCATACGATTTCGACGATCGGAGGCTATCTTGATTTTCACGGATTACTTTTACTTTCATTCAGCATCTTTAATCAAATCCACTCCAAAAATTTTGTTCTCACCGAGCTCGGTCCAAAACAATGGTGTACGGCATTTACGCCCGTACAAAGCCTCGTAAGGCGCCATCTTAATACTTGATTGAAAACTATTGTTGTAAGCGAATTCAATCAAAGGTAGGTACCGTTCCCATGAACCATCGAACTCGAGGATGCAACATCTCAACATATCCTCAAGTATCCGAATTATACGCCGGATTGACCATCGGTTTGGGGTGAAAGGCGGTGCTGAAATGCAACTTGGTGCCCAATGCTTCTTGTAATTTCTTCCAAAATCGCGAGGTGAACCTCGGATCTCTATCCGACACAACAGAAATCGGTACCCCGTGTAATCTCACAATCTGAGAAACGTACAATTCAGCTAGTTTATCCAATGAAAATCCATACGCATACAGGATAAAGTGAGCCGACTTAGTCGACCTATCAATAATAACCCAAATTGCATCCTTCTTACTTGTCGACAACGGCATCCGGACACAAAGTCCATTGTGACTCGATCCCATTTCCACTCGGGTATCGTGATCGGCTGAAGTAACCCTGAAGGCACTTGATGCTCCGCTTTCACTTGTTGACATATTAAACATCTTGCAACAAAGTCGGAGATGTCTCGTTTCATACCATGCCACCAAAACCGACGTTTCAACTCATTGTACATCTTCGTACTCCCCGGGTGGATTGCCATTCGGCTACAATGAGCTTCGTTCGAATTATCGAAATAAGTTCAATTCTTTGGAACACACAAACGACTTCGAACCTCAAACAATCGTCATCATCAATTTGAAACTCCGATTCCTTGTTCGAACACACTCGGCCCGTTTTGCACGCAACTCCTCATCAACTTTCGAGCTTCACGAATTTGATGAGTCAACAATGGTTTGGCCTTTAATTCGCTACCAACACATTGTCGGGTAGGATAGACAAGTGTACATTCATCGTCAGTAAAGCAAACGGTGATTTCGGCTTAAGGCATCCGCAACCACATTAGCCTTTCCGGGTGATAGTCAATGACCAGCTCATAATCCTTTAACACTCGAGCCAACGTCTTTGTCGCAGATTTAAGTCTCTTTGAGTCATCAAATATTTGAGACTTTTGTGATCCGAATACACATGGCACTTCTCACCAAATAAGTAATGTCGCCATATCTTTAAGGCGAATACGATGGCGACCAATTCGAGATCATGGGTCGGATAATTTTTCTCATGTGGCTTTAATTGTCTCGACGATAGGCCACAACTCGACCTTCTTGCATCAATACGCAACCTAACCCAAGTAGGGAGGCGTCACTATAGATGACAAACTCTTTGCCGATTCGGGCTGTACTAGTAATGGAGCTTCATCAAATGAGTTTTCAATTGGTCAAAACTTTTCGACACTTTTCCGTCCATTCAAACTTGACATCTTTACAAGCGGTTTGCGTCATGGGTGTGGCTATCATCGAGAATCCTTTTACAAACCGTCGGTAGTAACCGCAAGTCCCAAAAGCTCGAACCTCAAGTAATATTTCTTGGAGGTTTCCAGTTAAGTATGGCTGAAATTTTGCTTGGGTCGACTCGAATACCGATCACGAGATACCACGTGACCCAAGAAGCTAACTCTCTTAACCGAACTCACACTTGCTAAACTTAGCATATAACCGCTTATTCCGTAAAATTTGCAACACTAATCTCGGGTGCTCGCATGTTCGGTCTCATCTCTTGAATAGACCAAGATGTCGTCGATGAACACAACTACGAACCGATCCAAATATGATCCAAGATCCGATTCATCAAATCCATAAATACCGCGAGGGCATTAGTGAGCCCAAACGGCATCACTAAGAACTCGTAGTGACCATATCTCGTTCAAGGCGGTTTTGGGTATGTCCGAATCTCGGATTCATGAATCGATAATAGCCCGATCTCAAATCTATTTTTGAGAACACCGAGGCTCCTTCAGCTTGATCGAACAAATCATCGATACGTGGTAACGGATACTTGTTCTTTATTGTCACTTTATTAAGTCGACGATAGTCGATGCACAACCTCATGGTTCCGTCCTTCTTTTCACAAACAACACCGGTGCACCCCAAGGTGAAAAACTCGGCGAGCAAAACCTCTATCCATCAACTCTTGCAACCGAGCTTTCAACTCCTTTAATTCCGTTGGTGCCATACGATATGGAGCTATCGAAATCGGTGTGGTCCTGTACAAGCTCAATGCCAAACTCTATCTCCGAACAGTGGCAAACCCGGCAATTCTTGGGAAAACGTCCGGTATTCACAAACCACCGCACAGATTTGGGTTCTATTCCTAACTCCTTATCATCAAGTACATACGCAAGGTATGCTTCACACCCTTTTCTTACATATTTCGGGCCAACATTGATGATATTACGGTGGCAACCCCTTCAAGTTCAGTAGACTCAACTCGGATCATCTCGTTGTTTATGCATCTCAAATCAATAGTCTTGCTTTTGCAATTCACAACCGCATCATGCACGGTCAACCAATCCAACCCAAGAATAACATCAAATTCATCGAACGGCAAAAGCATCAAGTCCGCCGGAAAAGCAGTACCTCGAATTACTAGGGGCATTTCTTACACACTTTGTCGACCAGCACATAACGACCCAAAGGATTTGACACCGAATTACGAACTCGAGAGACTCAATAGGTAAAGTCTTCTTTGGATGCTAAGGTTTCGCATATATAAGAATGAGTAGAACCAGGGTCAATCAAAGCAATCACATTAGTATCAAAGAGAGTGAAAGTACCGTAATAACATCCGGCGAGGAGGCATCCTCGCGCTTGCGTATAGCATAAGTCCTAGCTGGAGCGCGAGCCTCGGATCTGGTCGCGACATCTCTAGATCCTCTCGACCACCACTAGCCTTGCCCGTATTTCCGGATGGTCTACCTCGGCGGTGGTAGTACCGGTTTCCCACTCCGATCTACATTCTGCGAGACAACCTCGGGCAATCTTTAATGAAGTGGTCAACTGATCCACACTTGTAACAGAGCGGTCACGGAATCTCTGACTTCCAAAATGCCATTTGCCACAAATCGGCACTGGTCCTCTCTCGTCGATCATTCCCACTCATGGCGATCAAGTGATTCGTGGTCACAGGGGTCGATCGCGATCTCGTCTAGAAAAGCCCGAAGTGTCTCTAGATCGGCCTAAGCCATCTCTAAGTTTCTTTGATGATTTGTTGGAAGGGCTTCCCGAATACCTCTTCTGAAACTCCCTTGCTCCCGCTTCACTTTCCTTTTCTCCATACTAAACTCCTCGGCTTTGCATCGCTCGCTCGACGAGAGTCACAAACTCGGATTTCCAAAATGCCAACATACGACTTTATCTCATCATTCAGTCCATCTTGAGCGTTACACATCACGACTTCGAAGAAATGCATTCTCGCGTCTGGCTAAGCCTCACGAATTTTCGTTCATAGTCGGTAACCGACATGGAACCTTGTTTAAGTTCGAGAAATTCCTTTCGTTTTTGGTCCATAAATCTCGATGATATACTTTTTCGAAACTCGGTTTGGAAGAACTCCCAAGTTACTTGTTCGCGGGCACAACAAGTCGAGTACTCCACCAATAGTAGGCGTAATCACGTAGCAAGGAGATGGTACACTTTAGGCATTCATCGGTGTACAAGATAGCTCATCGAAAGTGCGGATCGTGTTGTCCAACCAAAATTGGCTTGCTCGGCATCATCACTATCCGTAGCTTTAAATTCAGTAGCCCCATGTTTTCGGATTCTATCAACTGGGGCTTATTCGACCTTATTTGGTCAATTACGGAGGCATTGTAGGTCGGGGAAATGTGTTTGTTGGGAATGGAGGTTGTGGAACAGTAGTATTAGTTCGAATGTATTGGTTGAACCAATCATTCATCACGCTATAAAAGGCTTGTCTAGCCTCGTCATTCGGATTGCTAGCAACAGGTTGAGAGTCCATGGCGCTGTCCCTGTCAAAGGGAGCAGCGCCACACTCTCCACATCATCAGCTATCGCTTCGGTTGGGATCGGGATCCATTACTATAAATAAACACAAGTTCAAACGTCGTAAATCACCACACTATCATATAATCACATAAAATGGCATGTATAGCTAGACCCAAACGCATTACGGTAGTCCTAGAATCGACTAAACCGTAGCTCGATACCAATAAAATTGTAACACCCGAACCCGAGACCGTCGCCGAGTCGAACGCGAGGTGTTAATGACTTCAACCCACTTATTGACAATTTTCAGACAAGCTGCCAATCTGAGTACTAGTCGCTCCAAAATTCATAACTTGAGTTTTACAACTCGAAAATCAGTTCCGTAAATTTTTCCTGAAACTAGACTCATATGTCCATCTACATATTTTTTCTAGAATTTTGGTTGAGCCAATTAGTACAGTTTATTAGTTAAAGTCTCGCCTGTTGTAGGGATCGACTACACTGACCTTTGTGCGTTACGAATTGGATATCTCCTGTACAGGGCTTCAATACTAATGCCGTTTGTTTCTATAGAAACTAGACTCAGAGAGGAATCTACACATATATGGAATGACTCCTAATTATCTCTGGTTAATTTACAATGATTTTCCAAAGTTGGAACAGGGGATCCAGAAACCGTTCTGGCCCTATTTCACAAGAACTTTAAAATCTGTTAACTTATGACTCATATGACCATTTCGTTTCTTCCATATGAAAGTAGATTCGTCAAGGTACACTTACATAATTTATTTGCTATTTAATACCATTCCTACTATTTTTAGTGATTTTTCACATCCACGTCACTGCTGCTGTCAGCATCTGCCTTTAGTAGGCTTTACCTATTTCATAATTTCCATGATTCAATTGGCCCTTTTACATACATAGCACAAAGCGTGATCATGATTAACCATTCCAATGGCTAATCGTTTCAAAATAATTCCATACCTCATAAGGGTCAACATACAAACGATTATAGTTCTATGCTAAAAACGTATATAAGCCATTTTCGCATGGCTATCCAAGTTTACACAAACCGGAAGGTACATGACCTTCAACAAAGGATGGTCCTATACATGCCATTTCAAAGTTCAACCAAAATTTGTACCAAAATGGGGCTTCGATAGTGTGGATGACTTCGACTTCTTTGATCCCGAATCCGATAGCTAACGAGCGAAACCTATAAAACAGAGAGCCAAAGCAACGGGATAAGCATTTTAATGCTTAGTAAGTCTCATGCAATGAAATCAGCTTTGACTAAGGTATTTTATTCACATGGCTAATTAAACCACTTTACTAATTCACATTCCCATACTCATACTTATTTCACATCACCGACCCTTATGTTCATACACAAAAGAACAACTTAGCCCAAGGCGGTAGCTCGTTTATCAACTTAGCGCATACTTACTTGTAAGAATTCAATTAGTACAAGCACATACAAACATACCTCATTGCTGGAATTTTCACAAGTGTATAAGCTGAAATTTTCACAGCAAGATTGCTCACTTCCGAATCACATACTTTCGGATTTAACCGGATATAGCGATCAGACGATTGCCTTGGTCATAACCCGGATTTGGTGACTTGCACAAAGGCCTTGGTCTTAGCCGGATATATCAACTCGCACGAATGCCTTGGTCTTAGCCGGATATATCAACTCGCACGAATGCGAATGCCTTGGTCTTAGCCCGGATATATCAACTCGCACGAATGCCTTCGGTCTTAGCCCGGATATATTTCCAATGTTCACTTACACATATATCAATATTCAAGACACGTCCATAGTTCATTTTCGTTACTAAAGCTCTAACACAAAATATTTATCAACCTTTACTATTTCGGCTCAATGGCCACACAAACAAGGAGCATAATTTTGATATAATTCAAGTAGGGTCATCACTCAAGACTTACCTCGGATGTTGTCGAGCGATTTCGACGGCTATTCAACTACTTTTTCCTTCCCTTTATCGGATTTAGCTCCCCTTTGCTCTTGAGCTAATTCACACAAATTTAACTATGGCCGAATATGACAAGGAGTGTAAATGGTCATATGGCCATCCTTTAGCTCAAATACACAATGGTCATGCACATTTTTACATCACAACAAGCAATTCAATACATTCAAACATCAACGTGAAGTTCAAAGTACTTGGCCCTTATATACATTAGGCATCAAAGTTGCATATGTACGAAATCATAAATCGAACTCAACACATTAGTTAATATTCCTCTTAGCCGAATTTTCTAAGCCAAGAATAGGCATCAATATGCTTGCCTCAAACCGAATGCATGCACACTAATTACCCCTCATGTGGCCGAATATACACTTAATACCACACAAAAAAAAACAGCATACATTTTACTACTAACACATTACATATCGTAATTCATTGCACATCTCTTATTTACTTCATAATCAACACATCATCTCAAGCAAATATACACATTTCCAAAGCTTAAATCTTACTTACCATGCAACATGCATGAATTATACTTATGGATATATCATGGCCGAATACCACAACACCACACCATTTCAATTTGGTCATGGTGAAACAAAGAACTTAGTATCTCATTCAAAAAAATGCTAAAAGAAAATCTAAGAATCTTCAATCCTCCATCACATGTATCACTTTCAAGCTTGTTATTTAACATGCAATGGCATTAACACCACATTCATTTTGGCCGAATTTCATTCCCATGACATAACAAGGATTTGAACCATGGGCTAACAAGAACATTAAGCTAGCAACTAAAAACATGCATGAACCTCAAACATACCTTAATCTTGATGCAAGTTTAGCCAACCTCTTCCTAATCCTCTTCCAAACCAAGTATGAAGCAAAACTCCTTCCTTAACCTTAGTATTTTCGGCCAACAAGAGAGTGAAAAGAGATGAACAAATTTTTTCTTTCTTCCTTTAGGACATTCGCCAAGCTATGGAGGAAGATGGACACTTTTTTTTTGTTTCTCATCTACTAACATTAATTGTTTATTCCATACCCTTATTTTATTCTTTCCATCATAACCCATTTACCAAACATGTTTCATGACATGATTTTTGCCCATAAATCCTTGTCATGGCCGGCCACTAGCTATGGGGGAATTTGACATGCAAGTCCATTGTTTTGCATGCATCCTTTAATTAGTCATCACACATTTCCCTCATACTTTCAAAGTTTATTACTAGGTCCTTTCTAGTGAAATTCACATCTATAATTCTAAATCAAAGCATAAAAAATATCACACATGAGTTAACACACATTATAGGCAATAAAATAAATATTAAATTATTTTTATGCCTTGGTTTTGTGGTCCCGAAACCACATTTCGACTAGGGTCGTTTTAAGGCTGTCACAAGCACACTATCCAGATCAATTCCGGTAGCTTTTGTTTTATGTTTGAAGATTTATATGGCATGTATAGAGTTTAAATGAAGTGAAGTAAAGATGTTATAGACTAGTTAACAACATTTTGTACTAAAACAGTTTTTGGTTAGTAGCAGTAGTTTGAGTTTGAAAATTTACCATAAATCATGAAAATCTAATTAGAGGTTTAATAAAATATGAAATTAAATCTTATTGAATCTAGTTTCACATAGAAGAAACAGTGTAAGCAAAAGGCTTTCATATCAGGAGATATTTGAATTTTTGTGAGACAAGGTCAGAGTGATTTTGAACTCCCCAGTTCTGATTTGTAAAAATCATTAAAAATTGTAAACAATTAATTAGGAGTGATACTATATATGTATGGATTCCTTATTGAGTCTATTTTTAATAGAAATAAACGTATTGGTTATTTGAATTCTGTACATGGAGAAATTTGGTTCGTAGTGAACAGGGGTCAGAGCAGCTGAACCCTGAAATAGGGGAGACTTCAACTAATAAACTGTACTAATTGGCCCAACCAAAAATTCTAGAAAAAATTTAGTAAGTATATATATGAGCCTAGATTTATGGAAAATTTACGGATTTGGATTTCGAGTTTTGTAACTCGAAATATGATTTTTTTTTGCATCTGTAACGCAGTTGGACAGCTTGTCTGGAAAGTGTGATATAAATTGTTTAAATTTGTTTAAGTGCTCAAATAAGTTTAGTAATGCCTCGTGCTCGACTCCGGCGACGGTCTCGGGTAAAAGGGGCATTACATTTATTGGTATCAGAGCTTCGGTTTAGCCGATTCTTGGAATATGTATGATGTGAAAAGTATCTAGAATTACATGTCATATAAATCTGTGATAGTGTGCTGTGTATGATCCGATCTAATCCTTGTTTTTATTGTAGATTATCTTCGATTTGAAAAGATGTCAGATAGACCAGAACAAACTGAGCAAGAAGAAGTTAATAGCAGAGTACAAACCTCTGAACAAGGAACAAGTAGTGAAGCTCCAATTTCATTGATGCGAGAACAAGAACTCAAAAATATGATTTATGGATTCATAAATCAGTGGTATAATGAGAATGTGCGAGAAAGAAATCGGACTCATAACCTCCTCCCCCTATCTCAACATCTGTAGTACCCCCGGTTGCTCCTCCACCTCCTCCGATAACTGAATCTAGCAAAAGAACACCAATTGAAAAACTCAGAAAGTTTGGAGCTGAAGAATTTCGAGGGAGATCGGACGATGATCCGGTTAAAGCAGAGTATTGGTTAAAGAGTTTGGAGAGAGTTTTTAAACAGATGATGTGTTCTCCGGAGGACTATTTGGGATGTGCAGTTTCGCTATTGAAAGAAGAAGCGTATAATTGGTGGGAAACCATTGAGGCAGTGGTACCTGCAGATAAACTTACCTGGGAATTCTTCCAAAACGAATTTAAGAAGAAGTATGTGGGAAAGAGATATTTAGACAAGAAGAAGAGAGAATTTCTTGATATTCGACAAGGGAATAAAACAGTGGCCGAATATGAAAGAGAATTTGTGTATCTCAGTAGATATGCTCGGGATGTTGTACCGACAGAGGAAGAAATGTGCATTAGATTTGAAGAAGGGCTTAATGATGAAATCAGAATGATGATTGGAGGTACAGAGATTCGAGAATTTGTGATTCTGTCTGATCGAGCTCAAAAGATGGAAGAAGTGTATAATAGAAAGATGCAAAGAGAAAGAAGAGGTAAAGAGGTATACAAAAGAAGTTTCTCTAGACCAACTTCGACTTTTCCGGCCAAAAAGTTCAGAGATGATTCTGGTCGACCTGTTACAATCCCGGAACGATCAAATAAAAGTAAAACGACTCAACAAGATGTCGGAGTAACTAAGAAACCAGCAGCTAGTGTTAGTAGTGTGCAAAATATTCCGAGACTTAGATGTAAAAATTGTGGTAGATTTCATATTGGTGAGTGTTGGGGAAGAGCCGGAGCTTGCTATAAATGTGGTGGAACTGATCATTTTATTCGGGACTGTCCTCAATTATTAAAAGAAGATAGAGAACAAGGGGAGAAGCAAGCAAATACTCCTCAGAAAGGTAAACATTCGGGTCAAAGTAGTGCTGCTGGGACTGTTCATTCAGGAACGAGAGATACTGCAGCTCAATCAGAGACAAGAGTACCAGCACGTACATACGATATCCGGGCAAGAGAAGAAGCTTCTGCTCCAGATGTGATAGCTGGTAATTTCTATCTTTTTGATGATTCTGTGTATGCTTTAATTGATCCCGGATCTACACATTCATATATTTGCTTTGCATTAGTGTCGAAAAGAAAATGATTTGTTGAGTCCATGACCTTGAATTGCAAGTCACTAATCCACTAGGGCAAAGTGTGTTGGTTAATTTAATATGTCAGAATTGTCCACTGAAAATACAAGGCTGTGAATTCTCTGCTGATTTAATGTTGTTACCTTTTCGAGAATTTGATGTTATTCTTGGAATGGATTGGTTGATTGAACACGATGCCATAGTGAATTGTAGAGAAAAACGGATTGATTTAAAATGTCAGACAGGGGAAATAGTTTCAGCTGAGTTTGGGGATAAAAATAATGATGTCAGAATTATTTCAGCCTTTACAGCTCGGAAATTGATTCGGAAAGGTAATGAAGCATTTTTAGCTTATATTCTTGATACTCGGGGTTCTGAATTGAAGATGGAACAATTGTCAGTTGTTAATGAGTTTACTGATGTGTTTCCTGAGGAATTACCTGGTTTACCCCCAGATCGTGAGGTTGAATTCACAATTGATGTAATTCAGGCACGACTCAATATCAATAACACCGTATAGAATGGCACCAGCTGAGTTAAAAGAGTTGAAGACACAGTTGCAAGAGTTATTGGATAAAGGGTTCATCAAACCGAGTACATCACCTTGGGGCGCACCTATCTTATTTGTGAAAAAGAAAGATGGTTCGTTGCGATTGTGTATTGATTACAGGCAGTTGAACAAGGTAACAATTAAAAATAAATATCCATTACCTCGTATCGATGATTTGTTTGATCAACTGAAAGGTGCTGCAGTGTTCTCAAAAATAGATCTTAGATTTGGGTATTATCAGCTGAAGGTTAAAGAGTGTGATGTGCCAAAGACTGCTTTTTGAACTCGGTATGGTCACTACGAATTTTTGGTAATGCCTTTTGGTTTAACGAATGCCCCTGCTGCATTTATGGATTTAATGAATCGAATTTTTCAATCTTATTTGGATAGATTTGTGGTGGTATTTATTGATGACATATTGGTCTATTCAAAGACAGAATCCGAACATGCACAGCACTTGAGAATTGTACTAGAGACTTTGAGAGAAAAGCAGTTATATGCAAAATTTAGTAAATGTGAGTTTTGGCTTCATGAGGTTGGATTTCTGGGTCATATTATATCAGCTGAAGGAATTCGTGTGGATCCAAGTAAAGTTTCGGCAGTGGTGAATTGGAAAACACCGAAGAATGTAACTGAAGTGCGAAGTTTTCTGGGATTAGCAGGATACTATCGCCGTTTTGTAAAGAATTTTTCCATGATTGCTTCACCAATGACTCGTTTATTACAAAAGAATGTTGAGTTTATGTGGTCTGATGAATGTCAGCAGAGCTTTGATCAGTTAAAGAAAATGTTAACAGAAGCTCCAGTCTTGACTCAACCAGAATCAGGTATACCGTATGTTGTGTACAGTGATGCATCTTTAAGTGGTTTGGGTTGTGTGTTAATGCAGTCAGGAAAGGTGGTGGCTTATGCTTCACGGCAATTAAAACCACATGAAAAGAATTACCCTACACATGATCTTGAGTTAGCTGCAATTGTTTTTGCCCTAAAAATTTGGAGACACTATTTATATGGTGAGAAGTGTTATATGTATACGGATCACAAAAGTTTGAAATACTTAATGACTCAGAAGGAACTGAACTTAAGACAGAGACGATGGTTAGAGTTGCTGAAAGACTATGATTTGGTTATTGACTATCATCCAGGGAAAGCTAATGTAGTTGCTGATGCACTGAGTCGAAAGTCATCCTTGTTTGCACTTCGGGCAATGAATGCTCATTTGGCTCTTAATGAAGAAGGTGTTGTATTAGTAGAATTGAAGGTAAAACCAATGTTTCTTCAACAAATTCAGAAGCTGCAGAATAAAGATCCAAAATTGGTGCTGAAACGGAAAATGGTTCGGGATAATTTAGATTCAGAGTTCAGTATTGATGATGAAGGTATATTGCGCTATCATAATAGGATTTGTGTTCCAAATAATTCTGATTTAAAGAATGATATTCTTTCTGAAGCACATAATAGTATGTATTCTATTCATTCGGTAGTACAAAATGTATGGTGATCTGAAAAAGACATATTGGTGGCTGGTATGAAAGAGAAATTTCAGAATTTATTGCAAAATGTTTGATTTGCCAGCAAGTTAAAGCGAGCATCAAGTGCCAACGGGTTTATTACAACCCATTATGATTCCGAATGGAAGTGGGAGCATATTTCAATGGATTTTGTGTCAGGATTGCCTGTGACTCCAAGAAAGAAAGATTCGATATGGGTGATTGTTGATAGATTGACAAAGTCAGCACACTTTATTCTAGTCAGAACAGATTTTTCACTTAATAAGTTAGCAGAATTGTATGTGTCAGAGATTGTGAGATTACATGGAGTTCCAATATCTATCATTTCAGACCGGGATCCGAGGTTTACTTCAAGATTTTGGAATAAATTGCAAGAAGCTTTAGGCACCAGATTGAATTTTAGTCTGACATTTCATCCTCAAACAGATGGACAGTCAGAGCGAGTGATTCAAATTTTAGAAGATATGTTAAGATGTTGTATACTCGAGTTTGGTAACAGTTGGGAAAGGTATTTACCGTTGGCTGAGTTTGCTTACAACAATAGCTTTCAGTCTAGTATAAAAATGACACCATTTGAGGCTCTTTATGGTAGAAAATGCAAGACTCCATTGTGTTGGTCTGAATTGAGTGAATCAAAAATAGTTGGGGTTGATTTGATTCGAGAAACCGAAGAGAAAGTCCGGATTATTCGAGATAGTCTAAAAGCTGCTTCAAATCGTCAGAAGTCATATGCGGATTTAAAACGAAGAGACATTGAATATGCAGTGGGTGATCGAGTATTTTTAAAAGTTTCACCATGGAAAAGGGTGTTACAATTTGGTAAAAAGGGAAAATTAAGTCCGAGATTCATAGGGCCATATGAAATTGTGGAAAGGGTTGGTCCGTGGCTTATCGTTTGGCTTTACCTCCGAACTTGAGAAGATTCACAATGTGTTTCATGTGTCTATGCTAAGGCGGTATAGGTCGATCCTTCACACGTAATTCCCTATCTTGAAATTGAGCTTCAAACAGATATGACTTATTCGGAAGAACCAATGAAGATTTTGGCTCGTGAAGTTAAAGAATTATGAACAAAAGAGTACCCTTGGTTAAAGTATTATGGCATCGACATGGTATGGAGGAGGCAACACGGGAAACAGAGGAGGCAATGAGATCACAAGTATCCAAATCTATTTTCAGTAACAAATTTCGAGGACGAAATTTTTAAAGGGGGGAGAGTTGTAACGGCCTAATTTTCAGTGGTGTCGGAAATGGTGATTTGAGATCACCAAATTTGACAAATAATATTGAACAAGATAGTAATTTAATATTTATGAGTCAAGTAAGAATTTAGAAGAATTTGTGAAATGGTGAAATTAGTGAATTAAAAGAATTTTATGAGTCAAGTAAGAATTTAGAAGAATTTGTGAAATGGTGAAATTAGTGAATTAAAAGAATTTATTAGGTCAAACGGGTCAAAAACGAGGTATCGAGACCTCAAAGTTGAAAATCGAGCTATAAATATTTTTATAAATATTTATGGAGTGTCATTGAGTTAGTATTAAAGTTTCGTTAGAAAATTTTAACGTTTGGATGGCTAATTAATTAAAAAGGACTAAATTGAAAATAGCACAAAATTTGTTAAATTGTGAGTAAATAGCTTAAGTATTTAAAAAGATGGATTTAAAGAGCAATTAGACCCAAAGGTTAATGGCTGGACGGTTTGGGTATGAAATAAGTAAGAAAACAATGTGAACAAGGGGCAAAATTGGAAATAGCATAAAAGTTAATAGTTAAATAATGATGTAATTGAAAAATCCAGACATTTCTTCATATTTTCTCAGCCAAAACGCCATAGAAGGTCTGGAGAATGTAACACCCCGAACCCGAGACCATTGCCGGTGTCGGACACGAGGGGTTAACAAGCCAAGTTCACATGTTTTGCCCACCAATTTGACATTTCCAGTCAGGCTGGAAGACTGCATTACCGTCGCCTTAAAAATAATATCTCGAGTTTCAAAACTCAGAAACTGGTTTCGTAAATTTTCCCTGAATTTAGACTCATATATCCATCCATGGATTTATTTCTAGAATTTTTTGTCGGGCCAATTGGTACAGTTTATTAGTTAAAGTCACCCATGTTACAGGGATCGACTGCTCTGACCTTCGCGCGGTATAACTTTAATATCTCTCTGTACAGGGCTTTAATGCTGGTGCCGTTTATTTCTAATGAAACTAGACTAAAAATAGAATCTTTACATATAAGGTATGTCTCCTAATTCTTTCTGGATAATTTATAGTAAATTTTTAAAGTTGCGACAGGGGACCCAGAAACCGTTCTGGCCCTGTTTCACAATAGCTTCAATATCTCTTAACATGTAACTCCTATGACCATTTCGTTTCTTCCATATGAAAATAGACTCATCAAGGTTCATTTACATAGCTTATTCACTATTTAATACCATTCCTACGAATTTTGGTGATTTTTCACATTCACGTTACTGCAGCTGGCAGCATCTGTTTTTAAGGTAGGTCTTACCTATTTTATAGTCCCCATGAACCAACTAGTCTTGCCATACATAGGTCCACATATGATCATTTTAACCATACCAATGGCTGATCATGTGACCAACATTCCCATTTCCAATTCATAGTCACATCATGACACCATATATATATATACAAACCGCAAATAGTCTAAGTTCATTCTTCACTTTTACGAGCCATTTTCGCATGGCCGTACACATATACATCACCACATTTTTAAACCAACAAGGGGTAGTCCTATACATGCCATTTCAAAGTTCAACCAAAATTTATACCAACATAGAGGCGTTGATAGTGTGGATGACTTCGACTTTATTGATCCCGAATCCGATTGCTATCGAGCGAAATCTATAAAACAGAGAGCCAAAGCAACGGGGTAAGCATTTTTATGCTTAGTAAGTCTCAAGGAATATAATCAGCTTTAATTAAAGCAATACATTCACATAACCAAATGCATCATTTCATTAATGCACATTCACATAATCGTACTTACTTCACCATCCCAACTCTTATGTTCATACACAAATAACGGCTCCATTAAGGCCGATAACTCGTTCCATCATAGGAGCGGATATTCATACGCTCTTACTCCTAGCGCGCAAAGCACACACCGCACTTACCTTATCATTGGGAAATTTCACAAGTGCATTTGCTGAAATTTTCCAGCAAGCTTATAATTTTTAAATCACATACCTTCGGAGTTTAACCGGATGTCGCTACTCGTTCAATCGCCCGGGACATAGCCGGTTATGGTAACCCGCACCAAGGCCTACGGGACTTAACCCGGATATCACGATTTGCACAAATGCCTTCGGGTCTTAGCCCGGATTTAACAACTTGCACGAATGCCTTCGGGTCTTAGCCCGGATATAGCTACTAGCACAATTGCCTTCGGGTCTTAACCCGGATATAATTTTCAGCATAATTGTCTTCGGGGCTTAGCCCGGATATCATTCAATTTCTCATGCACACATACATCAATAATCATTGGACATACATATTTCATTTTCGTTACTAAGGCTCAAACACAATTATAATCATTAGCATGATCGCCTTCGGGACTTAGCCCGGGTATCATTCGAATACTCATACACACATAAATCAATAATCAATACATCCATATTTCATTCCCCATAATTCAATTAAGGTCACTTCTTGAGGACTTACCTCGGATGTTGTCGAACGGCTTTTACGGCTATTCGATCACTTTTTCCTTCCCCTTGTCCAATTGTGGCCCTCTAAGCTCTTGAGCTAATTCAAACAAATTCAATTTATTAAAACCTCATTGTGCTAGCTTATGGCCGAATATGACAAGGAGTTTAAATGGTCATATAGCCACCCTTTAGCTTGAATACACAATGGTCATGCACATTTTATACTACATCAAGCAATTCAATACAATTTATTCGAGCATCAAGGAAATGCTAAGGCCTTCAATAGGCTACCCAAGGCCGAATATTCATGTACATGTTGAGGCCAATTATGCACTTAATACCTCACAAAAACAGCATGCATTTTACTAGTTAATGCTTTGCATATTGTGGCTCAAAACTTATAATATAGCATCAAGCACTTATATGTGTGCTAGGCCAAATTGTGCTAGCAATTTCACAATTATTCTTCAACATCTTCTTCTTTAAACAAACTTATTCATCACTTCCTTCATAACCAAAACATCATGTGCAAACATATATATACATATATGAGCATGGCCGAATTTCAAGGTGTCCATAGCCATCCAAAACACAAATTTTAACTAACATGCAAGAAGCATGAACCATGCTCATGAATGCATCATGGCCGAATATGACAATCATGCTCCTTTTCAACTTCAATCATGATAAAACAAAAAGAAAGCTCAAAATCTTACTCATGAGTAGACAATCCATCATTGCATGCATCATCATCAAGCTTCACACTTAGCATGCAATGGCTTTATCACCATAACAACTTTGGCCAAATACCATTTGCATGGCATAACAAAGATTTGAGCCATGGCTAAAATGCACATCAAGTTAGCAACCAAAACATGCATGAAACTCCTAACACAACCTCATACATACCTTAATCTTGATGCCAATTTAGCCAAATCACCTTCTAGATCTCTTCTAAACCAGCATGAAGCAAAAATCCTCTTTCTTCCCCTTATGATTTTCGGCCAAAAAGGATGAGAAAGGATGAACACAACAAATTTTTTCTTCCCTCTTTCTCAACTCACGGCAAGGGGGGGATTACCACACTCACACACATTTTTTTTTTCATTTTTTTTATCACCCATACACCTTTGTTTATTATTTCACCCTAATGCACCAACAAAACATGTTTCATGACATGTTTAGCCCATCCTCCCTTGTCATGGCCGGCCACCACCTATAAAAGGGGGAATTTGACATGCAAGTCCATTATTTTGCATGCATGCTTTAATTAGTCATCACACATTTCCCCATCATACTTTCAAAGTTCACTACTAGGTCCTTTCTAGTGAAATTCACCTTTATAACACTAAATCAATCATCAAAAAATGTCATACATGAATACACACATATTATAGGCATCGAAATAAATTTTAAATTATTTTTATGCCTCGGTTTTGTGGTCCCGAGACCACCTTCCGACTAGGGTCAATTTTGGGCTGTCACAACTCTCCCCCACTTAAGAAATTTTCGTCCCCAAAAATCTTACCGGTAAATAGGTTTGGATATCGCTCTTTCATAGAGTTCTCGGTCTCCCAAGTAGCTTCTTCTATCCCGTGCTTGAGCCATAACACTTTTACTAGCGGAACCCGCTTGTTTCGCAACTCTTTCACTTCTCGTGATAGGATACAAATCGGTTCTTCCTCATAACTAATATTAGCTTGAATTTCAATTTCTGATGGACTAATCACGTGCGATGGATCGGATCTATAGCGTCGAAGCATCGAAACGTGAAAGACATCGTGAACCTTTTCGAGTTCAGGGGGCAAAATCAAACGATATGCCACTGGACCGACTCGCTCGGATATCTCATATGGCCCAATGAACCTCGGGCTCAACTTGCCCTTACGGCCGAACCTGAGTATCTTTTTCCAAGGCGATACCTTGAGAAACACTTTATCACCCACCTGATACTCGATATCCTTACGCTTCAGATCCGCGTACGACTTCTGACGATCGGAGGCTATCTTCAGACTTTCACGGATTACTTTCACTTTCTGTTCAGCATCCCTAATCAAATCCACCCCGAAAATCTTGCTTTCACCGAGCTCAGTCCAAAACAATGGTGTACGGCATTTACGACCGTACAAGGCCTCGTAGGGTGCCATCTTAATACTTGATTGAAAGCTGTTGTTGTAAGCGAATTCAATCAACGGCAAATACCGTTCCCATGAACCACTAAACTCGAGGACGCAACATCTTAACATATCCTCAAGTATCTGAATTATCCGCTCGGATTGACCATAGGTTTGGGGGTGAAAGGCGGTGCTGAAATGCAACTTGGTACCCAAAGCTTCTTGCAACTTTTTCCAAAATCGCGAGGTAAATCTCGGATCTCTATCCGACACGATGGAAATAGGCACCCCGTGTAATCTCACAATCTGAGAAACGTACAATTCGGCTAGTTTGTCCATTGAAAAATCCGTACGTACGGGGATAAAGTGGGCCGACTTAGTCAATCTATCTACCACGACCCAAACCGCATCCTTCTTACTTGCTGACAATGGCAGTCCGGATACAAAGTCCATTGTGACACGATCCCATTTCCACTCGGGTATCGTGATTGGTCAAGTAATCTCAAGGCACCTGATGTTCCGCTTTCACTTGTTGGCATATTAAACATCTCGAAACAAAGTCGGAGATGTCTCGCTTCATACCATGCCACCAAAACCGACGTTTCAAATCATTGTACATCTTCGTACTCCCCGGGTGGATTGCCATTCGGCTACAATGGGCTTCATTCAGAATTATCGAAATGAGTTCCGAATTCTTTGGAACACACAGACGACTTTTGAACCTCAAACAATCGTCATCATCGATTTGAAATTCCGAGTCCTTGTTCGGCACACACTCAGCCCGTTTTGCAGCCAACTCATCGTCGACTTTCTGAGCTTCTCGAATTTGATGTATCAACAGTGGTTTGGCTTTCAATTCAGCTACTAATACACTATCAGATCGGACAGACAAGTGCACGTTCATCACTCGTAAAGCGAATAATGATTTACGACTCAAGGCATCCGCAACCACATTCACCTTTCCCGGGTGATAGTCAATGATCAGCTCATAATCCTTTAACAGCTCGAGCCAACATCTTTGTCGCAGATTTAAGTCTCTTTGGGTCACCAAATATTTGAGACTTTTGTGATCCGAGTACACATGGCACCTTTCACCAAATAAGTAATGTCGCCATATCTTTAAGGCGAACACGATGGCGGCCAACTCGAGATCATGGGTCGGATAATTTTTCTCATATGGCTTTAATTGCCTCGACGCATAGGCCACAACTCGACCTCCTTGCATCAATACGCAACCTAACCCAAGGAGGGAGGCGTCGCTATAGATGACAAATTCTTTGCCGGACTCGGGTTGCACTAGAATTGGGGCTTCAGTCAAATAAGTTTTCAGTTGATCGAAACTTTTTTGGCATTTCTCAAATCCATTCGAACTTAACATCCTTTTGGAGTAAGCCGTCATCATCGTGGCTATCATTGAGAAGCCTTTTACAAATCGTCGGTAATAAGCAAGCCCCAAAAGCTCGAACCTCATTAATATTTCTGAGGCTTCCAATTAAGTATGGCTGAAATTTTATTCTGGTCGACTCGAATACCGATGCAGATACCACATGACCCAAGAAGCTAACCTCTCTTAACCGAATTCACACTTGCTTGAACTTAGCATATAATTGCTTATCCCTTAAATTTTGCAGCACTAACCGCAGTGTTCAGCATGTTCGGTCTCATTTCTTGAATAGACCAAGATGTCATCAATGAACACGACTACGAATCGATCCAAATATGGTGCAAGATCCGATTCACTAAATCCATAAATCTCGCAGGGCATTAGTGAGCCCAAACGGCATCACTAGGAACTCATAGTGACCATATCTTGTTTCAAGGCGGTCTTGGGTACGTCAGAATCTCGGATTCGCAATTGATAATAGCCCGATCTCAAATCTATTTTCGAGAATCCGAGGCTCCCTTGAGTTGATCGAACAAGTCATCGATACGTGGTAACGGATATTTGTTCTTTATCGTCGCTTTATTAAGCTGACGATAGTCGATGCACAGCCGCATGGTTCCATCCTTCTTTTTCACAAACAACACTGGCGCACCCCAAGGCGAGAAACTCGGGCGAGCAAAACCTCTATCCACCAATTCTTACAACTGAGCTTTCAACTCCTTTAATTCCGTTGGTGCCATACGATACGGAGCTATCGAATTGGAGTGGTACCGGTACCAATTCGATGCCAAATTCTATTTCCGAATAGGTGGTAAACCCGGCAATTCTTCGGGGAAAACATCCGGGTATTCACAAACCACGGGCACAGATTCGGGTTTCTTTTCTGATTCCTTGTCATCGAGCACGACGCAAGGTACGCTTCGCCCTTTTCTTACATATTTACGGGCCAACATCGGCGATATTACGGTGGCAACCCCTTTAAGTCCGTAGACTCAACCCGAATTATCTTGTTATTCGCGCTCCACAAATCGATAGTCTTGCTCTTGCAATTTACAACCGCATCGTGCATGGTCAACCAATCCAAACCAAGAATAATGTCGAACTCATCGAACGGCAAAAGCATCAAATCCGCCGGAAAACAAGAACCTCGGAACACTAGGGGACTTTTCTTGCACACTTTGTTGACAAGCACGTAATGACCCAAGGGTTTGACACCGGATTACAAACTCGAGAGACTCAATAGGCAAAGTCTTTTTGGATGCTAAGGTTTCATATATATGAATGAGTAGAACCGGGGTCAATCAAAGCAATCACATTTGTATTGAAAAGAGTGAAAGTACCGGTAATAACATCTAGAGAGGCAGCATCCTCGGCGTGCGCGATGGCATAAGTCCTAGCAGAGCACAAGCCTCGGATCGATGGTAGCATCTCTAGATCCTCTCGACCGCCAACGACATTGCCCATATTTCTAGGTGGCCTACCTCGGCGATGGTAGCACGGGTTTGCACTCGACTTACATTCTGTTCATGCATCCTCGGGCAATCCTTCATAAAGTGGTCGGCCGATCCACACTTATAACAGAACGATCACGAAACCAACAGCTCCCGAATGCCATTTGCCACAATGTAGACACTCCGCCCTCTCTCGGCGATCATTTCCACTACTGGCGATCGAAGTGACTCGTGTGGTCACAGGGGGTCGATCGGGTCCTCGTCTAGAAAAGCCCGAAACGCCTCTAGACCGGCTCACATCATCTCGAAATCTCTTCGATGCTTGTTGAAGAGACTTTCCCGAGGACCTCTTCGAATTCTCCAGTTCCCACATCAGCTTTTTGTTTCTCCTTTCTAAGCTCTTGACTTTACAAGCTCGCTCAACAAGTACTACGAACTCTCGTATCTCGAGAATGCCAACGAACATCCTTATATCATCATTCAGCCCATCCTCGAAGCGTTTACACATAATGGCTTCGGACGAAATGCATTCTCGTGCGTACCGGCTAAGCCTCACAAATTTTCATTCATAGTCGGTAACTGACATCGAACCTTGCTTAAGATCAAGGAATTCCCTTCGCTTTTGGTCGATGAATCTCTGACTAATATACTTTTTTCGAAACTCGGTTTGAAAGAATTCCCAAGTCACTTGCTCTCTAGGCACCACAGAAGTCAGAGTACTCCACCAATAGTAGGTGGAATCACGTAGCAAGGAGATGGTACACTTTAAGCACTCATCGGGTGTACAAGATAGCTCATCGAGCACCCGAATAGTGTTGTCCAACCCAAAATTCAGCTCGTTCGGCATCATCATCATCCGTAGCTTTAAATTCAGTGGCCCCATGTTTTGAATCCTATCGATCGGGGCTTACTTGACCTTATTTGGTCGATTCTCGGAGGTATTGTAGGTCTTGGGGTTGCATTTGTCGGGAATGGAGGTTGTGGAACAGTAGTGTTAGTTCGAATGTATTGATTAAACCATTCGTTCATCACACTATAAAAGGCTTGCCTAGCCTCATCATTCGGATTGCTGGCCATAGGTTGAGAGTCCGCGGCGCTGTCCCTTGTGCGGGAGCAGGCGCCACACTCTCCACATCATCAGCTATTGCTCGGTTGGGATCAGGATCCATTGCTATAAACAAACTCAAAGTCAAATTGTCAGAAATCACCACACTATCGATTCATCATTTAATGGCATGTATAGCTAGACCCCAAACACATCACGGTAGTCCTAGAATCGACTAAACCGTGGCTCTGATACCAATAAAATTGTAACACCCCGAACCCGAGACCATTTTCGGTGTCGGACACGAGGGGTTAACAAGCCAAGTTCACATGTTTTGCCCACCAATTTGACATTTCCAGTCAGGCTGGAAGACTCCATCACCGTCGGCTTAAAAATCATATCTCGAGTTTCAAAACTCGGAAACTGGTTTCGTAAATTTTTCCTGAATTTAGACTCATATATCCATCCATGGATTTATTTCTAGAATTTTTTGTCGGGCCAATTGGTACAGTTTATTAGTTAAAGTCACCCATGTTACAGGGATCGACTGCTCTGACCTTCGCGCTGTATAACTTGAATATCTCTCTGTAAAGAGCTTTAATGCTGGTGCCGTTTATTTCTAATGAAACTAGACTCAAAATGGAATCTGTACATATAAGGTATGTCTCCTAATTCTTTCTGGATAATTTATAGTAAATTTTTAAAGTTGCAACAGGGGACCCAGAAACCGTTCTGGCCCTGTTTCACAATAGCTTCAATATCTCTTAACATGTAACTCCTATGACCATTTCGTTTCTTCCATATGAAAATAGACTCATCAAGGTTCATTTACATAGCTTATTCACTATTTAATACCATTCCTACGAATTTTGGTGATTTTTCACATTTACGTTACTGCAGCTGGCAGCATCTGTTTTTAAGGTAGGTCTTACCTATTTTATAGTCCCCATGAACCAACTAGTCTTGCCATACATAGGTCCACATATGATCATTTTAACCATACCAATGGCTGATCATGTGACCAACATTCCCATTTCCAATTCATAGTCACATCATGACACCATATATATATATACAAACCGCAAATAGTCTAAGTTCATTCTTCACTTTTACGAGCCATTTTCGCATGGCCGTATACATATACATCACCACATTTTTAAACCAACAAGGGTAGTCCTATACATGCCATTTCAAAGTTCAACCAAAATTTATACCAAAATAGAGGCGTTGATAGTGTGGATGACTTGACTTTATTGATCCCGAATCCGATTGCTATCGGCGAAATCTATAAAAAGAGAGCCAAAGCAACGGGTAAGCATTTTATGCTTAGTAAGTCTCAAGGAATATAATCAGCTTTAATTAAAGCAATACATTCACATAACCAAATGCATCATTTCATTAATGCACATTCACATAATCGTACTTACTTCACCATCCCAACTCTTATGTTCATACACAAATAACGGCTTCATTAAGGCCGATAACTCGTTCCATCATAGGAGCGGATATTCATACGCTCTTACTCCTAGCATAAACACACCGCACTTACCTTATCATTGGGAAATTTCACAAGTGCATTTGCTGAAATTTTCCAGCAAGCTTATAATTTTCAAATCACATACCTTCAGAGTTTAACCGGATGTCGCTACTCGTTCAATCGCCTTCGGGACATAGCCCGGTTATGGTAACCCGCACCAAGGCCTACGGGACTTAACCCGAATATCACGATTTGCACAAATGCCTTCGGGTCTTAGCCCGGATTTAACAACTTGCACGAATGCCTTCGGGTCTTAGCCCGGATATAGCTACTAGCACAATTGCCTTCGGGTCTTAACCCGGATATAATTTTCAGCATAATTGTCTTGAGGCTTAGCCGGATATCATTCAATTTCTCATGCACACATACATCAATAATCATTGGACATACATATTTCATTTTCGTTACTAAGGCTCAAACACAATTATAATCATTAGCATGATCGCCTTCGGGACTTAGCCCGGGTATCATTCGAATACTCATACACACATAAATCAATAATCAATACATCCATATTTCATTCCCCATAATTCAATTAAGGTCACTTCTTGAGGACTTACCTCGAATGTTGTCGAACGGCTTTTACGGCTATTCGATCACTTTTCCTTCCCTTGTCCAATTGTGGCCCTCTAAGCTCTTGAGCTAATTCAAACAAATTCAATTTATTAAAACCTCATTGTGCTAGCTTATGGCGAATATGACAAGGAGTTTAAATGGTCATATGGCCACCCTTTAGCTTGAATACACAATGGTCATGCACATTTTATACTACATTAAGCAATTCAATACAATTTATTCGAGCATCAAGGAAATGCTAAGGCCTTCAATAGGCTACCCAAGGCGAATATTCATGTACATGTTGAGGCCAATTATGCACTTAATACCTCACAAAAACAGCATGCATTTTACTAGTTAATGCTTTGCATATTGTGGCTCAAAACTTATAATATAGCATCAAGCACTTATATGTGTGCTAGGCCGAATTGTGCTTGCAATTTCACAATTATTCTTCAACATCTTCTTCTTTAAACAAACTTATTCATCACTTCCTTCATAACCAAAACATCATATGCAAACATATATATACATATATGAGCATGGCCGAATTTCAAGGTGTCCATAGCCATCAAAAACACAAATTTTAACTAACATGCAAGAAGCATGAACCATGCTCATGAATGCATCATGGCCGAATATGACAATCATGCTCCTTTTCAACTTCAATCATGATAAAACAAAAAGAAAGCTCAAAATCTTACTCATGAGTAGACAATCCATCACTGCATGCATCATCATCAAGCTTCACACTTAGCATGCAATGGCTTTATCACCATAACAACTTTGGCCAAATACCATTTGCATGGCATAACAAAGATTTGAGCCATGGCTAACATGCACATCAAGTTAGCAACCAAAACATGCATGAAACTCCTAACACAACCTCATACATACCTTAATCTTGATGCCAATTTAGCCAAATCACCTTCTAGATCTCTTCTAAACCAGCATGAAGCAAAAATCCTCTTTCTTCCCCCTTATGATTTTCGGCCAAAAAGGATGAGAAAGGATGAACACAACAAATTTTTTCTTCCTCTTTCTCAACTCACGGCAAGGGGGATTACCACACTCACACACATTTTTTTTCATTTTTTTATCACCCATACACCTTTGTTTATTATTTCACCCTAATGCACCAACAAAACATGTTTCATGACATGTTTAGCCCATCCTCCTTGTCATGGCCGGCCACCACCTATAAAGGGGAATTTGACATGCAAGTCCATTATTTTGCATGCATGCTTTAATTAGTCATCACACATTTCCCCATCATACTTTCAAAGTTCACTACTAGGTCCTTTCTAGTGAAATTCACCTTTATAACACTAAATCAATCATCAAAAAATGTCATACATGAATACACACATATTATAGGCATCGAAATAAATTTTAAATTATTTTTATGCCTCGGTTTTGTGGTCCCGAGACCACCTTCCGACTAGGGTCAATTTTGGGCTATCACAGAGAAAGCTGGTTTTCATATTTTTACATCATGTGAGTTTAATTCTTGCTTTTTCTTGATAATTTTTATGTTTTTATGACTTTTACAATTAGGTCCACTTGTAGAATTCATTAGTTTTTGATTTTTTGGGTGAAATTGGAAGTTACCCTGGATGGATAAGGGAATTTTATGATGAATTATTATGAAATTTAAGTTCTAATTTCATATTAAGGTGGTTTTATTAAGTGATTTTGATAGGAAATGATATTTAGGACCTAATTGTGAAAAAGTTGTGAATTGAAGGTTGCTGTTGAAATTCAGAATATAAAAGGTTTTGAAATAGTTTATAATGATAAAATAAAGTGTTAATTGAGAAAAATTAGTTCAATTGATGGGTGAATTGAGCAGGGACTAAATTGTGAAAATCAGAATTTTGGGGTAAAAGTGCAATTTCAAAATTTGAACAGCATAAATTTTGAAGTGAAATAGAAATCAAATAAATGCTAATGAGTAGAAATATTTTATATTATAGATCAAGAATCCAAAGAAGAACGAGGAAAAGAAAAAGTTGCGAAATAGTCCCTAAATTTCAATATCTTCTACAAATTAGCCAGGTAAGTTCATATGGTTGGAATTAGATGTTATTTGTGAATGATTGAAGTTTATAATGTGTTATTATATACGAATTTGTTGTGGGATTGTGTAGATTTTGTTAATGAAAGAATAAATGTGGAAATGCAAATTAGGAAAAACGCAGGATTGAGTACGTTCGTATCGTGACGTGTGATGAATTGACGGATAAGACCATGGTTGTTCCATGGAAAAGTGTGAAATGTAGGTATGGTATCATCCATACTGAGTTGTGAAATGTAGGTATGGTATTATCCATCTGAACATGTGAAATGTAGGTATGGTATTATCCATCTTGAGTGTGAAATGTAGGTATGGTATTATCAAATCCATCTTGAGTTGTGAATCGTGGCATTGAGCAACGACGTACTCAATTTTCGTAAGCCGTTTCCTAATTTGATTATAAGAAATAAAAGAGAAGTGATCCAAATGAAAGAGATTGAGTAGTTGTTCTTGTTGAGCTCAACTATGTGAATTATTATAACAATGGTTGTGAATCGCAGAAACTTTAGTAAATGTTTTGGTATTGTTTGGAAATATTATGTTTGGTAAGCATTACTTTTAACCTATGAACTTACTAAGCTTCAATAAGCTTACTTGTGTGTGTTTAATATTTTATGTAGATTGACTTGAAGTGAAGTGGGTAGATCGAATCAACACAACAAAGCACACTATCCGAGATCAATTAGGTAGCTTTTGTTTTATGTTTGAAGATTTATATGGCATGTATAGAGTTTAAATGAAGTGAAGTAAAGATGTTATAGACTAGTTAACAACATTTTGTACTAAAACAGCTTTTTGGTTAGTAGCAGTAGTTTGAGTTTGAAAATTTACCATAAATCATGAAAATCTAATTAGAGGTTTAATAAAATATGAAATTAAATCTTATTGAATCTAGTTTCACATAGAAGAAACAGTGTAAGCAAAAGGCTTTCATATCAGGAGATATTTGAATTTTTGTGAGACAAGGTCAGAGTGATTTTGAACTTGTAAACAATTAATTAGGAGTGATACTATATATGTATGGATTCCTTATTGAGTCTATTTTTAATAGAAATAAACGTATTGGTTATTTGAATTCGTACATGGAGAAATTTGGTTCAGAGTGAAGCGAGGGTCGAGCAATAGAACCCGAAATAGGGAGACTTCAACTAATAAACTGAATTAATTGGCCCAACCAAAAATTCTAGAAAAAATTTAGTAAGTATATATATGAGCCTAGATTTAGGGAAAATTTACGGATTTGGATTTCGAGTTTTGTAACTCGAAATATGATTTTTTTGCATCATGAACGCAGTTGGACAGCTTATGCGGAAAGTGTGATATAAATTGTTTAAATTTGTTTAAGTGCTCAAATAAGTTTAGTAATGCCTCGTGCTCGACTCCGGCGACGGTCTCGGGTAAAGGGGGCGTTACAACCCCCTACGAGTCTAAGGCCTACAATCAATCCAACATTCAGTTAGTCTCCACCACATTCAATCGTAGCAACTACTCTTAACCCAACTCTCCTACTTACCTTGATCGCAAAGAAGGTAGCCAACTGAATCTAGATTAACTAGGGTTGATCTCGAGTATCTTGGCCCTTAACTGCACACACGACTGTTTAACAGATAAAAATGAATACAAATAACCTAATGCTCCTAAAGATAACACTCTTAAAATGAGTAATAATCGACCAACCTAAATGTTGGAAGATAGGATTCCGATGACTCAAGAACATTCTGCGCCCTTCGCTCCTCAGTGATAACCGAACCCCGCGAATGTACATCATAGAAAAAGAAGTCACCATCGACAAAAATAGAGGACTAAGAGAAAGGAATATTCGGCTTAGAGAAAAAATAATAATAAAAGAAACAAGGTTAATAGTCACCACACGACATACTTACCACGAGCAGAGAGACACCGAATTCGCTCAATCAAACTAACCAGGTAACACAGAGATTTAAAAGATGAATAAAAGAAATAGGGGAAGGATTCAACAGAGAGAAAGGATATTCGGCTAACATAAAGACAACCCAAACGAAATGAACCAGATGATCAAATGGTATTCGGCCAAAGTTCTTAAAGGTAGAAGTGCAATAGAGATGCAATGGAAAAAGGGTTTGAGAGTAAGTAGAAGGAGAAGAGAATTTCGGTACAGTGCTGAGTGTAAACTAGGGTAGTGTTCAATCAGGGACTTAGAAGAGAAAAAGAAAGAAAAGGTTTTACCAATCGGTACAAAATGAAACAAAGATTTTAGCTTTTCCCGAAAGGCATACAAAGAAATTGGCAGAGGAGAATAATACTCAAAGTGACCAAAAAGAGCAAAAAGAACAATAGCCAAAGAAGAGTTTGGCCCCTACTCCCTACCCAAATGCCGAAAATACACTCCCCAAACCCCCTAACAGAATTTTCACCCTCACACACTCCCATACGGCTTCAAACTCCTACCCATTTCAAATTCCATGGTAATTTCTAAGATTTTTTCCCCTTATCCCTCCATAACAACCTCAAGACCCATTCAAACACTCCCCCAGTAGAGTTTCAGTCCACTACTAACTCTTGACGTCCCAAGCAGCAAAATTAACATCTTTTACCTTCTATGGGATTCGAACCCCAGTCTTCTCATTTTCCAGAACATGCCACCAAGCCAAAATGCTTTTTGTGATAACAAACAAACACAATTATTCATAAAGCCCAGGTTCCAACGTTCAGGTTCTTTTCTAAGAAAAATACAAAAATTTTGCAAAAGCCAGAACCCCAACCCAGGCCTTTCCAGACCCCCCAAACAAGCCCAAATCATTAAACCACCACACCAGACATGCAATTTGTGCCAAACTTGGCGAAATTATAAACCCTAAATTTTTAGGGCGTTACAACTCTACCCCCATTAAAAAAATTTCAGCCTCAAAATTTACCTAGTCAAAATAAATGAGGGTATTGATGCTGTATCGTCTCTTCTGGTTCCCACGTGGCCTCTTCTATGCCGTGATTACGCCAAAGCACTTTGACCAGTGGAACAGACTTCTTCCTCAACACTTTAACATCACACTCTAATATCTGCACTGGTTCCTCCTCAATAGTTAGATCAGGCCTAACTTCAATTTCCTCAACTGGCATGACGTGCGAGGGATCAAAACGATATCGCCTAAGCATTGAAACGTGAAACATGTCATGAATTCTTTCCAACTCTGAAGGCAACACAAGTTGATACGCAACCGGTCCTACATGCTTAAGTATTCGGTAAGGCCCAATAAATCTAGGGTTTAGCTTGCTCTTCCGACCAAACCTCAAAATGTTCTTCCACAGTGACACCTTATGAAAGACATAATCCCCCACAGAGTACTCGATCTTTTTACGCTTTAGGTCTGCATTGGACTTCTACCTATCAAACGCTTCTTTCAACTGATCTCGAATCAGCTTTACCTTGTCTTCTGTATTAGCAATTAGCTCCGGCCCTAGAATTTGCCGCTTACCCAGTTCAATCCAGCAAGTAGGAGTATGACACCTTCAACCATATAACACTTCGTATGGCACCATTCGAATACTGGACTGGTAGCTGTTATTATACGTAAATTCTGCCAATGGTAAATAATCCTCCCAGCTGCCCCTGAAATCCAATACACAACTTCTTAACATGTCTTCCAATATCTGAATTACTCTCTCAGACTGTCCATCCGTTTGAGGATGATACGCAGTACTGAAATCCAGTCATGTCCCTAAAGCCTCGTGTAACTTTTTCCAGAACTGTGATGTGAACCTCGGATCTCTGTCGGATATGATAGAAACTGGTACACCATGCAGTCTCACAATCTCAACCACATATAACTTGGCTAATTTCTGTAGCGAATAATCAGTGCGGACCGATATAAAATGGCCAGACTGATTCAGTCGGTCTACAATCACCCAGACTGAATATTTCTTAGTAGGCGTCAAGGGTAACCCACTCACGAAATCCATGGTTACCCTCTCCCACTTCCAGAGTGGAATTTTGACTTGCTACAGTAATCCAGAAGGTACTTGATGCTCAGCTTAACCTGCTGGCACGTCAAGCACTTACTCACATAATCGGTAACTTCGTGTTTTAACCCGGGCCACCAATATAACTCACGAAGATCTCGGTATAACTTGTTCCCACCAGGATGCATGGCATAAGGACTACCATACGCCTCTCGCAGAATAGCCTGCCTCAGATCAGAATCCCTCAGTATACACAGTCTTCCACAGAAACATAACACCCCTTCCCCATTTAGTCTAAAATCTGAACTCTCACCTTTTCCCACTTGTTGAAACTGAGAAACTAGCGGCTCATCCAATAACTATTTCTCCTTAATTTGGTCAGTCCAAGTCGGTCTCAGTTGCAGTTCAGCTAACAAGCTACCATCATCGTACAGGCTAAGACAAGCAAACATTGCTCTTAGATCAGAGACAACTCTGCGGCTCAGTGCGTCAGCTACCACATTAGCTTTGCCTGGGTGGTACTCAATTGAACAATCATAATCTTTAAGTAACTCAATCCACCTTCGTTGCCTAAGGTTCCACTATTTTTGATTGAGGAGGTACTTGAGGCTTTTATGGTCCGTATAAATAATCGTTCTTTCCCTATATAAATAATGCCTCCAAATTTTTAGTGCAAACACCACTGCCGCCAACTCCAAATCATGAGTGGGATAATTTGCCTCGTGAGGTTTAAGCTACCGCGATGCATAAGCAACCACCTTTCCTTATTGCATTAACACACACCCCAATCCAACGTGTCACACATTACTAAAAATAGTAAATTCCTTCCCAGACTCTGGCTGTATCAAAGCAGGGGCCTCAGTTAGTACTTTCTTCAATTTCTTGAAACTCTCTTACTGTTTGTTGAACCAAATAAACGACACCCCTTTGCGCAGCAACTTCGTCCAAGGTGCAGCTATCACTAGAAACCCTTCCACAAAACGTCAGTAATATCCAGCTAAACCCAGAAAACTTCGAATCTCAGATACAGTCTTTGGTGGTTTCCAACCTAATACGGCTTCAATTTTTCGAGGATCAACCCTAATCCCCTCAGCAGACACCACGTGACCCAAAAATGTCACCTCTTGCAGCCAAAATTCACACTTGCTAAATTTTGCGTACAACTGCTTCTCCCTCAGAATTTGAAGAATAATCCGCAAATGTTCATCATGCTCCTCCTCGGTTTTCAAATATACTAAAATATCATCTATGAACACTACTACGAACTGATCCAGATAGGGTTGAAATACTCAGTTCATCATGTCCATGAAAGCAGCTGGTGCTTACTTTAATCCAAACGGCATTGCCAGGAACTCGTAGTGACCATAACGAGTCCTAAATGCTGTCTTATACACATCCGCTTCCTTGACCTTTAGCTGATGATACCCAGATCGAAGATCTATTTTAAAGAACACCACAACTCCTCGTAATTGATCAAACAGATCATCTATCCTCGGTAAAGGGTACTTGTTCTTAATGGTCAGCTTATTCAGTTGACGATAGTTAATGCACATGCGTATGGACCCATCCTTCTTCTTCACAAACAAAACTGGTACTCCCCAAGGGGACACACTAGGTCGAATGAATCATCGGTCTAACAGCCCCAAAATTTGCGCCTTTAACTCCACTAACTTCTTCGGTGCCATCCTATAAGGGGCGATGGACACTGGAGCTGTTCCTGGTAGAAGCTCAATTCCGAATTCGACCTCACGGTCTGGAGGCAAGCCAGGAAGCTCTTTTGAAAAAACATCCGAAAACTCCTTAACAATTCTAACATCCTCAACACAAAGACTTTTAGCCCCAGAATCGCTAACATATGCCAGGTAAGCCTCACAACCCTTGCGAACCAGCTTCTCGGCTCTTAACACCGATATCACATTAGACAAATAATCTCTTCACTCTCTTATTACAGCCACCTCCTCATCTTCTGAAATCCTCAACACAAACTGCTTAGCAGCACAATCCAACTTCGCACGATGCTTCACTAGCCAATCCATACCTAAAATAATATCAAATTCCTCGAATGGTAGTTCCACCAAATTTGTCGGAAAAACCTCCCCTTCATCCTCTAAGGGCACATCTTTGAATAACTTATTCACCCTAACCGATTGCCCTAATAGACTCAACACCGTCATTTCACTAGCAGTGTTCTCAAACTGAATACCCCACGTCTCAGACATAGTGCACGCAACATATGGTAAATTATGAATCAAGAACGTACCGGTTATGATGTCAGAGGCGTCACCATCCTCTCGGTGACGAGCCGCATAAGCCAAGGCTGGTTGTCTTGCCTTAGTATTACCCGTGCCCCTATCCGGTGCTCCATGACCTCGTCCAAACCCATTTCCACCTCTGGCCTGTCCACGACATCTCGGTGGCTGTTGACCCCCTCTCACTGGCTGCACATACCCTGATCTCGTAGCTTGCGTCTGAGTAGGCACTTGAGTACAGTTCTTAACCTGGTGATCCATCGATCCACATCTAAAACATTCCCTCGTTCGCTTCCAGTACTCACCTTGGTGAACTCTCCCACAATCAGTGCAAGGTTGTGGTCTCGCAATAACAACAGGATCTCCAACTCAGACTGGCCCATCAAACCTAGTCCTTTTAATAGGCTAACCCCCAAAACTTGAAGATCTAAAGTCCCTCTTACCTCTGCCTCTATCTTTCTCCCGATTCTGGCACTCAGAGCAGTTTACATCCTTAGCAATCTTTGCTTTCTCGACTAGGGCAACAAAGTCTCGCTCCCTCTGTGGAGCTATCAAAACTCTCAATTCATCGCGAAGTCATTCCTCAAAACACACACAACGTTCGTGCTCCGTGGTTACTATCCCACAAGCATAACGAATCAACTACAGGAACTCCGCCTTACATGCCGCCATAGTTTTATTCCCCTAGGTCAAGTTCAGAAATTCCTTCTTCCGGGCGTCCACATAACTTGCGCCTACATACTTCCCCTGAAAGGACGTCTTGAAGAAATCCCATGTCAGACGGTCAGCTTGTGTACCTTCCCTCACAGTAAGCCACCATTGATAAGCTTCATCTCGCAGTAACAACACCGCCCCTTTCAATTTCTATTCCACAATATAGTCAAGATCATCCACTATCCGTTCCGTAGCCTCTAACTAATATTCTGGCACATTCGAGGCTATACCAGAAACACCCTTAAAGATCTCCGCCCCATTAGATCGGAGTCGCTCAGAAATTGACCTCCGGGCCACTGATCCCGTACTCACTCCAGCAACCTTTTCAAGAACCCGCAGCGTCGCCTGAGACAAGGCATCATCCCCAATTGCTCGATCATGAGACCCAGTCTTAGTTACTGGTGAATCCGATGTCTCCCTAGCAGGCATGTGACCCGACACTGAAGACCTAGCTCTAGCACCACCTTGGCCTTTACCACGGCCTCATGTACCCCTTCCACGAGTACCTCTAGCACTCATATCGTGATACGCTTTATCTGAATTTAGAATTTTTATGCTATCAGTTTATAATTCCAGTTGTTATTAATAAATAATTTATGAAAACAATACTTAGAGCTCTATTTCTGTAGATCGAGAGTCCACTACCACTAACGGTCTTTTACAGTCTCAATTTGTTCTAACTAGAAATTCCCGTATTACGCTACTATCTATAACAGTTTCTCAGCATAACATTATAGTTTAAAGTAATAGATACTAGCAGAGAACTTACAGAATTGATGCCGGTGACTCGGTGTGCCACACTTCCAGTAACATTATTACAGAAACAAGTCAAGTTCCATTGAAAACTTTCAAAACCAAATTTTAGAAAAAACCTTTTCAATTAAAAAGAGAAGAAAAATAACTTTCTGCCACCCATACCACACCCGAGTTTTGTGAACTTGGCTCTGATACCACTAAATATAACACCCCAAACCCAGCCTAGACATTACGGTCGAATCCGATGTGCCACATCATTTTCCCAAAAACTCGAAAAGCTTATGACGATAAATTTATTGTCGAAAAAGACCTTAAAGTTTTAGATCTTGAGTATGCCTATTGTTTCGTGCTATTTAAAACGTGTATAGTTTTCATGACGATTATTATTATTGGAATTGATATTTATAGGTTCGATTTTAGAAAACGTTGTTATTTTGAAAACCCGTAGTTCCTACTCTAGTAGTTTATAGATATTAAATCATAGCCCGATAAAAGTTAAAAATCTCCCAATAGCCTTATTAGATAACAAAACTCATAAATGATTTCTATAAGCGAATAAACCATAATCAAGTCTTTCGAATTCGTTTGGCCACCTCCGAATCCCTCACAGCTCTAAATCATCTAAGCTCAGGGATTACCTGCACAATTAGAAACAGGGTGAGTTTACGAAAACTCAGTGTGTAACCCCCTTACTAGAGTAACAGTCTATATACAGAACAGAACAGTCTAGGCCTTAGCCCTATTCAGTAACAATGCAGTCTAGGCCTAAGCCCTATACAGTAGTCCCACACACATATGCAACCCATCCCAATCCAACCATCACACTTCACGTACCAACTGTCACACCATGTGGGGATTAAATCGACCCACCCACCCAGCACAGCAGCATCGCAGCCAGGCTGCTATAGGTAACACAGCAAAGCTGCTAGTACTAATAAACGCGGCATAGCCACTAATGTCAATACGTGGCAATGCCACTAGTACAGTACTTCCTCCGAATCAAAATCCCAACCCCAACGCAGAATGTCATAAATAATATGTGTATGCAGTGCCATACTCAAAACCGGTCATATATATGTCATACACCTGCCAATTAACCTACCACCAGGGTATAAAGGTTATTTCATTAGTTAGGGGTAAAGTAGTAATTTTACCCATTAGGGGTAATTCAGTCATTTAACCAGTTTTTAGGGTCTCAGTACCGAAAACGACCCTTTAGAAGGTCTACGGTCATTTCAAATGACTCAGATGACCCATAGGGATAGAACAGTGCAAATGGGCCCAAGGCTCAATACTCGGCCCGACAAGGCCCATAACGGCCCTAGTCCATGAAACGCACACAACGGTCTTATAGTCTACTGCCCATAATATATGGGTTTGGTTCACTCCACGAGGAATCTCACGCTCGTAAAGCCTCAAAAGCTGAAGTTCTAGCTTTTCGACTTTTGCTAATCTACAACAGCCTTGGTGTGGTTACACACCTACGTTCATCTTTAGACACAGCGTAAGATCGGGTGTACGACTATACACCTTGATTTGCGAAAGTGACAAAATCCCCTACGAGTCCAAGGCCTACAGTCAATCCAACATTCAGTTAGTCTCCACCACATTCAATCGTAACAACTACTCTTAACCCAACTCTCCTACTTACCTTGATCGCAGAGAAGGTGGCCAACTGAATCTAGATTAACTGGGGTTGATCTCGAGTATCTTGGCCCTTAACTGCACACACGACAGTTTAACAGATAAAAACGAATACAAATAACCTAATGCTCCTAAAGATAATACTCTTAAAATGCGTAATAATCGACCTACCTAAATGTTGGAAGACAGGATTCCAATTACTCAAGAACATTCTGCGCCCTTCGTTCCTCAGTGATAACTGAACCCCGCGAAAATACATCATAGAAAAAGAAGTCACCACTCGACAAAAACAGAGGACTAAAAGAAAGGAATATTCGGCGTAGAGAAAAAATAATAATAAAAGAAACAAGGTTAACATTCACCACACGACATACTTACCACGAGCAGAGAGGCACCAAATTCGCTCAATCAAACTAACCAGGTAACATAGAGATTTAAAATATGAATAAAAGAAATAGGGGAAGGATTCGACAGGGAGAAAGGATATTCAACTAGCACAGAGAAAAAAGGTTTGAAAGTAAGTAGAAGGAGAAGAGAATTTCGGCACAGTGCTGAGTGTAAACTAGGGTAGTGTTTAGTCAGGGACTTAAAAGAGAAAAAGAAAGAAAAGGTTTAACCAATCTGCACAAAATGAAACAAAGATTTCGGCTTTTCCCGAAAGGCATACAAAGAAATCGGTAGAGGAGAATAATACTCAAAGTGACCAAAAAGAGCAAAAAAAAAACAATAGCCAAAGAAGAGTTTGGCCCCTACTCCCAACCCAAATGCCGAAAATACACTCCCCAAACCCCTTAGCCGAATTTGCACCCTTACACACTCCCATACGGCTGCAAACTCCTTCCCATTTCAAATTCCATGATAATCTTCAAGATTTTCTCCCCTTATCCCTCCATAACAACCTCCAACACCCATTCAAACACTCCCTCGGTAGAGTTTCAGTCTGCTACTAACTCTTGCCATCCCAAGCAGCAAAATTAACATCTTTTACCTTCTATGGGATTCAAACCCCAATCTTCTCATCTGCCAGAGCACGCCACATGCCACCAAGCCACAAAGCTTTTTGTGATAACAAACAAACACAATTATTCATAAAGCCCAGGTGCCAATGTTCAGGTTCTTTTCCAAGAAAAAGAAATTTTTTTTGCAAAAGCCAGAACCCCAACCCAGGCCTTCCCAGACCCCCCAAACACGCCCAAATCATTAAACCACCACACCAGACATGCAATTTGTGCCAAACTCAGCAAAATTATAAACCCTAAATTTTTAGGGCATTACAGATTAAAACAATCTGGATGTATGTGGTAAAATCGTCTTAGTGAACACTTGTTAAAAGAAGGTTACAAAAATGATCCAATTAGTCTATGTGTCTTTATAAGAAGGCTTGGATCACACTTTCTGAAAATTGTTGTTTATGTTGATGATCTAAATATTATTGAAACTCCTAAAGAGCTTAAAAATACAATAAATTGTTTAAAGAAAGAATTTGAGATGAAAGATCTTGGAAAAAAGAAAATTTATCTTGGTTGACAAATCAATCATTTAAAAGATGAAATTTCTGTTAATTAATCAACTTATATGGAAAAGATATTAAAGAAATTTTACATGGATGAAGCTCACCTATTAAGTACTCTGATGGTTGTATGATTGTTAGATGTGAAGAAATATCAATTTTGTCCTTTCGAGAATGATAAAGAGTTTCTTGGTCTTGAAGTATCATATCTAAGTGCCATAGGAGCGTTGATGTATCTTGCAAGTAACACAAGACCTGATATAGCTTTAACTGTAAACTTGTTAGCAAGATCTAGTTCTTCTCCAACATGTAGACATTGGAATAGAATTAAGATTGTGTTTAGATATTGTAGAGGGACAATTGATATGGGGTTATTTTCTTTAGATTATTTAAAATCCCTATTAGTTGATTATGATCATGCTTGATACTTACTAGATCCATATAAAGGTCGATCTCAAACAGGATATTTATTTACATGTGGGGGCGTACTACCATATCATGGCGTTCGACAAAGCAAACATTAGTTTCTACTTCTTCAAATCATGTAGAAATAATTACAATGCATGAGGCAAGTCAAGAGCATGTTTGACTAAGGTTATTGACCCAACATATCCAGAAGATATGTATTTTGCCTTTACAGGAAAAGATGCCAACTATCTTATATGAAGATAATGTAGCATGTATAGTTCAATTGAAGAGTGGTTACTTTAAAGATGATAGAGCGAAACATATTTCGCCAAAATTATTGTTCACCAATGATCTTAATAAAATAGGTGATATAAATGTTCAACAAATTCATTCTAGTGATAATTTAGCATATATTTTTACTAAGGCATTGCAAACTTCAACATTTGAAAATGTAACGCCCCGAATTTTGGGCCTAGATGAATTGGGCTTTGGGCTTTGGGTTTCATAAAATTTTTAAGTGAGCAAGAAAATGACAAAAGACATGTTGGCTTTAAGGGTTTAAGGAATTTGAAGTGTCTAGGTTTGTTGGAGATGTTCTGGGTTCGAGTTTTGTGGTGGAGGAATTTTAATTTAATTATTAAAAGAATTAGGGTTGGGAGTAGTTGGGCTTTTAAATAAAGATAAGGGAAAATGGCATCAAAAAGCCTTGTGGAGGAGTGGCCAAGTGATGCCAGTTAGGGTGTAGGGAGGTGGCGTTAGTGGCTAGCAAGGGGATCCGAGGTCAAATCCTAGCTTAGTATTTTTAGGAGGTTCAAATCCCCTAGTATTTGGTTTTAATGAGTAAGATTAACGCAGATCTAAGGAGTACGTGATCAAAGAAAAGCTATTAGGGATTGGTGTTCAGGGTAAGGTTAAGGTAAGGTCTCGGTTTTTAGGTAAAATATGTATTAAGGATACGATTAATTGAAGGGTGATATCATTTGTAGGTTGGTGACTAAAGGAATCGCAGCACGCTTGCTTACCAGGTGTGTACATACACTGCACACACAAGTAGATCGGCAAAAGTCGAAATGCAGAAAAGCCGAAAGTTTGGCTACGGTAGTCTTGTGAGTGCGCAAACACTCGTGAGGAGAAAAATGATAGGTTATCTGAGGCCCATGGGCGACTCCATGGACTTGAGCTGTGAATTGGCCAACCGGGCCAGAATAGGCTTAATGGGTCTGATGGGCTGTTGGGCCCATAATAGGCCAAAAATTGATCATTGATGCTATGTGATAGAAATTCGTATGTGAGCATGAATATAAATGTGATTTGTGCCTAAAGGGCCATATAAATGTGATTTAGGCCTAATAGGCCACGTGAATATAGTTGGGTCTAGTGGGCCATATACAGGAATGTGAATTTGTCTGGGCTTTGTAAGGGGTTTTGGGTCTAAGTATATGATGTCTACATAAAACTTAATTAATTTTATGCGATCGTGGACAAGTCATAGGGTTAAGGTGTGGCAACGAGTATATGCATGTCTAAGATTGGATCTAAGGAGAGCTTAGTACTTAAGCGGTCTTAATGACTCACCTCCTCTTCTCTGGAATCCTACCTGGTGCATAGTATAAATTCATCTTAGCTCACGGGATTTGTTAACGGGCCAAGGTAAGTGAAAACCGTAATAATGGAAAAATTACCGACTACCCCTAAGGGCTAAGATGACCAAAATACCCCTATGTGTTGAATGTAAGTTTTATGGATATGGCACGCATATCTGCTGCATACATATGATATTCTGCTTAGGTTGCCTATGGGTTGGGAAATATGGAACGGAGGAAGTATATGAGGATCCCATGGTTGCTTGACAATCGTGGATCCACTGATGGCTTTTAAGCCCAACGTAAAAATAAAGGTGGTTTTGCAATCGGGCTACCATGAATGTGTATCGGTTGGGTGGGTCGATATTTATATCTCCACATTATGTGTATCAGGGGACGAGCTGGTGTGTAGCGGATGGATTATTGGAATGGGATTGCACTGCACTGCATTGCATTGCATGTTTGATGTATGGTGAATATTGAATGCTTGTTACTCGTTGAGGGTTGTATACACTAAGTTTACGAAAAGTCACCCCCTCTTTTATTTTATTTTCAGGTGATGCTCAGTAGAAGGTTCCAATGTTTGGAGGGACTCTGGGTGGCCAGCTAGCAAGACAACTTGGATTTGTTTCTCTTTTAAAAGCATATAAGTTCTTTATTTTATTAAGTACTTTTCGGACTGGAATGTAATAAGGCTTCCTTTTTTTTATTATTTGGATTATTATTTTTATGTGTTGTAATTACGAGAAGTTGAACATGGATTTTCTAAACCATAGTTTTTTTTTATAAACTACGTTTTCTCAACTAAATTTCAAAATGACAGGTTTTCATAAAATCATATGTTATAAACAAGTTTTTGAGATTGAAAAGAGAGTTTAATAAGTTTATTAAGGTTTCATATGTTTTTTCAATGAAGGGTTTTCAATAAAAACAATGTTTTCACTAAAACACTTCAATGTGATGGGCCAGATCTGGCCATAACGTCCGGGTCAGGTTTGGGGTGTTATATTTAGTGGTATCAGAGCCCAGGTTGCAAAACTCGGGCTGTGAAGTAGGCCTTATTACTTGGTTTTTGTGTTTTAAAAAAAATCTTGGATCACACCGTTTTGGAAAAAAATCTTGCTGAGCAGCACTCTGAGTCTCCGACGTCAAGCCAAGTAAGTTCTTCTGTTCTTAAGCTTGTTTAAATTGTTATACAGTAGATAGTTAGAGGGCTACTTTAGATGATGTTGTAGAGTAGAACCGAAGCCTGTAAGATCTTGAAACTGTAGAGAATTTTCGAAAGCAATCTTCTCTTTAAATATTTTCATAAAACATCAGTTTAATTACTAAACTAACTAAAACTTCATAAAATGTCTAATCCAGATAATACGCGAATCGACGATGAGTGCTAGAATAGGTGCAAGAGGTCGTGGCCGAGGCTGTGCAAGTGTTAGGGCTGAATCGTCGGCATCGGGCCATATGCCCGATGTTGGAGTAGAAGAGGCTCCGGCCTTACCTGTGGCTGGGAATGGACCGTATGATTGGGCTGCGGAGGAGGATGCATTGTCGCAGGCAATACTGAGGATTTTGGAAAGGGTCACTGGACCCAATAATGACACGGGGAATCGGGGGTCCATTCCAGAGCGACTTCGTGCAAATGGGGCGGAGATATTTAAGGGGGTGGCTGGTATGGCTCCTAATATGGCTGAATACTGGTTGGAGGCCACGAAAAGGATAATAGAGTATTTGGACTGTTCACCTGAACAAAAGCTGAAAGGGGCGGTGTCACTACTTAGGGAAGAAGCCTACCAGTTGTGCCTAACAGTGAAAGTGGGCACCCAACCTGAGCGGGTCACGTGGGAGTTCTTCAAGGCGGCATTTTAGGGGAAGTATGTAGGTGTGAGTTAATAGGTTTACCCAAGGTATTCCACACCAATTTTAGGAATAATCATCTTTGCTATCCTACTTTCAAGTTATACATTTGTACCAAATTTATTGCCATACGCATTAATCATTTTTCATCCATTAAACATACATGCCATCCATCACACTCATTACCATAAACAATCACAAGCCACATCAAACATCCACCAAGCAACCACGACAAGCATAAACACATTTGCATGCATGCATAATTGATTAGGGTTACAACCCAATTAATCAATATGAGCCACCTCTCATGGCCATATACAAAATTAATCATAACATCATCATGAGCCAACATATTTGGCTAATCAATATGACACATAACAAAAAAACCAAGTCCCTATACATGCCATATTCAAAATGTTGAATCTAACTATACCAAATTTTCCAATTGATAGTGTGATCGAAAGCTTCAACGTCCTCCGATCCCCGAGCTAGCTTGGCGACACTATAAGGAAATTAAAGAAAAGAAAGTAAGCATAAAGCTTAGTAAGCTTGCATGTAAATAATAAGCAGTAAAAATATGCTTTTTCATACACATACGTAACTTAATTCATCTCATTCTCAATAATCATTGCAGTCATACCCTATCTCATTCAGTTTACAAAATATTTAATAGAACTCAAGATCATAATTCCTTTATTCTCATCTTACCGAATTTTTATCATTTTGTAATCTCAAAAACTACGAGCTTGGCGTACATACCTATACCCTTTCAACATGATCATACCTCGTCATTTCCTTGACAAATCCTTAGGCTACCCGTTGAACCACTTGGAATACTAAGGATACTCAGGATTTTCATACACACAATAAGATTCCAATGCCATGTCCTAGACGCGGTCTTACATGGGATTTCACATCAATGTCATATCCCAGATATGGTCTTATACGAAATCTCATTTCGAAGCCATGTCCTAGATGTGGTCTTATACAAAATCTCATATCTCAGATATGGTCTTACATGATAACATATACCGATGTTGGTGCCATATCCCAAATATGGTCTTATATGGGATCTCATCAACCCAAATGTCATGATATTTGTATCTTAAGTATTCCTAAGGTTCAACCTGCTTTCATCACCTCAAGTTCTTGACGAACAACGTCAATAATATTCACAAATACAAATATACAATTCATGCAACATTAAATGTTAAATTCAAAATAAAATGTTGTATCAATTACACACAAACTTACCCCGGTATAAAATATGGACAATTAATTCGAGTTAGTCCAAGATCTTGCTCTTTCCCTAGTCTAAGCCCAGACTTTGTTTTTCTTGATCTATAATAGAAAATTTCACTTATTTAATTATCACATTATTCAAATCAGTCCATAAATCATACTTTAGAAAAATTACAATTTTTCCCTTAAACTTTCACATATTTACACTTTTACCCCTAAGTTCGCAAAATGAAATGTGTCCAGCTTCTTTGTTACCCAAGCCTAGGCGATTCACATTTCCTCTTATAACAGCCCACATTTTTCATCAAATCACATTTTTAACACCTATTTTACATGTTTTACGAACAAGTCCTTTTAGGTGTTTTCATGAAAAATCACTAAGAAAAAGATGTTCATCTAACACCAAACTTCCATATTCCTCCATTAATCATCAAAATGCATGCATGACACACATGGGTAAATTTTTTAACATAAACCCTAGTTCAAATAAAGGGTAAAAATGGCTAAGTCATGCTTCAAGGATTTCAAAAATGCAAAGAACATTAAAAACAGGGCTAAGATTGACTTACTTTCAAGCTTGAAAAGTTGAAGAAACCCTAGCTATGGTGATTCTTCAAATTTGGCACAAGCATGGAAAAGATGAATAGATTTGGCTTTATTTTCCCTTTCAATTCATTTATTTACAAAATGACCAAAATGCCCTTAATTCTTTAAAATTTCACCCATGCATGCCAATTTTTGTCCATAAAAATAGAAATTAGGCAAATTGCTATTTAAAGACCTCTAATTAATAACCTAAAGCCATTTCATACTTAAAACTTCTAGAATCTCTAATTTTGCAATTTTCATAATTTAGTCCTAAAATTCAAATTGGACACTTATTCACAAAATTTCTTCATGAAACTTTCACACAATCATGAAATCATGCCATAAACCTCAAAATAATCATAAAAAAATATTTCTACTTCAGATTTGTTGTAACACCCCGAACCCGAGACCGTCGCCGGAGTCGAACACGAGGTGTTAACAGACTTCAAACCACTTATTGAGAATTTCCCAGACAAGCTGCCAATCTGTGTACTAGTCGCTTAAAAAATCATATCCTGAGTTTTACAACTCGAAAATCAGTTTCGTAATTTTTCCCTGAAACTAGACTCATATGTCCATCTACAGATATTTTTATAGAATTTTTGGTCAAGCCAATTAGTACAGTTTATTAGTTAAAGTCTCCCCTATTGCAGGGATCGACTACACTGACCTTTGTGCGTTACGAATTGGATATCTCCCTGTACAGGGCTTCCATACTGATGCCGTTTGTTTCTATAGAAACTAGACTCAGAGAGGAATCTACACATATATGGCATGACTCCTAATTATATCTGGTTAATTTACAATGAATTTCGAAATTCGGAACAGGGAATCCAGAAACCGTTCTGGCCCTGTCTCACGGAAACTTAAATATCTCTTAACATACTGTTCATATGATCGTTTCGTTACTTTCCTACGAAAATAGATTCATTAAGGTTCGAGTACATAATTTTTTTAGCTATTAATTCCACTTCTACTATTTTTAGTGATTTTTCGATCTCATATCACTGCTTCTGTCCTTAACAGTTACTGCAGTAGACTGCCAATTTCATGAATCCTTCCTTAGCCTTACTACTCATCCATCATACGTGACACAAATTATGGCCACCTTATCAAAATTAAGGTTTCTAAGACTCGTGGCTATAGATTCTAGCATCCCACTCAAACGACCACATAGGCCATTTTCACATGGCTTAAAGTTTACAACCCAAAATTTAACAAAACAAAATAGCTCATACATGCCAAATGTTCTCCTAAGTCGACTAAGAAGACAATACCAAAAATTGCTCGCCGGTGTGATGACTTCGTTGTGATTCTGAACACCCAAAAGGAGACTAGCCCAAGGAACCTAAAATGGGTGACAAGAAAACACCGAGTGAGTTTATAACTCAGTAAGTCATAAGCATTCCACAACCATCCATTAATACAATTATCATAAAATGAAATAATGAAACAAGGCCAAATGTTCCAGCCATACCGAACTATACCATAGTTCCTTAGATCTTTCAGATCAATCTCATACCAAGTCATACATTTACATTTCATATACTGTTCAATAGGATATTTGAAGCAATTTCCATACATCATTTCATTTCCGCAACAATCATGCAATCAAATGAACTTTCATCTATTCCACGATACCTTATTTACGGGAATGCAATTGAGATCATCACATAGATTTAAATCTTACCAACTCTACCCCGAGCATGAACATAGCATCTATTAGCCATGAACTCAAGGTACTTACTCTTTCCGCTGTCCATACTCATCTCGATAAAGTCACGCCTCCATATAAATGTTCAATCGGAGATATGTGTAGAGTTCGCACACATAGTGCTTAATACTCAATCACGCACACTTAGTGCCATATGATTCAAGCCCGCACACATAGTGCCATATAGTCCAAACTCGCACACTTAGTGCCGTACATTACAAGCTCACACACTCAGTGCCAATCTCGTCACCGTACACATCTATTTCTCGCACACTTAGTGCCGAAGCAAACTTCCTACACATTTCACTATCTCTTTTACGTTCAACATTATCATCTTTTCATACACATACATTTGTATATATTTCATCTCATTAAACACAATTGCATAGATATTACAATCATTTAAGCAATATCAAATATAGGCTTAATGACTTACCTTGTGTTGGGTAAAAATAGTCCAAGTCGGCTACTCGATGACCTTCGCCTTTCCCTTGCTTGATTCTCCTTCTTTAACTCCTTGAGCTTAATCAATAAATCAACTAGTTTAACCATCTCGCTAAAATTCATAATTCAATTACACATGCATATGAATGTTTGTATATTCGCAACCATCCTCACTTATTACCCATTTAGTCAACAATCTAAGCCAAGATAAGGCTTCAATATGGTTGCCTCTAACCGAATACATGCTCACCAATTTCCCTTCATGTGGCCGAATATGCATGTCCATGTTGAGGCCATTTATGCACTTATTACCACACAAAACATCATACATTTTACTAACTAATACCTTTCCATATTGTAACTCAATACACATCTATCATTTCCTTCATAACCAAAACATCATCATAAGTAAGTATATACCTTAAGATAGTATATACGTCATACCAATACATTATGCTCAAACATATATACATATATGTATGCTAGAGCCGAATCTCAAGTTGATTGTAACTAAACATGAACATGATTTCGAAACACAAATCTTACTCTCCATGCAAAGAGCATAAATCACACTTGGGGATGCACCATGGCGAATACATCACAACACCATAATTTTGGTCATGATTACACAAAGAACTTAGTATATCATTCAAAAATGCTCAAAGAAAATCTAAGAGTCCTCAATCCACCATCACATGTATCATCATCAAGCTTCATATTTAACATGCAATGGCATTAACTCAAAATCCACCTTGGCCAAATACCATCCCCATGATATAACAAAGATTTGAACCATGGGCTAATAAGAACATCAAGTTAACAACCAAAAACATGCATGAATCTCATGGCACAACATCAAACATACCTTAATCTTGATGCAAATATAGCCAAACCTCTTCCTAATCCTCTTCCAACCCTAGCATGAAGCAAAATTCCTCCCTTCCCTCTAGTATTTTCGGTCAAGAGAGAATGAAATGGATGAGCAAAATTTTTCTTTTCTTTTCTTCCATGTACGGCAATGGGGGCGTTTCACCACACACACACATTTTTTTTCTTTACTACCCATGCTTATTTGTTTATTGTTTCCCCCTAATGCACCAACAAAACATGTTTCATGACATGTTTAGCCCATACTCCCTTGTCATGGCCGGCCATCACTTGTAAAAAGGGGGTATTTGACATGCAAGGCCATTGTTTTGCATGCATGCTTTAATTAGTCATCATACATTTCCCCATCATACTTTTAAAGTTTTCTACTAGGTCCTTTCTAGTGAAATTCACATTTATAACTCTAAATTAAAGCATCAAAATGTCACACATGAGTTAACACATATTATAGGCATCAAAATAAATATCAAATTATTTTTATGCCTCGGTTTTGTGGTCCCGAAACCACATTCTGACTAGGGTCGTTTTAAGGCTGTCACATTTGTGGTCTCAAAACCACTGTTTTGACTAGGCCCAAAATCGGGATGTTACAGGGATTGTTATGAATATCTTATAAGTGGATGTCCATCATGATCAAGATAAAGTTTTGATGTACTTCAAATTCTAATAGTTATTAAAATTAAATCCCTGCTTCTTTTATACTTATTATGCCTATAAATAGAGACTCGATGAAGCATTGTAACATCCATTTGATCAATAAAGTACATTCTCTATTATTTTCATAATTTCTTTGTACATTATTCTCTCCATCTCTCTTTATTTTATAACAATTTTAGTTTATCTTTTAATTAATAATTATTTTATTTATATAATTAAAATATTAAATATATAATTATATAATAAAAGATATATAAAATATATTTCATTATGATAAAATTAAATTTTAATTAATAACTCCTTTATTTATATAAATAAAATAATAAATATGTAGTTGTATCATGAAAATATATTATATAGATCATTATGTTAAAAAGGAAAAAATAGGAATATATGTCAATTCCAAGAAAAACAATTAGGGATATAAGTTCAAATTTTGATTATTTAGGGAAATAGGTCGTTTGCATACTTGACAAAAACACATCCTAGGAAAAGTGCTTTTTGAAAAACGATTTCTACAAAAATGTGTTTTCTTTTTATGGTCATATAACACCCTATACCCAATCGAGTCGTCGAGTCTGGGCTACGAGATACTACGATCATTGATTTAATAAATTCAAAATATCATGGAACATATCATCATTTAAATACATAAATAATTAACATTCAAGTACATAATGCATTACAAAATCATTTTCGGGTCGTACTTGAGTTTACGAGAGCTCTTTTGTTAACCCCAAGCTTGAATTAGGACCAAATTGTAAAATTTTGAAAATTTAATAGCGACGTCGCAACCTCACATCCTCCATGTTGTGACGCTGCCAACATAGTAAGTCACATCATGACTTCAAGCATACTAACATCGGAACATCACTTACTGTTGGCATAACATTTCGACGTTGGCCAGTTGTTGTCATGATGTGAACCCTATTCTTGGTTAAAAAAATGTCATTTTGAATCTCAATTCAAGATATTCCAAACAACCTATATGACTTATACAACTTAGTACAACTAAAAACATCCCAAACTCATAACACTTCATACGAAACAAATCATTTAACCATTTCTAATAATAAAAAAACAATTCAACATGAGTTCAACCTATTACAAATCTATTCATTTCAATACATTTAATAAAATTCCAAATAAACCTATTTCAAAACACATAAACGCGTGCCATATAACCTTAATACATATTTTTCTTTACCTTAAATGCTTCAATGATGTATAGGCCTTTAATATGAACAACAACAATCAACTCTCAAATACATATTCCTAGCATACCTTCTAATATGTCAATTCCAACCATACCTTAACTTAGTTATCTTATCTACCTCACTTTATATCATTCCACATGCCAAACATACAAACATATATTCCCACGTGATTTAGCATAAAACATAACCAATACCATGTATTTACCAAATCACAAAGGCAATAGATTATACAAAATGGTTATGTCATGCTTGCTAAATAGTAAACACTTACACATGCTAAGGCACAAACCAAAGAAACTTACATACATGCCACAATACTAGACTCAAAATGATCACATAACTACCGATTCAGTGATAGTGTGAGCTTTGAGACGATCCAGCTTGGCAAGTTCTGCAAGGTGGTGATCTACAAGAGAAAAAAAACAACAAAGGTAAACATATAGGATGCTTACTAAGTTCATATGTATTATACAAGACTTACATTATTTTTACCTAAACAATTTAAGCTACCTTAACTTGACATAACTTTGGCTAGACATTACAATCAAAAAACCAACAATGTGATTATTGACTTATAATCAAAATCATTTAATACTACAAGCACTTATCATGCCAATTCATGTCACTTTTTTTGTAACTTATCTTAAAGGCACATTTAACCAACAATCATAAGATATTAACAAGTATATATAAAATTCAAATCAAACATCAATACTATTTTCGAACATAAAAATTGTATCATTTAAATTTCAATCCATTCATAGGCTTTTTAATTTGGATATCAAGTTCATTTCATCACATTTCAAATTCTCAATTTCACTTAAACAGTTTCACTCAATGAACGCTAGTAAACGAACTCGAATACACAGTACTACACCACACCAGTTGCTCATCCAAGCTAAGAACAATTATATATATGGTTACCCGTCCAGGCTAAACCATTGTCATGACACATCAGCTTACTCATCCCAGCTAAACATGGGTCACATAAATATTAAAAATCTGTAACAAATGTTGGATCTCATTCACATCTGTAATAAATCCCTTACAAGTGCACACAAGAGCCTATTGGCATGCCAATTGTATTTTAACCCTTTACTAAGTTCACACGGGCATCTTTCACATAAATAAACGTCACATTTCAATTTAGTCCAATTCTAGCCTTCCATACCAATTCATAGCTAATCAGTCTATAATTAAACATACATGTAACACCCAAATCCTGTTTCTGTTGCCGGAATAGGATAATGAATGTTACCAGTCAAGCTGAAACAGTTAATACAATTTACATTCAATAATCAATTCAATTCCATAATTACAAGTAATATTCAATACAAAAGAGATTATTCAGCTTCAGGTCTTAAATTGATCTTTCAAAACTATAAAAACAAGTTACGAACATTTAGGGACCAAATCAAAACAAATCAAAACATTTAGAAAAATTTAAAAAGATCCAAGTTAGGGGTCACACAGCTATGTGTCTAGGCTGTGTGATAAAGCCCAGCTCACGTGGCTCTAAACATGGTCGCGTGGCTATCCTACACGCCCGTGTGCGACCTCACACGCCCGTGTGCATAGACCATGTAACTCTCTATTTTAGATTACACGTTCGTGTCACAGGCCATGTGTCTGCTCGTATGAAAACTACACCTATACTATTTTTAAACACGCTCTGGGCACATGCCTCTGTTGGTTGCTCGTGTGCTTTACACGACTGTGTGACATCCCATGTCTCAGGCCGTGTGAGCCCAAAAATGACCAATCTCAAGCTAAATTTTCACCCATTTGTTTAGGTACCTAAACACATTCAAATACACAACTTTATAGGCCAAAAACCATCTTCAATAATACTCAAACATGCCAAACAATTCAACCTATGTACCTAACCAATGTGCCATTGTAACAACCCATTTTTTAGTGGTGACAGAATAGTGGTTTCGGAACCCCAAATTTCCATCGTGTTGGATCATAAATATTATTTATAGAATATTTACAGAGTTATTAATGTTGTATTAAAGTTTGGTTAAAAAAATTTATTGTTTAGTTAGCTAATTAAAGAAAAATGACTAAATTGAAAAAGACATAAAATATGTTAATTATTGCATTTGGGTGTTATAATAGTTTGACTTATATGAGGAAGGACTTATATGGTAATTAGACCATCACTAAATATGTAATGAATGGTAATGGGTAATAATTGGCTTAAATGAAGTTTTTATTAAGGGACAAAAGGTAAATTAATAAATGTAACTTAAGAAAAATGATAAAAATAATACTATCATCTTCCTTAGTAGATGGTTTCACTGAAATGAAGAGAAAACACTATTGCTGAGGAGCTTTGGGTTCAGCTAGCACAATTTCATTGCATGTAAGTTTGTTTTAATTTCGTTTCTTGTAATTTTTACGTTTTTGATATTGTTGAACTAGATCCAACTAGCCTGTACCTCTTTTTTTGAAAATGTTAAAGTTTTTAAAAGTTTTCATGGGTGAATCTTGAATCTTCTTGATGATAAACATGTGTTTGAAGCTTTGATTGGGATATTTGGTTGTTTTGTAAAGTGATTTTTGTTAGATTTTGATTTTAGGATTAAATTGTTAAAATTTCAAATTTTCAATGTTTGGTAGTGAATTTGATGTATAATAGGGACTTTTTAAGAGCCTAGAACATGAAGTTGTAAATTAGTTCTTAGAAAATGGTCAAATTTGATGAATATAGGGTTAGAGGACTAAATTACAAAAGTTATAAAAGTTTAGAGAAAATATGTAATTAATGAAAAGTTAAGGTTCATATGCATTGAATGGAATGTGGAATATGTTTGAAATTAATGTATTGTATTTAATTATTATATAGATCAAAATTTGGATTAATAAGACAATAACCGAGGAAAAGGGAAAATAGCGGACTAGCCCCTACGAGTTATTCAGAATTAAATGTTAGGTAAGTTCATAGTGTTTTAATATGTAAATGAATTTATGTTTGTACTTTTATATTATGGTTCCTTCAATAAAGGCTGATAGTTTATTGAATGATTGCACATACGTGCCCCTGTTTGTACTTCGGTACCCCTAATTGCACATACGTGCTCCTATTTGTACATCGATACCCCTGTTTGCACATACATACCATGGTTTGTACTTTGATACCCCTGTTTCCACATATGTGCCCCTGTTTGTACTTCAGTACCCCTAATTGTACATATGTGCCCATGCTTGTACTTCGGTACCCCTGAACGCATTTACTTGTGTTGTTTATATTCCAGTAGCCCTGAAATCTAATAGTATATGGGTTGTATCTAATTGTGTTAGATTGAATGTAATACTATGATCTTACTAAGTTATGTAAACTAACCAATTCTTGTGGATTGTTTTGTAGAGATTTGCTGCTGACATTTTGGAAGGATTAATCAACCGACTCACACTATCTATTGAAGTTGGTAGTTTTTGTGTCTTTTAGGGTAGTGGCATGTATATGTGGCTAAGTATGTTGGTTTGGTACAATTTGATACTTTACTAGACTATGTTAATAGGTATTTTGTGATGCTTGTAAATAGGTCTCTTTTTGGTATAATTAGAATGGTATGAAAGTGAATAATAGTTGTATGTTTTGATATATGATTGAACTAAGTTAATATGCAAGAAATGGATAAATGTTTATATGTTTTAGTTGTTGATGTTTTTATATAATTGTGGTGTCTATGAATGGTACATTGGTTGGTTGATTTTAGGACATTAAGATGGCATGTTTGTGTAGTGGTGAGTGATATTTATGCTCATTGGATGCGTGTTTAAATGGTTAGATTGGTTAGTTGTGAATTCATTATGAAATGGCTAGATTATAGGTAAATTTTGGATTCACACGGCTTGGGACACAAGCGTGTGACTCAGGCGTGTGAGACACATAGCTTGGCGACACTGTCATGTGCCATATAAAGGTTTCAAAGGTTTCAAAGGGTTCATGTCAGTGAGTCACATGGCCTAAGACAGGGCCTAGCACACAAACGTGTGGGGTAACTTAGAGAGTTACATGGCCTGGCACACTAGCGTGTGACACGGCCATGTGACCCTAGTTAGAGAATTACACGGGCAAGGACATGGGATGGGACATGGTCGTGTGTCCCTAGTTCGAAGGTTACACATCCTGAGACACAGGCTTGTGTCTCAGTTGTGTGAGGCACACGGCTGTGTGACCCCTATTTCTAAATTTTTGTGTCTTTTTCCTAGACTTTCCAAATGATTTCAATTTGGTCCCGAATCGTTTCTATGGTATTTTGAGGGCCTCGAGGGCCCGATGTAGGGATGGTATGTATGTATATGATTTGTTTATGATTTGTTTAGCTTATTGAATGAAGTTAAGTTTAATTATTTCTGTTTATACAGTAATGCTCTGTAACCCTAAATTGAAGATGAATACGGGTTATGGGTGTTACAGCCATCATTGATACCACAATACATTTCATGAGATTACGCCTTCAAATTCCATATACAAGTTATAGTTTACACATCAAAACATCTTTTGACATTTCTTACCATAGTTCACCATAGTGTCAATATTTTCATTCTTGATCAACAAGCTTTACTTAGTAAAACATGCCTAATTCCATTTGATTTCCAATCACACAACACAAGTGCTAGTAAAACTTTCTCAAAACTAAGAAACAATATCGGTGGATATCGCTCGTTGAACTTCATCCGGTATATAATATAACATTCAATAATAGTATGTTAACGAAGAATATAAATATTATTAGAAGCTTAAATAAATGCATAACTTACAGGATTGGTTTGCAGTAACGGCTCATAAAATCTCAATTAGTGATCGATGTCATTTCAGTTCATTATTTCCATTTCCAATCACACTTATCAATATAATCCAACATTATGCAATTAATTTCATATAATACATATATAAATGTACTAAAATTAAACCGAACAAACTTACCTAACTAAATTGCAAAATGACAACGGTACGAGAACTATTCGATAGTTTTCTCTTTTCCTTGGTTTTCCACTCGTTCTTGATCTAAAATAATATTTCATCCAATTAACTAATTCAAACTATAAAATTAACTCATTTTATGCAATTAAGTCCTCTTTAAAATTTTTAAGAAGTTGCCCTCAACATTTCACTTTTATTCAATTTAGTCCTTAAACCCTAAACTTGCAATTTAACTTTTTTTTTTCTTAAAACACAATTCAGCCGAACCATCTATGACCTCCCAAAAGTCCATATTTGCAATTATTTCACCTCAAGTACATGCTATTTTACCATTTTAGCAATTTAGTCCTTAAACATTAAAATCATCAAAAATCACTTTGTAAAATAGTTCTATCTAACCACCAAGCTTAATAATCTAACATAAAATTTCAAAAATATCTCAATTCCATCAATGGAATAATCCTCAACATTTGAAAGTTATACAAATTAGTCATTGGGTTAGCTAGATTAAGCTAATACAAGCTCAAAAATATAAAAATTACTAAAAAGGGCATCAAACACTTACCTATTGATGGAACAAAGCTAGTCGAAGAGTTTCCTTCTTCTTTTTCTCTAGGGTTTAGGAAGGTAAATAAAGGTAGAAGATGATAGAATTCATCTTGTTTTAATTCAATTTTAACTTATTTAAATAATTACAATTTTACCCCTTTCATTTCACTTGATTTTGAAGTAAAAAGAAGTCAAAACCATCCACTATAGCCATTAATGGCTTAATTACCATTATAATCCTTTAATTTTCTCTTTTTAACTAATAAAACCATCTTTTCCAATCTTTACAATTTAGTCCTTTTAAATTAATTAGGATCTAAAAGCAATTTACCAAAATCTAGATAATTCCACTTTATTCCTATTATTAATCCATTTACGGAAGGTCCAACTACACAATTGGTCCTTCAATTATATTAAATCTTAACTAAACAATCTTATTTTCAATTTAATCCTAAACTAATTAGGACTAAATGAGCAAATAGCCTAAAAGTTAGTGGATTTAATCATGCCACCACCAAAAGGTAGTGAATTGAATCATGCCACCACCGCTTGGACCTTTTTACCATGGTTTAATTACCATTTTGGTCCTTTTACTATTTTAAATCGATAGCAATTAACTTTTACCTGTTGTACTATTTTAATACCAATTATACGAACTTACTTGTCGGATTTGTGATCCTGAAATCACTATTTTCGACACCACTACAAAATGAACTGTTGCGATACATATATAAAATAAAATACATGACAACCTAAAATAATAAATACCATATGAACTTACCTTTTTAAAACACCAAACAAATTGATTCTTCAGGGACTAATCAACAATTTTGACTTTTCCTTGGTTAACTCCACTTTAATCTAATTCTTGATCTATACAATTATTTTATACAATTAATCAATACTAAACATTTTCATATTATTCCATGACATGAATGGACCTAAATAAACTCATTTTTTCATATCCCTAAAGTTTTACATTCTATTCAATTTAGTCCCTAATTTTGAAATAGTCATAACTTCTAATTTTGAGCCTCAGTTTAAAATATAATTTCACAAATATCTACTAGAGACCTTCTACTTTCTATACCTACCAAAATTCCATAAAAAGTTTACATTTTATTCAATTTGGTCCTTGTAACACCCAAAAAATAGGACTTAGGAGTATTAGGGGTATTTTAGGAATTTTAGCCTTACAGTGTTTGAAATTTTGTGACATGGTTTATCGGTGATGTTTTCGACTATGGTTTTTAGAAAATCAAATCAATTTTTGAAAATTAGTTTTAAAGACCTTTAATTTTAAAAAAAAGGACTGATTTGTAACTAGGTCAAAATTGTGAGCATTTATGTAGCAGTTTTACCAAATTTTAAAATTGAACCTGATAAACCCTCAATTCCCAGTTTTGTTTAACGATAGCCATTCTCCATCCCTTGTTTTGTCGTTCCTCACTCTCCCAAGTCTCTCTCAATTGATTTTTTTTTATTTCTAAACTACATTACTTTGACTCTCATCATTCCCAAAGCATTAAACCTTCATAAATCTCCACGAAAACACTAAAATTTCATAGATTTCATCATCCTCTTCGCATGTGAGTTTTCTGGGTTTTCGATAAAAGAACATTTTTCTTCCAACAAAGGTAACCAATCATTTACCCATTAGTTTTTAATGTTATTAGGCCTTTCAAATCGAATTTTTAGCTGTTAAATTGCATGTTTTGATTAAAAGCTTAAAATAGAGTCGTTGATGGTGAATTTTAAATTTTTGAGTAAAAATGCGATTACAAAGTGTTAATCAATATATTTTGATATGATTAAGAGGTTTCTAAACTTGTTTTGAACTATCATTAAATATTTCTTGGGTTTTAATGAATTTTTGGAAAAATAGTCGTAAACATGTTGAAAAAGTCAATACTATGAATTGAGTATTTTAGTATAGTTTAAAGGTTGGGAATTAGTCGTAGATGAACTAAAAGATGAACGGAATTTTTTTTAGGTGAAAAGATTGAGTATAGATCGAGATATTCGAATGTAAAGATTGTTATGTTAAAGGTTTCAGTTATATGGGAACATAGCTTAGGGTTATGTTTTTTATTGCTTGTAGTGAGTTCGTAGTTGATGTTTTAATGTATTGTTGTGTGATTTGTTGTGTTGAAGTTCTGAATTTGCTAGGACCATCTACAAGCTAGGAAAAGCTAGTTTGAGCTTTTGGCATTTTCGCAAAAGTGTAATGGTGAATGTTTAGATTAACTACTTGTGGACACGATTCAATGCGTTATTTGAGAATTTAATGCTAGCTTAAACCCTTACTTTAAATTCTGAGTGTAAGCTTTCTTGTACTCATGTTTATCTTGTAAGATATGTGCTTGAGTTATTATGATATTGTGAATTGAAATGATATGCTATATATGTGCTATATGTTCATGATTACTGTTGTGAAAGAGGATATGTGTAGGCATGTAATACATGCTAAGTGACAATGATAATATTATGCAAATGATACAAATGTGTAGTGAAAGTAATCAAAAATCGGTAAGTAATATGTGTGTTTAAATACGGATATTTTGGCCTTGTGATACTTGAAACCCATTGGATATAGTTGGCATGCTATAGGATTGTGAGTACTCACCTATATGTATATGTGATTTGGGCGTTGAGGCCTTGGGACATGTTTGGAGAGATAAGGGAATGTGAGCTAAGCTCCATTGAATGGGACATGTTTGGTTTGTTGGAGAGTGCTAGCTTAATGCTTCACTTACGGGACATGTTTGACTCTATGAGTTTATGTGGTGTGCCGTATATCTGATGAGTGGTGATAGTGCCCACTTTTACATTTCATAACTCAAGTGCCAAATTATCTCCAATTATCTTAAAATATGAATATGTGTGTATTGTGATATGTGTTTATATGATATGTGACTATTATGGAAATTGTCTATAAATATGTTTGTATGGATTGCGGTGTATATATGATAGTATTGCAATGAATTAACCAACAAACTATTAAATGTGCACGTGTAAATGTAATATGTTGAGAAGGTTGTGATTATTCTAATTATGTCTTGTATGTGTTCTACTATTGCTTAGTGACATGTTTGCACGGTAGTTGTTCTAGGCATTCACTAAGCTTGTTAGGCTCACCCACTCCTTTTAAAACCATTACAGATTTCTAAAGTCTCGATGTGAGCGGTGTGGTTCCGATAGGTGATTCCAAGCAAGTCCATTTCAGTTATTTCGTAGGTGTTATTGTTTTGGTTATGTTTTGGGAATAAGGCAATGTGGTAGGCTATATGCTGGTTTTTACTATGATTTTTCAATTGTTTACATGGTTATGTTGCTTATGTCTTATTGACTTTTAGTTTGAATTATTGGTTTCTTGCTCGGTCATGATTATGATGTTTTAGACTGTTACTTCAGACATTTTAGTGACCATTTGATGAAGTGAATGGTACATGATGATTAGACATTAGTTCGTATGAATTATATGTTTGTAGTTGTTGTATTTTTGATGTCTGGAGCAGGGTATCAATATTCAGGCTTTAATATCAATACTTCCATGTCTTTTGAAACTGCAAGAAGTTAGTAACGTAATTTGGTATCAATACCTTATCACGAGTATCGATACTCAGGGTAAAATAATCGATATTTTTTGAAAGGTACCAATAATTTATGAGACTTGGGACCGATTTTCCAAGTAGTATCGATACCACTTGAGAGAAATATTGATACCCATATTCTAGTACCAATACCTATGTAATCAACTTTGAGATTTTCCTAAATGGACCTTATACATGTTAAACAATTATTATAAGACTATTTGATGCATGTTTAGCATGTAACAATGATAACATAAGAGTAAGATTAACTTCAAACCTATACGAATACTAAAATGGAAGACGTTTCTTTGAGAATGAGCTTTTAATTGTTATGTATGACATGAGACAGTGGTGTGGCATCCTGATATTTGGGCTTGGCGACTGGGCTAGGTATAGGGTGTTACAGTCCCTAATGTACAAAACTAACAATTAAGCTTTGCAATCTAGTCCTTTTCATAAACTAAGCTTAAAATCTATCAATTTCAACCCTAATTCTTCAAGAAATCAACAATGACAATTTTCAAAAACCTTAATAGTTTTACGAATTGGTACATGGGCTAGCTAAATCAAGCTCCCATGACCTAAAATTTATAAAATTTACAAGAAAATGAATTGAAATCACTTACTTATTAGTGGTTGAATGTAAAAAGCTTCAAAAGAGTTTTTCCTTTTTTCAAATTTGAAAATGGAGAAGACGAATGAAAAGGATGACATATTTTTGCACTATTTTAAATAATATAGTAAGATTAAAGATTTATTAACTTAATTAATTAAACTAATCATGCAATACTTAACTTAATAATTCATTAAATATAATTAGTGGACTATTTCATCTCCATCCACTAGTTTCCTATGGAAAATGGTTTAGTTACCATTTTAGACCTTTGGTTAATTGTCATTTAAGTCCTCAAACCTTTGGTCAATTAAAAACCTATAGCAATTGGAGATTTACAATTTAGTCCTTGAACCTAAATTAACAAATTGATGGACCAAACATCAATATACTTTTATATTAACTTCATAAATATTCATATTTAATATTTACGACTCAGTTTATGAAAATGGGGTTCTGAAATCGCCCTTTTTGGTACCACTGAAAATTGGATAGTAAATCAATATTAACTTTTTTTTATAATTTTTTATTTATATATAATTTTTATATGTCAAATATTTATTTTATCCACCTACAGTGTAGGTATGGTGATGATAAAAATGGATGCGGAAATTGGATCATAAGTTTGTCCAAGTCACTAATTTGACTCAGGGCTCTAAACGTTCGAAAAGAAACATAGATTTTGACACAACCTAAAATGCAATTGATTCCAAGTCATATAAAAAATTAAAGTAAATAACTAAGATAAATAAAATACAACAATAAATCAAAGATTAGAACAATAAGGAATAAAATAAAGAAGATAGGTGAAAAATGTAAAACGTGGCATGTAGAAGTTCTAAGAAGCCTTGGAAACAAGAAGAATCCACAACTCCCTTCAAGCGGATCTAATTTCCCTTCCATAAAAGAGAACTTGGCAAGCAAAATTTTGAAGATGATCCCCACAATCTGAAAAGATTGTTAAAACTCTTCTAAAAGAAAACTCAAGAGAAATTCTTGAAAAGAAAAACTCAAAGAGAATTTATTAACTCAAAAGAGAAGTTAAATAATAATCAATTGCTCCTTTGTGTACAATGTAAATGCCTTTATATAGGCTAGCTAAATAAATCTAAATAAAACTCTTACGTATGCTAGAACTCTAATTAACCTAAACAAGAAGTAGTTTTAAACTAAACTTTTTTGTTGACATAAAACTCCTAAATAACTTAAAATACTTAATAATTATAAAAATTTTAGAATAAAAAATAATAAAATAATAAGAGTTTATTAATACAATATTGGGCTCATATAATAAAGATTAAGCCTAAGCCCAAACCCAACATGATTTAAGCTTGAATTAAAATCACAAAACTCGTAATTTCTGCAATAACTTGAGTTCTCAAACTCAAAATTGAGTGATTTAAAGTGTGTTTAGAAGCTAAAAGATAGATCTTAAAATGCTATGAAGACATATTAATCCAAAAATGTTTGAATCCCATCCAAAAATTTGTCACAAGTTGACTAATCTTTTTAGCTTAAAAATTGACAACTTGGTTGAATTGACTTTGATAAATTTCACCCATTCCGTTCAAGTATCATTCCTCTTTTCCTTGAAAAGATTCATCTCCACATGCTGGCTTTGATTGAATCTTGGTTTGATTTGCTTGACCTTTGACCTTGTTGTAGGGCCTTGGGTAGGTTAAGCCCATCACATTCATGGGCCTGAAATTGGGCCTTGAGACTCATATAATTCCCCATTCTTCAAGAATAATCATCCTTGTATCTTTAACTGTAGAAAAAGAAAAGGGATTAGAATTAATAACAATAAAAGCAAACAAATATTTACCTAAGCTTTCCTATGCACAAAAACTATTTCCAAGATCAAAAATATAATTTTGATCCTGTAAATCAGCATGGATCAAGGAGCTCTCATTCAAAAATAAACCATCAACACTAAACAAAGAAATATTAGGCACATGAGTGTTCAAGTAAAAAATAACATGTAACTTTCTTTGAATATGCATGGTCATCCATAAGAATTTCCAAAGACTAGTTAATAATTTCAGATGATAATAAAAATCCAAAAGTTTAATATTATTATGTAAAAATCATATTTAAAGTTTAAGGTAGAAAATTTTGTTGCAAGATCAAATGCATAAGGTTCTTTCATAAACCTATCGAATGCAATAAAAGTAACATTTACATACCTAGATAAACTCATAAAATTAATTGAACTTTTAGACCATTATTTATTGAAACTTGACTAATGAAAAAACATATTGTAAGGAAAAGTAAAATCAGTAGCATACTTATCAAAAATATTCAAGGTATTCTTACATAATTCAATTTCCAATATATCCTTACTTTTCTTACCTTCTAGCACTTGTGAAGAATTATCAATGTTCAACTTACCTCTTTCCCACAAGTAAAATTTTCTATCAATGTAGAGTAATATAATTGAGAGTCCATCAATGGATCCTTAAAATTTTTTAACAAAGAAACACCACTGAAGAAATTTGAGTTAGAGTTAGTTAAATCATAACCATTCTTTAATTTTGTATGGGTATTTTCTTACTATTCCTTTTCCTTTTTCACTTGTGAAATCTTCAATTTTACCTCATATGGATTTTCACTCACCAAATTTGGACCATCAACTAGACTCAAGATCTCTTTTCTCTTGGTCTTTTTACATGATTCTTCCTCACTTCCCATATCTCCCTCATGAGTATTATGAATATTCAATTCAGTACAATACATCTCAGTAGGAAAACATGACATTTTTATCTCATCTAACTCAATAGGTTAGAGGAAAAAAATTATCACTATTATATTTTTCTTATTCACAAAGTTTGCAATCACAAATATCTTTTCCACTAGAGTAAAAGTCAACAAAAGGTACAAAGTCATACTTACATTCTTCTCTAGTTGGATATTTAATTGGACATTGGAACCCTTATAATCTTTCGAACTACACCAATAACATTACACAAAAGGTGATAGCTCAATCGTATTCTCTCTATTTGGATATTTAACTGGAATCTAAAACCCTCATGAATTTGAACTACACCAATAGCATTTCACAATAGATGAAACATCAGTTGTACTCCTCCTTTCATTTGGCCATCTCTTCTTGAAGTACTCATCAACTGATCAGTTAACTTGAACATGGTGTCGAAGTTTCATTTTGACCAATCTGTGGTAATAAGAAGGAATGAAACGCTTTCGCATCATTTGATTCAACTTGTCCCATGTTTCAATTTCTCTTTCATAGTTTCTTTGTTGATTAATTCTAGGTTGAATCCACCAACTCAACACATAATCCAAAAATTCAAGGGTCACCAATGAGACTTTTTCCTCTTCTGGGCATTTATAGTAATGGAACATAAGTTCAATTTTTTATTCCCACTCACAATATGCTTCGGGATCATTCATTCCGTGAAATTATTGAATTGAGAAATTTGGTTTAGCCAAAGAAGGTTGTCCATGATCATTATTGATGAAAGTCTCAGTATTCGTGTGAGGTGCACATATAACATTATTTGCACGAAGAAGAGGCTAGTCAACCTTATCTCCCCAATTATGATTCCAACGCTCAATCTTGGTACTTAGCCATTCCAAATTTTTGCTAATTGTATCTAGAATAGTATCCTATTGCTAATCCCGAGCATTTCGAACCTCTTGATTTCTCTGTAACTTTTCGATCATAGTACCATGAATCATTATGAAAGCCTGAAAAGAGCACAATACTTGAGAAAAGAAAAATTAAGCAAACATCACTGTTATACACTTAGAAATAAGAATTTAATTATCAATGAGGTTGTAACACCCCTTACCCATATCCTATATCGAAACAGGTTACGAGGCATTACCAAACTTAAGCAGAACCAAACATGAACTGGCCACAAAATTTTAGTCAAACTACAACCAATCAATTAAATTCAATTTGTCCCTATTATGGACCTACAAGGCCCAAAACGTACATCATTAGCGGTCCGGGACTAAACCGAGAACTCACGGAAATTCTAAGAAAATTTTTAGGTTAAAGCCTCACACGCCTGTGTGAAGACAATGCACACGCCCATGCCCCACACCCGTGTGGAATTATTGGATTTATTTTCCAATTCGAACTTACAGAGGTTTTTACACAACTGAGCACACGCCCGTGTCCTTGGCCCGTGTTCCTCACACTGCCTGGGACACGTCCGTGTTGTATCCCATGTGATTTTAGCGAGCATTCTGTTTATGACATCATCATACAAATTTGAGGCACACGGCCAAGCACACGCCCGTGGCCAGAGGCCTTGTCCTCCACACGGTTAAGACACACGGCCGTGTCTCTGCCCGTGTGTTTACTACCATGTATGTTAACCTAAAATTCAAGGTGCAGGGGACACACGGCTGAACAACACGCCTATGGGGCTGACTGTGTGTCACACACGGCCTAGACACATGCCCGTGTGTCTACCTTTGTGGACCATTTGGAGGCTACTCTCCAAGCCATTGGTCACCCTTAAATAAATACACTTCCATATGTTCAATGGCATATCCCATGATATATTTGGACACTTAAACATGCAACATTATAGCATCACTATGACCCCTTTTCATACTAGTCCATTAGTATTCACGCAACCTTATATTTTAGTCATTCCATACCAATTTCATGGTTTACCATATTACTTATTATCAATCCATTATAAGTGCTAAATCATGCAACCACATACTAGCAAATAAATAGTCATCCATCAGACCAACACATACACATCTTAGTATACATGTAAAAGTAAACTTAGGGATACATCCTAATCATTAATATGGACCAAATCACATGGCCACATACAAAATAATCAATGCCCAAATGAGCCATTACACTTGGCTACTTCAACGTGACACATATACACAAAATAGTTTCCTATACATGTCATTACCAAAATAAATGAACCCTTTTTATACCCAAAATCCTTGAAGATAGTGTGATCCGAGCTTCGACGTCTCCCGATCCTTTGAGCTAGCTTGACGTATCCAAAGAAAAGGGAAAAATAAGGAGCGTAAGCTATAAAGCTTAGTAAGTACACATACAAATAATCTACATTTTTGCAATTATTGATAATCTACGCATAATTACTTATCCGTTATGATACTTTTCATCATGTCATATATATATACTTACCTTCCATATTCATATGCACATGCTTATCCAAATACATATCTTTCCATAATATCATTATATACTAAGTCCTCATAGGGTTTTAGTACTACCCGTGCCATCTTGTACACATATAGCTTCCTTAAATTTTACTTTCAGAATTCATATTATGTTACCTGTTGAACACTTGGAATATGATTCGGGCACACGAAAGAAATGCACAGAAGTGCCTGAATGTGGCCTTGGCTACCTGACAGAAAGTGCACCGAAGTGCCTCATATCACAAAATCACATGCCACTCTTAACGGTGCTACTCAAAGAGCTAAGAGAGTATCTGAACACAACTCAGGATACCCAGCACACGAACCCTAGCATGTATCACATATTAAATGAGCTCATAACACACATGACTATCCTAGTGACATGTCACTTGTATCCTCAACTATTCCTAAGGTTCAAACGGGATTTTAGACTTCTACACATTTACCGAACGTACTCGCATAATGGTTTCTTTCACATGGCCAATGTCTCATAACCATATAGGAAAGCATCAAGACATGTTATATTATCAACATAGCCAAATATGCATATTAAGCATACATATATCAATAAATCATTTAATAACAATAATTAATGCATTTATTTGCATATGTACTTACCTTGGTACAAAATATTAGAAATCGAGCCTAAACCTCGTATATCTTGTTCTTTCCCCGATCAAGGCCCGTATCTCGATTCTCTTGATCTATAATACCAAATTTAGCTCGTTTAATACATACATTACTCAAAACGATCCAAAATTCATATTTAGGTAAAATTACTATTTGATCCCTATACTTTCATATATTTGCAATTTAGTTTCTAGGCTCGAATAATATAATGTATGGGATTTCTTAATTACCCAAGCCTAGCCGAACATTTTTCATGTTCTTAGCAGCCCACATTTTCCTTCGTTTCACATTTTTCTATCCTCTTCTACAACTTTTACAAAATAGTCCTTAAGGCCCTTTTCATGAAAATGTACTTAGTAAAAGTTGTTTACCATCCTTTAAACTCTCATATCCTTCCATAAATCATCAAACCATAAGTTTCTCATGCATGGGTAAATTTCTAAACATGAACTCTAGCATGAAATATGGGTAGAAAAAGAGAGAGTAATTTACCGGGATTTCAAAAATACGAAGAACATTAAAAACGGGGCTTGGGAGCACTTATTATAGAGCTTGGAAAGCTTGAAAACCCTAGCTATGGAGAATCCTAAAATTTCGGCAGCAACATGGAGAGAATGAGCTGATTTTTGACTTATTTTTCCTTTTTATTTCATTAATATACCAAATAACCAAAATACCCGTAATGTCTTTCCTTCAAAATTTTCCATTCAAGCCCATTTTTGTCCAAAAACTTAGAAATTAGGAAAATTGCTCTTTAAACCTCCTAATTAACAACCCAAAGCAATTTCATACAAATTGCTTCTAAAACACAAATTTTGCAACTTATTCAATTTGGTCCCTAATTTTCAATTGGACACCTTCTACTTAGAATTTCTTCATGAAACTTTAACACATGCATATATTCATATTCTAAACCTCATAACAATTATAAAATCAATATTTTAACATCGTATTTGTGGTCCCAAAACCACTATTCTGACTAGGCCATATTTTGGGATGTTACAAAGGTAATAATTAATCTTGTGAGTCTTTTAAAATTGTTTATATCAACTAATCAGAATGTATTAGAATCAAACTAATAAAACAAACCTAGTAGCACTAGGAGTTCAAAATCAGCTAGACACCAAAGAATTGTCTTACACAGAGGAAGGAATGTGCAACGTGCTTTAACCTACTCACACAAGAAATAATAAAGTGTTAGAATGCATAAAGAAACAATAAAATGAAATAACAAAAGAAAACCGAAGGCTAAGCTCAGAAACTTGAAAACCCAAAAAATTGCGAAACAACTTGGCAAAATTCGTTCGAGGTGTTCCCGATTTCCAAAAATCACGAAATTTAAACTGCCTCCTCAAATATTTAAATCTTACCTGGAAATTTTTGGCACAAAATTCAACCCATGGAATATTTTTAAATTTTTTTCCTTTTTTTTCTTATTTTTCTAATATTACACTTTTTCGATCACTTTTTTGAAGGAAATATTTTTTAATTTTCTAAAAGAGTGCTAAGAAATAGTATGTAAAATTTCAGATCATTTGAAAAATGTTTACCCACTAAAATATATTTTTTCCCAAAAACTTTCTAGGTAAAAAAATTGTTTTTAGGTTGTTTGCTGAAAATCAGTTTATAAGTGTAATACCCCAAACTCAGCTTAGAGGTTATGGCTGAATTTGGATAGTTACATCAACTCATTTGAAAAAATAAATAAAACCAACCTTAGACTTCATTTCGAAAACATAACATTTGGCAAAAACTCTCACGAACGTTTATGATCGCGTGATTTCGTGATAGGTTTTAAATATTTATAATTAATCATTCTTGAAAACTAATTATTATCGCGATGTAGGCAAGTGTACCTATCGAACAACAGTATAGTTTTAGCAAGATCTGATTGTCGAACCCAAAGGAACTAAAAGTACTAATAATGACTATTTTTTTATTATCTAGCCTAAGAATAAAGAGGTTTTTGTTTTAACTAACTAATTATCTAAACTAAGAATTCACAGAGAATAGAATGGGGAATTGCTTTTGGGAAAATCGATTGAATTAAGAAAATACCTAAGGAAAAATCCACCTAGACTGTACTTGTTATTCTGGCTCCGAATCGAACGATTTATTCATTTAACTTGTTCCGTAGAGATCCCTAAGTTATGTTATTATCCCTATTCAAGACTAAAAACGTCTAATCCCTAGATTGAATAATTGAGACCTTTCTCTAATTAACACCCTAGGGTTGCATTAACTCGATCTATGGATCCCATTATTAGGTTTCACCCCAATCCGGAAAAATCTTGTCACCCTATGTCTAGACGTGTAAACAACTCTGCTTAATTATGACAAATGTACTCTTAGACAGGGTCTATTCCTCCTCTAAATAAGAGCTTATCTTGAATCAGTATCCTGGGATATCAAAACAAGAATTAAGAACACATAATTAAGAACAAGTTAAATATTTATCATACAATTCAGAAAATAATAACAAGATTCATCTTAGGTTTCATTCCCCTTAGGTATTTAGGGGTTTTAGTTCATAACTAAATAAGAAAACATCTCAGAATAATAAAGAATACAAAACATGAAGAAAACCCAAAACTCCTGAAGGGGAAATTGAGGAGAGATCTTCAGTCTTGATGGTGAATTCGACTTCTGAGATGGATCAATCGACTTTCTTATAGTAATTCCTTACTCCCTATTTTGTGTCTCCCTTTTCTTCCTCCTCTAAGGTGTATTTATAGGCTTTGGAATGCTTAAGAGCCCATAAAATTAGCCTTTTCCGAATTAGACTCAACTTGGGCTTGGCAGGGACACGCCCGTGTGACACGCTGTGTGGTCTGCCCGTGTGAGGAGGTCCCGGCCGTGTTGATTTCATACTTTGGCCCATTTTCTCTGTTTTTGGCCTATTTCTCGTTCATTTCGCTCTCCTATGCTCTCCTAAGTATAAAACATGAAATTAAAGCATTAGGAGCATCGAATTCACCAATTCTAATGGGAAATCATCCATAAAATGTGTTAAACATGGGGTAAAAATATGTATAAATTACGGTTTATCAAATACCCCCACACTTAAGCATTTGCTTGTCCTCAAGCAAAATTCTCAACTCATAATCAAAATAAATTCTTCTCAACTTATAATTTCTATCAATAATATCTCAAAATAAACCATAGGTAATCATACATTGAGAATTCAACTAAAAGAACATAAAAGTTTCAAACATTCCAAGTTGAGTATTTAATCATGCAAACATGGGTGTCTCCCCTCATCTAAGTAATTACCTTTGATTTAGAATATCACAGAGTTTCACATCCTCACTAAAGATTCACTCAAATCACTCGAGGTGTTTAAGGAAAATAAATGAAGCACTCAATAGTCAATAATGAAAAGTCATTACCATGGGATTGTATGAAAATCAAATCTCCATCACTATAATTTAAGATGATACATCAATCAAAAGGTCTTTAGAAGGTTGTAATGTGGCTTGGTTAGGGGGTGTGGTCACAAGCTGAAATAAAGGGTTAAAATCGAGATTGAGTTGAAAATTTACTTAGCTAGAAAAAAAATATTTAATCATCACTTACGTACAACATAACTCCTTCTCTGACTATGGAATTTAAATACTGAAGCTTACAAACAGAAGATCACTACTAATATATATACATTTTTTTTAAGAACAAGTTAAATAACATAGACTAACTATTAAGAACAAGACATAGCTACGCAATTTATTCAACTCAAATCTCGACAAAAATAGGGATTAATTTGGGGCATTTCAACAATAATGGGTTAAGGGTTAATATTAAGGGTAATACAAGAAATGGCTTCTTAGGCTCAAGAGGGTTTACTAGGGGTTAATCGTGGAGGTAGGCTTTTAATGGCATGAGTGGGTTAATCCTAAGTGCCTAAATCATTTTGACATATCAAATCAAATGGTGTGGTCTCGACATGCATAACCAAGCAAGTTCTAGAATAATAGTTCAATACTGACGCACTCAAAGCAATAATAAAAGTGAGCATGAAAGAATTAATAGATGCTCGAAAGGATCAAAAATCTCACAAAAATTATGGCTTGTTTATGTTTAAAACTTGTGAATTCCAACTCAAAGTAATACCTAAACTTTGGGGAAACAACCTAAGATTTTAAATTCTTAAAAATCAACTTATCATGCTTGATTCTCTAATGTCTTGAGGTTTAAACAATCGATGCATAAATGCCTATGTTTTAATTTGAGATATATCAATCAACGTCATAAATCAATCAAAATTTATCCTAAATACGATATGAGAGCTTTTCAAGAGAACAAGGCAGTCATTCAGGGTCCTTTCTGATAATGAAATAAATACCCCCCACACTTAAGATGTACATTGCCCTGAATGTACAAAGATATATATGAGAATATAAAATAAGATAGGGAGAGAAGTGAAACTTCCTGAGTTAAAAATGGATGGAATTTCTGGATTAGCGAGAGCGAGTTGTTGGAAACAAAGCTAGATGACAAACATGATTCTAAAGAACAACAGGAGAATTACGGGAAAAATTTGGTAGCAATCATAAAGGTAAGTCGTGTTTAAAAACAAAAGAATCTTCAAAAATTAATAAAATAAAATAAAATAAGATAGATAATCTAATTTTTTCAAGTGGCATGGCCAGTTGACATGCCCGTGTGGATCATATCCCGCCCGTGTTTGTCGTGAAGTGAGATGTCGTCACACGGCCTTTGGGCACGCTCGTGTGTATAGGTCGTGTGTCTTCATGATCATGTTACACAACTGTGTGTGATGTGGTTCACTTCTCCCACGGTCATGTAGGTCCTCACACGCTTGTGTCATTTTGACAGTGTTGTCCACGGGTGCTAGACACAGGTATGTCGCACGCCCATGTTCGTTTGGTAGATTTGACCACGGCCAGGTCTCACGCCCGTGGCCACTTATTGCATCTCGTGTTGGGAAAGATAACTTTTACCCTGTTTTCGCAAGGCCATATTGCACAGCCGTGTTTCTGTCCGTGTTGGTCACATGGCCTTAAGAACGGCCGTGTGGAGTTGGGAACCTGTGCTTCAAAGACTCTGTTAGTGACCTAGATGTTTAAAAATTGAAATTTAAATAATTTAAAACCGTTAGTACTCGGGTTGCCTCTTGAGAAGCGCTTATTTATAGTCTAAGCTCAACTTACCTTCTTCGTTGAATGATCATGGTGGTTTGAGGAGTTTATACTCCTCATTCCTACTATAAATCTCATCAAAATAAGGTTTTAAACGGGTGTTGTTTACCTTAAAAGTGCCAAACTTGGGATGACTCACCTCGACCGTACCGAATAAGAAAATACTGAGTACCGTAAGTGGGATTTCTTCATTTGGTGTGGTAGCGACAATGTGGGGATCTGCGGCATCTAACAAGACTCTATCTCCGACCTTAAGTTGATTTGGAAAGGTATTGAGCTCGTTCTGTCGTAGATTCGATTTTTTGGGTGTTCTCGATTTATGCGTCCGCCATTTATCTAGCTCCTCGATTTGTAGCCTTCGATCTTCATGAATAGGTTCTCTACTATTTCTTGAGAATGGCTCATATACTTCCTTCAGACTCATTTCCTGCAAAGAAGGTTGCATAATATTGTCAGATTTAGTAGAATGGTTTAGACGATCACCTTCAATTTCCAATGTGTTGCCAGAATTGTGAGCTTGAAGAGTGATTGTTTTGTCTCCCACACGGAGTGTGAGTTCACCTATGCCAACATCAATAATTGTTTTAGCAATTGCTAAAACGGGCCTTCCTAGAATTAAAGGAATGCTGCTATCCTTCTCTATGTCTAGAACAATGAAATCAACGGGAAATATAAATTTATCGATTTTAACTAGCACATCTTCAATAATACCCCTAGGGAATCTTATAGTTTTATCTGCTAATTGAATGCTCATCCTAGTCTATTTGGGTTTCCCGAGACCTAGTTGCTTAAACATTCTGTAAGGCATGACGTTGATACTAGCCCTTAAATCAGCTAATGCATTATTAACATCTAAACTACCAATTAAGCAAGGAATCGTAAAACTCCCTGGATCTTTTAATTTGTTCTGTAGCTTATTTTGTAGAATAGCTGAGCACACTGTGTTTAGCTCCACATGCGATGCCTCGTCCAACTTCCGCTTATTTGCTAAAAGCTCCTTTAAAAATTTCATTGCATTTGGCATATGCGATAGAGCTTCAATAAACGGTAATTTAATGTGTAATTTTTTAAGAGTTTAAGGAATTTACCAAATTGTTCATCTAAGTGGTCTTTCCTTGTCGCGTTGGGGTATGTCACACGAGGTTTATATTTGACATTCACTGATTTGTTTTTATTATGACCTACCTCACCTTGACCTTTGCTTACCACAGTTTCTTGCCTCGGTCCTGGTTCAGGCTCAACGACTCCTTCGTCATCTTGAATATTAATTGCATTGAATTGTTCCCTTGGGTTGGGTTCAGTATTACTTGGCAAGCTACCTTGTGGTCGTTCGGAGATTAGTTTGGAAAGCTGGCCTATCTGAGTTTCGTGCCCTTGGATCGACGCTTGTTGATTTTTAAGTGCTGTCTCGATGTTCTAAAAATGGGTTTCTGACATTGATATAAACTTTGAGAGCATCTCTTCAAGGTTCGACTTCTTTTCCTGTTGATAGAGTGGTTGTTGAAAACCTGGAGGATGTTGTGGTCTTTGATTTCCTTGACCGCCCCACGAGAAATTGGGGTGGTTCCGCCAATCTGCATTGTAAGTGTTACTATATGGGTTATTTTGGGATTGAGAGTTATTGTTACCCATATATTAGACTTGTTCCTCCTCGATGCTAGGTTGAAGGGTTGATACTCTGTGCATGCTCCTCCTCCATTCATCTCGCACCTCATTATTGGATGTACCTGAGTAGAACCAAGTAAACCATCAATCTTTTTATTTGGAAGTTCTACTTGATTTGATAGCATAGTAACTGAATCGACGTTATAAACGCCTGTTGTTTTAGTTGGCTTAGTCCTCATGACTTGCCACTGATAGTTATTCAGTGACATCTCCTCTATAAACTCATAGGCATCTTCAAGTGTTTTATTATTGATGGTTCCGCTAGCAGCTGCGTCAACCATTTGTCGAGTCGAAGGATTCAGGCCATTATGAACCTGTAGCCAAAGTGGTAACCCATGGTGAGGGCACCTTCTCAGTATGTCTTTGTATCTCTCTCATGCATCGTAAAGAGTTTCTAAGTCTATCTGCATAAATGAAGAGATATCATTACGTAATTTAGCCGTTTTAGCCGGCAAAAAATATTTTAATAGAAAATTTTCAGTTATTTGTTCCCAAGTAATGATTGACCCTCGTGGTAATGAGTTCAACCACTGTTTAGCTTTGTTTCTCAATGAAAATGGGAATAACCAAAGACGAATGGCATCATCAGAAAGACCATTAATTTTAAATGTATCACATAGTTCTAAGAAGTTTGCTAAATGATCGTTGGGTTCCTCATCCTGCAAACCATCAAACTGAACAAATTTCTGTATCATTTGAATAATGTTACGTTTTAGTTCAAAAGTATTTGTAGCTACAGCAGGTCTAACTATGCTCGATTCAGTTCCTGTTAAAAAAGGTTTAGCATAATCATACATAGTGCGTGGAGCAGGATTTTGATTAACCGCAATTACAGGAGGTAGCTGATTCTCTTGGTTTTCAGCCATCTCTTCGATTAGGGGTTAAGTATCATCCTCTTGCCCGTTCTCTGTGTATCTTAAGCTTCGCCTTATTTCTCTTTGATGTCTACAAACTATGCGATTGATTTCTTCGTCAAAAAGAGGCAGTCCTGATGGGTTTCTTCTAGTCATAAACTATAAAAACCTGCCAAGAGAAAGAAAAAGTACATTAATAAATAATAATAAAATTAAAATTAAAATTAGATTCCAAGAAAAATAAATGGCTAAAGTAATAAAAATTGAGCACTCCTAATATCTTAGTTCCCCTACAACGGCGTCAAAAACTTGATCACATGATTTTGTGATAGGTTTTAAATATTTATAATTAATCGTTCTTGAAACTAACTATTATCGCGATGTAGGCAAGTGTACCTATTGAACAGTAGTATAGTTTTAGCAAGACCGGATTGTCGAACCCAAAGGAACTAAAAGTACTAGTAATGACTGTCTTTTTATTATCTAGCCTAAGAATAAAGAGGTTTTTGTTTTAACTAACTAATTATCTAAACTAAGAATTCACAGAGAATAGAATTGGGGAATTGCTTTTGGGAAAATCGATTGAATTAAGACAATACCTAAGGAAAAATCCACCTAGATTGTACTTGTTATTCTGGCTCCGAATCGGACAATTTATTCATTTAACTTGTTCCATAGAGAGCTCTAAGTTATGTTATTATCCCTATTCAACACTAATAACGTCTAATCCCTAGATTGAATAATTGAGATCTTTCTCTATTGAACACCCTAGGGTTGCATTAACTCGATCTATAGATCCCCTTATTAGGTTTCACCTTAATCTAGTAAAATCTTGCCACCCTATGTCTAGGCACGCAAACAACTCCGCTTAATTATGACAAATGTACTCTTAGACAGGGTTTATTCCTCCTCTGAATAAGATCTTATCTTGAATTAGTATCTTGGGATGTCAAAACAAGAATTAAGAACACATAATTAAGAACAAGTTAAATATTTATCATACAATTCAGAAAATAATAACAAGATTCGCCTTAGGTTTCATTCCCCTTAGGTATTTAGGGGTTTTAGTTCATAACTAAATAAGAAAATATCTCAGAATAATAAAGATTACAAAACATGAAGAAAACCCAAAACTCTTGAAGGGGAAAATGAGGAGAGATCTTCAGTCTTAATGGTGAATCCAGCTTCTAAGATGGATCAATCGGCTTCCTTGGAGTAATTCCTTACTCCATATTCTGTGTCTCCCTTTTCTTCCTCCTCTAGGGTGTATTTATAGGCTTTGGAATGCTCAAGAGCCCTCACAATTAGCCTTTTCCAAATTGGACTCAGCTTGGGCTCGGTAGGGACACACCCGTGTGACACGCCCGTGTACGATTACTTCAGGCTGTGCTCGAGCCTGCCAAATTGACACGGCCATGTGGTCTACCCGTGTGAGGAGGTCCAGGCTGTGTTGATTTCGTACTTTGGCCCATTTTCTCTGTTTTTGGCCCGTTTCTCGTTCCTTTCGCTCTCCTATGCTCTCTTAAGTATAAAACATGAAATTAAAGCATTAGGAGCATCGAATTCACCAATTCTAATGGGAAATCATCAATAAAATGCGTTAAATATGGGGTAAAAATATGTATAAATTACGGTTTATCAGTTTAGTAGCACTTAAGTCAGGAATCACTTATCTCAAAGCTAAAAATTGAAGTCAAAATAATGTGTTGAAAAAAAATACTAATTTTGGCAGGTCATTTCCAAAACCAAGGCAAACATTCGCTAAAAAGCATTTAATTATTTATAGAAAAACACTTAAGTGATTACTTAATCTTTGCAGCAGAAATTTTGAAAGTTTTAATTTTGAAAACCAAATTTTTAGTTTGGTAAATCATACGATTTTGCAATTTAACGTTAAAATACCAAAATCCAACAAACAACGCAATAACCAAATAGCAAAGCCCAAATCAAATTTACAATCCCAAAATAATTAAAACATTAACCAACTTATATATTTAACCGATAAACAATTCGAGCTCCCCCACGCTGTCTAGTTCTAAGTCTATAGTTCACCTGAAACGTATTAACAAACAGGTGAGCTAGAAGCCCAATGAGTGACTTGGCCCACAAATAGAATTTATTTATATTATACATAAATGTAAACACCAAAAAAAATACTTATAATGTTTCATATGGATGGATATCATATTAGAATGACACACTACCAAAAACATATATCAAATTAGAATGTCATATTTCTAGAACATATATAAAATCAAAATGTCATATCATACCCAAACAAATCCTACCCCCATCTGCTACACACTAGCTTTGTCCAACCAATCACACCAATAGGACTGCATGAGTCCATCCATCCAATCACACTGGGTCATGGAGATATGTTACTCGTAAAGATACAGCTAAGCTACCAAACATATGTTGCGGTTTAACCACCAAAATTGTAGTAATACTACCTAAAAACCCTTTCTCCATCATCAAATCCCACCCCAATGCTTATACAAAATCACAATAACAAATGTAGATATCATATAGTCGAATCGGATATTATATCAAAACTGATAACAAAACACGGATGTCACACATGCTTTACAAAAATAGTCATGCTTTCCAAAAATTATCGACACATATAATATCCATGCAACTCACTTACCGAACGTATCAACACATATACCTTATTTCGAGTCTTTTTTAAGCAAAATGGACCTTACAAATCTAATTACAAAATATAGATTAAATCAGGCCTAAACGAAAATTTCAAAAAAATGGGTCATACAAAGAACAGTTTGATGAAGAACTACTTCAAATTTCTTGGGTTTTTCCAAATTTTTCAGATTTATTCACGGGGGTTACGAGTTAGGAACACAAACCTGATTAAATTTTGATGAACCCTCAAGAACTAGATCAAGAGAACCTAAAACTAACAATTTCCACGAATTAATAACGAAATTTTAACACACTCGAATAGCAAACTAATATAACATCTACATATGAACTTATTTGCAAAGCAAAACAGCCCCAAGAATGATAGAAAAACTCACCCTTAAACGATCAGCATCCAAAAAGATGAACTTAATCGATCAGAGGATTAATCATCTCATGATCTTCTCCTAATTGCAACAAGCACACAAATAAACATTAAAATCCTTTCCTACTTAAAAAGCTTAACAATTATGGGTTAAACCACAACCCAAAAAGAACTAATAACTCTTACCCAACCTTAGGAACTCACTAAATTCGAAACAATAAAGATAGACTCAAAAGAAATAATTTTGAGTATAGCAACCTTAAAACAAAATATCAAGAAACAAAAGAATTTCAAAAAGAAAGAATTTTGTGAAGAACAACAAAAGAAATGGGTGGAGAAAACAAAGTGGAGAATATGGGAAACAAAATTGGGGAAAAAGAAAAAGAAAAGATAAAAATATATAAAAATAATGAAAATCAAATTTAAAACCACCCACAACTCCACTACCTGTTACTCATCCAAACAAACTCCCTAGAGTTCAAAACCAACTCAATTTCCCCTAAAAGGTTGGCACACATAAAAACTAGCAAAAATAATTCCATTTTGCTCAAACAAGGATTTGAACACAAGACTCAATGGTAAGTTGACACCTTACCACTAAGGCTCCGTTTGTTTGCCAGTAAAATATTTTCCGAAAAATGATTTCTGCAAAATGATTTACTTTTCTGGAAATGATTTACTTTTCTAGTGTTTGGATGAATCTGTGTAAAATATTTTCTGTTGTTTGGCAGATTTCCATAAAATAATTTTCGAAAAAGCTGTTTTAAATTAAACAAATATGTATTTAAGAATTTATTATCTTTTCATTGTTTAATTGAGATAATTATATATATTAATAAATTTATATTTAATATCAAGCATGTACAAGTTGCCAAGTTCTTATATTACTCTAAAAAAGTTAGACAAAAAAAATTTAAACCATTATATATGAACCATTGCCATGTTTTGGGATTTAACTTGGACAAAACATAAATTCAAGCCTTAAAACAAAAATAATTGCTTAGTTTAAACCCGAATGTAAGAACAATTGCCTAACTTAGTGCATCAATAATAAATTCGAGCCCCAATGTAGTATCAGTTACCAAATTCAAGTCCCAAAAAATGATACACCATCAAATTTATTAGAAAACTTGTGAAATAAAGCCAGCAATTTCTTTTACTAAAGCGTCCTAGTTGCCTTTGAGAAACAAAAACCCTAGAAAATAAAGTTCAAGCATTGCAAACCAGCTCATCAAAGTAAACAAAATGTGATAGTAAATTAAAGAAAATTCAACTTTAACCAGTCAGATGTGGCCTAGGCTTGTCAAATGAAAAACAATATCCAATCAACAAACTGACAGATGTCCACTACCAAAAATTTTAGAACTATAAACCACATTAACTCTCTTTTCATTGCAATGAGAGAACTTAAACAAGTTAGACTTTGATGCCTTGTAAGTGGTTTTCAGCTTCCTAGTAGGCGGCCTTACCTTATTGAACACTAATGGGAACTTGATTTTGGAGTTGTGAGCTGCTTGGTGCTATCTCTCTTGCATAGTTGCAGTCTTGATAATCTGGATACATGGGAACCAGACTCTGTGGCGAGAAGCCATCTCAGTATACTTCTGTTCAACAACTCCGTTTAGAATAGTGTCACGGTATTCCATGTACATGTTAAGATAACCAGTATGGCTTTGGTAGCGGAGCCTTATACCATAATTCTTGAACTCAGTAGGGTTCTTCTCAAATATCTGTAGAGAAATTTGATTTAGTTGCCAAGCATTAAAAAGAATATCAAAGAAAGCATCAAAAATTGTATTGCCTTGGGTGTACAGATGATCAATATGCAATCACTAACTACAGCATTTTTTAAAACCAGTAGCCATTTCCCAGGCTGCAGCTGCCCAAACCTTGTTGGAAAACCAGCTGTTGGAAAGCCAGCTACCCAAACCTTGTTGCTTCAGTATAGCAATAGCAAAACTAGCTGCCCAAACCTGCAAAGGATGAGCCCTTTTCACCTTGTTGGAAAGCATACATAAGAAAATGTGCACAAAACAAATAAAACATGACATCCAAGCTCATAATCAAAGAAAACTGTAGGAGAGTTTTATGAAAATCAAAATAGTATGAATAAAGTTATTTAGAAGTTGAATTTGAACATCCAGACTACAGAGACTTCATCTGCTTCACAAATCAATACATATAATGCACATTCTAAAGTCTTTTCTACAGCTAATAAAACAAAGCATAACACAAGTATTTCAACTTTGATCATACAATTAGAGTAGTGCTACTGAAGTGATAGAAATTTCCAAATGTTTCCAAAGCCTAGACTCGTACTCAATTCTTTTTTATCAAAAGCCAAGATTAGTATCTTATTGATTTCACTGTGTTCTATTCAAGAGCAGACCTTTAGTGATATAAGCTAAAGAACTCTGTTCATAATTTGATATAAAACATTCATTTCAAAACTCAAAAGCTTACTGTGAACTGTAATCAATCATCTAAGAACATAGTAAATCCTTTTGATTAGGCACACGAGGCTTGCACCTAGGAGCACTTGGCAATAGCATAAAAAAATCCACTTGATTGAATCTCTTTTAATTTCTTTTATTTTTCACGACCTCATTTGATATCTCTTTACTAGTTAGAAAGGAATCATGTCAAACTATATACTTCCCAATATTTGAGCATTCAGCAACAAACATTGACTATAAGGAAATCATGCATATTAATCAATAAAAAAATTGCATGTTTTGTAGATAAACTAGACCATAATTTAGAGTTTATTATACATCTTAAGCTTTATATATCATATATACAGACCTGCTAAAATTATATACATATATTGCGCTTTACTTCACTTAGGCTAGCACTTTTCTTGCACCAATTTAAAGGTTCTAGCACCTAGAGTGCGCCTTGCAGCCTTGACAACACTGGTTATGATGTTATCTTAGTAGCAATCTAGAAATCTCTCATTCAAGCACAAATCCTAATATTGAGCATATATACCTACATTTAGATATTATATTAGTAGCAATCTAGAAACAAGATTTTGCAGAAACATGTTCAGTCAAAGACACCTCTATAACTGTATAAAATTCATTATGCAACATCATTTATTCTATGGCTATAAAAAATTGTAAACATATATACTATAACTTATCCTAGAAAAGATATCAAGTCAGGAACATCTACAAAGTGCAGTAAAAATTATAAAAAAAAAATAAGAATACTCAATTACATTTTATCACGATTAAGCTACTAAGGAAGGTAACCTTTGACAGTTTTAACACGCTAAAATGAGAATTAAGTTACAATAGAAACCACCAAACTCTCACTAATCTACCATACCTTTAAAGCAACGGCAATGGAAGAATATGAATTTTCAAATTGCTGCTGAGCAGTAGTTGTGTGTTCCATTAGCCCTTTCTGAAATGTGACATCAATTTGCTCAAAAATAAATTTGCATGACATCTCAAATGTTGGAATATTAGAACTTTCGAAGCTAGACCTTAGTGCATCCTGTGGATGAATACATCATTTCTCTAATCAGCAGAACAACTTTATCTTGTAACACCCCAAAACCCAGCCCAGATGTTATGGCAGAATCTAACGTGTTACATTGAAGTGTTTTAGCGAAAACTGTGTTTTCATTGAAAACCCTTCTTAAAATAAAAGAAACCTTAATTAACTTTAAAAAAAAAACCTTTCTATCACGAAAGCCTTGTTTAAAACATTTGATTTAAGAAAACTTATCATTTAAAAATTAAGTTTTATGTAGACATCATATATTAGGCCCAATACCCCTACATACATGCATATGGCCCACTAGGCCCAATCTTATTCATATGGCCCATCTGGCCCAGTTCATATTCTTATGGCCCACTAGGCCCAATACACATTCATATGGCCCATTAGGCCCAAATCATATTATATTCATGCTCACATACAAATTTTTTAACACATAACATCACTTATTGATCTTTGCCTATTATAGGCCCAACAGCCCATCAACCCATTTAGCCAATTCCGACTCATTTGGCCAATTCTCAACCCAAGTCCACGGAATCGCCCGTGGGCCTCGAGCAACCTATTGTTTTCCTCTCCACGAGTGTTTGCACACTCGTGTGACTACCGTAGCCCAACTTTCAGCTTTTTGGCATTTCAACTTTTCAGCTTTTCGGTATTTCGACTTTTGCCATTTCATTATGTGTGTGCAGTGTATGTACACACCTGGTAGGCAAGCGTAATGCGATTTCCTTAGCCCAAACCTACAATCGATATCACTTAAAGATTAATCTCACACACTTATCGAATACTTTACCAAAAGCCGAAATCTCACCTTAACCTTACCTTGCCCGATAAGTATGACAGCCCTTTCACTAACCACAATCAACTCCTAAATCTGTACCAATCGTAACTATTAAAACCAGAATAATAGGTGACTCATATCCAACACAAGCCCCCTTACCTTATTATGGCTATTCGGCCAACCTTAGCCAATGGATGAGGAATACTTACCAAAACTGCAACACCTAAGGAGCAATTCAGCAATGAGCTAAGATCTGAGATCCGATACTAATTCCCTACCACAGTTGTTTAGAAATAGTGAGGGAAAATATTCGATACTTAGCAAAGAAACCGATTAGAAGAACAATACTTATACTAGATTTGACCGAAGTAGAAGGAGTAGTGATTGCACCAAGGCTATTCGGCCAAAGAGGTTCGGCCCTTTACTATTTTGTATGGCAAAAGAGGGTTATTCGACTCCAAGGAAAAAGAAAGAAAAGTCAGCAATAAGGTAGAGGAAGAATAGAATTCATACAAGGAAGAAGAAAAAGAAAAGAAAGGCAGAGGGTTTTCGGCTTTTAGAGAAAAGAGTTTCTGGTAACAGGGTGAAGAAAATTCGGTATTATCTTTATACCCTAGCATTCGGCACCTATTTATAAGCCTTATAGCCGAATTTTCCCATGCCCAATTCCCTATTTGGCTCCATCACTTCTCCCTTCTCCCTTCTCATCTCATCGTTTTTCTCCCTGATAACCCCTTGATCTTTTCTTTAATTTTCTCTCCTGAACACTTCCCTTGGAGTCCACTTTCACGCCACTTCCATCCTTCTAGAAGGCCAAAATTAAACTTCTAAAAACACTAAGCTAGGATTTGAACCTTGAACCTCCTTGCTAGCTATTAACGCCACCTCCCTACACTCTAAGTGGCGTCACTTAGCCACTCATCTACAAGGCCTTTTTGATACTATTTTCCCCTAACTTTATTTAAAAGCCCAACTACTTGCCAGCCCTAATTCTTTTATTATCTAAACTATAATTTAATTTATTCCTAGGTTCGAACTCAAACCTTAATTAAGACCTACTATAATTATCATATGGCTAGGAACATAAAACACAATTTTCATCAAAACCGAAAACAAAGAAAGTTCGGGATTTAGGGATTTTTTGGTTTCAGGATTTTTGGGACCTTACATATCCGACGTCAAATATTAAGATATATGAACATTCATTCCAATAAAAAAAAAGTTAGCAGAATGTCACTAGGGAGGACGACCATTAGAGATCCAAGCATAGTAAATCCTTAAGTTCTACAGGAAAAGTAACTGCATGGATTCCCTTGGAATTATACCATTCCACATATCTATTTAATTTTTTGCTTGTAACCCCAAGCCATCCCAAAAGAACCACTATTATGACTTTGTCTTTGTTCCCCAGAGCCTTAGCTTGTCCACCACCATCGATCTCAATCTCCGGAGCTTTGTTCCAACCCAAATACCTGTTGTTGGTAGTTGACTAGATAAATGTGTTAAAAGAAGAAGAAACGGAGGAAAAGGAAGAAGCAAAGGAATTAGCTGAAAGTCTAAAAAAGAGATTGTTTTGGAAGCTCTGAGGGAGTTTTAGAAAAAGGGTTCTTGCAAATCGAGTTGGACATGGCTGTGCTCATGTTCTTTTTGTGATGATGGATGGGAAATGGTGAGTGTTGAAGGAAGTAGCTTCCATGGCGGAAACTTCAAGATGAGGATTTAAAAAAGGGAGAGGTTCATGTAATGGCTTCTTCAACATTGAAAATAGATCTGGGCTCTGCTAAAATGGCTTCGGTTCTCCCTTGACCAAATGATTTACAACTCAATGAGAAAGGGAAGGGGAACGGGAAAGGGAGAAAAAGGCTATCATTTTTGGGAAAATATCTTACCGAATTCAAAAGGGTAAGACATTTTCCTAAAAGAAGACCTCATTTTCCCAACTTATGTAAAATATTTTACCGTAGGAATTTATTTTCACCCAACCAAACATCAGAAAAGCCTGAAAAGCTTTTACGGAAAAGCTTTTAGAGGTTACCAAACGGAGCCTAAATTAGTAGACTCATTCTTAATATAAATTGAATGAAAATATAATTTAAGTCAAATGTACAGAGAAAGGGATATGAACAAAAATGGCTAAATTCAAAAAGTAGATATTTGAATACAATACCTCAACCACACATCCAGAGTACTTATCCACTGAAACGAATCAATTACTTAACAAAATGCCAACAACCTTAATTCAAAAACAGAAAGTAACTACTAACTCAATTTCTTCTAACCAGATTTTTGGGATGAGACAATAAGAACAATAAAAAAACAAAAAACACCTAAAACACCCAAGAAAATGATACCAAATGATACAGATGAGAGTGAATAAGTGCAAAACAAGATTATAAAGTTTATCCAAGTTACGAATTTGATTTAGGGCTTCAGACGTTTAAAAAGAAATTTGGATTTTGACACAACTTGAAACACAATCGAATCCAAGTCAGATAAAACAATTAAAATAAATAAATAAGATAAATCAAATATTAAAATAATAAAGAAAGAAAATAAATAAGATAGATGGAAAAGATAGAATGTGGCATATAAAAGTCCTAAGAAGCCTTAAAAATAAGAAGAATCCACAACTCCCTTCAAGCAGATCTAATTTCCCCTCCAAGGAAGAAAACTTGCCAAGAAAAAATTTGAAGATGATCCCCACAATCTGAAAAGATTGTTAAAACTCTTCTAAAAAAAGACTTAAGAGAAATTCTTGAAAAGAAAAACTCAAAGAATTTATGAACTCAAAAGAAAAGTTGTTGAATAATAATCAGTTGCTTCTTTGTGTTCAATGTAAAGGCCTTTATATAGACTAGCTAAATAAGTCTAAATAAAACTCTTAAGTATGCTAGAACTCTAATTAACCTAAAGAAGAAGTAATTTTAAACTAAACTTTCTTGTTGACATAAAACTTCTAAATAACTTAAAATACATAATAAGAGTTGATAAATACAATATTGAGCTCATATATAATAAAGATTGAGCCTAAAACCCAAACCCAATATGATTTAAACTCAAATTAAATCTCAAAACTCGTAACTTCTATAATAATCCCATCTAGAAATATTGCTCGCATAGTCTCAACTAAAACAATCATAACTTAAGTTCCCGAACTCAAAATTGAGTGATCTTAATCTAGAAATTCTTGGATCCTATCCAAAAATTTATCACAAGTTGAATAATCTTTTCAGCTTGAAAATCGACAACTTGGTTAAAATGACTTTAATGCATTTCACCCATTCCATGCATGCATCATTCCTCTTTTCCTTGAAAAGATTCATCCTCACATATTGGCTTTGATCGAATCTTGGTTTAATTTGTTTGACCTTTGACCTTGTTGTTTGTCTTAAAGTAGTTTAAGCCCATCACATTCATGGGCCTAAAGAAACTCGTATCCAGTTTCTAATATTATAAAATCAAATAATTATTTCAAATATCATTATTATTTTTATACGTAAAATATTTTAAATATAATTGTTTTTCACTTACATTGTAGGTATGGTAAATTATAAATTTATAAAATCAAATAATTATTTCAAATATAATTATTTTTAGTAAATAAATTTTTATATGTTAAATATTTATTTTTCGATTTATATCATGAGTGTGGTAAATTTTAGTATTATATATTTTGTGTGTGTATTTGAAATAATTATTTAAAATATTTCACATATAATAATAGTGATATTTGAAATAGTTAATTGAAATATTTCACATATAAAAATAATGGTATTTAGAATAATTATTTAAAATATTATACATATAAAATAATAATGACATTCAAATAATTATTTGATTTTATAATATTAAAATTTACTATACTCATAGTACAGATAAAAAATATTCGACATATAAAAATTATATAAAAATAAAAAATTGTTGATACTCTCTTCAAAAGAAAATATATTTAATTTTATGATGATATATATATTTTAATATGGTTTCATTATATAACATATTTATTATTCTGTTTATATAAATAAAAATATTTTTAATATAATGAAATATATTTATAATTACACATTTATTATATATATAAATAAAAATTATTAATTAAAAATAAAATAACTTGAAAATAATATGTTTATTAATTAAAAATATTAACTAAATATGAAAAATAAATAGAAAAAACTTGAATCAACATGAAATTAAAAATAGTGCTTAAGATAGGAATCAAACTTGAGATGAAAATAGTAATACGTGACCATCTCATTAAGAGGGTTGACATGTCAAAAGAATTAAGATAGGATTCAAACTTTGAGATAAAAATAATAATACGTGACCATCTCATTACGAGAGTTGACATGTCAAAAAAGTATCTTTCGTAAAAAGTATTTTTCAAAAATATTTTTCCAAGATACCTTTTGTCACATTTACAATCCGTCTATTTCTTTAAATAATCAAAATTTTAACTTATATTTTAATTTTTCTTAAAATCAACACATACTCGTCACTTTGCGTATAATTATTCTTATTAAAAGTAAAAATATAAAATCAAGATAAATTATTAAAACATATTTAACTTCTAAATAAATAATAAAAATTCCTATCCGGGCAAGAAAAATAAAATTCCCTAAAAGATGTACGATAATATGTTTCACCTCACGCAATAATTCTTCGCTTTTGTGACTTTGCTTCTTCTTAAAGCCACGTTAAGTCCGCAGGTTCCGAATCACTTTGTCTTCGAGGAAAAAGCAATCCACTCTCGTAGTCGGACAGAACATAAATAAAACAAAATTAATAGCATACTTAATTATTTATAAATTCAATGTCTTGTTACCATAATACCCATTTCGTTGGTTGAATTGTTTCTTATTTATATACATGTTTAAGTGTATTATGGTCACATACAGGGTCTATATTAGGCTTAAGGTCTGAATTAAACCATAACCTCACAATTTCCGGAGAGTATCTTCATTCGTTTACTTTTGAGGTGACTTTAATGGAAATCGAAGAGATAATGAATCTCTTCGATTCATGTTGGTTTGAGATGGAAATCTTAAAGAAACAGACATCTCAATCAACATCTACGAGTTTTGAGCCAAAACCAGATCGCAAAACTGAAGGGAACTCGTCAAAACCAGAGCTTAAACGCACCCAAAGTACTCTCCATTCAAGATCCATGAGTGATCAATTGAGCTTAAATAGAACAAGCTTCGTAAGTTCTTATGATTCTTTCTCACCAGACTCAGTTCTCCACTCACCAAATCTCCATAAAACCATCTCAGGCAAAGAAATCGCAGAAGAAGAATTGAAAGAAACTTGTAGTAATATGAGATTTACGAGAAGAAAGAAAGGTAGGAGGAGTAAGAGCTTGTCAGAGTTGGAGTTTGAAGAGTTAAAAGGGTTTATGGATCTTGGCTTTGTTTTCTCAGAGGAAGATAATAAGGATTCAAGGTTGGTTGAGATAATTCCAGGGTTGCAAAGATTAAGAAGGAAAGAAAGTCAAGAAGAAGATACCCAAGAAGCAGATGACGATGATGATGATGATGATGATGATGAAGTTTCAAGGCCTTACCTTTCAGAAGCCTGGAAAGTTTCAGAAAGAAGAAAAACAAACCCATTGATGAATTGGAGAGTTCCTGATTTGGGTAATGAGATTGACATGAAAGACAGCCTTAGATGGTGGGCTCATACTGTTGCCTCTACAGTCAGATGAGAAGAAGAACTGAATTCATAGCTTCCAATTTCCAAGTTTTGGGTTTTTTTTTTTTTTTTTCCGTGAGAATTAAATGATTTTTGCCGTCAATTTTCTTTGCGTGAGTTAAACTGTAAAAAGAAAACAAACAAATAAATAAAATATATGTTTCCGGTAACGACCGATGATATACCAGGTCTTTAGTTTGTTAGAAGATTTTTTTTTTTACAAATTATGTTATTTTTCAAGGTGAAAATATTAGATTATTCTCTATATTATATATAAGCTGTAACTTTAATTTTTTCTATTCTAATTCCATCAATTTATTATCGACACTTTTGAGTTTTTCTATTCTTCATGTAGTTTTTATTTTTAAAATTTAAAATTTTAATATTTATTAAAACAATAATCTTTAAATTTATTAATTAAAATGAGTGTTTTTTTAACATTTTATTAAAATCACAAATTATTTTACCATTATACATGTAAATTTATGTTTGTCAATATAAAATTTTAAAAATAATACAATTTAATTTAATAAATTTAACTATTATTATTTAAATTTAATGAAAAATTACAATAACTATATAATCAAGTAAAAGTTAAGAGATTTTTACTTTTTATTTTATTTTGTAGATTCGATCATGCTCAATTAGAGTTTAATGTAGCTACGAAATATTCGAATCCACCCATAATCGTAGCCCAAAGGAGGAACGAGTCTAAGCTTGTTGATGTTATCGCCAACCAAAGTAGATAGTTGACTTGTATCTTATGTATAAGACAGGAACTTCCGATTAAAAGATATCTCCAATATTTGTCCCATATCTTTGTCCGAAAATGAAGGTAAATTTTATATATTTTTTATAATTTCTTATTAGTAGTTGATATTCGTCATGTTGCATTAAAAATAAATTAAATGTTGAGGTAAGCTTCTTGTACATAAATAATAATAATAATAACAATAGTAATAATAATCATAATACTGCACTTCATGTGATGTTTAACTCTTCAACGAACAGAAGCGGCTATTGCTTTACTTGGAAGTTAGAATTTGGTAGCACGTTATTTGATTTTAGATTTAGCCGGTCCATATTTAGGTTATAAATAAATTCAGTTTGAATAAATATAGTTCTTGTTTGGGTTTATTTGTTTATTTATTGTTAGGTTTATGTTAAGATTTTTAAAATTGCATTCAAGTTTGTCCAGTTAAATTATGTGCATGTTTATGTTTGTGTTAGGCTTAATTTTTTGTTATTTTTAATTTATAAATTAAATTGCATGCGATTTATTTTGCTTATTTTAAATTGTTGAGGGCGTGACGGAGGCACTTTCCACCATAAATCGTATGCAGCTTTCAGTAGATGGGGATAAAATCTCCCTCGGAAAAGAATATATTTCGTCAACAAAATTAAATAATTTTTTACTAAATTAATATATAATCAAATATATTCATCAACAATTATAAATTTTGTCATGAATAGCTTATTTAATTGACAGGTAAACATAATGATGTTAAAATGTTGATGAAATTTTAATTTATAACTTGCATATTTTTAGAACATTTTTTAACTAAATATATGTCCACAATTAATTACAAATCACTTATTTAATTTTTTGAATTAAAATTAATTATTTAATTTAATAAATAACTATTAATTATTAATTCACATTAACATTATTATTTATGTAAAAACTCAAGTTGGAACATGTTCAAATTCCTCTTATTTTACTTAACTGATGAAAAGAAATTATAAATAATTCTACACAAATATTAATCTAATAAATCACCTATATGACAATCATTTTGATATAGAGCTTACAACTGCTTTTCCTTTTCTTTAATAGAAAAGATTAAAGAACACAACAAATTTATTAATTTAATGATCTAACAATAAAATAGTAAAAGCAATTTATTATTATACTTAATAATTAAATCAACTTTTTTTAAATTTTTTCAAGTAAACTCCTAAATTTATAAACAAATGAAAATAATGGATGAGATGACCACTTTGAAGTCATCCCAAATTCAAAACTTAAGCCCAAACAAAAACTATATACCAGGTCAAAATAATAAAATAATCTTTAAATTTGGCTATTTAATTAGTTTACTTAAAATCCGTTAAAACTTAATCACTAAAACAACTTCTAGCAAAAATCTTGATTGTTAAAATGTGATTTATTAGAGAATTTAAATAAAAATTTATATATGTATTATGATTCAACTCTTCTAGGCTTGCGAGCAATTGAGAGACGTTCTCTCCTCTCTTCTCGTTTGGGATGTCACTAGTGTATAAATTCTATATCCATCTCTGTTCTTTTCTAACCCCCCTCCAAACACCTTACCCACCACTCCGCCTTTCCCAACCTGAGAACATGCTTCTCCCCATAACCAAAGATTTCCCCTAATCCAACTCATTTGCTAATAAGATTAGACTTCGCCTATGCTTCTCTCCTCTTTCTTGAGTTTTTGACACTCATTTCTTAGCCTAGGCTCCAACTGTGAAGCTAAGTTCGCTTGTTCTCCCTCCTTTTTATCAATCCTTCAATTAATATTCCCCTCTAGAAAAGAACTCAAATAGTTGGTTGATTGAAGATTCTTTTAGTTTAAGTTGAAGTTTTTCTTTGCGTTTACAACTCAAGTGTTAATAGAGGGAATTTGGTTAGAGGCTAGCCTAGATCCCTCACATATTAGAGCCCCTAATGTACAATATTTTACATTTTGTTGCTTTTTTTACCTTTGATTCGCGATGAAGATTGGAGGCCTATAGTTTCTTTTGGATATTATGTTATCACGACCAAGCCTCTTTTTTTTTGTATCGTTTATTATTTATTTATACTCTTTTGAATTCCTTATGGTTTTGCATGTACTAACTTCCTTATTGAATCATGGAACACAACCATGATTAATCCCTTTAAACTAATGCTCATCCAATAGTGCTTCAACAACTTAACAGGACTTGATTCCTATGTAAGTTTGGTTTATTTGTGTTAGTCCTAGTTATAAGGGTTATATGCGACGCCAGGTCCTAGTTATAAGTGTTATATGCGACGTCAGTTGCAACTCCATGAACATCTAGTAGGCCATGTAAATTTCCATATTTGGTTGATATATTTTGACCAAATCTTTTGGAGTTATTTAATGAATATACCTTTGGGGATTTTTAGCCATCCATTATAGAAGATATATCGTGTAAAAATCAAGTCAAGCAAGTTATTCTTGGTGCATATTTGTATAAGTGAACTATTATGTTCGTTAGTTTACTACTAAGCTTTCAGGGGGAAAGACTTAGTGGAAGAATGATTTAGACTGAAGCATAGAAGTGAGGTTACAACTTGGTGAGTGAGTTGAACTTAAACCACATTTTGTACTTGTTGATTTATAGTGGATTACTCTTTGGAATAGGCCTTGCAGACATATGAAGTTTTCAAGCTGCATAACCAAACTTTTGTGTTCATCTCTTATTTTATAATTGTTAGCCAGTTTACCTAGTTGTAAATGAATGAAAATTTGAAAGTCAAATTCATTGGTTTTATAAATTGTTATTAGAGCTAGATATTTGATTTGCTAAGTGGAAATCCTATTATTGATTTACAATTAAGATGGAAAAATTACCAGTCTTGAGACCCCCTATGTAGGATGACACTAATTATGCTTATTAGAAGGCAAAGGTGAGGGCTTTAATCAAGCATATGGATGAAAAAGCTTGATGCTCAATTCTAATTGGTTGAGAACCATCAAAAACTAATAAAACTAGTGTGAAGACCCCTAAATTTGAAGTAACTTGGACTAGTGATGAAGAAAATATAAGTAATGCAAACTCTAGGGTCTTTAATGCAATTTTTTTGTGGAGTCAACCCTTTAGGCTTCATGCATATTTTCATGTGTAACTGCAATAGAAGCTTGGATTATTCTCAAAATTTCTCATAAAAGGAAAAATATTGTACAGCAATCCAAACTTCATATGTTAATATTTGAAACTTTAAGGATGTAAGGTAGTGAAACCTTGTCCAAATTCTATACAAAGCACTATGACATATAAAATTATGTTTTTGCCCTAGGATATGATAAATGAAGACTAAAAATGGCTAAGAAAAGCATTAAATTTCCTTACAATTGGCTGAACACATCATGCCAATCACTTTTTTCCTAAAAAATGAGCACTTAACCATATTCAACTCCATCTATCCCTCTTAACCCTTATCTTCGAATTTTTGAAAACTAAACATGGTTCTAAAACACTTTTGCTATGTATTTTCAAAGGTTTTGTACTATTTTACTTTACTTTTTTTTTCATTTTTCATTTTGAATTCACTTCATTTTCTTTTCCTTTCATTTTGTTTTTGAGTAAATCTTCTTTTTCTATCTTTTCTTTGTTTTTCTTTTACTTTAAACATATTTTTCTGAGAAATTAAATCACATTTAGCTTTCCCTTACCTCTACCTCCAAAATGTATCTACCAAATACCTTGGCATGTATAGTTCAACATCCAATCACCAGTACAACTAGTGCTTATGCTATTTGAAAGGAATGAGATAGACTAAGCATTTTGGCTCAGTTTAGGCTAAGGATTCAAATAAAATAAGGTTAGTAAAGAAAAATGTCTCAAATTGGCTCAAATCAAGGTACTAGAGATAAATATATAACTAGGTAAAAAAAATGCCCAAGTCATTCCAATTCATTATTCAAATTAACCACAAGCTTCAACCATCTATAGTTATCAAATTTTAGAACTTAAAGCATACTAGAGTCTATCATTTAAAAAACAATCCAAATTAACTAATTCTCACATGGAATGTACAATTGTGTAATCATTTTTTCCATTTCACTAAACATTCATAACCTATCTATTAAACTAACATAGATAACTATTTCATCTCTGACTCTAATTAAATCAACAACCAATACACCAATGGCATTCAACACAACATAAAAATGCAAATCGTGCTTTATACTAATGAAGTCATTATAAAATTCATTATTGCATACTAACCACCATGCAAACATATAAAGACTTGAAAAAAAAATATGTTTCTTTTTCAAATATAATAAAATTTCATCACTAAACTTACAAAACAAACATAACACTCAAAAATCCTAAAAACTAGGTATCACTACCTCACACTTGAACTAAACATTGTCCTCAATATTTATTGATGCAAAGAAAAAGAACAATGAGACTCTCTTTTTAAAGCACGTGATGAAAATGATGAAGTATCACTACGCATCACATGAAGCTGAAGAATGTATGTCCAATCTAAGTGGGAGAAGAAACTAACTACAGAACATAAGCAAACATAACATCAAACATATGAAAAGAAAGAAATAGAAACAAATAATTACAAGAAAGCTAAGGAAAATAATGAAAACTTATTAAGGTTTCCAAAACAAGTTGTAGTTAGGCAAAGTATTATGGATGATAGTTTGATAGTTGACAAAGAGAAGCTGGTAGGAAGGAAATATAAGTTAATATAGTCGATTGTAAGCATAGGCATGTCTTAACACATTTAACAGGATGATGTTAACACTAGTTGGATTGACTTGTGTGGTAAGCAAGGCTTAAAAAACTGAGGAGTGGATAAGAATTTAGGTTTGCAACCTTAGATGTGGGTTTTGTAAGGTAAAAGGGTTTAGTGACAATGATAACTTTAGTCAAAATAGGTGATGCTTCGAATGGAAAAACAATAGGTATTGAGGGAGAGTATACAAGATGGCAATAATTGGCACAATGTAATGACCCAATTTCCTCCAATGACATCTCTCATCTGTATCGGGTGTTGGGAGGAGTAAGGGTGTTACACATAAGGTGTGAAAGAGTAATAAACATAGAAAGAAAAATAGAAGATATAAATTAGTTAGATGGAAACTAGGAAATAAAAAATATACTGGTTATAATAAAAAGAAAAAAATTTTAGAAGAAAAACTTCTAAAAAATCTAAAAAACAAATATGTAAATGTTTCATATGTGATAAAGAAGGTCATATAGCAACAAATTGTCCTAACAAAGGAAAAATGCAAAGAAAATGATTAAAACTCTTGAAGAAGAAGATTTAGAAATATGTTTAGAAGAGGAAATAAATCTCAAGAAAGATTATATGAATTAATATCGAAAATGATTCGATTTAGATAATGTAGAATATATACTTATATTTAATGTAGGAAGTAGTTCTAAAACCAATTAGAAGAAATCCCTAAATCTGAATAACAAGATATAAAATTAGGTAATTTAATTGGAGAAGAAAAGACTTTTCTCATGAAATGATAGAATAAATAAATAAAAATCATATTTCTAAAGAAGAAATATATAAAATTTATAAATTGAAGAAATCGAGTCAAAGACACATAGAAAAAATTAGTGGCAATACAGTCGCTAAAAATACTAGAGGTGGATTAACAGAAATTCCATTAGTTACTAAAGATAAAATTAAAAGAATTAGGAAGAAATATCCTCAAGTTAGATATATACATTTAGGTATAATTATGATAACAATTAGAGCTTTATTTAGAAAAGGTCATGATATACCTATAACAGCAGTTTCATTAGATAAAAGATTTGAAAATCCAATAAAAGCACTTATTAGAGGTATTCAATCTAATTTACATACTGGTGTTAAAGTTAAACCAAATTACTTTATATCTATTAAAGATCCTCTAATAGAAGAGTGTTTATGTTTAAGAATTCAGACAAAAAATTCTGAAATAAATGATTTAGCAGAAGATCTAGCAATAAGTTGGACTTCTATTAATGAATATACTAATACTGCAGAAGCAAAAATTAAATAAATAAATAATAAAATTATTGAGCTTTTTGAACCTAATAAATTTACTACAGAAATACAACCAAAATTATTACATTTAAAGGATCTATCAATACCAAGAGATTGGATGATAGATAGAATAAATGGAGCTAGTACTTCAAAACCTATAAGTACTATAGAATATATGTCATCAGGAGATAGGTTATATTTTAAAAATAATGCTAAAACAAATACAAATGATAATTTAGTTTTACCCTCAAATACTCAAACAGAGAAAGACAAGGATAATATAAGTACAAGTTCAACACCAATAGGTATGAAAACAGTTCAAATACCTATTTTTCCAACTGAGCCTAGTAGAAATTCTAGAAACACTAGAATGGGAGAAATTCAAACCTCAACAATTATTCGACAGATGAAAATTGGAAATAATGAAGTTATCACATTTTCAAATTTTCAATCAAGAAAATATTATACATATATTGAAATTACATTTCAATTTAGAGAATATAAAACATATTCTTTACATGCTTTATTAGACACTGGAGCTACCAATAGTAGTTGTAGGAAAAATGCCATTCTTGTAGAAAAATGGGAACCAATGAAAAATCCAATTAAAGCTATAGGAATAGATGGTAATGAAACCATAATAAGATTTAAAGCTAGAAATATACCAATCTACATCAATAATGTTAGATTTGTTATTCCTAAAATATTATGTTTTCTTGAAATGCATGGAGACATAATATTAGGAAATTATTTTATATATCAACATTTACCATTTTCTATAGATAAAATTTAATAATATTATCTGCAGAAAAGAATTCGTAGAAATACCTTTAGTAGAAAATCATAAATTTGTGTGTGATAAAGATTTTACACCATCAAGAAAAGAACAGATTAAACAACTAGAAACAAATCATTGATTGTTTAAAATTCTAGAAGATAATTTTAGGAAGAACCATTAAAATTATGGCGAATACTCCTAGATATTGTGAAATAAAATTGGAAAATCCCAATAAAATCATTACAAGAAAGCCTATGATCTATAATAAACAAGATATAAATGAATTTGATATACAAATCAAAGAATTATTAGAAAAAGGATTAATAGAAAAAACTAATAGTTCACATTCTAGTCCTGCTTTTATGGTAAGAAACCATGCTGAAATAAAAAGAGGAAAAGCTAGTATGGTAATTAATTATAAAATATTAAATCAAAATATTATTTTTGATGGATATTTTATTCCAAGAAAAGATGTTTTAATTAATCAAGCTAAACAAGCAAAATATTTTAGCAAATTTGATTGTAAATCGAGATTTTGGCAAATCATGCTAACCAATGAATCTAAACCTCTAACAGCTTTTAGTGCACCTAATGGTCATTATCAATGGAGAGTAATGCCATTTGGATTATGTAATGCACTTCAAATCTTCCAAAGATGGATGGATTCTATATTTAATAAATATAAAAAATTTTGTGTAGTTTATATAGATGATATTTTAGTATTTTCAAATATATTAGAAAAACATAGTAAACATTTAAATATCATTTCTAAAGAATTCATAAAACATGTAATAATCTTGAGTCCTAAGAAAATAGAATTAGAAAAATAGAAATAGAATTTTAGGATTAAATTTATCAGCAAATGGTCTTAAACTACAAGATCATATTATTATAAAAATAAAAGAATTTCCTGAAAATATTAAAGATCAAAACAACTTCAACAATTTTTGGAATAGTTAAAATGGAAGAAATTTCTTTACTAACTTATCTAAAAAAGTAGGTGAGTTATATGAAAAATTAAAAAGGGTAAACCTTTTATCCGGTCTAAAAAAATTCAGAAATTATAAAAATATAAAATTAGAAATAAATTATACTCCAAAGGTTTATTTACCTAAACAATGTGATAAATTAATTTTAGAAACAGATGCATTACAAAATTATTGGGGATGTATATTTAAAGCTAAAATAGTTAAAATGAAGAATTAATATGTGGATATAGTTCGTAAATTTCAACCAAATGAAATTAATTATGCTCTATATGAAAAAGAATTATTAGCTATTAAAAAGGAATAAAGACTTTTCTTATATATTTGGCTTCTGAAAATTTTATTATAAAAACTGATAATCAAGTAGTTAAACAAGTTCTTACTAATAAAAGTTTAGAAACTGTACCTAGGAGAATTAGATGGTATAATGAAATATGTACTTTTAATTTTGAAGTTTTATATGTGAAAGGCCCTGATAATACTCTTGCTGATTATCTTAGCAGGCCTTATGGATAGAGGTAAAAAACCTCTAGAACAAGTAGGAGAATGGACTACAGTCCATAAAAAACCCAACAAACGGAAGACAATAAATCCTAATCAAGGATTTGTTACAATATCTCCACAAGCATCATTTTATCCTAATCAGGGATATTATGTTCCTTATCCACTGGTAAGACAGCTAGTTAGTTCTCAATTATCTTTTACACCAAGAACAATAAGCCAATACCCTTAGTCTCAAGATCCAAATTCGGCATTTCAAGCCAGTTATTCTGAAATTATAAAAGGAGCGAAAAATTTGTTGAATCAACAATAAATTCCAGAAACAAAGGATTTTTATAATCTAGTATAATTTTATAAACCATTTGATATAAAAAGTATTGAATGGGGTTTTGTCAAAGAAATAGTAGTTTAAAATATTTCTTTTCATTTATTAAAAGATTTTCCTGCAATTACTAAATCTATATTATCACAAAAAGTAAATCAAGATGATTTTTTCAACTATTTTTATATTCAAATAAGTAACCTTATTGGTATTGCCGAAAGAGAAAGATTTTATCAGCCATATCAAATTTGGGTTATTCAAAGAATTATTAGAAGCCCCAAGTTATCAGCTGTCAAAGAAGATAAAGAACACTTGACAAAAAATATTGGCAAGTGTTATAATAATTTTAATTATTATCAGACCCAAGCAGGGATTGATTTAATGTCAACAACTCAACATGTTCTTCGACATCAGACTTATAGACTGATGGAAGAAGAATAGTAGCAGATGAAACTAGAGTTATCCAGAATAACATAGACGAAGAATCCATAGAATTATTAAAAACGATAGTTGATATGGAGATTGATGATTTCCCATCACAAATAATAAAGGAAATCAGAAATACGTGGGAGCTTTGGAACTCCCCAAAATTGTCACTAGATTCATTATTTAGATGAAATAGAGTTAATGAATCTAGATAATATCCAAGAAGGATAAGCCAAAACAGGCCAGCCACGTGGAGAAATGATGTCCAAGAAACACTAATGGACAAAAAGAAGATAACTTGAAGAAAAAGGCATCAGAAAAGGTTGCAATGTGGAAGAAAAAAGATGTGACAAGACTATGCAACGTAAAAACAACCATGTTGATGACAAGACAAGATCCTTAACAGAAACACTATGCAGAATTGAAGAAAAATTAAATAAAGTTTAAGAAATTTTGTTATAAAAAGAAATATATGTAGCCTAAACAAGACATCGATATCAAAATCCAAAATAGCTTTAGAAACTTTTAACTTTCTTTTCAAATATCCTCTCCTTGTAAACTTTCTTTTGTAAAGTTTCCTTTGTAATAATATAATCCTTCTTCTTTCGCATCCCTTATTCCCCATAATTGGTATAAGAGGCCTCCGGAGTAATGATACTTGGAGAAATAAATCGTAGTATTCATTGTAAGTTCTTATCTTTAATTTACAATTCAGTTAATTATGTGGTTATTTATCTTAAAACCCATACATTTGTTATTTTGTCTTACTTTTGCCTATTTAAGTCCGAGTGAGAGACGTTAGGCCTTTGAGTGTTAAGACATAATAACATAACAGACAGTTTTAGGTACCATAGATAAATATCATGGAAGAAACATATTGTTTATCTGAAGATAAAACTTGTAATCATACTATGCGTATACACTCTAAGATTGAAAATAATATTTCGCCCTTAGTAAAGGATTTAATAGTTTAATGGATATAACCTCTCTATATTTTAATAAATTATATAATAAAATAAATAAAATTGAACAACAAGTTAATAATTTAGGAGAGGTAATCAATTAGATTTGAACAACGAACCTAAAAAGTATTATCTAATATAGATAATAAATTAGATCAAGTTCTTATTAACAAAAATATAGAAGAAGAAATAGATTTAGGTCCTTTATATTACAGTAATAGTAATAAAATATTAACTTTATCTCGAGGAAGAAGACACTTCTTCGTAAGAATCATCTTCTACTAATAAAAGAAGTACGAATCTGAAAAACAAAAAAGCAAATATACTGTCAACAAAATATGATTTCCAATCTTATAAAGAACTTATAGAACATTGGAAATTTAAATTTACTCAAAATACGAGATAAAAATGAAAGAGTAGAATATTTAAAATTAATAGAACAAATTTATGAAAAACATAAAGACTTATTTACTTTATTTAACTATCATTATATATTAAATTATGACACTACAGACAATAGTAGTTCTAGTAATTCTGATAATCAAGAAGATTTAAAGGTTGCTAGTTATAAATCTGATGAAGAAAACACTTCAACAAACGAGGAAGAAAATATAGAAATTCCAAAATCAATGGATACTGAAGAAACAGATCCTTATGGAAAAAGAAAAATGGAGTCAGATATTCAAAACGATGATTATCTGAGAGCTTTAAATAAAGATTTTGAAAAAGTTGAAAATACAACTAGAATTTTTGGTACTCAAACTGAAAATATAGCTACTAATGAAATTAAAACTGAATATCTAGGAGAGTCATCTAGTCAACCTATACCACATAGGATTGATGATTTAAATAAAAGAAATGTGGCCCAATGAGGAATATATTTAGACTTGACTAATATTTCTATACTAGAATATGAAATAACTATAGATGATTAGGCACAGTCAATGATAATTTTTGTAAACAATAACAGTACTTGGTCAAAAGAAAATTTTTTAAATTATTTTGTTGGAACATTCCAAGCGGATGTTTTACAATTTTTAAGATGTTGGGAGGAATCTGAAAAAGGAAAACAACAAAAAAGTCAGTTAATTAATCAGTTAAGAACTCTTAAAGATCTTTTAAAAGGATTAAGTTTTATTCTAAAAATAGAATTTTGTAGCTATTTTGATAAAAAAAAAAGAGATCAGGATAGTGTATCTAGTTATATTGTAGACACTCAATTTTACCCGGGCCCAGAAATAAGTTCAAAAAAAAAAACAAAGTCCAAGTCCAGTACAAAATTACAAACATATAATTTGGCCCAATAGAAATGGCCCATTACTTGAAAAAATTGAAGGTCCATCTATGAGCTTGACTCATATAGAAATATAATCTTTAAGGATATGCAATCTTAGATATGATATGCAATATTAAATATGATACAATCTTAGATATGATATGCAATCTTGAAGATATGATCTTGTAATCTTGGAGATTTAATTTGTAGATATCCTTTAATCTTAACCGTTGATGTAATTGATCAGATTGTTGGATTTGGGAGGCTCAACTATAAATAGAGGCCTCTCCTTCATTGTAAATCACTTGAGTTTTGGGAAGCAATAAGAATTCTTGAGAGCATTCACTCAAATTTCTCTCCCTCTTGCATTCTTATTCTTTGTGGTTTGTTCTTATTTTATTCTTCTTCTATCTTAGTTTTCCAATTTTTTTTTATTTTAATTTCTTCATTTTTCAAATATGTATATTTATTCCTATCTTTTATACATTTGATTATGTATTTTATATATTATAATATTTAACCTTTTATATAGTTTATTTTCAAATATATATTTTCTATGCATGTGTATATATTATATTATCATTTCATGTATTTTGAACCATTGCATTATATTTTTATAATTTGTAAATGTTCTATTTATTCATTTTTTAGTGTATGTCATTTATCTTATTTGTGCATAGTTTCATTTTTTTATATGCTATGTTTAATTATTTATTTTATATGCTATTTTATGATATATATTGTTGTATAATTTTTGCATGTATTATGTTTTTCTTTTAGTTTACTCATATTTTATTTGTTTATTATCTTATATTTACCCTAGTATGATTTTTTCATTAAACGTATGTTCATGTTATTTAGTTTTGTCTTAATGATATTATTTATGTTTGTATGGAAATGTTAGAATATTTTGTACATCTATGCTTCATGATACATTAATATGTCATCCTAAAACGTCATTTAAAATAATATTCCAAGGTTTTTTTTTTAAAAAATAAAATGCAATGCTTGATGTTTGGAAACTTCGAGAAAGGTAGTGCCCTAACTTACTGGGTTACGACTTTTCTCGTTGAATTCGAATAGTCAAGCACCCTTCTAAGTGATTTCGAGTTTTCAAAACTTAAACAATTATTTCGAGATTTCAAAACATAGTGTCCTAACTTACTGAATATGGCGTTTTGTTGTTTCAAGATAGAAATTTTCGAAAGACGAGCTTAGTTTCGAAGGTTTTAAAATGTTGCGTCCTAACTTACTGGATGTGATGTTTTGACTTGTTTAAAATAAGTGAGCCTTAATTTTCAAAATTGAGACATTCTAATTAAAAGAGGTTTGCATCTTAAAACTTTCAAATTTCCGACATTAAAGACACTTGATAATCAATTAGGCACCAATTTTTGGGCGTTACGAGGGTGCTAAACCTTCCTTGTACGTAACCGACTCTCGAATCTGTTTTCTCGACTTTCGTAGACCAAAATTAATGTTTTAAAACAGAACATTTTATAAGGTGATCCAATCACACCTAAAAAGATTAGTGGCGACTCCCGTTTTCGTTTTTCTTAAAGTCGATTCCCATTTTCCAAAACTCGATTTAAAAATGGTTTCGACATATATATTATCAAAAAATAAATTATGTGATATTAGATATTTAGAAGATTTTTCTAAAAAATTTCTTCATGAATATCAAAAACTAAAAAAATGAAAACATAGAATTTTGGAAAAACTAATATTTTCATAAATTACCACCACCATGGGATGAAATTTACATACAAAAATATGTAAATTATCTAGAAAAACATAGAAAAAAAGGTGAGTAGAACCGAAAATATAGATTTTATAGGTAATAGGATAAATTTTGCAAAAGAAAGAATAACTCTACTCTGCTTACAAACTAAAGCCTCTAAACAAGCTAAAAATAAATTAAGTGATAAACATTGTACTAAAATTTTAAAAAATGAGTGACAATTTAGATGTAAATCAATACGGCCTAAAACTTATAAAAAACATAGAAAGAAAAATAGAAGATATGAATTAGATAGATGAAAACCAGGAATTAAAAAATATACTGGTTATAATAAAGAGAAAAAATTTGTTAGAAGAAAAACTTCTAAAAAATCTAAAAAACAAATATGCAAATAATAGATAATAGGAGGCTATGGTGTAACTAATTCGGACATATATAAATGTCCTGGATAAAGAGTTAAGCGAACTGTGGTTTATGGTTGTAGATAAGTTAAGAATATCCAAACCTACATTAATGGTTCATGAATGTTTTGTCTACGTGGAAGTGCTAGTGTTAGTGTTAGTGTTAGTTTTAGCAACATTGCCAATTGAGATGCCAGATGCACAATTTTCAGCATATTGAGAATTTTTCAGTGGTGTATAAGGGATTCACGTTAATGGAGGAGGTAGTGGTTTCATTGTTAATGAGATTGTGTAACACTCCTTACCCGACCTGCTTTGATTTGTCATTTCTTTTGGTTCACTGAGTGTATCATCAATTTCTTTTGTGTAAGATAGTATTTCGTATTCTAATTCTTTTACTTGAGATTGTTTTCAACATTGAATAGCTTCTATTTGTAGTGATCGAGCTAATTTCTCAATCTCTAGTTCAAACTACAAGGTCATTGGTTTTAAACTGGTCATAAGTAAAAGAAATTGTTAAGATCAAAATACACCAAGAGGGGGGTGAATTAGTGTATTAAAACGTTTTCGAAAAATGAAAAAAAAAACAAAACAACTCAAGTACTTATAGTGGTTCGGCTTTAATTGCTTATATCCACTACCTTAGCTTTCCTCAACTAAGGATTTCCCAAATCCACTAGATTTGAACCTTTAAGGTCAATGTTTAACCTTACAAATCCCTATCTTTTCAAAGGTAAGATAGAACCACTTCCCCTTAATGTTTTCTACCTAAAACCTTAAGTAACACCTCACAAATGAGAGAAAAATAATTATGAATAAGATGATACCTTTAAAAGGTAGACAATCAACAATTAAACAGTCTCTCACAAGTTACAACACTTAAAAGAATGATAGATAATTTAACCCACAATTGTGTACAATAAATATTTAGTAAAAAGATTGAGAAAGATTGGAAAATTGAATTCTTGGAAGTCATGCACTTTTTTCTTGTCTTTTTTCACTTCAATGGGGAGCCTTGACCTTTTATTTAAGTCCTCTAACAACCTTTTGGATGTTTGTAGTCGTTAGAAACAAAATGGAGTCGTTACAACTATAAAAACCAGCATTAAATGCAATTTGTAGCTTCGTTGTACCGGTAGAAGAAAATTTGTATCGGTAGAAGTTTGAGGGTTTCATTTGGTATTGGTAGAATCCATCAAAGTATCGATAGAAGTGCAGGGGATGCTGAACTTTGGCTACTAACTTGAATTGTTTCGGTAGAAGTTGTAACAGCCCGTTTTTAGGGTTAATCGAAACAGTGATTTTGGGGCCACAATCTGACATTGAAAATTTTATTTTATTATTTTAATATTTACAATATGATATTAGAGTTGTGTGAAATTTTCGTAAAGAAATTTTATCGTTTGAGTGGTTAATTCGGTAAAAAGGACTAAATCGCGTAAAGCGCAAAAATTAAATTCTATAAGTTAAAGGTATTAAATGGCTGTGATATTAAATAGTAGGACTCCTTAAGTGGTAATTATCCCATAAATGTTGATAGTGGAATTCTATGGCTTGGTATAATGGAAATTTTAAATGTTATTAAAGGTTAAAATGGTAAAATGGTTAAAATGACATAACTAACTAAAATAAAAGCCAAAATCATATTAATTTCCTTCATCTTCCACTGGATGTAGATAAAAGAAACATCCATGGAAGTATTTTAGGGTTCGGCCCTTGTTGTCTTTAATTGAGGTATGTTTCTAGCTCAGTTTTTTTATGATTTTTATGTTTTTGTGATAGTTGCTTCGTGTTCTAGCTAGCCCGTACCCTAATTTTTGAATTTGTTGATGATTTTATGAGTTTCCATTGATGATAGCTTGATTTTTTTAAGAGTTGATGATGGAAAATGAATAATTTTTTTTATAGATAATATGTTTTGTTAAGTGATTTTTGGTAAAAATGTCAAAAAAAGGATTAAATTGTGAAAAGTGTAAATTGAGGCGTTGAAATGTGAAATAAATTGAAAATATGGGTTGATAGTAATATATGGAAAATTCGGCTAGCTTGGGTTTGTGCTTAATTTCATGAAATTGTGATTTTATATGATAATGACTAAATTGCAAAAATATGGAATAATAGAGGCAAAAGTGTAATTTTGTGAAAATGTGTAAATTTTGTTAAATTGAATGAATTAATGATTAAATAAGTAAATTTTGTTATTATATAGATTGAGAAAAATGAGATTCGGATCTAGAACGGGAGAAAACAAAGTATCAGACTAGTCAATTCATATTGTCGTTTTAACAACCGAGGTAAGTTCATATGCAATAAGCAGTGTTATATTTATGCTTTTAATTCTTTGATATCGTATAAATTGTATATACGTGACTATTGTTATGTTTGATGACATATCAGCTAAATATGGCACTTAGTGTGCGGTTCGGTATAGCTTCGGCTAAATTTGGCACTTAATGTGCGATTTGAGATAGCTTCAGCTATGTACAGCACTTAGTGTGTGGGACATCAAATATGACACTTAGTGTGCGAAATATTGAATGATTCAACAGGCATAGCCAAGACGAGAATTAAAGTACAGTTGGAATAAGTAATACAGGTACGTATAGAACTTATGTGAGAATCGAATGAAAGTAAATTGGTGAGTTCATATCGTATTATGTATATTAAATAAGAAAGAATTGAGTATAAGTATGTTTCATGCCAAAATGTGTTTATTTGACTATAATGAAGTATATATTGAATGCTATGTGAGATATGAATAATAGTTGTTTAAACTAAATATACATATGACAATCGACTAACAAGACCATAACCGGGTTATGGCACGTGAAAGAAAGACCACGGCAGGGCCTTGGCAATGTATGTGTAAGACCATAGTTGGACTATGGCATCGGAAAATCGATGAATTTGTATCATAAGCACTTATAAACCAGAGGTGTTTGATAAGAGTATGGGTGATAAATAGAAAGGTATCAGTACAGGTATGTACAAAAAACTACTCAAGTATCGAGTTATATGAAGTTGAGAACTTGCAAATAAGGACATGAATAATTTGATGTTAGCTCATGAATTGATGCTTTAAATGTTAATGATTTATCTATTTTGAATTGCTATATGAATATTGTGATCATTTTAGGCTCACATATGAACTTACTAAGCTGTAAAGCTTAGTTTGTGTTATTTTTTTATGTTTTACAGTGTCTCAGACATTCGCTCGGGTTGGGAGTCAACATAGCTCGCATCACACTATTCGGCTATTGATTTTCGGTATTTTACACCTTATGGCTTGGTTTTATGGCATGTATAGGCTATGGTCTTTTTGATATGGGTTTTTTTTTTAGAAATGTATATGGTCATTTGAAATGGCTTATTAATGATTTTGGTTGATGGTTATAATGTGGCCCTATGATTTGGCATGGTTGGTGTAAAATGTGTATTTGGCTTATGTTATGCATTTGTGTTTTGGCTTGGAATGAAAATGTGGTAATAATGTGGTTTAAGAAATGGCATGTATGGTATGATTTATAGATGATGAATTGATATGTTTGAGAAGCATAATTTAGTTGATTGTAAGGTGATGAAAATACATTTAGAAGTTATATGAGGTTGGTGATTTTGGCATAATGATTTGGTATATTATGAAAATGGAATTGAGTAGTTGAAATGGTTGAGGATAGATGGCATAATATGTGTATGAATTGACATGTTTTGGCTACCTATATATGCATTGAAATGGTATATTTTGGCTGCTTTATGTGCATGAGAAAAAGGGTGGCAAATTGACTTTACAAAAGTCCTATTTTTGTAACACCCCTTATCCATATCCGACGTTGGAATAGGGTACGAGGCATTACTGGACTTAAATGTGAACAAGCATACAAAATCGAGCCATAAAATTTCATTCAAATTTAAAACTTTTCAATCGCATGCAATTTGTCCCTTATAAGGGCCTACGAGGCCCAAAACGTACATCAGAAGTGGTTCGGGACTAAACTGAGATTCTTCGAAATGTTTTCGACACTTAGAAAATTTTCTTGTTCTAGAGAACCATACACCCGTATGGGTAGGCCGTGTGGTCACACACGCCGGTGTCCTCAGCCTGTGTAACTCTCTGACTATGATGTCATCATACAATTAGAGTCACATAGCCCAGTCACATGCTCGTGTGCTTAGGCCATGTGGCGAATTAAATTCTCGAAATTAAGTGCAAACTTCACACGGCCTGGGCACACGCCCATGTTCTAAGGCCGTGTCCTTCACACGGCTGAGACACACGGCCGTGTCTCTACTTCTGTGTTTACTACTAGGCATTCTGTTTAACATTAATTAGGGTGCAGGGGACACACGGCCAGAATCGCACGCCCTTGAGGCAAGCCGTGTGTCTACCCGTGTGGACAAATTTAAGGCTATTTTCCAAGCCAATTGCCACCCCTTTTTTTTGCACAACACATTCATGGTTCCAAAGGTAATTCAACATTCATGAACTAGCTCATGCATGACAACTCCTCATCACATTATACTAAATTAGGACTCCATATCATGTCAAGCCCCATTTTACCAACACACACATAGTAGCCATCATCATTCAACCATCAACAACCAATAGCCATATCATAATGGAATTGGCACAAACATGCATAGATGAATAGGTTTACAACCCAATAATCATTGTGAGCCATATCTCATGGCCTTGTACAAAATGAATCATAACACCATCAAAATCCAACATATTGGTTAAGAAAATATGACATATAACAAAATAAGCAAGTTCCTATACATGCCATACTCAAAATAATGAAACTAACTATACCCAAAAGATTCCAATTGAAAGTGTGACCGAGCCTTCGACGTCCTTTGATCCTTGAGCTAGCTTGGCGACACTATAAGAAAATGGAAAAGAGAGGAAGTAAACATAGAGCTTAGTAAGCTTGCATGTAAATAATAAGCAATAAAAATATGCATTTTCATACATATACATAACATAATTTAATTCATCTTATTCTCAACAATCATTGTAGTCATATCCTATCTCATTCGATTTATATAATGTTTAATAGAACTCAAGATCATAATTCCTTCACTCTCATCTTACCAAGGTTTAATCTTTTTGTAATCTCAATAACTACGAACTTGGCGTACATAGTTATACTCTTTCAATATGATCATACCTTGTTATTTCTTTGACAAATCCTTGGACTACCTGTTTTACCACTTGGAATACTGAGGGATACTTAGGAAATCATATTCACATAACAGGGTGCTAATGCTGTATCCCGAATATGATCTTATAGGAAATCATATTCACATAACAGGGTGCTAATGCTGTATCCCGAATATGATCTTATATGAGACCACTTATCGATGCTAATGCCATTTCCCAAACATGGTCTTACATGGTATCACACATATCGAAGCCAATAGCCCAACTATGGTCTTACACGATGTTTTCATATCGATGCCAATGCCATGTCCCAGACATGGTCTTACATGGGATCACATAACGATGTAAATGTCATGTCCCAGACATGGTCTTACATGGGATCACATATCGATGCCGATGCCATATCCCAGATATGGTCTTATACGGGATCTCATCAACCCAAAGGTCATGATATTTATACCCTAGGTATTCTTAAGGTTCAACCGGCTTCCCTCGCCTCAAATCTTTGTCAGACAACATCAATAATACTCACAAAGGAAAATATACATTTCATGCAACATTAAGTGTTAAATGTATAATAAAAAGCTCTATCAATTACACACAAACTTACCTCGGTACAAAAATGTATCTAACTATTCGATTTAGTCCACAACCTTGTTCTTCCCTCAGTTTAGGCCCGGACTTCGATTTTTTTATCGATAATAGAACATTTCACTTATTTAATTATCACATTATTCAAATCAGTCCATAAATCATACTTTGGAAAAATTACAATTTTGCCTTTAAACTTTCACATATTCACACTTTGGTCCCTAAGCTCGTAAATGAAATGTGTCCAATTTCTTTGTTACCCAAGCCTAACTGATTCATATTCCCTCTTATAACAACCCAAAATTTTCATCAAATCACATTTTTAACACCTATTTTTACATGTTTTACAAAGAAGTCCTTTTAAGTGTTTTCATGAACAATCACTTAGAAAAAGATGTTCATTTAACACCAAACTTCCATATTCTTCCATTAATCATCAAAATACATGCATGAAACACATGGTTAAATTTTTTAACATAAACCCTAGTTCAAATAAAGGGTAGAAATAGCTAAATCATGTTTTAAGGATCTCAAAAATGCAAAGAACATTAAAAACGTGGCTAGGATTAATTACTATTAAGCTTGAAAAGTTGAAAAAACCTAGATATGGTGCTCCTCCAATTTTCCGCTATGGCATGAGAAAGATGAGAAAATTTTGTCTTCATTTTCCCTTTTTATTCTTTTATTTACCAAATGACAAAAATGCCCTTTAAGCCATTCTTTCTAATTTTTCTTATTCATGCCCATTTTTGTCCAAAATTATAGAAATTGCTCAAATTGCTATTTAAGACCTTCTAATTTATAGTCCAATGCAATTTCATGCTTGAAGCTTCTAGAACACATATTTTGCAACTTATTCAATTTAGTCCCTAACTTCAAATTGGACACTTTAGGCATAGAATTTCTTCCTAAAAATTTCACACAAACATGCAATAATATCATGGACCATAAAATAATTATAAAATAATTATTTCTATTTCAAATTTATGGTCTTGAAACCACTATTCATGTAACAACCCGATTTTAAGCTTAGTCAGAATAGTGGTTTCGAGACCACAAATCCAAAGTTAGAGAAATCATTTTATTATTATTATTGGTCTTATAGCATGATTATATTATTGCATGAAAAAAATTCGGTGAATTAATTTTAACATTTGTGAACCTAATTGCGAAAAAGGACTAAATCGCATAAAGGGAAAAAGTTGTGAATTACTAGCCAAAGGTGTTAAATAGATAGAGAGCCACAATTGGAGGCCTTTAAAGTGCAATTAGACCCCCTTTAAAGAGGCATGGCCGGTAATAGGGAAAAGAAAATTAATGGGTCAAATGGTTAGGTAAATTGATGACCTAATGTATGATAAAATGATACCCTAGGAGACTAACCTTCATCTTTTTCATTTTTCCTTTCTTCTCCACTGAAATTTTCAGCCATTCTAAGAGTTTTGGAAGCTTGAACTTTCAGCAATTCATCTCTCTCTCAAGTAGGTGATTTAGATGCCTATTTTTTTTATAATTTTGGTACTTTTGGAACCTTTATAGCATGAGCTAGCTAATGGAGGGACCCTTTTGCAAAATGGTTCATAGTCTAGGGATTTGACATGAAATTATTTATGATTTTTCTGAGTTTTTATGGAAGAAAATGAATCTTAGTTGTGTAGTAAACAACTTTTGTGAAAGGGCTTTTCATGAAAACCCTATTAAGACCATTTTGTAAAGTTTGTAAAATGGATAGTAATGTTGTGAAATAATGGAAATTTTGGGTCACTATAAAAGTAAAAAGGGTTCAGATAGGCTTAAGATTTGAAGAAATTCAATAAAAATCGATTTTCGAGCCTAGGGGTAAAATGGTTATTTTGTGAAAGTCTAAGGGCAAAATGGTCACTTTGCAAAAAATGTGAATTTATGATTGCTTAAATTTATTTAGAGGTTAAACGAGTAAATTTTTATTATTTTAGATCAATAAACACGAAAATCGAACTTGGACTAGGGGAAAGCCAGGCAAATAGAGTAAATTGACTAGTCGTGTAACAGCCCAATTTTGGGCTTAGTCAGAATGGTAGTTTCGAGATCACCAATCTGAAGTTAGAGAAAGTATTTTATTATTATTTTAGAGTTATAGCGTGTTTATATTAATGCATGAAAAATTTGGTGAAGTAATTTTAGAGTTTGTGGGCTTAATTGTGAAAAAGGACTAAATCCCATAAAGTGCAAAAGTCCTATTTTGATATCTAAAGGTGTCAAATAGCTAGAAAACCAAAATTAGAGGTCTCTAAAGGGAAAATAGACCCTAGAAATAAAGCTCGGCCGGCCATGAGACAAGAAAGTCAAAATTAGGTGAAGTTTTGATAACCAATTTTGACTAGTATAATATTGAAATAAAACAAAAAGGCTTCATCTTTTTAGTTCTTCTTCTTCACAGATTTTTAGCATCAAAAAGGGGGTTTAGAGAGATCAAAGTATCATCCACTAAGTTCTTTCATAAGTAAGTGGTTTTGATGATTTTTCTTGAAGATTTTTACACTTTTGGAACACTTGTAACATGAGCTTTCAAATGAGGGGACTATTTTGAAAAATGGTTGAAAGTCTAGGGTTTTTCCATGATAGTAGACATGTTGTTTTCTAAAATTTTATGGAAGAAAATGAACCATAGTTGTGAAATAAACAACTTTTGTGAAGAGATTTCTCATGAAAACCTTAAAAAGGATCATTTTGCATAAGTTGTAAAATAGGTGATAAAGGTGTGAAATATTGAGAATTTTGGACTACTTCTAGTGTAAAAAGTAATCGACTAGGCTTAAGGTATGAAGAAATTCAATCAAAAAATTGATTTTCAGACCTAGGTTAAAATGGTCATTTTGTAAAAGTCTATGGGCAAAATGGTCATTTTGCCCAATTTTAAATTATTGAGTATCTAGATTAATAAAATGATTAAATTTGTAATTTTTTATCATTCTAGATCAAGAATTACAAAATCCGGGCCTAGACCGGGGAAAAGTGAAGCAAGTGGACTAAGCCAAACTAGTCGCCACATTTTGAGCACCGAGGTAAGTTGTATGTAAATAATATGACTTTATTGTTATTATATGTGTTTGAATTGATATAGCATAAATTGCTTAATTGTGGTAATGAAAATACGTGATGATAATTGAGATAATAGAACTCCTGGGTGAACCTTAGGAACAAATCGAATATTCGTGCCAACATTTGAGTCATTTGTACGCTAGTGTGAGACATGTTTGGGACATGCATCGGCCACATTATGAGAGCTAGTGTAAGACTATGTCTAGGACATGGCAACGACATTAAGACGAGAGCTAGTTTAAGACATGTTTGGGACATGCAATGGCCTTGAGATGTAAGCAAGTGTAAAACATGTCTAGGACATGCATCGACTATGAGATGTGTCAGTGTAAGACCATGTTTAGGACATGGCATCGGCAGAGAGATGTGAGAGCCAGTGTAAGACCATGTCTGGGACAAGGCGTCGGCCTTGATTTTGATAGTCAATGTAAGACCATGTCTGGGACATGGCATCGACTTACTGTATGAGCTAATGTAAGACCATGTCTGGGACATGGCATCAACATTACACCTTATGTTTGAGACTTAATGAATATCTGATAGCATTCCAAATGGTTCAATGGTGAGAGTCATAGTTGATGTTAAACAAGAAAATTATAACTATGTTATGAGTGGTACAGGTACCTATCTGAAATGTATGAGATGTGAGCTCAATATATGCTATGTGAAATGTATTGGCTAGTGATGAGTAAGTTGTGCTTATGCCTACTTAAGTACTATGAGCATGATGATGAATGGTAAAGCTGTTGTTATATTTATTGCATGCACCTTGCTAAGCTTTATGCTTACCCTATTTCTTTCCATTTTCTTATAGTGCCGCTTAATTAGCTGATAGACCAACAGACGTCAGAGGCATCAAACATACTATCAATCGAAGCACTTGGTATAGTTAGATCTATTTATTTTGATTATGGCATGTATATGACCCTGACTTTAGGATTTTGTGTCATTGTTAATGGGCCAAATGAGTTGGCTTACTTTAGCATTTTGATTCATTTTGTATAAGACCATGGAAATGGCTAAAGTTAAAAGTTGTTATATGAACACAAGAAGTTATTTCATGAATGGGTAATTTGTTAGTTGTTTTAGTAAATATGAAATGTGTAAAGGCCTTAGATGTGGTTGTTGGATTGAGGAATCATATTATGATTATCTTTAGCATGTTGGATGTTGTTATTTTGTGTTTCAAGGTGGCAAAGGGCTTGGTAAATAGCCCTATGTTGTCCACATGGGTAGACACACGGCCAACCCCATGGGCGTGTTGTCTGGCTGTGTGTCCCCTGCACGTAAAAAAATTTCAAGTCAATATGCATGGTAGTAAACACACAGGCAGAGACACGGCCGTGTGTCTCAGCCGTGTGAAGGACACGGCCTAGCACATGGGCATATTCCTTGGTCGTGTTGCTGACGTCAGAAACAAAATGTCAAGATTTTTAGACACGAACGTGTTATGGCTGTGTAAGAGACACGGGCCATACACACGGGTGTGAGTCAGGCCGTGTGAAAACCCCTGTAGGTTCGAATTTAGAATTTAATTGACACGGGTATGGGACACGGGCGTGTCCCTAAATGCCTAGGTCGTTTGTGTCACACGGGCCATCAACACGGCCATGTTATAACGACCATACGGGCGTGTTACCCTCCACACAGGCGTGTGCCCTGTCTCAAGGGTCATTTTTATTAAGTCAGTTTTAAGGACCCGAGTTGGTCCAAATGGTTTCCAATGAGAGTTTGAAGCCTCGTAGGCCCATATTAAGGAGTTTAAACAAGGTTAGAAAAAGTTTTAAATTTGATCAAGTCTTGGTGACTCGAAAATAATGGTATGCATGTGGTTAAGTATGGCAATGCCTCGTGCCCAGTCCTAGCCTCAGACTCGGGTAAAGGGTGTTACAAGTCGCCTACATTTTGTAATCCAGGGTAAGTTGTATGTTAATAATGTAACTATATGTGACAGCCCTAAAGTGACCCTAGTCGGAAAGCGGTTGGGACCGCTAAACCGAGTCACCAAATTATTTGAATGTGATATTTATTGTCTAAAATATGTGATTATGAATGTGTGAAAGTTTTAGGCTTCGATTTAGTAAATTGCATGTGAATTTAGTCAAAAGGACTTATGGGTGACATTTTTGAAATGTGATAGGCTAATCTACAAGGACCTAATAGTGCATGTAATCAAAAGGGAAGACTTGCATGTTAATTTTCCCCCCCTAATATGTAGTGGCCGGCCATGAGCATGGGTGGACAAGATGTTATGGCTAAAAACATGTCATAAACATGTTGGGGTAATGCATTATGTAAGGATTAATAAAATAAAGAGCATGGGCAATAAAATATTAGTGTTAGTAGGATGAGAAACAAAAAAAGAAAAGAAAGGATGTGTGATTGTCCCCCATTGCCGTGAGTTGAAGGAAAGAAAACAAAAAAAAGTGTTCATCCTTTGGTTCATCCTTGGCCGAAAATTTTAAGGAGGAAGGAAGAAGAAAGGTTGAAGAGGTTCGGCCATGCATGTAACTGGGCTAAGCTCAAGAGCAAAGGGGATCTAAATTCGATAAAGGGAAGGAAAAAGTGGTCGAATAGCCATCGAAATCGTTCGACAACATCCGAGGTAAGTTCTTGAGTAATAGAGCTTAAATTATGATTTGATTAGATCATGTTTTAAGCAAATCAAAATCATGCTCTTTGTGTGTGGCTATTGAGCCGAAATTGCAAGTGTGATAAGTGTCTTGTGTTTGAGTTTTGCTAATGAAAATGAAATACGAATGTGTCATGATTTATTGTTAAATGTGCATGGTTATTCGAATGATGTCCGGGCTAAGTCCCGAAGGCTTTGTGCTAAGTGACCATATCCGAACTAAGATCCGAAGGCATTTGTGCGAGTTACTAATTCCGGGCTAAGCCCGAAGGCATTGGTGCGAGTTACTAAATCTGGGTTAAGTCCCGAAGGCATTTGTGCGAGTTACTATAACCGGGCTATGTCCCGAAGGCATTTGAATGAGTAGCTATATCCGGTTAAATTCCGAAGGTACGTGATTCGGGAATGAACGATCTTGCTGTAAAAATTTCAGTTAATACGCTTGTAACATCCCAACATTGAGGTATGTTTCGTATGTGCTTTGAATTAGTTGAGCCCTTACAAATAAGTATTCGCTCAGTTGATAAATGAGCTACCGGCCTTTGGCTAAGTTGATCTTTGTGTATGAATATAAGGGTTGGTAATCTGAAGTAAGTATGATATTGAGAATTTGTGCATATGAAATTATCTGTTTAGCTACATGAATGCTATACTTTGGTTGTGTTTAAATTCATGGCTCAAACTTACTAAGCATTAAATGCTTACTCCGTTTTCTTTGATTTTCTGTTTTATAGATTTTGGTTCTTCAGCTATCGGACTCGGGATTTTGAAGTCGAAGTCGCCCACACTACCAAAGCTCCTTTGGTATACTTTTGGTTGAACTTTGAAATGGCATGTATAGGACCACCCTTTTGTTGTTGGTCATGAACCCTTCGGTATTGTGTAAATTTGGATAGCCATGCGAAAATGGCTTAAATATACTTTGATCATAGCATTATAATCGTTTTGTATGTTGTCCGTCGAGAGGTATGGAAATGTTGGCAACGGTTAGCCATGGGAATGGTTATTCATGATCACTTTTGATATATGTATGACAAACTCTAGTTGATCCATGAAGGATCATGAAATAGGTAAAGTTTACCTTAAAAATAGATGCTGGCAGCAGCAGTGATGTGGATGTGAAAAATCACTAAAAATAGTAGGAATGGAATTAAATAGTGAATAAACTATGTAATCGAACCTTGATGAATCTATTTTCATAGGAAAGTAACGAAACGTTAATATGAACAGTATATTATGAGATGTTAAAGTTTTCGTGAGATAGGGCTAGAACGGTTTCTGGATCCCTTGATCTGATTTTGGAAATTCATTATAAATTTACTAGAGATGATTAGAAGTCATGCCATATATGTACAGATTCCTTTTAGAGTCTAGTTTCTGTAGAAACAAACGGCATCAGTATTGAAGCCCTGTACAGAGAGATATCCAGGTCGTAATGCATGAAGGTCAGTGTAGTTGCACCCTATAATAGGGGAGATTTTAACTAATAAACTGTACTAATTGGCCTGACCAAAAATTCTAGGAAACAATCTGTAGATGGACATATGAGTCTAGTTTCAGGGAAAAATTACAAAACTGATTTTTGAGTTTTGGAACTCAAGATATGATTTTTAACGTGACAGTGACGCAATTAGCCAACTGCCTGGAAATTTTTAAAATGGACTGTGAAAATGAGTGGTTTAAGCCATTAACCCCTCGTGTCCGACTCCGGCAGCGGTCTCGGGTACGGGGTGTTACAATTAAATTGGTATCAGAGATACGGTTTAGTCGATTCTAGGACTACCGTAATGCGTTTGGGATTAGCTATACATGCCATTTTATGTGATTATTTGATAGTGTGGTGATTTCTGACATTTGCAAATGTGTTTATTTATAGTAATGGATCCCGATCCCAACCGAGCGGTAGCTGATGATCTTGAGAGTGTAGCGCCTGTTCCCGCACAAGGGACAGCGTCGGCGGACTCTCAACCTAATGCTAGTAATCCGAATGACGAAGCTAGACAAGCTTTCTATAGCGTGATGAATGATTGGTTCAACCAATACATTCGAACTAATATTGTAACACCCCGTACCTGAGTCCGTTGCCGGAATCGGACACGAGGGGTTAACGGCTTAAACCATTCACTTTCACAGTCCATTTTAAAAATTTTTCAGGCAGTTAGCTAACTGCGTCACTATCACTTTAAAAATCATATCTTGAGTTCCAAAACTCGAAAATCAGTTTCGTAATTTTTCCCTGAAACTAGACTCATATATGCATCTACAAATTTTTTTCTAGAATTATTGGTCAGGCCAATTAGTACAGTTTATTAGTTAAATTCTCCCCTGTTGCAGGGATCGACTACACTGACCTTTGTGCGTTACGAATTGGATATCTCCCTGTAAAGGGCTTCAATACTGATGCCGTTTGTTTCTATAGAAACTAGGCTCAAAGAGGAATCTATACATATATGGCATGACTCCTAATTATCTCTGGTTAATTTACAATGAATTTCGAAATTCGGAACAGGGAATCCAGAAACCGTTCTGGCCCTGTCTCACGGAAACTTAAATATCTCTTAACATACTGTTCATATGATCGTTTCGTTACTTTCCTACGAAAATAGATTCATTAAGGTTCGACTACATAATTTATTCACTATTTAATTCCCTTTCTACTATTTTTAGTGATTTTTCACATTCACGTCACTGCTGCTACCAGCATCTATTTTTAAGGTAAACTTTACCCATTTCATGATCCTCCATGGATCAACTAGAGTTTGTCATACATATACCAAAAGTGATCATGAATGACCATTCCCATGGCTAACCGTTACCAACATTTCCATACCTCTTGACAAACAACATACAACGATTATAATGCTATGATCAAAGTATATCTAAGCCATTTTCGCATGGCTATCCGAATTTACACAAAACCAAAGGGTACATGACCTACACCAAAAGGGTAGTCCTATACATTAACCAAGATATCCTCTCACTACTAGTCTATTCTATACATGCCATAAGATATTCCAAAACATAGCAGTACCAAACGGTGGATAGTGATAGTGTGACTAGTTCTTGACGATCCCCGAGCCTGTAGCTTCCAAATGAGATCTATAAAACAGAGGAAACAAAGTACACGGAGTAAGCATTACAATGCTTAGTAAGTTTCAAGCAGTGTCAACAGATAACAATCAAGTTATAACATAGTTGTTCGTATTTTTATTTCACTCTTCCTTCGGGCATACCACCCTTTATCCAAATATGCACATCTCATCATAATCATAGGAATAGTCTCATAGATTGCTCTCGTATACATCACATAACTACCTTATGGTTTAGTTTAAATCAAGCTCACATATAAGCTTGGAGTACATACTGTTTAACCTTTCAGCATTATGTATTTTTATAAGCAATTCTTATAAAAGAAGTCTTACCTGGACATAATCTCCACACATAGTCATCGGGTCTTACCCGGTCATAATCTCCACACGTAGTCATCGGGTCTCACCCGGAACATATTCCAAGTTTCATGTACATTTAATCACATGTTACAACATTCACATTAGCCATTCGGCTTTACCACATATGCATATCACACATATATTTTACATTAGCCATTAGGCCTTATCACATATACATACACTTTCACATTCACCACATCGGCCATTAGGCCTTATCACATATACGTACACTTTCACATTCACCACATCGGCCATTAGGCCTCATCACATATACATACACTTTCACATTCATCACATCGGCCATTAGGCCTTATGTGTCGGCCATTAGGCCTCATCACATATACATCCACTTTCACATTCATCACATCGGCCATTAGGCCTTATCACATATACATACACTTTCACATTCACCACATCGGCCATTTGGCCTCATCACATATACATCCACTTTCACATTCATCACATCGGCCATTAGGCCTTATCACATATACATACACTTTCACATTCACCACATCGGCCATTAGGCCTCATCACATATACATCCACTTTCACATTCATCACATCGGCCATTAGGCCTTATCACATATACATACACTTTCACATTCATCGCCTTGGCCATTCGGCCTTATCACACATATATGTATATCATACATATTTCATATTTTTCTTGTACATAAATTTCAGCAACAGCTTATAAGCAACTCAAATAGTTTCATCAAAGTTTACAACAAAATCACATATTCACTACAAGCAGTTTTTCTGACCAACAGTCACTAAGTTGTTTATAACTGGAGCTACAAAACTCAAAATCAATTGCTGTTAATTTTCCCCGAATGTAGACTCATGTATCTTCCACTCATAAAATTTTCAGAATTTTAGGTTTGGCCAATCAATACCAGATTTTTTCTTAAAGTTTCCCCTGTTTCAGTGTTTGACTAATCTGACCACTCTTCACTACGAATCAAATCTTTCATTGTACAGAATTCATAATGCATTCTATTTGACTCCATTTGAAACTAGACTCATTAAGGAGTCTAAGAATATAAATCTTATCTCATAACCATTTTTGTACGAATTATAATGATTTTCCAAAAACAGAACAGGGGATTTCGGAGTCATTCCGACACTGTCCCGCACAACATTAAATATCTCTTTATAGGAAATTTCTTTGCTTCCACGGTCTCTTTTATAAGAAACTAGACCAACTAAGCTTTGATTACATATTTTATTCAGCCTATAATTCCACACCAACAATTTATAGTGATTTTCTAAATTCACCTTACTGCTGCTGTCCAAGCAATTTATTACAATTTGCTCTTAAATTTCCAAGTCCAAACACTTATGAACTTACCATTTGGGTTTAAGACATATCATGGCCACATCATATCTTATCAAATCAACTCATTATGCCCTATTATGATTGAATTTACTCAACGATTTATCGCTTAAAACTTACCTCGAAAGTGGTCGACGACTAGATATCCACGGCTATTCGTTTACTTCCTCTTTTCCCTTATCCGACTTTGATCCTCTAGGCTCTTGAGCTAAATCAAACAATTTACTTCCCAATCAAACACCATCACACGGCATCCATATACATTTTAGAACCATTCTTAACATATTTACTACTCAAGCATGTAACTTAACAACTTAACCATTAGTTGCGAACCACAAACAAAACATATTCATACGTCAATATCTCAAACCTTACCATAACAACCAATATGCAAGATATCACATATACATAACTTAGCTTATGAGAACATATGTATTACATCATAAACACATCTTTTACCAATTACCTCACTTAAGCCAAATTTTTATAATCAATCACAAAGAAAATATACCACAATCACACTTCCAAAATGAGCTACCTCCATGGCCGATTATACTTCATCATTGACATATCTCATTTTGAATCATATAATCAACATTTATTCAAGACATCAAACCTCTTTAATTTCGCTATTACTAATATAAACATTCACAAATATATTCTTAGGAAGACCGATTTCTTTCCATAACACATTCATCATCAATACACCATCACATGCACCATTACAAAGCTTCACTTTTAGCATGCAAATGATATCAACACAATCTTACCTTAGCGAATATCATCTCCATGACATAGTAAGGATTGGAACCATGGCTAGTTAGAACTCAAGCTAACTACTAAAATATACATGAATCTCATGGCAAAACATCAAACTTACCTTAATAGTGACCTAGGATAGCGAATGCTTCACTCCCTTCTTCCCTTTTTCCTTAAAATTTTCGCCAAAAGATGAATCAAAGGATGAACATTTTTTTCTTCTTTGTTTTCTTTCTTCCATTCACGGCAAGGGAGGGGGAGCATGGATGAGACCATTTTTTTCTTTCTTTACCCATGCTCTTTAATTTATTTTTCCACCCATGATGCACCAACAAAACATGTCTATGACATGTTTTGCCCATCATCCTTTGTCATGGCCAACCACTAGCAATTAAAAGGGGAATTTGACATGCAAGTCCTCCTTTTGTTTACATGCACTATTAGATCCTTGTAGATTAGCCTATCACATTTCAAAAGTGTCACACAAGTCCTTTTGACTAAATTCACATGCAATTTACTAAATCGAAGCTTAAGATTTTCGCACATTCATATTCACATATTTTAGACCATAAATATCACATCCAAATAATTTGGTGATTCGGTTTAGCGGTCCCGAAACCGCTTTCCGACTAGGGTCACTTTAGGGCTGTCACAACTCTCCCCACTTAAGAAATTTTCGTCCCGAAAATTTCTACCGATGCATAGTTTAGAATAACGTCCTCTTATTGAATTATATTCATATAAACATTAGCTCATCGATAGCAATTGTAATTCATTATTGATTTCACATCGATCTATAAAATCATTTTCTTATCCGAAAACAAATACATAAACATTTCTACAAGTATGCACATATGTCTCATTTCCTTGATTTCATAAGCAATAATCACTTAATTTAATTCACAATTGCATTTCAAACACATATCAAGCACATACTAACATGTATAATTCACATCATCAACCCACATATTTGTAACCCACATTTTCATCCATGTATAAGTCAGTAACTCGCCGAAAATACACATATACTCAAACATCCCAATAAATATCCTTTATAACTCCGTCAGTATCTCAATATTCAACTTCCACACACTGAACATTTAATTCATTCAGCACATACTGAACATACCTCATTGCTGGAATTTTTGCAAGCGTATTAACTGAAATTTTACAGCAAGATTGCTCATTTCGAATCACGTACCTTCTGGATTTAACCGGATATAGTGACTCGCTCGATTGTCCTCGGGACATAGCCGGTTATAGTTATTCGCACAATTGCCTTGAGAATTAGCCCGGATTTAGTAACTTAGCACATATATCAACAAATCAATACACATTATTATTACATTCTCATTACCTAAGCTCAAACACAAGACACTCATCATATTTACAATTTCGGCTCAATAGCCACACACCAAGAGCGTGATTTCGATTTGCTTAAAACAGGATCTAATCAAATCATAATTTAAGCTCTATTCACTCAAGAACTTACTTCACATTACCAACCCTTATGTTCATACACAAAGATCAATTTAGCCAAAGGTGGTAGCTCGCTTATCAAGCGAGCGAATACTTACTTGTAAGGGCTCAACTAATTCAAGCACATATAGCTCTTACAATGCCATATCCTAGATATGGTCTTACATATTCTCATATCTCGAGCCGATGCCATGTCCTGCATGGTCTTACACATTATCTCAAATCAATGCCTTCGTCCCTGCACGAGGTCTTACATGAGTCTCATTTTACACACTTAGTGCTCTGTTGAAAAACTCGCACACAAGTGCCTCGACATCGATCTCGCACACATAGTGCCTCGATTACCGATCTCGCACACATAGTGCCTCGATTACCGATCTCGCACACATAGTGCCTCGATTACCGATCTCGCACACATAGTGCCTCAATCACTCGCACACGTAATGCCCATATTCATTCGTTATTACCCATTGAAAGGACTTAACCAAGTCTATAAAACATCATATATGTACACTTTTAAACATATCATCTCATTTAAGTTTAAATTCGTATAGAAATGAACACTTAAACTTTGCTCAAATTACCAAGACGAAGCCTACCAGCACGAAGGCGAATACACGTCACTAGTATGATTGCTCTTCGGGGCCTAGCCCGGATACATCACTAGTACAAATGCTCTTCGGAACTTAGTTCGGATACATCACTCTCAATTCTCATGTACATATACACATATAGCAATACACATTTGTATATCATTTACATTACTTGAATACAAACACAACATGCTTATCGACCACTCAACTCGCAGTTCCATAGCCACATACAAAAATCACATTTATAGTCATAAAACTCTTTCAACATTGCATTGCTTATACCCTTAGTTCAATCCAAATCGAAATTCAAATACGAGTACATGATACGTACTGATCAACTTAATAATTTAGGCGTATCTAAGTGAAGTTATATCACAAATTCTCATAGTCGGAAGCTTGCTACATTTCGATCGGGATCAAGATTCATTACAATACAAACAACCACATTTTAATAGTCAAAATCATCACACTATCATTTTATCACTTTATGGCATGTATAAATAGACTCACGCGTGCTACGTTAGTCCTAGAATCGACTAAACCGTAGCTCGATACCAATAAAATTGTAACACCCGTGCAAGTCTGCTGTCGAAATCGGACACGAGGGTTAACGGCTTAAACCATTCACTTTCACAGTCCATTTTAAAATTTTCCAGGCAGTTAGCTAACTGCGTCACTATCACTTTAAAAATCATATCTTGAGTTCCAAAACTCGAAAATCAGTTTCGTAATTTTTCCCTGAAACTAGACTCATATATGCATCTACAAATTTTTTTCTAGAATTATTGGTCAGGCCAATTAGTACAGTTTATTAGTTAAATTCTCCCCTGTTGCAGGGATCAACTACACTGACCTTCGTGCGTTACGAATTGGATATCTCCCTGTAAAGGGCTTCAATACTGATGCCGTTTGTTTCTATAGAAACCAGACTCAAAGAGGAATCTATACATATATGGCATCACTCCTAATTATCTCTGGTTAATTTACAATGAATTTCTAAAGTCGGAACAGGGAATCCAGAAACCGTTCTGGCCCTGTCTCACGGAAACTTAAATATCTCTTAACATACTGTTCATATGATCGTTTCGTTACTTTCCTACGAAAATAGATTCATCAAGGTTCGACTAAATAATTTATTCACTATTTAATTCCCTTTCTACAATTTTTAGTGATTTTTCACATTCACGTAACTGCTGCTACCAGCATCTATTTTTAAGGTAAACTTTACCTATTTCATGATCCTCCATGGATCAACTAGAGTTTGTCATAAATATACCAAAAGTGATCATGAATGACCATTCCCATGGCTAACCGTTACCAACATTTCCATACCTCTTGACAAACAACATACAACGATTATAATGCTATGATCAAAGTATATCTAAGCCATTTTCGCATGGCTATCCGAATTTACACAAAACCGAAGGGTACATGACCTACACCAAAAGGGTAGTCCTATACATTAACCAAGATATCCTCTCACTACTAGTCTATTCTATACATGCCATAAGATATTCCAAAACATAGCAGTACCAAACGGTGGATAGTGATAGTGTGACTAGTTGTTGACGATCCCCAGAACTGTAGCTTCCAAATGAGATCTATAAAGCAGAGGAAACAAAGTACACAGAGTAAGCATTACAATGCTTAGTAAGTTTCAAGCAGTGTCAACAGATAACAATCAAGTTATAACATAGTTGTTCGTATTTTATTTCACTCTTCCTTCGGGCATACCACCCTTTATCCAAATATGCACATCTCATCATAATCATAGGAATAGTCTCATAGATTGCTCTCGATACATCACATAACTACCTTATGGTTTAGTTTAAATCAAGCTCACATATAAGATTGGAGTACATACTGTTTAACCTTTCAGCATTGCGTATTTTTATAAGCAATTCTTATAAAAGAAGTCTTACCGGACATAATCTCCACACATAGTCATCGGGTCTTACCGGTCATAATCTCCACACGTAGTCATCGGGTCTCACCGGAACATATTCAAGTTTCATGTACATTTAATCACATGTTACAACATTCACATTAGCCATTCGGCTTTACCACATATGCATATCACACATATATTTTACATTAGCCATTAGGCCTTATCACATATACATACACTTTCACATTCACCACATCGGCCATTAGGCCTTATCACATATACATACACTTTCACATTCACCACATCGGCCATTAGGCCTCATCACATATACATACACTTTCACATTCACCACATCGGCCATTAGGCCTCATCACATATACATACACTTTCACATTCATCACATCGGCCATTAGGCCTTATGTGTCGGCCATTAGGCCTCATCACATATACATCCACTTTCACATTCATCACATCGGCCATTAGGCCTTATCACATATACATACACTTTCACATTCACCACATCGGCCATTTGGCCTCATCACATATACATCCACTTTCACATTCATCACATCGGCCATTAGGCCTTATCACATATACATACACTTTCACACTCACCACATCGACCATTAGGCCTCATCACATATACATCCACTTTCACATTCATCACATCGGCCATTAGGCCTTATCACATATACATACACTTTCACATTCATCGCATTGGCCATTCGGCCTTATCACACATATATGTATATCATACATATTTCATATTTTTCTTGTACATAAATTTCAGCAACAGCTTATAAGCAACTCAAATAGTTTCATCAAAGTTTACAACAAAATCACATATTCACTACAAGCAGTTTTTCTGACCAACAGTCACTAAGTTGTTTATAACTGGAGCTACAAAACTCAAAATCAATTGCTGTTAATTTTCCCCAAATGTAGACTCATGTATCTTCTACTCATAAAATTTTTAGAATTTTAGGTTTGGCCAATCAATACCAGATTTTTTCTTAAAGTTTCCCCTGTTTCACTGTTTGACTAATCTGACCACTCTTCACTACGAATCAAATCTTTCATTGTACAGAATTCATAATGCGTTCTATTTGATTCCATTTGAAACTAGACTCATTAAGGAGTCTAAGCATATAAATATTATCTCATAACCATTTTTGTATGAATTATAATGATTTTCCAAAAACAGAACAGGGGATCCGACACTGTCCCGCACAACATTAAATATCTCTTTATAGGAAATTTCTTTGCTTCCACGGTCTCTTTTATAAGAAACTAGACCAACTAAGCTTTGATTACATATTTTATTCAGCCTATAATTCCACACCAACAATTTATAGTGATTTTCTAAATTCACCTTACTGCTGCTGTCCAAGCAATTTATTACAATTTGCTCTTAAATTTCCAAGTCCAAACACTTATGAACTTACCATTTGGGTTTAAGACATATCATGGCCACATCATATCTTATCAAATCAACTCATTATGCCCTATTATGATTGAATTTACTCAACGATTTATCGCTTAAAACTTACCTCGAAAGTGGTCGACGACTAGATATCCACGGCTATTCGTTTTCTTCCTCTTTTCCCTTATCCGACTTTGATCCTCTAGGCTCTTGAGCTAAATCAAACAATTTACTTCCCAATCAAACACCATCACACGGCATCCATATACATTTTAGAACCATTCTTAACATATTTACTACTCAAGCATGTAACTTAACAACTTAACCATTAGTTGCGAACCACAAACAAAACATATTCATACGTCAATATCTCAAACCTTACCATAACAACCAATATGCAAGATATCACATATACATAACTTAGCTTATGAGAACATATGTATTACATCATAAACACATCTTTTACCAATTACCTCACTTAAGCCAAATTTTTATAATCAATCACAAAGAAAATATACCACAATCACACTTCCAAAATGAGCTACCTCCATGGCCGATTATACTTCATCATTGACATATCTCATTTTGAATCATATAATCAACATTTGTTCAAGACATCAAACCTCTTTAATTTCGCTATTACTAATATAAACATTCACAAATATATTCTTAGGAAGACTGATTTCTTTCCATAACACATTCATCATCAATACACCATCACATGCACCATTACAAAGCTTCACTTTTAGCATGCAAATGATATCAACACAATCTTACCTTAGCGAATATCATCTCCATGACATAGTAAGGATTGGAACCATGGCTAGTTAGAACTCAAGCTAACTACTAAAATATACATGAATCTCATGGCAAAACATCAAACTTACCGTAATAGTGACCTAGGATAGCCGAATGCTTCACTCCTTCTTCCCTTTTTCCTTCAAATTTTCGGCCAAAAGATGAATCAAAGGATGAACATTTTTTTCTTCTTTGTTTTCTTTCTTCCATTCACGGCAAGGGAGGGGGAGCATGGATGAGACCATTTTTTTTTCTTTCTTTGCCCATGCTCTTTAATTTATTTTTCCACCCATGATGCACCAACAAAACATGTCTATGACATGTTTTGCCCATCATCCTTTGTCATGGCCACCACTAGCAATTAAAAAGGGGAATTTGACATGCAAGTCCTCCTTTTGTTTACATGCACTATTAGATCCTTGTAGATTAGCCTATCACATTTCAAAAGTGTCACACAAGTCCTTTTGACTAAATTCACATACAATTTACTAAATCAAGCTTAAGATTTTCGCACATTCATATTCACATATTTTAGACCATAAATATCACATCCAAATAATTTGGTGACTCGGTTTAGCGGTCCAAACCGCTTCCGACTAGGGTCACTTTAGGGTCACAAATACTACTGTTCCACAACCTCCATTCCCGACAAATACCACCCGCACCTACCATACCTCCAGTTATCGACCAAATAAGGTCAAATAAGCCCCAGTTGATGTAATTCAAAACATGGGGCTATGAATTTAAGGCTACGGATAGTGATGATACCGAGCAAGCTGAATTTTGGTTGGACAACACTATTGAATTTTCGATGAGCTATCTTGCACACCGATGAGTGCCTAAAGTGTGCTATCTCCTTGCTACGTGATTACGCCTACTATTGGTGGAATACGTTGACTTGTGTTGTGCCTAGAGAGCAAGTAACTCGAGTTTTTCCAAACCGAGTTTGGAAAAAGTATATCATCGAGATTTATGGATCAAAACGGAAGGAATTTCTTGAACTTAAACAAGGTTCCATATCGGTTACCGACTATGAACGAAAGTTTGTAAGGCTTAGCCAAGACGACGAGAATACGTTTCCTCGAAGCGTAATGTGTAAACGTTTGAGGATGGATTGAATGATGATATAAAGTCGTATGTTGACATTTTGGAAACCGAGAATTTGTGGCACTTGTCGAGCGAGCTTGCAAAGCCGAGGAGCTCAAGATGAGAAAAGAAAAGCGAGGCGAGAGCAAGGAGTTTCGTAAGAGGTCTTCGGGAAGCCCTTCCCATCATCGAAGAAATTTAGAGATGGCTTAGGCCGATCTAGAGACACTTCGGCTTTTCTAGACGAGATCGCGATCGACCCTTTCGAGTGCACGAGTCACTTGATCGCCAAGTGTGGGAAATGATCGTCGAGATAGAACGGAGTGCCGATTGTGGCAAATGGCATTCGGAAGTTGTAGATTCCATGACCGCTCGCTACAAGTGCGGTTCATTGACCACTTTATCAAAGATTGCCCGAGATTATGCGAATGAATGTAAATCGAGTGGGAAACCGAGTGCTACCACCGCTCAAGGTAGACCATCTAGAAACACGGAAATGCTAGTGGTGGTCGAGAGGATCTAGAGATCTTTGCGACCGGATCCGAGGCTCGTGCTCTGCTAGGGCTTATGCCATACGCCGCACGCCGAGGATGCTTCCTCGCCAGATGTTATTACGGTACTTTCACTCTCTTTGATACTAATGTGATTGCTTTGATTGACCCCGGTTCTACTCATTCTTATATATGCGAAACCTTAGCATCCAAAGAAGACTCTACCTATTGAGTCTCATCGAGTTCGTAATTCGGTGTCAAATCCCTTGGGTCGTTCGTGCTTGTTGACAAAGTGTGTAAGAAATGCCCCTAGTAATTCGAGGTTCTGCTTTCCGGCAGACTTGATGGTTTTGCCGTTCGATGAATTTGATGTTCTTCTTGGTTTGGATTGGTTGACCGTGCATGATGCGGTTGTGAATTGCAAAAGCAAGACTATTGATTTGAGGTGCGCAAATAACGAGATAATCCGAGTTGAGTCTACGGACTTAAAGGGGTTGCCAGCTGTAATATCAGCAATGTTGGCCCAGAAATATGTAAGAAAGCATACCTTGCGTATGTACTTGATGACAAGGAATTTGAAAAGAAACCCGAATCTGTGCCGGTGGTTTGTGAATACCGGATGTTTTTCCGAAGAATTACCGGGTTTACCACTGTTCGGAAGTAGAGTTTGGTATTGAGCTTGTACACGGACTACGCCAATTTCGATAGCTCCGTATCGTATGGCACCAACCGAGTTAAAAGAATTGAAAGCTTCGGTTGCAAGAGTTGACGGATAGAGGTTTCGCTCGACCAAGTTTCTCACCTTGGGGTGCACCAGATTGTTTGTGAAAAGAAGGACGGAACCATGAGGTTGTGCATTGACTATCGTCAGCTGAATAAAGTGACGATAAAGAATAAATATCCGTTACCGCATATTGATGACTTGTTTGATCAACTAAAGAGAGCCTCAGTGTTTTCAAAGATAGATTTGAGATCGGGGTATTACCAGTTGCAAATTCGAGATTCGGATATACCCAAAACTGCTTTCAGAACGAGATATGGCCACTACGTGTTCTAAGTGATGCCGTTTGGGCTCACTAATGCCCTACGAGATTTATGGATTTGATGAATCGGATCTTGATGATTTGGACCGGTTCGTAGTTGTGTTCATTGACGACATCTTGGTCTATTCAAAAGACGAGACCGAACATGCTGAGCACCTAAGATTAGTGTTGCAAATTTTACGGGATAAGCAGTTATATGCTAAGTTCGAGAAGTGTGAGTTACGGTTAAGAGAGGTTAGCTTCTTGGGTCACGTGGTATCCGTGATCGGTATTCGAGTTGACCGAGCAAAATTTCAGCCATACTTAGCTGGAAGCCTCCAGAAATATTATCGAGGTTCGACTTTTTGGGACTCATGGGATTACTACCGACGGTTTGTAAAGGTTTCTCGATGATAGCCACACCCATGACGGCTACTTCAAAAAGATGTTAAGTTCGAATGGACGGAAAAATGTCGAAAAGTTTTGATCAATGAAAACTTATTTGACGGAAGCTCAATTTTAGTGCGCCCGAATCGGGCAAAGAGTTTGTCATCTATAGTGACGCCTCCCTACTTGGGTTAGGTTGCGTATTGATGCAAGAAGGTCGAGTTATGGCCTATCGTCGAGACAATTAAAGCCACATGAGAAAAATTATCCCACCCATGATCTCGAATTAGTCGCCATCGTATTCGCCTTGAAAATATGGCGACATTACTTATTTGGTGAGAAGTGCCATGTATTTTCGGATCACAAAAGTCTCAAATATTTGATGACTCAAAGAGACTTGAATCTGCGACAAAGGCGTTGGCTTGAGTTGTTGAAAGATTATGAGCTAGTCATTGATTATCACCGGGAAAGGCTAATGTGGTTGCGGACGCCTTAAGTCGGAATCCTTTGTTTGCTTTTACGAGCAATGAATGTACACTTGTATGCATTCTACCCGACAATGTGTTAGTAGCCGAATTAAAGGCCAAACCATTATTGATTCATCAAATTCATGAAGCTTAGAAAGTCGACGATGAATTGGTTGCAAAACGGGCTGAATGTGTTCCGAATATGGAATCCGAATTTCAAATTGATGATGACGATTGTTTGAGGTTCAGAAGTCGGTTGTGTGTTCCAAGAAATTCAGAACTCATTTCGATGATTCTGAACGAAGCCCATTGTAGCCGAATGTCAATTCACCCGAGGAGTACGAAAATGTACAACGATCTGAGACGCCAGTTTTGGTGGCATGGTATGGAACGAGACATTTCCGATTTTGTTTCGAAGTGTTTGATATGTCAGCAAGTAAAGGCGGAACATCAAGTGCCTACGGGTTTACTCCAGCCAATCATGGTACCTGAATGGGAATGGGATCGAGTCACGATGGATTTCGTATCTGGGTTGCCAGTATTGGCAAGTAAGAAAGATGCGATTTGGGTTGTTGTGGATAGACCGACTAAGTCGGCTCACTTTATCCCCGTGACGCACGGATTTTTCATTGGATAAACTATCTCGAATTGTATATTTCTCGAGTTGTGAGATTACACGGGTACCTATTTCTATCGTGTCGGATAGAGATCCGAGATTCACCTCGCGATTTTGGAAGAAATTGCAATAAGCTTTGGGTACCAAGTGCATTTTAGCACCGCTTTTCATCCACAAATGTATGGTCAATCCGAACGGATAATTCGAGATACTTGAGGATATGTTGAGATGTTGCATCCTCGAGTTTAGTGGTTCATGGGAGCGGTATTTACCTTTGATTGAATTCGCACAACAATAGTTTTCATCAAGTATTAAGATGGCACCTTACGAGGCTTTGTGCGGTCGAAAATGCGTGACGCCATTGTTTTGGACCGAGCTCGGTGAAAGTAAAATTTTGAGTGGATTTGATTAAAGATCTTTGAGAAAGTAAGAATAATTTGTGAAAGTCCGAAGGCGACATCGATCGTCGGAAGTCGTATGCGGATTTAAAACGAAGAGATATTGAGTATCAAGTGGGAGACAAAGTGTTTCTTAAGGTCTCGCCTTGGAAAAAGATACTCAGATTTGGCCGTTAGGGCAAATTGAGTCTGAGATTTATTGGGCGTATGAGATCTCCGAACGAGTTGGCCCGATTGCATATAGGTTGCTTTTACCCCCGAACTCGAAAGGATCCACAACGTTTTTCATGTTTCGATGCTTGACGTTCTGATGATCCAATCCTTCGCACGTAATAAACCCTCCGAGGTCAAAATTCAAGCCGATATGAGTTATGAGGAAGAATCGATTCGTATCCTAGCTCGTGAAGTGAAAGAGTTGCGAAACAAAAGGGTTCCGATAGTGAAAGTGTTATGGCTCAAACACGGGATAGAAGAAGCTACTTGGGAACCCAAAAACTCTATGAAAGAGCGATACCCAAACCTATTTACCGGTAAGATTTTCGGGGACGAAAATTTCTTAAGTGGGGAGAGTTGTGTGAGACTAAAGTGACCCTAGTCGGAAGCGGTTTGGGACCGCTAAACCGAAGTCACCAAATTATTTGAATGTGATATTTATTGTCTAAAATATGTGATTATGAATGTGTGAAAGTTTTAGGCTTCGATTTAGTAAATTGCATGTGAATTTAGTCAAAAGGACTTATGGGTGACATTTTTGAAATGTGATAGGCTAATCTACAAGGACCTAATAGTGCATGTAATCAAAAGGGAGGACTTGCATGTCAATTTTCCCCCTAATATGTAGTGGCCGGCCATGAGCATGGGTGGACAAGATGTTATGGCTAAAAACATGTCATAAACATGTTGGGGTAATGCATATTGTAAGGATTAATAAAATAAAGAGCATGGGCAATAAAATATTAGTGTTAGTAGGATGAGAAACAAAAAAAATAAGAAAGGATGTGTGTGATTGTCCCCCCATTGCCGTGAGTTGAAGGAAAGAAAAACAAAAAAAAAGTGTTCATCCTTTGGTTCATCCTTGGCCGAAAATTTTAAGGAAGAAGGAAAAAGAAAGGTTGAAGAGGTTCGGCCATGCATGTAACTAGGCTAAGCTCAAGAGCAAAGGGGATCTAAATCCGATAAAGGGAAGGAAAAAGTGGTCGAATAGCCATCGAAATCGTTCAACAACATCCGAGGTAAGTTCTTGAGTAATAGAGCTTAAATTATGATTTGATTAGATCATGTTTTAAGCAAATCAAAATCATGCTCTTTGTGTGTGGCTATTGAGCCGAAATTGCAAGTGTGATAAGTGTCTTGTGTTTGAGTTTTGCTAATGAAAATGAAATACGAATGTGTCATGATTTATTGTTAAATGTGCATGGTTATTCGAATGATGTCCGGGCTAAGTCCCGAAGGCTTTGTGCTAAGTGACCATATCCGGACTAAGATCCGAAGGCATTTGTGAGAGTTACTAATTCAGGGCTAAGCCCGAAGGCATTGGTGCGAGTTACTAAATCTGGGTTAAGTCCGAAGGCATTTGTGCGAGTTACTATAACAGGGCTATGTCCCAAGGCATTTGAACGAGTAGCTATATCCGGTTAAATTCAAGGTACGTGATTCGGAATGAACGATCTTGCTGTAAAAATTTCAGTTAATACGCTTGTAACATCCCAACATTGAGGTATGTTTCAGTATGTGCTTTGAATTAGTTGAGCCCTTACAAATAAGTATTCGCTCGGTTGATAAATGAGCTACCTAGGCCTTTAGCTAAGTTGATCTTTGTGTATGAATATAAGGGTTGGTAATGTGAAGTAAGTATGATATTGAGAATTTGTGCATATGAAATTATCTGTTTAGCTACATGAATGCTATACTTTGGTTGTGTTTAAATTCATGGCTCAAACTTACTAAGCATTAAATGCTTACTCCGTTTTCTTTGATTTTCTGTTTTATAGATTTTGGCTCTTCAGCTATCGGACTCGGGATTTTGAAGTCAAAGTCGCCCACACTATCAAAGCTCCTTTTGGTATACTTTTGGTTGAACTTTGAAATGGCATGTATAGGACCACCCTTTTGTTGTTGGTCATGAACCCTTCGGTATTGTGTAAATTTGGATAGCCATGCGAAAATGGCTTAAATATACTTTGATCATAGCATTATAATCGTTTTGTATGTTGTCCGCCGAGAGGTATGGAAATGTTGGCAACGGTTAGCCATGGGAATGGTTATTCATGATCACTTTTGATATATGTATGACAAACTCTAGTTGATCCATGAAGGATCATGAAATAGGTAAAGTTTACCTTAAAATAGATCTTGGCAGCAGCAGTGATGTGGATGTGAAAAATCACTAAAAATAGTAGGAATGAAATTAAATAGTGAATAAACTATGTAATCGAACCTTGATGAATCTATTTTCATAGGAAAGTAACGAAACGTTAATATGAACAATATATTATGAGATGTTAAAGTTTTCGTGAGACAGGGCCAGAATGGTTTCTGGATCCCTTGATCTGACTTTGGAAATTCATTATAAATTTACCAGAGATAATTAGAAGTCATGCCATATATGTACAGATTCCTTATAAATTTATAAATTCATTATAAATTTACCAGAGATAATTGAAGCCCTGTACAGGGAGATATCCAGGTCGTAATGCATGAAGGTCAGTGTAGTCGCACCCTGTAATAGGGGAGACTTTAACTAATAAACTGTACTAATTGGCCTGACAAAAAATTCTAGAAAAAAATCTGTAGATGGACATATAAGTCTAGTTTCAGGGAAAAATTACGAAACTGATTTTTGAGTTTTGGAACTCAAGATATGATTTTTAAAGTGGCAGTGACGCAGATTAATAACCGCCTGGAAATTTTAAAATAGACTGTAAAAATGAGTGGTTTAAGCCGTTAACCCCTCGTGTCCGACTCCGACAGCGGTCTCGGGTACGGGGTGTTACACTATATTTCCATGATGTATGAATGAATTGATATTGCATAAATTGTTTGATCGTGATTACGAGAATGCATGTCAAGAAATTAATGTAGTAAAGACTTTCGATTGAACATTTGGAATAGACTTGGATATTCTTACCATGACATTGGGTGGTATGTGAGCCAATGTAAGACATGTCTGGCACATGCATCAGCCATATTATGAGAGCCAATGTAAGACATGTCTGGGACATGCATCGGCCTCGGGATATTCAAGCTAGTGTAAGACCTGTCTAGGACATGGCGTTAGCTTGTTGTCAGTGTAAGACCTATCTGGGACATGGCATCGACACCGATAGATAAAAGCCAGTGTAAGACTTGCCTAGGACATGGCATCATCCTTGATATATGAAAGTCAGTGTAAGACCTGTCTGGGACACGGCATTGACTTTAATGTACTAGCCAGTGTAAAACCATGTATGAGACATGGCGTCGGCATCTTATCCCATGTTTGGGGTTATTGAGTATCCTGTAATATTCCAAATAGTTCAATGGAAGATTCCTCAAATATATCAAAATGAGAAAAGTTATGACCATGTGGTAAGTGGTACAGGTACCTACTTGAAATGTATGAGATGTGGGCTCAATATATACAATATGAATTGCATTGGATGGTGATGAGTAAGTTGTACTTATGTCTATTTATTGTATTCATGGATAAGCTATGAAATGTTATGAGCATACTGTTGTATGATAAATAGTTGATGTTTATTTACATACAACTTACTAAGCTTTATGCTTACCTCTTTTTCTTTCCATTTTCTTAGTGCCACCAAAGAAGCTCGTAGATCACCGTCTTACGTCGGAGAAGCCAGTCACACTATCATTTGAAACACTTGGTATAGTTAGTTCTTTTATTTTGATTATGGCATGTATAGGAGCTTTTAATCTTGTTTTAGTGTCACAATGTCTTGGGTTCAAATATGTTGGCTTACTTTAGTATTTGACCCATTTTGTGTAAGGCCATGAAAAATGACTAATATGTTGTTATATGAATACAAAAAGGTCTTTCATAAATGTCAAATTGTTGGTATGGTTAAACATGTGAATTTCAGCGTATGGATAGCAAAGTGCATAAATTGGTTATTCAAGCATATATGAAATGTGTATAAGTCTTAGTTAAAGTTGCTTGGTTTAGAAATCAGGTTACATGAGACTTTGGTATGATGGAGGGTGTTATATTGTGTTTCAGGGTGGCAAAAAGGCTTGGTAGATAGCCTTATATCGTCCACATAGGTAGACACACGAGCGTGTGTTTAGCGGTCAGTCCCATGGGAATGTTGTTCGACAGTGTGTCCCCTGCACCTCGAATTTGCAAGTCAGTATGCATGGTAGTAAACACACAGGCAGAGACACGGCCATGTGTCCCAGCCGTGTGGAGGACACAGTCTCTGGACACAGGTGTGTGCCTTAGCCGTGTATCCCTAATTTGTTGCTGATGTCAGAAATAGAATGTCAAGGTTTTTAAAGATGGGATAAGGCACGGGTGTGTGTAAGATTGTGTGAAAACCCCTGTAGGTTCGAATTTGGAATTTAATTCACACGGGCTCGGGACATGGGCGTGTCCCCTTATGCTTAGGCTGTGTGAACCACACGGGCCTTTGGCACGACAAGGTCAACAAGGCCACCTGGGTGCGTTGCCTTTCCACACGGACGTTTTCCTTGTTTAAAGTGACATTTTCCAAAGTTTTCATAAGCGATCGAATTAATCCCAGACTGTTTCCAAAGTATGATTAGGGCCTCGTAGGCCCATATTAGAAATCAACAAACTATGAAAGGAAAGTTTTAATTTGACCTAGTTTTTACATTTCAGAAAATATTGAATGCATGTGTTTAAGTCAGGTAATGCCTCGTGCCCAGCTCCGATCTTGGACTCAGGTAAGGAGTGTTACAATTCCGACTAGACCCTAATTCAGGATGTTACAACTCTCCCCCTTAGGGATTTTCATCCCCAGAAATCTTACTGGTAAAAAGTCTTGGGTATTGGCTTCTCATCGTTCCCTCGGGTTCTCATGTGGCTTCTTCAACCCCATGTCGTTGTCATAACACTTTTACAAGGGAAATACTTTTATTTTGTAATTGTTTGACCTCCCGAGCTAAAATTTTAACTGGTTCCTCACCATAAGACATATCCAGTCGTATCTCCACCTCTGTAGGTGAAATCACGTGAGAAGGATAAAAATGGTAACGACGCAACATAGACACGTGGAAGACATCGTGATTCTTTTCCAACTCGGATGGTAAGGCTAACCGATAAGCTACCCGTCCTACTCTTTTAGCCACCTCATATGGTCCAATGAAACGCAGGCTCAATTTCCCTTTCCTGCCAAATCTGAGAACTTTCTTCCATGGGGACAGTGTTAGAAATACCTTATCACCGACTTGAAACTCAATTTCTTTTTATTTTAAATTAGTGTAGGATTTTTGTCTATCCGAAGTTGCTTTTAAGCAATCTCGAATCACCTTTACTTTTTCTTTGGTCTCTTTAACTAAGTCGACCCCATACTATGCCTCATAAGGCACCATTTTCAAGCTTGACAGAAAACTATTATTGTAGGCAAATTCTACCAACGGTAAATACATTTCCCAACTACCTTGGAACTTAAGAACACAACACCGTAACATATCTTGAAGAATCTGAATTACCCTTTTGGATTGACCATCAGTTTGTGGATGGAAAGCGGTACTAAAATTCAACTTTGTACCTAAACCTTCTTGTAGCTTTTTCTAAAATCACGATGTGAATCTCGTATCCTTAGCCTCAGACTCGACCTTTCTCTTCTCTTTGGCCAATTCCTCGGCCTTACAAGTTTTTTCAACGAGTACAACGAACTCTTTCAGCTCGACCAACAAATATTTGGATGTCTTCATTTAATCTGTCCTCAAACGTCTTGCACATAATAGCTTCGATCAAGACACATTCTTGAGCATATTTGCTGAGTCTCACAAACTCACGCTCATATTCAGTTACAGTCATTTTACCTTGCTTCAACTCAAGAAACTCTTTTCTTTTCTAATCCATAAATCTCTGACTGATATACTTTTTTCGAAACTCCCCTTGGAAAAATTCCCATGTCACCCTCTCCCTCGGTACCACCGAGACAAGTGTCTTCCACCAGTGGTAAGCTGCATCTCTAAGCAGTGATACAACACATTTCATGCACTCTTCTGATGTGCATGACAATTCTTCAAAAACACGGATAATGTTTTCAAGCCAAAACTCTACTCGTTCCGGATCATCATCAATGCTAGCTCAGAACTCTTCAGGTCCTTGCTTTTGAATTTTATCCACCGGTGGACTATTTAGTCTCATAAAATCCATACCACGGCATGCCACTGGGATAGGCTGGGGAATAGGTGGGGGTGGAGGGGGTTGAGCGTTCGGGTTCACTCGAACGAACTCCGTATACGAGGTATTCATCATATGGAGAAAGGCTTCCCTAGCCTCATCTCCTCCTCCTTGACTCACAATCATAGGTCTACTCTCAACTAGCATTGCCCCTTGAGTGGAAGCCGGTGCATTACATTCTACATCATCAACTTTAGCTCGATTGGGATCCATTACTATATGAAAACACAATTGAAAAAGGTCAGGATTCATTACACTATCATAATTGATTTATGAAATGTACAGCTAGACTTTTAGATATGCTACGTTGTCCGAGAAAATCGACTAAACCGTAGTTCTAATTCCATTAAATGTAACACCCCCTACTTGTATTCGACGTCGGAACAGGGTACGAGGCATTACTGGACTTAAACATAAACAAGCATACAAAACCTAGCCATAAAATTCCGTTCAAATTTAAAACTTTTCAATCACATGCAAATTGTCCCTTATAAGTACCTAAATCGAGATCCTTCGGAATCTTTTTGACACTTAGAAAATTTTATTATTTTAGAGAATCACACGCCGGTGTGGGTAGACCGTATGGTCACACATGCCCGTGCAGCTTTCGACATGCCTGTGTCTTCAGCCCATATAACTCTCTGACTATGACATCATCATACAATTAAAGTCACACTGCCAGGTCACACGCCAGTGTGCTTAGGCCATGTGGCAAATTAAATTCTCGAAATTAAGTGTAGACTTCACATGGCCTAGGCACGCCCATGTTCTAAGGTCATGTCCTTCACACGGCTGAGACACATAATTGTGTCTCTGCCCATGTGTTCACTACCAGGCATTTTGTTTAACATTAATTACGGTGCAAGGGACACACGGATAGAATCGCATGCCCTTGAGGCAAGCTGTGTGTCACACACGGTCTAGACATACGCCCGTGTGTCAACCCGTGTGAACATATTTAAGGTTATTTTCCAAGCCAATTGCCACCCTTTTTTTTTTTTTTTCACAACACATTCATGGTTCCAAAGGTAGTTAAACATTCATGAACCTAGCTCATGCATGAAAACTTCTCATCACATTATACTAAATTAGGACTCCATATCATGTCAAGCCCCATTTTACCAACACACACATAGTGGCCATCATTATTCAACCATCAACAACCAATAGCCATATCATAATGGAATTGGCACATGCATGCATAGATGAATAGGTTTACAACCCAATAATCATTTTGAGCCATATCTCATGGCCTTATACAAAATCAATCATAACACCATCAAAAGCCAACACAATGGCTAAGCAAATATGACATATAACAAAATAAGCAAGTTCCTATACATGTCATACTCAAAATAATAAAACTAACTATACCCAAAAGATTCCAATTGATAGTGTGACCGAGCCTCCGGCATCCTTTGATCCCTGAGCTAGCTTGGTGACACTATAAGAAAATGGAAAAGAGAGGGAGTAAACATAGAGCTTAGTAAGCTTGCATGTTGTAACAATCCGGTTTAGACCCTAGTCAGAATAGTGGTTTTGGGACCACAAATCCGAGTCAGAGAAATGTTTAAATATTATTTTCTGTGTTTATGATGTTTGAATTAGAATGTGTTAAAGTTTTGTATGAAAATTTAATCGTTTGTGTATCGATTTGATAAAAAGAACTTAATAGCATAAAATGTAAAAGTTTCCTACGGTTTGTTAAAATACTAAATTGACATGGCTTTTTAAGTAGAAAGTCCTTATTATGCAATTCAACCATTTAATCAATACATGGACAAGTATGGACATGAGTTAGTGGATTTTGAATGAAATTAAAAAGGTTATTTTAGTAATTGATAAATAAATGTTGATTCATTAAAACAAAAGCGTGAAATTAGCCATTATCATCTTGTTAATGCTGAAATTGAAGAAAGAAAAGCTAGGTTTTGTGTTTTAACATTCGGCTATTGAAGAATTTGATTAAGGTATGAGTTTTACTCGATTTTTGATGATTTCTACGTTTTTGTGATTGTTGTTAAGTGTTTTAGCTAGCCCATGCTTAAAGATTTGATGAGATTCCATTGATGAATTCATGAGTTTTGTGATACTAAATGATGAATTATGAAAGCTTTTTGCTTGATATACATGTTTTGTAAAGCGATTTTGAGTAAAAATGCATATTGAGGATTAAATTGTGATAATGAGAAATTGAGGGACTAAAATGTGAAATAAATGAAATATATGGGTTTGTATGAGCTAAGTGAGTATTCAGCCTAATATGTGTAAAAGGAAATTTTGTGTATTTGGTGTTTTGTGTAATAAGGACTAAAATGTCAAAATGTGTAAATTTAGGGGCTAAAGTGTAAAAAAGCCCAAAGATGTGTTTGTTTATTGAATTGAATGTATTGGTGATTAAATGAGTTAATTTTGAATACATATAGATCAAGAAAAGAGGAATTCGAATTTAAACCAAGGGAAGTTAAAGGTTATAGAGTAGACAATTCGAGTCGACAATTCCGAGTACGAGGTAAGTTTGTACGTAAAACATGATGTTATAAGTATATTTTGATGCTTTGTTTATACATAGATTGTATATATATTTAGTTTGGATGAATAATATGATAAATCAATGGTATTTTTCACTAAGTGTGCGATTTAAATTAGCTTCGGCTATATGAGGCACTAAGTGTGCGATACCAAGATAGCTTCGGTTAAATGAGATGGCACTAAGTGTGCGGAATTATTATAGCTATGGCTAACCTTTAAGGCACTAAGTTTGCGGATGGTTGTAGCATGAAAAATCTTATAAAAGTTTAAAATATCCTATCGAGAGGTGAGAATGAAAATGAATGAATACGGGAAGATTTAGGTACATATAATACCTATATGGTAGATGGTATTATGTATATAAAGTTCATTGAATTTGTATAAACATGAGGATGGTGTTGGTATAAAATGGATAGATGAATTGAGAATGTATAAATACTTATGTATTGATGTTTTATATTTTATACTTAGTTGATGATTTTAGTACGAGCTTACTAAGCTTTTAAAAGCTTACTTTGTGTGTGTGTTTGCATTGTTTTATAGATATCGAAGCTACTGTGAGCTCGGGGATCATCAATGATTGTCACCACACTATTGAACCTCATTTTGCTACTTTGAAAATATATATATTAAAGTATGGCATGTATAGGCTAGAAGTGTTGGGATTATGTTTTGTAACGTTTATACCATGCCATGTGATATGGCTATATTGTGCTTAGACTTATGTTTGGAAATGTTATATGATATGTTTTGGTAACTTTGAATGACCAAAAGAAATGGTCAATATTGATAAGTTTTGGTAAGTTTTGAGCATGAGATTGAATGATGCTTTGAATCATATGTTTTAATATGATTTTATTCTAAATTTGTTATGATTTGGTTGATAAATTGAGTTGGAATTTTGGTTGGCAATGATATGTCATGAATGGCTTATGTTTTGGTTGTGAATTGGTTATAAATGTTGTGCAAATATGCTTAGTTTGGTGCTTGTAGATTTGACTCAATTGGGGTGGAAAATTGGCTATTCAAATGACCTATTTTTTTCCACATGGGTAGGGACACGGGCGTGTGTCTCAGCTATGTGCGACACATGGCTATGTTGCACGGCCGTGTGTCCCCTCCTACAATAGTAAGTTAGGCTTGAGCACGGCCAAGTCACACGGGCATGTGGCAATCTATGTGGCCCATGTCAGATTCAACCACGGCCAAAGCACACGGGCGTGCCTTGTGGCCGTGTGAACAAGTCAGTATGTATGCCCTGTTTCGACACGGTTTAGACACACAGACGTGTCTAAAGCCGCTTGAGGCACACAGCCTGTTCACACGGGCTTGTGACCTGTACTTGTTTGAAAACTGTTTAAATTTTGGAGAAATTTTGTATGTGTTCGGTTTAGTCCCAACCCCTTTCTAATACATGTTTAAGGTCTCACTGACCTATATAAGGGACTCTATATTGATGATTGATCTTTACTGCTTCAATGCTTATGAAATGAATGTTAATGTTCCGATTTTGTCCAGTAATGCCTTTAACCCTAGTTCGGCAACGGATACGGGTTAGGGGTGTTACACATGTAAATAATAAGCAATAAAAATATGCATTTTCATACACGTAAATAACATAATTTAATTCATCTTATTCTTAACAATCATTGTAGTCATATCCTATCTCATTCGATTTATATAATGTTTAATAGAACTCAAGATCGTAATTCCTTCATTCTCATCTTACCAAGTTTTAATCATTTCATAATCTCAATTACTATGAGCTTGGCGTACATACCTGTACTTTTTCAATATGATCATACCTCGTTATTTCTTTTACAAATCCTTGGACTACCCATTGGACCACTTGGAATACCAAGGGATACTTAGGAAATCATATTCACATATTAGGGTGCCAATGCCCTATCTCGGATATGGTCTTATATGGGACCACTTATCAATGCCAATGCCATGTCCCAGACATGGTCTTACATGGGATCACACATATCGAAGCCGATAGCCCAACTATGGTCTTACACGATGTTCTTATATCGATGCCAATGCCATGTCCCAAACATGGTCTTACATGGGATCACATAATGATGCCAATGCCATGTCCCAGACATGGTCTTACACGGGATCACATATCGATGCCGATGCCATATCCTAGATATGGTCTTATATGGGATCTCATCAACCCAAAGGTCATAATATTTATACCCTAAGTATTCTTAAGGTTCAACCAGTTTCCCTCGCCTCAAATCTTTGTCAGACAACATCAATAATAATCACAAAGGCATATACATTTCATGCAACATTAAGTGTTAAATGTATAATAAAGTGCTCTATCAATTACACACAAACTTACCTCAGTACAAAAATGTAGCTAACTATTCGATTTAGTCCACAACCTTGTTCTTCCCTCGGTTTAGGTCCAGACTTCGTTTTTCTTGATGTATAATAGCAAATTTCACTTATTTAATTATCACATTATTCAAATCATTCCGTAAATCATACGTTTGAAAAATTATAATTTTGCCCCTAAACTTTCACATATTTACACTTTGGTCCCTGAGCTCGTAAAATGAAATGTGTCCAATTTATTTGTTACTCAAGCCTAACCAATTCATATTCCCTCTTATAACAACCCACATTTTTCATCAAATCAAATTTTTAACATCTATTTTTACATGTTTTACAAACAAGTCCTTTTAGGCGTTTTCGTGAAAAATCACTTAGAAAAAGATGTTCATTTAACACTAAACTTCCATATTCCTCCATTAATAATCAAAATAGATGCATAACACACATGGGTAATTTTTTTAACATAAAACCTAGTTCAAATAAAGGGTAGAAACAGCTAAATCATGCTTCAAGGATCTCAAAAATGCAAAAAGGTTAAAAACGGGGCTAGGATTGACTTACTATTAAGCTTGAAAATTGAAAAAACCTAGCTATAGTGCTCCTCCAAGTTTCAGCTATGGCATGAGAAAGATGAGCAAATTTTGTCGTCATTTTCCCTTTTTATTCTTTTATTTACCAAATGGCAAAAATGCCCTTTATGTCTTTCTTTCTAAATTTTCCTATTCATGCCCATTTTTGTCCAAAATTATAGAAATTTGTCAAATTTCTATTTAAAACCTTCTAATTTATAGTCCAATGCAATTTCATGCTTGATGTGACAGCCCAAAATTGACCCTAGTCGGGAAGTGGTTTCGGGACCACAAAATCGAGGCATAAAATAATTTAATATTCATTTTGATGCCTATGATATGTGTTAATTTGTGTGTGACATTTTTGATGATTTGATTTAGGGTCATAAATGTGAATTTCACTAAAAAGGACCTGGTAGTGAACTTTGAAAGTAGGATAGGGAAATGTGTGATAACTAATTAAAGCATGCATGCAAAACAATGGTCTTGCATGTCAAATACCCCCTTTTATAAGTGGTGGCGGCCATGACAAGGAGGATGGGCAAAACATGTCATAGACATGTTTTGTTGGTGCAATATGGGAGGAAAAATTAAACTAAGGTGAGGAATAAAGAATTGAAAAAAAAAAAGGAGAGAAGGTGTAATCCCCCCATTGCCGTGAGTTGAAGGAAAAGAAAGAATAAAAATTTGTTCATCCTTTCTTTGAGCCAAAACTAGGAAGAAAATACAAAGAAGAAAAAGAAATGTGTGTGTTCATCCTTGAACATCTTTTGGCCGAAAATTGAACGAAAAAGGGAAGAAGGGAGTGAAGCATTCGGCTATCCTAGGTCACTATTAAGGTAAGTTTGATGTTTTGCCATGAGATTCATGTATATTTTAGTAGTTAGCTTGAGTTCTAACTAGCCATGGTTCAAATCCTTACTATGTCATGGAGATGATATTCGGCTAAGGTGAGATTGTGTTGATATCATTTGCATGCTAAAAATGAAGCTTTGCAATGGTGCATGTGATGGTGGATTAATGATTATTGAATATTCTTTTTAGCAATTTTGAGTGAGAGTTTGATAGATACTATGAGGTTAAACTTCATGACATTGTAAGCTTGTAAGTTGGATGATGAAATTCATGCTTTGTGAAGGTAAATGGTGTAGAAGGAGCATTCGCCATAATGAAGATATATGAGATAGTCATAATCAGCCTTATGATTCGGCTCTTGCATGTATATATATATATGTTTGCACATGATGTATTGGTATGACATATATACTATCTCAAGGCATATAATTACATATGATGGTGTTTCGGTTATGAAGTAAATGATTGATACGTATTGAGTTACAATATGGAATGCGTTAGTTAGTAAAATGTATGCTGTTTTTGTGTGGTATTAAGTGTATAATTGGCCTCAACATGGACATGCATATTTGGCCACATGAGGGGAATTGGTGTGCATGCATTCGGTTAGAGGCAAGTATATTGATGCCTATTCTTGGCTTAGAAAATTCGGCTAAGAGGAATATTAACTAATGTGTTGAGTTCGATTCATGATTTCGTACATATGTGACTTTGATGCCTAATGAGTATATATATTGGCTAAGTACCTTGAATTCCTCTTCGATGCTCAAATGATTAAATCAATTTATTTGTTAAATTAAGCTCAAGAGCAAAGGGAGCTAAATCCGATAAAGGAAGGAAAAGGTAGTCGAGTAGCCGTCGAAATCGCTCGACCACGTCTCAAGTAAGTCTTGAGTAATGACCCTACTTGAATTATATTGAAATGATTTGTCATATTATGGCGGACAATAGAATGTGCGTAGGGACTAAGTTATAAAGTTAATTGAAATCATGCTCTTTGTGTGTGGCTATTGAGCCAAAATTGGAAAGGTTTGATAAATATTTTGTGTTTAAGCCTTAGTAACGAAAATGAAATATGGATGTGTCGTGATTATTGATATATGTATACATGAGCATTTGAATGATACCCGGGCTAAGTCCCGAAGGCATTTATGCTAGTGAATATATCCGGGCTAAGTCCCGAAGGCATTCATGCTAGTGATTATATCCGGGCTAAGACCCGAAGGCATTCGTGCGAGTTGTCATACCCGGGCTAAGACCCGAAGGCATTTGTGCAAGATACCAAATCCGGGTTAAGACCCGAAGGCAATTGTGCTTGTGGTTATATCCGGGTAAATTCCGAAGAAGCTCAGTTTGAAGGTGAGCGTTTTGGTGTGGTAATAAATTCAATTAATACGCTCGAAAAACCCATATGATAAGGTATGTTTACATGTGCTTCGGAAAAGTCGATTGTTTGAAATAGTGTTCGTTCGATCGACTAACGAACTTTCGGCTCTTAGATAGGTTGATACCTTGTGTGTGTATATGATTATGAGAATGTGTATTACTAAAGTGATTCATTTAGCTATGTGAATGTAATACTTTAGTCAAAGCTGATTTCATTAATTGAGACTTACTAAGCATTAAAATGCTTACCCCGTTGCTTTGGCTCTTTGTTTTATAGATTTTTCTCGTTAGCTATCGTATTCGGGATCATTGAAGTCGAAGTCATCCACACTATCAAAGCCCCCTTTTTGGTACAAATTTTGGTTGAACTTTGAAATGGCATGTATAGGACTACCCTTTTGTTGTAGGTCATGTACCTTTCGGTTTTGTGTAAACTTAGATAGCCATGCGAAAATGGCTTATATATCGTTTTAGCATAGTACTATAATCGTTTGTATGTTGATCATTATGAGGTATGGAATTGTTTTGAAACGATTAGCCATTGGAATGGTTAATCATGATCACACTTTGTGCTATGTATGCAAAAAGGGCCAATTGAATCATGGAAATTATGAAATAGGTAAAGTCTACCTTAAAGGTAGATCTTGTCAGCAGCAGTGGTGTGGATGTGAAAAATCACTAAAAATATCAGGAATGTAATAAATTAGTGAATAAATTATGTAAATGAACCTTGATGAATCTACTTTCATATGGAAGAAACGAAACGGTCATATGAGTTGTATGTTAAGAGATATTTAGGTTTTCAGTGAGGCAGGGCCAGAACGGTTTTGGACCCCTGTTCTGACTTTGGAAATTCATTGTAAATTAACCAGGGATAATTAGGAGTCATTCCATATATGTATAGATTCCTCTTTGAGTCTAGTTTCTATAGGAACAAACGGCATCAGTATTGAAGCCCTGTACAGAGAGATATTCAAGTTGTAACGCGTGAAGGTCAGTGTAGTCGACCCTTGTCACATGGGAGACTTTAACTAATAAAATGTACTAATTGGCCCGAAAATTCTAGGAAAAAATATGTAGATGGAAATGTGAGTCTAATTTCATGGAAAAATTACGAAACTGATTTTCGAGCTTTGAAACTCAAGATATGATTTTTAAAACGCGGTGATGCAAGAACCAACTTGTGCGGAAATTTTAAATGGACTGTGAAAATGATTAAGTCAAGTTTGTGTGCACCTTGTGTTCGACTCGAATGAGACTCAGTGCACGGGTGTTACAATTTTATTGGTATCGAGCTACGGTTTAGTCGATTCTAGGACTACCGTAATGCGTTTGGGTCTAGCTATACATGCCATTTTATGTGATTATTTGATAGTGTGGTGATTTCGACGTTTGAATTTGTGTTTATTTATAGTAATGGATCCCGATCCTAACCGAAGCGATAGCGATGATATGGAGAGTGTGGCGCTGCTCCAAGACAAGGGGGACAATACGGGACTCTCAACCTGTTGCTAGCAATCCGAATGATGAGGCTAGGCAAGCTTTCTATAGCGTGATGAATGATTGGTTCAACCAATACATTCGAACTAACACGACTGTTCCACAACCTCCATTCCCGCTAATACAACCCCGCACCTACAATGCCTCCGTGAATCGACCAAATAAGGTCGAATAAGCCCCAGGTTGATGTAATCCGAAAACATGGGGCTCTGAATTTAAAGCTACGGATAGCGACGATGCCGAGCAAGCTGAATTTTGGTTGGACAACACTATCCGGCACTCGACGAGCTATCTTGTACACCGATGAATGCCTAAAGTGTACTATCTCCTTGCGACGTGATTACGCCTACTATTGGTGGAGCACTCGACTTCACATTGCCCGAGAGCAACTAACTTGGGAGTTTTTCCAAACCGAGTTTGAAAAAGTATATCGATCGAGATTTGTTGATCAAAACGGAAGGAATTTCTTGAGCTTAAGCAAGGTTCTATGTCGATTCATCGATTACGAGCGAAAATTTGTTAGACTTAGTAGATACGCCGGGAATGTATTTCGTCCGAGGCTACCATGTGTAAACGCTTCGAGGATGGGCTGAATGAAGATATAAAATGTTCGTTGGCATTCTTGAAATAAGAGAGTTCGTAGTACTTGTCGAGCGAGCTTGTAAAGTCAAGAGCTTAGAAAAGAAAAACAAAAAGTTGATGTGGGAACGGAGAGTTTCGTAAAGATCCTCGGAAAGTCTCTTCTACTGCATCAAAGAAATTTCGTGATGATGTGGGCGGTCTAGAGGCACTTGGGCCTTTTTAGACGAGATCGTGATCGACCTTCAATGGGTACACGAGGCACTTGATCGCCGATGTTGGGAATGAACGTCGAGATAGAACGAGTGTCGACATTGTGGCAAATGGCATTCGAAGTTGTAGATTCCGTGACCGCCTCTGTTACAAGTGCGGATCAGTTGACCTTGCATTAAAGATTGCCCGAGGTTGTCCGAGCAGAATGTAGATCGAGTGGGAAACCGGTGCTACCACCGCCGAGGAGACCATCTAGAAATACGGCAATGCTAGTGGTGGTCGAGAGGATCTAGAGATGCTACGACCAGATCCGAGGCTCGCGCCCTGCTAGGGCTTATGCTACTGCGCACGTGAGGATGCTTCCTCGCCGGATGTTATTACCCAGTACTTTCACTCTCTTTGATACTAATGTGATTGCTTTGATTGACCTGGTTCTACTCATTCTTATATATGCAAAACCTTAGCATCCAAAGAAGACTTTACCTATTGAGTCTCATCGAGTTCGTAATTCGGTGTCAAATCCCTTGGGTCGTTCGTGCTTGTCGACAAAGTGTGCAAGAAATGCCCCTAGTAATTCGAGGTTCTGTTTTCCGGCGGACTTGATGCTTTTGCCGTTCGATGAATTTGATGTTATTCTTGGTTTGGATTGGTTGACCATGCATGATGCGGTTGTGAATTGCAAAAGCAAGACTATTGATTTGAGGTGCGCAAATAACGAAATGATCCGAGTTGAGTCTACGGACTTGAAGGGTTGCCACGGTGTAATATCATCAATGTTGGCCCGAAATATGTAAGAAAAGGGTGCGAAGCATACCTTGCGTATGTACTTGATGATAAGGAGTTAGAAATAAAACCGAATCTGCGTGGGTGGTTTGTGAATACCGGATGTTTTCCCAAGAATTACGGGTTTGCCACATTCGGAGATAGAGTTTGGTATTGAGCTTGTACAGGACCACACCGATTTCGATAGCTCCGTATCGTATGGCACCAACGGAATTAAAGGAGTTGAAAGCTCGATTGCAAGAGTTGGTGGATAGAGGTTTTGCTTTCGCCGAGTTTTTCACCTTGGGGTGCACCGGTGTTGTTTGTGAAAAGAAGGACGGAACCATGAGGTTGTGCATCGACTATCGTCGACTTAACAAAGTGACAATAAAGAACAAATATCCGTTATCAGCGTATCGATGATTTGTTCGATCAACTGAAGGAGCCTCGGTGTTCTCAAAAATAGATTTGAGATCGGGCTATTATCGATTCATGAATCCGAGATTCGGACATACCCAAAACCGCCTTGAGCGAGATATGGTTACTACGAGTTCTTAGTGATGCCGCTTGGGCTCACTAATGCCCTGCGGTATTTATGGATTTGATGAATCGGATCTTGGACCGTATTTGGATCGGTTCGTAGTTGTGTTCATTGACGACATCTTGGTCTATTCAAGAGATGAGACCGAACATGCGAGCACACGAGATTAGTGTTGCAAATTTTACGGGATAAGCGGTTATATGCTAAGTTCGGCAAGTGTGAGTTCGGTTAAGAGGTTAGCTTCTTGGGTCATGTGGTATCTGATCGGGTATTCGAGTCGACCGAGTAAAATTGCAGCCATATTTAGCTCGGAAACCTCCAGAAATATTACCGAGGTTCGAGCTTTTTGGGACTTAGGTTACTACCGACGGTTTGTAAAAGGATTCTCGATGATAGCCACACCCATGACGTAAACCGCTTGAAAGATGTCAAGTTGAATGGATGGAAAAGTGTCAGAAAAGTTTCGATCAATTGAAAACTCATTTGACGGAAGCTCCAGTATTAGTGCAGCCCGAATCTGGAAAAGACTTTGTCATCTATAGTGACGCCTCCCTACTTGGGTGGGTTGCGTATTGATGCAAGAAGGTCGAGTTGTGGCCTATGCGTCGAGACAATTAAAGCCATATGAAAAAAAATATCCGACCCATGATCTCGAATTGGCCGCCATCGTATTCGCCTTAAAGATATGGCGACATTACTTATTTGGTGAGAAGTGCCATATGTGTTCGGATCACAAAAGTCTCAAATATTTGATGACTCAAAGAGACTTAAATCTGCGACAAAGACGTTGGCTCGAGTTGTTAAAAGATTATGAGCTTGTCATTGATTATCACCCGGGAAAGGCTAATGTGGTTGCGGACGCCTTAAGCTAGAAATCACTGTTTGTTTTACGAGCGATGAATGTACACTTGTCTATTCTACCCGACAATGTTTTAGTAGCCGAATTAAAGGCCAAACCATCATTGATTCATCAAATTCGCGAAGCTCAGAAAGTCGACGATAAGTTGGTTGCAAGACGGGCTGAATGTGTTCCGAATGTGGAATCAGAGTTTCAAGTTGATGATGACGATTGTTTGAGGTTCAGAAATCGTTTGTGTATTGCAAGAAATTCAAAACTTATTTCAATAATTCTGAACGAAGCCCATTGTAGCCGAATGGCAATCCACCCGGGAAGTACGAAGATGTACAACGATTTGAAACGTCGGTTTTGGTGGCATGGTATGAAACGAGACATCTCCGACTTTGTTTCGAGATGTTTAATATGTCAACAAGTGAAAGCAGAACATCAAGTGCCTTCAGGATTACTTCAGCCGATTACGATACCCGAGTGGAAATGGGATCGAGTCACAATGGACTTTGTGTCCGGACTGCCATTGTCAGCAAGTAAAAAGGATGCGATTTGGGTTGTTGTTGATAGACTGACTAAGTCGGCTCACTTTATCCCCGTACGTACGGACTCTTCATTGGATAAACTTGCTGAATTGTATGTTTCTCAGATTGTGAGATTACACGGGGTACCTATTTCTATTGTATCGGATAGAGATCCGAGATTCACCTCGAGATTTTGGAAGAAATTGCAAGAAGCCTTGGGCACCAAGTTGCATTTAGCACCGCTTTTCACCCCCAAACCGATGGTCAATTCGAGCGGATAATTCGGATACTTGAGGATATGTTGAGATGTTGCATCCTCGAGTTCGATGGTTCATGGGAGCGGTATTTACCTTTGATTGAATTCGCTTACAACAATAGTTTTCAATCAAGTATTAAGATGGCACCTTACGAGGCTTTGTACGATCGTAAATGCCGTACACCATTGTTTTGGACCGAGCTCGGTGAAAGTAAAATTTTCGAGTTGATTTGATTAAAGATCTGAATGTAAAGTAAAAGTAATCCGTGAAAATCAAGATAGCCTCCGATCGTCGTCGAAGTCGTCGCGGATCTGAAACGAAAAGACATTGAGTATCGTGGGAGATAAAGTGTTTCTTAAAGTTTCACCTTGGAAAAGATACTCGATTTGGGCGTAAGGGCAAATTGAGTCCGAGGTTCATCGGGCCATATGAGATATCCGAACGAGTCGATCCAGTTGCGTATCGTTTGATTTTGCCCCCTGAACTTGAAAGGATTCACGATGTCTTTCATGTTTCGATGCTTCGACGCTATAGATCTGATCCGTCGCACGTAATTAGTCCATCAGAGGTTAAACTTCAAGCCGATATGAGTTATGAAGAAGAACCGATTCGTATCCTAGCTCGTGAAGTGAAGGAGTTGCGAAACAAAAGGGTTCCGTTAGTAAAAGTGTTATGGCTGAAACACGGATGGAAGAAGCTACTTGGGAAACCGAGAACTCTATGAAAGAACGTTACCCAAACCTATTTACGGTAAGATTTTTGGGACGAAAATTTCTTAAGTGGGGAGAGTTGTGACACCCAAAATTGACCCTAGTCGGAAGTGGTTTCGGGACCACAAAACCGAGGCATAAAATAATTTAATATTCATTTTGATGCCTATGATATGTGTTAATTTGTGTGTGACATTTTGATGATTTGATTTAGGGTCATAAATGTGAATTTCACTAAAAGGACCTAGTAGTGAACTTTGAAAGTAGGATAGGGAAATGTGTGATGACAAATTAAAGCATGCATGCAAAACAATGGTCTTGCATGTCAAATACCCCCCTTTATAAGTGGTGGCCGCCATGACAAGGAGGATGGGCAAAACATGTCATAGACATGTTTTGTTGGTGCAATATGGGAGGAAAAATTAAACTAAGGTGAGGAATAAAGAATTGAAAAAAAAGGAGAGAAGGTGTAATCCCCCATTGCCGTGAGTTGAAGGAAAAGAAAGAAAAAAATTTGTTCATCCTTTCTTTGAGCCAAAACTAGGAAGAAAATACAAAGAAGAAAAAGAAATGTGTGTGTTCATCCTTGAACATCTTTTGGCCGAAAATTGAAGGAAAAAGGGAAGAAGGGAGTGAAGCATTCACTATCCTAGGTCACTATTAAGGTAAGTTTGATGTTTTGCCATGAGATTCATGTATATTTTAGTAGTTAGCTTGAGTTCTAACTAGCCATGGTTCAAATCCTTACTATGTCATGGAGATGATATTCGCTAAGGTGAGATTGTGTTGATATCATTTGCATGCTAAAAGTGAAGCTTTGCAATGGTGCATGTGATGGTGGATTAATGATTATTGAATATTCTTTTAGCAATTTTGAGTGAGAGTTTGATAGATACTATGAGGTTAAACTTCATGACATTGTAAGCTTGTAAGTTGGATGATGAAATTCATGCTTTGTGAAGGTAAATGGTGTAGAAGGAGCATTCGGCCATAATGAAGATATATGAGATAGTCATAATCAGCCTTATGATTCGGCTCTTGCATGTATATATATATATGTTTGCACATGATGTATTGGTATGACATATATACTATCTCAAGGCATATAATTACATATGATGGTGTTTGGTTATGAAGTAAATGATTGATACGTATTGAGTTACAATATGGAATGCATTAGTTAGTAAAATGTATCTTTGTTTTTGTGTGGTATTAAGTGTATAATTGGCCTCAACATGGACATGCATATTCGCCACATGAGGGGAATTGGTGTGCATGCATTCGGTTAGAGGCAAGCATATTGATGCCTATTCTTGGCTTAGAAAATTCGCTAAGAGGAATATTAACTAATGTGTTGAGTTCGATTCATGATTTCGTATATATGTGACTTTGATGCCTAATGAGTATATATATTGGCTAAGTACCTTGAATTCCTCTTCGATGCTCAAATGATTAAATCAATTTATTTGTTAAATTAAGCTCAAGATCAAAGGGAGCTAAATCCGATAAAGGGAAGGAAAAGGTAGTCGAGTAGCCGTCGAAATCGCTCGACCACGTCCAAGTAAGTCTTGAGTAATGACCCTACTTGAATTATATTGAAATGATTTGTCATATTATGGCGGACAGTAGAATGTGCGTAGGGACTAAGTTATAAAGTTAATTGAAATCATGCTCTTTGTGTGTGGCTATTGAGCCGAAATTGCAAAGGTTTGATAAATATTTTGTGTTTGAGCCTTAGTAACGAAAATGAAATATGGATGTGTCGTGATTATTGATATATGTATACATGAGCATTTGAATGATACCGGGCTAAGTCCTCAAGGCATTTATGCTAGTGAATATATCCGGCTAAGTCCCGAAGGCATTCATGCTAGTGATTATATCCGGGCTAAGACCAAGGCATTCGTATGAAGTTGTCATACCCGGCTAAGACCAAGGCATTTGTGCAAGATACCAAATCCGGTTAAGACCAAGGCAATTGTACTTGTGGTTATATCCGCTAAATTCAAGAAGCTCGGTTTGAAGGTGAGCGTTTTGGTGCGGTAATAAATTCAATTAATACGCTCGAAAAACCCATATGATAAGGTATGTTTACATGTGCTTCGGAAAAGTCGATTCGTTTGAAATAGTGTTCGTTCGATCGACTAACGAACTTTCGGCTCTTAGATAGGTTGATACCTTGTGTGTGTATATGATTATGAGAATGTGTATTACTAAAGTGATTCATTTAGCTATGTGAATGTAATACTTTAGTCAAAGCTGATTTCATTACTTGAGACTTACTAAGCATTAAAATGCTTACCCCGTTGCTTTGGCTCTTTGTTTTATAGATTTTGCTCGTTAGCTATCGGATTCGGGATCATTGAAGTCGAAGTCATCCACACTATCAAAGCCCCCTTTTTGGTACAAATTTTGGTTGAACTTTGAAATGGCATGTATAGGACTACCCTTTTGTTGTAGGTCATGTACCTTTCGGTTTTGTGTAAACTTAGATAGCCATGCGAAAATGGCTTATATACGTTTTTAGCATAGTACTATAATCGTTTGTATGTTGATCATTATGAGGTATGGAATTGTTTTGAAACGATTAGCCATTGGAATGGTTAATCATGATCACACTTTGTGCTATGTATGCAAAAAGGGCCAATTGAATCATGGAAATTATGAAATAGGTAAAGTCTACCTTAAAGGCAGATGCTGTCAGCAGCAGTGGTGTGGATGTGAAAAATCACTAAAAATATCAGGAATGTAATAAATTAGTGAATAAATTATGTAAATGAACCTTGATGAATCTACTTTCATATGGAAGAAACGAAACGGTCATATGAGTTATATGTTAAGAGATATTTAGGTTTTCGTGAGACAGGGCCAGAACGGTTTCTGGACCCCCTATTCTGACTTTGGAAATTCATTTTAAATTAACCAGGGATAATTAGGATTCATACCATATATTTATAGATTCCTCTTTGAGTCTTGTTTCTATAGAAATAAACGGAATCAGTATTGAAGCCCTGTACAGAGAGATATTCAAGTTGTAACGCGCGAAGGTCAGTGTAGTCGACCCTTGTCACATGGGAGACTTTAACTAATAAACTGTACTAATTGGCCCGACCAAAAATTCTAGAAAAAAATATGTAGATGGAAATGTGAGTCTAATTTCAGGGAAAAATTACGAAACTGATTTTCGAGCTTTGAAACTCAAGATATGATTTTTAAAGCGACAGTGATGCAGTAACCAGCTTGTCTGGAAATTTTTAAATGGACTGTGAAAATGATTAAGTCAAGTTTGTGTGCACCTTGTGTTCGACTCCGGTAACGGACTCGGGTACGGGGTGTTACACTTGAAGCTTCTAGAACACATATTTTTCAGCTTATTCAATTTAGTCCCTAACTTCAAATTGGACAACTTAGGCATAGAATTTCTTCCTGAAAATATCTCACAAACATGCAATCATATCATGGACCATAAAATAGTCATAAAATAATTATTTCTATTTCAAATTTGTGGTTTCAAAACCATTATTCTAACTAGACCCTAATTTAGGATGTTACAATTTTTGTCCACACGGGCAGAGACACGGGCATATGTCTTAGCCGTGTGCGACACATGGTCACGCTACACGACCGTGTGTCCCCTAGGGTACCCTTTCAAATTAAAGTCAGTATACCCTACAAATTTGGCACGGCCTAGCCACACGGTCATGTCTACTGGTCGTGTGTGGCACACGGGTTGGCACATGGGCGTATGGTCGGCCGTGTGACCCAATTCAGTAACCCCTCCAGTTTTCTCACGGCCATGGCACACGAGCATGTCCTCGGCTGTGTGGTACAAGTCAGTATGTATGCCTTGTTTTGACACGAGCGTGTCTGGTGACCGTGTGAGACACACAGTCTATTCACATGGGCGTGTGACCCTTATATGTTTGAAAATTTTCTAAGTTCCTCAAAGTTTGAAAATGTTATCGGTTTAGTCTCGAACCACTTCTAAGCATGTTTTAAGGTCTCATAGAGCCTTACAAGGGACATTGTGAATGATTTGAATGGATTTTGAGTATGAATGTATAAATATATGTGAATGAGGTGTGTTATATGGTAATGCCTCGTAACCCTATTTCAGTGACGGATACGGGTTAGGGGTGTTACATTTAATTAGTATTAGAGCTACGGTTTAGTCGATTCTAGGACTAACGTAGCGTGTGAGAGTCTAGCTATACATGCCATATTTAACATGTGATAGTGTGATATCTCCCAATTCTGACGAGAATTATTTTAATTAGACAAATATGCTTTCCAACCGAGCTAATTTTGATAGTATAGAATGTTACACTTAAACGTTTGAATGAAAATGTGTTTGTGATGAGTTGAAACTCATAAAGGTATGAATTAGAGTGCATGATATTCTGTTATTAATAAATTTTATAATTATATGAGTATATGAGTTGGGATGTTTGGTCCATGATTTCTATGTGAACATTTTGATTGTGAATTAATGATTTGATTTAGTGTATGAGCTATGTGTTAAGTACAAAAGTGATCATAAGTAAATGATTGTTAAATGTTTTAAGAATGTGGAATTAGTAATGAACTGGTTATTCATAATAGTATGTGTGATGTACATGTTTACATGAGAGTTAAAATTTTAGGCTTTACAACCCTCACCCCCTCATCGGTAAAGTATTGTAATGAAATCCGTATTACATAGGTTAAATAAGCTTACAAGTGTGGAATTATAGAGTTTTGTGATTGAAGGATTAGTACTGTGATCAGATAAGAGAGTGATTCCTCAAGTGAAGATAGTAACAGAAAAGATATTGGATCTTGTTGAAAGCTATTCGTAATATGCAAAGTCACTGTTAAAGAAGAAATTGAATTCGATGAGACTAAAATATTCAAGTATGATGTCTAAAGAACGTATTAATTGGAAGTTCTTTTGAATTGATTTCTACTAGTGATGAGATAATGTGAGATTATTGATGTCAGAAATAAACAATGGAATCATGTTTGAATTGAAATGATAGCTAATGCAGTGGTTATAGTCGGGCAGTTACTATGGCTTCTTCTGGGCATTCTATGTGCATATCTATTCTCAGAAGTATATGTGACTGTTTAATTTCATAAGGAATTCTTATCGTATGAGAACATTAGCTAAACATATTATTAGACGAAAGTATTGTTGGTCTGTTTGAGTTATGATCGACATTGCTTTATCTTTCTTTGGTATTCTATTCCCTTGTGTTGATAGTAAAGTCGATAGTAAAATTCGTATGATGCTAGTATTTTGTTTCTACTGGTTATTAGTTTGTTGAATATACATGAAGATTATATTGCTTCTATTGTTGTAGATTTTAGTCCTTATGAGTGACGTTTTTCCTTCTAGAAATTTTCTGAGATATCATCGAGATCTTTATCATTCTATATGGGTTGTAATTTCCAGAAATTCAGTATAGCTCAATATTTTGAAATTTTGCTACCTTGGTTTTATTATGATTCTATGTGATTATTTGCAAGAGATACTCTGTTGACAGGGATGACTATATCTAATATGATTATATTTTCTGGTTTGATCATGGGAGTACAGTGGTATAATTATCAAATTTATAGAGGTTATGTTTCTGCACTGATTGTTATTGAAATCATATTCGAATTTCTTTTTTGTTCAAAATGCTTTATTAACAATTGGGACAATATCTATTTATAAGATTGAGACATTGGTCTTATTATGGCATTATGATTTTTATTTGATGAAAGTGGCTTCAGTATAGTGCAGGGCTTCGATAATTAATAGATGAAATAGTTTTGTTAATATAATCCTTTTTTAATTTTCATGAGAGGGTTGACATCAGTAAAAGTATAAATGATAACAGATCAAGTTCAATTTGTATAATGGTTACCTTTCTTCAGGTTAATCTGGATATATGTCAATGAATTTAAAACGGGATTGTTATGCTTCATTTGAGTTATGCAAATTTTTAAAGATCGTTGATTGTATTTAGAAGAAAGTGTGATAAATGCTACGTTTGGGTTTTCCTTATAACAAGAAGAAATGATTTCTTTGAAAAGTTATTGTTTGATGGCCAAGATTGATTCAGTGCTTTAGTCTGACTTGAGTTATTTGCTTGAAAGGTTAATGGAGTTATATGTATTTGAGTTTATCCCCAGGTCTGTAAATAAATTTTGTACGTTCACGAGTTAATTGAGCGATAGTCTGAATGAAGAATTTATATTCTAGAAGACGTGATACTGAATTATATTTATTGGAACGGTCCTATTAAGAAATGTTTTTGTAAATTAAAGTTGTTTTGATTAAAGAAATCATCATGCTTGTAAAGTTTGCCGTATATGATACTTATTAATAAAGTGGTAAACAGTTGAAGACATTGTTAACTGAGGCATCAATTCTAATTCAGCTTGCGTCGGATAAAGAGTTTATCATTTTCAGCCATGCATCATTGAATGATTTGAAATGAGTTCTAGTATAAGAAGGAATCGTGATTGCTTATGCTCTATACAGTAAAGCTGCATGGAAAGAATTATATGACATGGGAATTAGAGATGATTGATAATGTATTCGTGTTGAATAGTTAGTGACATTGATTATTTGGTGAGTAATGTGATGACTTTAATGATTACTTGAGTTAAAAGTATTTAATGACTCAGAAAGATCTGAATTTACAACAACGAAGATGGCTTGAATTGCTGAAAGAATACAAGTTAGAAATTGATTATCACCTAGAGAAAATGATTACAATCACGAATGTTCTGAACAGGAAACCTTTATGTGCTTTATGAGTTATGAATACGCGATTGATCTTATCGGATGATGGATAGATATTAGCTGAGTTAAAAGCATTCAACAAATTTGTGAAATTCAGAAATGTATCGATGTATTACAAGTTAAAAAGGGGTTCAACGTAAACTAACTCATGATTTAAAATTTTCAAATTGTAATCGATGATTGTTTGTTGTTTTAATATAGAGTTCATGCACTGAGAATTTCAAAGATTATGCAACAATTGTTACATATGGCTCATAGTGGTAATTATTTGTTCATTCGAGGAGTACTATGATGTACAATAATCTGAGACAGTTGTATTAATGAATGAGCATGAAACGAGATATTTTTGACTTTGTATCCAACTGTCTGATCTATCAACAAGCTAATGTTGATCATTAAATGTTTTCAAGACTGTTATAGCATGTGTTGCTATCTGAGTAGTAATAAAATAGAATTTCTCAATTTATCTGTAAAGAGAAGTTGAGTTCGTGATTTATCAGGCTGTATAAGATTATTGAGGGAATAAGATCGTATGAGATTACCGTCAAAACTTGAGAAGATCCATAATGTGTATCTTATATATATGAAGTGATGATACAGATAAGATCCTTTATCTATAATATCTCCTTTAGAAGTAGAAACTTAGCTTGTTTTGACATATAGCAAAGAACATATTAGGATCTTAGCTCGTGAGATTGAAAAGTTGAGAAAACTGAGGCTATGTAAGGAATTGATGAGGCTAGTGAAAACAAATCACTAATCTATTCTCTGATAAGATTTTCGGGGACGAAAATCCTTAAGGGGGGATAGTTGTAACATCCCGTTTTTCGGGTTAATCAAAATAGTGGTTTTGGGAGCACAATCTGACATAGAAAAATTTATTTTATTATTTTTTTAATATTTACAGCATGATATTAGAGTTGTGTGAAATTTTCATAAAGAAATTTTACCATTTGAGTGGTTAATTCGAAAAAAGGACTAAATCGCGTAAAGCGTAAAAGTTAAATTCTATAAGTTAAAGGTATTAAATAGCTGTGATATTAAATAGTGGGACTCCTTAAGTGGTAATTATCCCATAAATGTTGATATTGGAATTCTATGGCTTGGTATGATGGAAATTTTAAATGTTGTTAAAGGTTAAAATGGTAAAATGGTTAAAATGAGTTAATTAACTAAAATAAAAGCCAAAATCATGTTAATTTCCTTCACCACTGAATTTAGATAAAAGAAATAGTCATGGAAGTATTTTAGGGTTTGGCCCTTGTTGTCTTTAATTGAGGTATGTTTCGAGCTCAGTTTTTAATGATTTTTATATTTTTGTGATTGTTGCTTCGTGTTCTAGCTAGCCCGTACCCTAATTTCTGAATTTGATGATAAATTTATGAGTTCCCACTAATGATAGCTTGATTTTTTTGAGAGTTGATGATGGAAAATGAATAATTGTTGATAGATTAATATGTTTTGTTAAGTGATTTTTGGTAAAAATGTCAAATAAGGATTAAATTGTAAAAAGTGTAAATTGAGGGGTTGAAATGTGAAATAAATTGAAAATATGGGTTGATAGTAATATATGGAAAATTCGGCGAACTTGGGTTTGAGCTTAGTTTCATGAAATTGTGATTTTATGTGATAAGGACTAAATTGCAAAAATATGGAATAATAGGGGCAAAAGTGTAATTTTTCCAAAATGTGTAAATTGTGTTAACTTGAATGAATTAATGATTAAATAAGTACATTTTTTCATTATATAGATTGCGAAAAATGAGATTCAGATCTAGAACGGGAGAAAACAAAGTATCGGAGTAGTCAATCTGTTCCGTCGTTTTGACAAGTTCGTATGCAATAAGCATTGTTATATTTATGCTTTGAATGCTTTGATATCGTATAAATTGTATATACGTGAATATTGTTATGTTTGATGACATATTGGCTAAATATGGCACTTAGTGTGCAGTTCGGTGTAGCTTCGGCTAAATTTGGCACTTAGTGTGCGATTTGAGATAGCTTCGGCTATGTACAGCACTTAGTGTGTGGGACATCAAATATGGCACTTAGTGTGTGAAATATTAAGAATGGCACTTAGTGTACGAGATATTGAGAATGCCACTTAGTGTGTGAAATATCGAATGATTCAACGGGCATAGTCAAGACGAGAATTAAAGTACGGTTGGAATAAGTAATGCAGGTACGTACAGAACTTATGTGAGAATCGAATGAAAGTAAATTGGTGAGTTCATATTGTATTATGTATATTAAATAAAAAAGAATTGAGTATTAGTATGTTTCAGGTCAAAATGTGTTTATTTGACTATAATGAAGTATATATTGAATGTTATATGAGATATGAATAATAGTTGTTTAAACTAAATATACATATGGCAATCGACCAATAAGATCATAATCGGGTTATGGCACGTGAAAGAAAGACCACGACAGGGCCTTGGCAATGTATGTTAAGACCATAGTTGGACTATGGCATCGGAAAATTGATTAATTTGTATCATAAGCACTTATAAACCAGAGAGGTTTGATAAGAGTACGGGTGATAAATAGAAAGGTATCAGTATAGGCATGTATGGAAAACTACTCAAGTATCGAGTCATACGAAGTTGAAAACTTGCGAACAAAGACATGAATAATTTGATGTTAGCTCATGAATTGATGCTTTAAATGTTAATGATTTATCTATTTCAATTGCTATATGAATGTTGTGATCATTTTAGGCTCACATACGAACTTACTAAGGTGTGAAGCTTACTTCGTGTTATTTTTTTATGTTTTATAGTGTCTCGAATGTTCGCTTGGGTTGGAAGTCAATGGAGATCACATCACACTATCCGACTATTAATTTTCTGTATTTTACACCTTATGGCTTGGTCTTATGGCATGTATAGGCCATGGTCTTTTTTATATGGTTTTTTTTTTTTAGAAATGTATATGGTCATTTGAAATGGCTTATTAATGATTTTGGTTGATGGTTATAATGTAGCCTTATGATTTGGCATGGTTGGTATAAAATGTGTATTTGGCTTATGTTATGTATTTGTGTTTTGGCTTGGAATGCAAATATGGTAATAATGTGGTTTAAGAAATGGCATGTATGGTATGATTTATAGATGATGAATTGATATGTTTGAGAGACATGATTTAGTTGATGGTAAGGTGATGAAAATACATTTAGAAGTTATGTGAGGTTGGTGATTTTGGCGTAATGATTTGGTATAGTATGAAAATGGAATTGTAACACTCCTTACCGTGTCCGACACTGAGACAGGATGCTAGGCATTACCAGACTTAAATGTAAACGTACACACAAAGTCGAGCCATAAAATTTCTTTGAATACGAAACTGTGCATACACATGCATATCATCCCTATTGCGAGCCTACAAAGCCCAAAACATACATCGACGGTGGTTCAGGACTAAACCAAGAACTTTAGAAAAACTTGGAAGATTTTTCATAAAACTTTAGAAAAGCTTCTAGAACCTAAGTTTTGCAACTTATTCAATTTGGTCCCTAATTTACAACTAGGCATCTTACACATAGAATTTCTTTATGAAATTTTCACACAAGCATGCTTTCATATTATAGACTTCATAATAGTCATAAAATAGTTATTTTTATTTCAGACTTGTGGTCTTGAAACTACTGTTCTGACTAGGCCTTAATTTGGGATGTTAGAATTCTCCCTCCTTTAGGGATTTTCATCCCCAAAAATCTTACCGGTAAACAAATGCGGGTATTGGTTTCTCCTGGCCTCCTCTGGCTCCCATGTAGCCTCCTCTATCTCATGCCTATGCCATAACACTTTTACTAAAGCAATATTCTTGTTTCTCAACTGTTTGACTTCTCGAGCCAAAATCTTGATCGTCTCTTCACCATAAGTCATGTCTGGTTGAATCTCAACCTCTTTCGGTGAAATCACATGTGAGGGATCTGATCTATGATGGCGCAACATAGACACGTGGAATACATCATAGATCTTTACCAACTCAGTTGGAAAGGCCAACCGATAAGCTACTGGTCCTATCCTTTCGGTTATCTCATAAGGTCCTATTAAATGAGGACTCAACTTGCCTTTCCTACCGAATCTCAGAATCTTTCTCCATGGGGATACTTTCAAAAACACTTTACCGCCCACTTGATACTCAATTTCTTTTCTTTTCAAATTCACATAAGACTTTTGCCTATCCGAAGCCACCATCAAACAATCTCTAATTACCTTTACTTTGTCCTCAGTTTCTTTGACCAAGTCAACCCCGTGAATTTGATTTTCCTTGAGATCCATCCAATACAATGGACTTCGGCACTTCCGACCATACAATTCCTCATAAAGTGCCATTTTTAAACACGTCTGAAAACTATTATTATAGGTAAACTCAACCAAATGTAAGTACTTTTGCCAACTACCCTGGAATTCTAAAACACAACATCTCAACATGTCTTCCAAGGTTTGAATCACTCTCTTGGATTGACAGTCAGTTTGTGGGTGAAAGGCTGTACTAAAATTCAATCTTGTGCCCAAAGCTTCTTGCATCTTTTTCCAAAATCGCGAGGTAAACCTCATATCTCTATCCGATATAATCGATAAGGGTACACCGTGAAGCCTCACAATTTCAGAAATATATAACTCAGCGAATTTATCAAGCGAGTAATTGGTACGTACTGGGATAAAGTGAGCTGACTTCGTCAATTGATCAACAACGGCCCACACCGCATCTTTCTCACTTTGTGTCAAAGGTAAGCCCGTTATGAAATCTATGGTAATCTGATCCCATTTCCACTCGAGAACCATGATAGGCTGTAGCAATCCTAAAGGTACTTGGTGCTCTGCTTTCACTTGTTGACAAATTAGGCATTTCGTAACAAACTTGGAAATATCTCTCTTCATACCATTCCACCAATATATTTTCCTCAAGTGGTTATACATTTTCATTCCATTGAGGTGTACTGACAGACGACCATTTTGTGCCTCATGCAAGATCTTATGAATCAACTCGGTGTCTTTAGGAATGCAAATTCTATCTTGAAACATCAAGCAACCATCAGAATCAATTCGAAAATCAGACTTAGAACCCGTCTCACACTGAGCTCTCTTAGCTTGTAGTTCATTATTGTTATTTTGAGTTTCACAAATTTCTTGGAGAAACATCAGCCTAGCTCTCAACTCTGCTACAACGACACCATCATCTAATAAAGCTAACCAAGCATCCAGGGCTTTCAAAGCAAACAAGGATTTTCTACTTAGGGCATCGGTAAACACATTCGCCTTTCCCGAATGATAGTCGATTATTAACTCATAATCTTTCATCAACTCTAACCATCTCCGTTGCCTAAGATTTAAGTCCTTTTGAGTCATCAGGTATTTCAAACTCTTGTGATCGGTGAATATTTGGCATGTCTCACCATACAAATGGTGTCTCCAAATTTTCAATGCAAACACAATAGTGACTAGTTCCAAGTCATGTCTCGGGTAATTTTTCTCATACGATTTTAGTTGTCTAGATTCATAAGCTATCACTTTGCCTTCCTGCATAAGCACACACCCTAATCTATTCAAGGATGTATCATTAAAAATCACAAACTCCTTTCCTGGCTTGGGTTGAACTGGCACTGGAGCCTCAGTTAACAACGCTTTCAGTCTCTCAAAACTTTATTGGCACTTCTCTATCCACTCGAGCTTAACATCCTTTTGCAATAACCTCGTCATTAGAGTAGCAATCATTGAAACTCCTTTAACAAAACGTCTGTAATAACATGTCGAGCCTAAAAAGCTTCTGACCTCTGTCACGTTCCTCGACAGTCTCCAATCAATAATGGCTGAAATCTTACTCTGGTCAACTCTAATACCGTCTCCCGAAACAATGTGTACCCGACTTCACAAAGCCAAAATTTTCTTTTACTGAACTTGGCATACAACTGCTTGTCCCTCAAAGTCTACAAGACAGTTCTCAAGTGCTCGGCATGCTCTGCCTCATCTCTTGAATAAATCAGAATATCATCGATGAACACCACAACAAACTTGTCCAAATATGGCTGAAATATTTGGTTCATTAAAAATCCATAAACACGGCAAGAGCATTTGTTAACCCAAATGGCATAACAACAAATTCGTAGTGGCCATACCTCGTTCTGAAAGCGGTCTTAGGCACATCTGACTCTTTAACCCGCAACTAATAGAAACCGGACCTCAAGTCTATCTTTGAAAATACTGTGGCTCCCTTCAATTGATCAAATAGATTATCAATCCTTGGCAAAGGATACTTGTTATTAATTTGTCACCTTGTTGAGCTGTCGATAATCTATACATAGCCTTATCGAACCATCCTTTTTCACAAATAAAATGGGAGCACCCCAAGGTGAAAAGCTCGGCCTCACAAAGCCCCTGTTGGTCAACTCTTGTAACTGAACTTTCAACTCTCTTAATTCCATTAGGGCCATCCTAAATGGAGCAATTGAAATAGGGGCAATGCCGGGAATCAAATCAATGCCAAACTCTATTTCCCTAACAGGAGGCAACCTAGGCAATTCTTCCGGGAATACATTCGGATATTCGCATACTGCCGGTACCGACACAATCTTTAATCCAGACTCTTTAGTGTTTAATACAAAGGCAAGGTAAGCTTCATAACCCTTTTTTACACATTTTCAAGCAGACATGGAAGAAATCACAGCAGGCATGCTACTTAATTCATCTGGTTTAACCTGAAGAACATTACCATTCTCACATTTTAGTTCAATAAATTTTCTTCCACAATTCACTACCACATCATAAGTGGTCAACCAATCCATGCCAATAATTACATCAAATTCATCAAACGGTAATAGCATGAGATTAGCCAGAATACAATGACCCCTAATCATCAAAGGGCAATTCTTACACACTTTATCAACTAACACATTCAATATATTCAAAGTAAGTTCATATTAGACACCAATTCCATGCAAACATACAAATGGGTAGACCCTGGATCAATCAAAGCAACAGTAGTATCATAGATAGAAAATGTACCCGTAATCACATCAAGGACGAAGCCTCTTCGCGAGTGCGAATGGCATAGGTCCTCGCAGGTGCCCTTCCCTTGGGTCTCATAACAGACTCCCTAGGTGCACCCTTACTACTCGTTCCACTACTCGGATTCCTCTAAGGTCTCCCATTACTAGCAATACTATCCGCCCTTACTTCTTGAAAATTTCCTCTTTCTGTCCTGTCGGAGCTATCTCTAACAAAGTGGTCAGGGGAACTGCACTTAAAACAGGTTCTATTGCCCCCCAGCACTCGCCGGGGTGACATCTCCACACTGGGAACATTCTGGTCTATTGGGTCGAGCATTCTCAACACTAGCAATTGAAATAGTTTGAGCTTTCGAAATCATGTACTGATTACCCCTACTCTTGCTCGAATACCCAGTAGAAGCATTAGATCGAGTAGTGAACTCTCTCGACTTTTTAGATGAAGATTGGAAGGATTTGCTTAGTTGTCTCTTCCTCGAGTCCCGGGACTCGAAATCGGGTTTCCATTTTTTTTAGCCAATTTTCAGCCTTGCATGCACTCTCGACCAACACAACAAACTCCTTCAACTCAAGGATACCAACCAACAATCAGATGTCTTCGTTCAACCCATCCTCAAACCCTTTACAAATGATGGCTTCAGTAGATACACATTCTCGAGCGTATTTGCTAAGCCTCACAAAATCACGCTCATATTCAGTAATTGTCATTTTACCCTATTTCAACTCGAGAAACTCTTTCCTTTTTTGATCCATAAACCTTTGACTGATGTACTTCTTGCGAAATTCCTCTTGGAAAAACTCCCAAGTCACTTTCTCCCTTGACACAACCGACACGAAAGTGTTCTACCACTGGTAGGCTGAATCTCTTAGAAGCAATACAACACACTTCATGAACTCTTCCGGTGTGCATGACAACTCATCAAATACCCGAATGGTGTTCTCGAGCCAAAACTATGCTCTTTCTAGATCATCATCTATGTTAGCTCGGAACTCTTTAGCTCCTTGCTTTCTAATCCAGTCAAACTAAGGAGTTTCCCTTCTCACCCTCTCAACAACCTAGGGAGCTACAGGGGTAGGCTGAGGAATAAGCGGGGGTAGGGGAGGTTGAACACCCAGGTTTGTCCAAAGAAACTCAGTGTACCAGTCATTCATCATCTTTAGGAAGGCTTCTCTAGCCTCTCCTCCCAGACTAACAGTCTCAGGTCAACTATCGGAAGGCACTGCCCCTTGAGCGGGAGCCAGCGCGTTACTCTCTACATCGTCAGCAACCGCTCGTTTGGGATCCATTTACTATATAAAACACAATTTAAATTGTCAGGAGTTGTCACACTATCATAATATACGTATGGCATGTATAGCTAGACTCTTACACTCGTTACGTAGTCCTAGAACCGAATAAACCGTAGCTCTGATATCAATAAATGTAACACCCCTTACCCGTGTCTAACGCTGGGACAGGATGCGAGGCATTACTGGGCTTAAATGTAAGCGTACACACAAAGCCGAGCCATAAAATTTCTTTGAATATGAAACTGTATATACACATGCATATCACCCCTATTGTGGGCCTACAAAGCCCAAAACGTACACCGGGGGTGGTTTGGGACTAAATCAAGAATTTAGATAAACATGGAAGATTTTTCATAAAACAGGGTCACACGCCCGTGTCTCCAGGCCGTATAACTCTCTGTTTATGACGTCAGCATCAATTAAAGATCATACGATCAAGTCACACGCCCGTGTGCTAGGCCATGTGGTGAATTTAATTTTTGCATTTAAGGTGCAGACTTCATACGGCCTAGGCACACGCCCATGTCCTGAGGCCGTGTCCTCCACACGGTTGAGAAATATGGCATGTCTCTACCTGTGTGTTTACTACCATCATATTGACTTGTAAAACTAGGGTGTAGGGGACACACGGCTGGACAACATGCCCATGAGGCTGACCATGTTTCACACACGGCCTAAACACACGCCCGTGTGTCTACCCATGTGGACAACTTTGAGGCTAATTTCCAAGCCCTTTTGTCACCCTCATTAACATATACACACTCAAATTTATCAATGGTGATCATCATAGCATGAATGGGTTACTTAGACATCCATAGCTTTAACTCATGCGTGACAAATACATGTTAAATTACATATAATTGGGACTCCATGACTTGTTAAATTCATTCAATTTATTTATTTACCTTAAATCATGCCATAACCATACAAATTGACATCTCTATACATTATCAACTACCAACTCAACACATATATGCATTAATACTTAGGGTTACAACCCAACAGTCAATATGAGCCATATCTCATGACCAAATACAAAATGAAATAATATACCAGCATGAGCCATCACTTTTGGCTAACCAACATGACACTATAACAAAATACTAAGTCTCCTATACATGCCACACTTAAATTTATTAAACCAAATATACCCCAAAAGATTTGTTGATAGTGTGACTAGAGCTCCGACAACCATGATCCCCGAGCTAACTTGGTGATGCTAAAAGAAAAAGAAAAGAGAGAGGGTAAGCATAAAGCTTAGTAAGTCGTATGTAAATAATAAGAAACATAGATCATGAAAATTTCATGGATCAAACATACTACCAATTATCACCACATTATCAGTTTACACATAATGAACATAGTGAGGATTGACAATAAATGTCATTGAACTTCATAACTTATCTTACTCTTCCTTACTCATGCTAAATTTCCACCATGAACCGAGTTTCATACTTATGAGATTTACATACATACCTGTACCACACATATCTTATTCATATCACTCCACTTATTAACCTTAATCTTGAATGGCCCGCTAAATCACTTGGAATACTAAAAGATGTTCGGGAATATCGTGCACCAAATAGGGGCCAAAGCCATGTCCTAAACATGGTCTTACATGGGACCATACATGGATGCCATATCTCAGATATGGCCTTATATGAAGTCTCATATCGGTGCCGATGCCATGTCCCAGACATGGTCTTATACGGGACCTCATATCGATGCCATGTCCCAGACATGGTCTTACATGAAATCACTTAACGATGCCGAAGCCATATCCCTGATATGGTCTTATATGGGATCTCGTCTCGATACCGATGCCATGTCCCGAACATGGTCTCACACGGGATCTCATTGACCATGGTGTCATGATATCCGAATCTTAAGTATCCATTAGGGTCACCCGGTACTTCCAAGATACAAAGCTATCCTCAAATTGTCATTGAATCATCACAAGTCAAGTCCAATAAGGGCTTACGTACACCTTTCATACAAATTCAAGCATTAAATACATGATAATGAAATTGTTGAATTACTTACACACAAACTTACCTCGGTTCCAAAATATTGATAACTTTACGTTGTAGTCCAAAACCTTGCTTTTCCCTCGGTTTAGCTTCAGACTCTGTTTTTCCTGATCTATAATAGCAATGTTCACTTATTTAATTATCAAATTGACCAAATCAGTCCATAAATCACAATTTTTAAAAATTATAGTTTTGCCCCTAAACTTTCACAAAATTATAATTTAGTACCTAGGCTCGTATATTGAAATGTACTAATTTTCTTTACTACCCAAGCCTAGCTGAATATTTCTTATACTCATAGAAGCCCACATTACTCATCAAAAATATATTTTTATCACTCAATTTACACCTTTTTCAATTTAGTCCTTTTTAGGTGTTTTCATGCAAAATCACTTAATAAAAGATGTTCATCATACATCAAACTCACTTGTTCCTTTATTGAACATCAAAGAACATGTATGCCACACATGGGTAAAGTTTTGAACATAAACCCTAGCTCAAAATATGGGTGGAAGTAGTTAGATTAAGCTTCAAGGATTTCAAAATTGCAATGAACATTAAAAACGGGTCTAGGATTGACTTACTATCAAACTTGGAAAATTTGGAAATCCTAGCTATTGCTCTCCTCAATTTTCGGCAGCCCTTGATGAAGATGGACAACATTTTCACTTGATTTTTCCTTTTTAATTCATTAATTTACTAAAAGACTAAAATGCCCTTAAGGCCTTTCTTTCAAATTTTCCCATGCATGCCCATTCTTGTCCAAAAATATAAAAATTGGGCAAATTGCTATTTTAGACCTCCTAATTTGTACTCCATAGAAATTTCATGCTAAAATCTTCTAGAATCTAAGTTTTTCAACTTATTCAATTTGGTCCCTAATTTAAAACTATGCACCTTTCACATAGAATTTTTTTATGAAATTTTCACACAAGCATGCATTTACATTATAGACCTCATAATAGTCATAAATTAATTATTTTTATTTCAAATTTGTGGTTTTGAAACCACTATTCCTACTAGGCCTTAATTTGGGATGTTACAGGAATTGAGTAGTTGAAATGGCTGCGGATAGATGGCATAATATGTGTATGAATTGGCATGTTTTGGCTGCCTATATATGCATTGAAATGGTATATTTTGGTTGCTTTAAGTGCATGAGAAAAAGAGCGGCAAATTGGCTTTACAAATGGCCTATTTTTGTCCACACGGGCAGAGACATGGGCGTGTGTCTCAGCCGTGTGCGACATACGGTCATGCTACACGGCCGTGTGTCCCCTGGGGTACCCTTTCGAACTAAAGTCAGTATACCCTATAGATTTGGCATAGCCTAGACACATGGGCGTGTGTGGCACATGGGCTGACACATGGGCGTGTCTACTAGTTATGTGTGGCACACGGGCTGGCACATGGGCGTGTTTGTAACCCAAGTGAGTAACCCCTTTAGTTTTCCCACGGCTAAGGCACACGGGCGTGTCCTAGGCCGTATGGTACAAGTCAGTATGTATGCCTTATTTTGACACAGGCGTGTCTGGTGACCGTGTGAGGCACACGGTTTGTTCACAAGGGCATGTGACCCTTATATGTTTGAAAATTTTCTAAGTTTCTCAAATTTTGCAAATGCTATCGGTTTAGTCCCGAACCACTTTTAAGCATGTTTTAAGGTCTCATAGAGCCTTACAATGGACATTGTGAATGATTTGAATAGATTTTAAGTATGAATGTATAAATGTATGTGAATGAGTTGTGTTATCTGGTAATGCCTCGTAACCCTATTTCAGTGACGGATACGGGTTAGGGGTGTTACAGAAGTCCTTAAGGTATTGGTAGCACTTTGGTTGTATCGGTAGATTGGACCAAGGTATTGATAAAAGTCCCAAGCCAAAACAACCTTGCTTACTAGAGTGTGTTCTATCGATAGAAGTTCGGATTGTATTGGTAGAACCCAAAGTTGTATCGTTAGAACTCCCAGTTCTACCAGTAGAATTCTATAGCTTTTTCAATGTCTTTTCAATATCTTTTTCAAGGTATTTTAAAGGTCCTTCAAACTTCAAAAACTCGTTAAAAAATTAAGTTAATTCAAGGTTTTTTTAAAAGTGTATTTTTTCCAACACTTTGAAAATAATTTGAAGGACTTATAAACAATTTTTGCAAATTTAAGTAGGGGATTTTTAATATACTTTTTGTTATATCAAAGAACTTGAAAAACTAGAGCTAACAAAAATGAAGAAAATTAGAATTTTTTCCAGTTCCTGGCAAAGACGCCAAAATTTGATGGCATCGAAACTACCAAATATAATTTCCTACGCTTTAACTGAATTAAACTGCAGTGTAGAGAAGTAGGGTTGATCCCACAGGGACTAGGACTCTTAATTTTCGTGTTACATGACCAGATTCCTAAGTCTAAGCAACTGTCGTGTGACAGCCCAAAATTGACCCTAGTCGGGAAGTGGTTTCGGGACCACAAAACCGAGGCATAAAATAATTTAATATTCATTTTGATGCCTATGATATGTGTTAATTTGTGTGTGACATTTTTGATGATTTGATTTAGGGTCATAAATGTGAATTTCACTAAAAAGGACCTAGTAGTGAACTTTGAAAGTAGGATAGGGAAATGTGTGATGACTAATTAAAGCATGCATGCAAAACAATGGTCTTGCATGTCAAATACCCCCCTTTTTATAAGTGGTGGCTGGCCATGACAAGGGAGGATGGGCAAAACATGTCATAGACATGTTTTGTTGGTGCAATATGGGAGGAAAAATTAAACTAAGGTGAGGAATAAAGAATTGAAAAAAAAGGAGAGAAGGTGTAATCCCCCATTGCCGTGAGTTGAAGGAAAAGAAAGAAAAAAAAATTTGTTCATCCTTTCTTTGAGCCAAAACTAGGAAGAAAATACAAAGAAGAAAAAGAAATGTGTGAGTTCATCCTTGAACATCTTTTGGCCGAAAATTGAAGGAAAAAGGGAAGAAGGGAGTGAAGCATTCGGCTATCCTAGGTCACTATTAAGGTAAGTTTGATGTTTTGCCATGAGATTCATGTATATTTTAGTAGTTAGCTTGAGTTCTAACTAGCCATGGTTCAAATCCTTACTATGTCATGGAGATGATATTCGCTAAGGTGAGATTGTGTTGATATCATTTGCATGCTAAAAGTGAAGCTTTGCAATGGTGCATGTGATGGTGGATTAATGATTATTGAATATTCTTTTTAGCAATTTTGAGTGAGAGTTTGATAGATACTATGAGGTTAAACTTCATGACATTGTAAGCTTGTAAGTTGGATGATGAAATTCATGCTTTGTGAAGGTAAATGGTGTAGAAGGAGCATTCGCCATAATGAAGATATATGAGATAGTCATAATCAGCCTTATGATTCGGCTCTTGCATGTATATATATATATATGTTTGCACATGATGTATTGGTATGACATATATACTATCTCAAGGCATATAATTACATATGATGGTGTTTGGTTATGAAGTAAATGATTGATGCGTATTGAGTTACAATATGGAATCGTTAGTTAGTAAAATGTATGCTGTTTTGTGTGGTATTAAGTGTATAATTGGCCTCAACATGGACATGCATATTCGCCACATGAGGGAATTGGTGTGCATGCATTCGGTTAGAGGCAAGCATATTGATGCCTATTCTTGGCTTAGAAAATTGGCTAAGAGGAATATTAACTAATGTGTTGAGTTCGATTCATGATTTCGTACATATGTGACTTTGATGCCTAATGAGTATATATATTGGCTAAGTACCTTGAATTCCTCTTCGATGCTCAAATGATTAAATCAATTTATTTGTTAAATTAAGCTCAAGAGCAAAGGGAGCTAAATCCGATAAAGGGAAGGAAAAGGTAGTCGAGTAGCCGTTAAATCGCTCGACCACGTCCAAGTAAGTCTTGAGTAATGACCCTACTTGAATTATATTGAAATGATTTGTCATATTATGGCGGACAGCCGAATGTGCGTAGGGACTAAGTTATAAAGTTAATTGAAATCATGCTCTTTGTGTGTGGCTATTGAGCCGAAATTGCAAAGGTTTGATAAATATTTTGTGTTTGAGCCTTAGTAACGAAAATGAAATATGGATGTGTCGTGATTATTGATATATGTATACATGAGCATTTGAATGATACCCGGGCTAAGTCCCGAAGGCATTTATGCTAGTGAACATATCCGGGCTAAGTCCCGAAGGCATTTATGCTAGTGTTTATATCCGGGCTAAGACCCGAAGGCATTCGTGCGAGTTGTCATATCCGGGCTAAGACCCGAAGGCATTTATGCAAGATACCAAATCCGGGTTAAGACCCGAAGGCAATTGTGCTTGTGGTTATATCCGGCTAAATTCCGAAGAAGCTCGGTTTGAAGGTGAGCATTTTGGTACGGTAATAAATTCAATTAATATGCTCGAAAAACCCATATGATAAGGTATGTTTACATGTGCATCGGAAAAGTCGATTAGTTTGAAATAGTGTTCGTTCGATCGACTAACGAACTTTCGGCTCTTAGATAGGTTGATACCTTGTGTGTGTATATGATTATGAGAATGTGTATTACTAAAGTGATTCATTTAGCTATGTGAATGTAATACTTTAGTCAAAGCTGATTTCATTACTTGAGACTTACTAAGCATTAAAATGCTTACCCCGTTGCTTTGTCTCTTTGTTTTATAGATTTTGCTCGTTAGCTATCGAATTCGGGATCATTGAAGTCGAAGTCATCCACACTATCAAAGCCCCCTTTTTGGTACAAATTTTGGTTGAACTTTGAAATGGCATGTATAGGACTACCCTTTTGTTGTAGGTCATGTACCTTTCGATTTTGTGTAAACTTAGATAGCCATGCGAAAATGGCTTATATACGTTTTTAGTATAGTACTATAATCGTTTGTATGTTGATCATTATGAGGTATGGAATTGTTTTGAAACGATTAGCCATTGGAATGGTTAATCATGATCACACTTTGTGCTATGTATGCAAAGAGGGCCAATTGAATCATGGAAATTATGAAATAGGTAAAGTCTACCTTAAAGGCAGATGCTATCAGCAGCAGTGGTGTGGATGTGAAAAATCACTAAAAATAGCAGGAATGGAATAAATTAGTGAATAAATAAATTAACCTTGATGAATCTACTTTCATATGGAAGAAACGAAACGGTCATATGAGTTGTATGTTAAGAGATATTTAGGGTTTCGTGAGACAGGGCCAGAACGGTTTCTGGACCCCCTGTTCTGACTTTAGAAATTCATTCTAAATTAACCAGGGATAATTAGGAGTCATGCCATATATGTATAGATTCCTCTTTGAGTCTAGTTTCTATAGAAACAAAAGGCATCAGTATTGAAGCCCTGTACAGAGAGATATTCAAGTTGTAAAGCACGAAGGTCAGTGTAGTCGACCCTTGTCACATGGGATACTTTAACTAATAAACTGTACTAATTGGCCCGACCAAAAATTCTAGAAAAAAATATGTAGATGGAAATGTGAGTCTAATTTCAGGGAAAAATTACGAAACTGATTTTCGAGCTTTGAAACTCAAGATATGATTTTTAAAGCGGCGGTGATGCGAGAACCGACTTGTCTGGAAATTTTTAAATGGACTGTGAAAATGATTAAGTCAAGTTTGTGTGCACCTTGTGTTCGACTCCGGTAACGGACTCGGGTACGGAGTGTTACATGTCGTACCAAAGATTTGTATGTGCAAAGCTAAAAAAAATAACTAAAAAGGGGTTTTAGTTGATAAAGGAAAATAAAAATGATTAGAACAAATAATATAATGATAATTGCAAAATGAAATTAAGTAAATTAAATTAAATTGGTAAATCAAATATGCGAATGCTTAGCCTTAGCCTCGATACACTTCGAACTTGAATCGACCCTTGAAAGTGGATTTTTCCTTTCAAATGATAAGCTAGTTATAGCAATTAAGGATGCCTCAACTGTCAACTCTTCCTTGTGTAGTTGGTTTCGGTATGGCTTGAAAACCAACTGTTACCGGTTATCTAACTACGTAACACATGTGACACCCCTAATGTGACCCTAGTCGGAAAGTGGTTTCGGGACCACAAAACTGAGTCACGAAAATAATTAGATGTTATATTCTGTGCTTATTGTATGTGGAATTTGTATGTGTGAATATTTCATGTTTGAATTTTGTTAATTGTGAGTGAATTTTATTAAATAGGACTTATGTGAAAGAATTTAGAAATGTGCTAGGCAAATGTAAGTGGCCTATTTATGCATGTTGCAAAATAATTGTACTTGCATGTCAAATTCCCCACTCTAGAGGAAGTGGCCGGCCATGATGGTATGGGATACAAAAAAACATGTATTTTGTGTAAATATTATAATGACTACATGGTTTTATAATAGGAAATAAGTATTAGAAAAAAAAGAAAGCCATACATTCCCACCTTGTTCTTACCGAATGTTGGAGAAAGAAAGAAGAAATATGCTTTGAGAATTTCAGCAAGATAGCAAGCTAAAAATCCAAGGTATGTGCATTGGGTCATAGAGAAAATTGAATCAAAATTGGTTGATCTTTGTCCTCCATTGCCGTAGCCTAAAGGGAGGAGAGGAAAGTTTGGTTGCTTTGATTTTTGGCTTAGAAGATGGCTAGAATGAGGTATGTATTGAATGATTCTTGAAAATCTATGCATGTTTGAGATGATTAGTTCAAACTCTACTCATCTCATAGATGTGTTTTGGTTTTGGTTTGATAATGGTGTTAGTGATGGTGAGTTTCGGTCATGCATTAACTGAAATTGTAAGTATGATTTATGGTATAATTTGTGTGATGGAATGGTCTTGAGAGTTGGCTTGATTAAATGGGTAAAATGCTAAGTGTTTTAAAGATGATGTAATGGTTATTTCGGTTTATGTGAAGTAAATATAGATGATGGTTATAAGCTGTTTTATGATTTGATAATGGTGATTAAATCTTGTAGTTAAGTGTTTAGATATATATATATATTAATAATGAATTTAGTTGTACTTGCTATGTGAGAAATGTGCAATGCTATAGGTATTTGATTATTAGATATGGTTATTTTAAGTTGATTTGTGATGGTATGATTGCATTGATGAAGTGGTGGGAAGAATTAGCTATTATGCTTGATACTAATGCCGAAAATGAGAATGTTGTACTTGAAAAATGTAGGTGAACATGACAAGTGTATTCGGCTTAGGGCCTAGAGGATATGAAAAATTGGTATTTATTTTTGATTGTGTGTGTATGACCATGGATAATTGGCTGCACAAATATTATGAATACATAATGTATGATAAGTTTATTAAGTTACAAAACATTATACATGATCGGCTAATGTAAATTATTTGAGTAAAGTATATCTTGATGGTACATTTCAGCTAGTATAAAATGTATATGGATGTCGTATGACTATGTTTAATTTGGGAAGTAAATTGTTTGATCTAGCTCAAGAGCCTAGAGGATCAAAGTTGGATAAGGGAAAGAAAGAGGTGATCGAATAGCCGTCGTAATCGTTTAACAACGTCCGAGGTAAGTTTTAAGTGATCAAACGTCGAGTAAATTCAATCAAAATAGGACATAATGAGTTGATTTAATAAGATATGATGTGGTCATGATATGTTTAAAACTCAAATGGTAAGTTCATAAGTGTTTGGACTTGAAATTTAAGAGCAAATTGTAATAATTTGCTTAGGACAGCCGCAGTAACGTGATTTTAGAAAATCACCATAAATTGTTGGTGTGGAATTATAGGCTGAATAAAGTATGTAATCAAAGCTTAATTAGTCTAGTTCCTTATAAAAGAGGCCGTGTGAGCAAAGAAATTTCCTATAAAGAGATATTTAAAGTTGTGCGGGACAGTGTCGGAATGACTCCGAAATTCCCTATTCTGTTTTTGGAAAATCATTATAATTTGTACAAAAATGGTTATGAGATAAAATTTATATGCTTAGACTCCTTAATGAGTCTAGTTTCAAATGGAACTAAATAGAACACATTATGAATTCCGTACAATGAAAAATTTGATTCGTAGTGAAGGGTGGTCAGATTAGTCAAACAGTGAAACAGGGGAAACTTTAAGAAAAATCTGATATTTATTGGCCAAACCTAAAATTCTGAAAATTTTATGGGTGGAAGATACATGAGTCTACATTCGGGGAAAATTAACGGCAATTGATTTTGAGTTTTGTAGCTCCAGTTATAAACAACTTAGTGACTATTTTTCAGGAAAACTGCTTGTAGTGAATATGTGATGTTGTTGTAAACTTGATGAAACTATTTGAGTTGCTTATAGGCTATTGCTGAAATTGATGTACAAGAAAAATATGAAATTTGTATGAGATATATATATGTGATAAGGCCTAATGGCCGATGTGATGAATGTGAAAGTGTCTATATATGTGATAAGGCCTAATGGCCGATGTGATGAATGTGAAAGTGTCTATATATGTGATAAGGCCTAATGGCCGATGTGATGAATGTGAAAGTGTATATATATGTGATAAGGCCTAATGGCGATGTGATGAATGTGAAAGTGTATAAATGTGATAAGTCCCGAAGGGCATTTGTGTCGATACTATATCGGGTTAAAACCCCGCAGGCTTTATGCGAGAATATTATCCGATTAATGTCCGTAGGCTTCGTGCTCATACTATATCCGAGCTTTAAAGACCCGACGGCTAAATGCTAGGATTCAAGTAAGACTTTGATATTGAGTATCTGCATTAAGTTATCATCAAATAAGTATTATGTATTTAAGATGTTCAGTGCACGTATCACTTACTCATCGGTGGAGTGATTTTGAGGTGAATTATCGTATCAAAGAGGTAAGGATTATGATTTGTAAGCTTAAGCATGGATGTGATTATGAACAAGTGGAGAGGATTATTGAAAGATGATAATCGATGAAGCATGTGCTTTGGAAATATTTGACCATCTAGGTCATTATTATTGAAAGTATATATGTGGCAGCCAAGTGTTGCGTTTAATGACATTATAGATCGAGATGAAGCTTTAGATTAACTTCATCGAACAGTTGAAATGAATGACCAATGATAGTGATTGAGAACACTTTGTTTTGCTTAAAACTTACTAAGCATAAATTGCTTACTCCGTTTCTTTGTTCTCTGTTTTATAGATTTTGCTCGTTAGCTATCAGATTCGGGATCATCGAAGTCGAAGTCATCCACACTATCAAAGCCCCCATTTTGGTACAATTTTGGTTGAACTTTGAAATGGCATGTATAGGACTACCCTTTTGTCGTAGGTCATGTACCTTTCGGTTTTGTGTAAACTTGGATAGCCATGCGAAAATGGCTTATATACGTTTTTAGCATAGTACTATAATCGTTTGTATGTTGATCACTATGAGGTATGGAATTGTTTTGAAACGATTAGCCATTGGAATGGTTAATCATGATCACACTTTGTGCTATGTATGCAAAAAAGGGCCAATTGAACCATGGAAATCATGAAATAGGTAAAGCCTACCTTAAAGGCAGATGCTGACAGCAGCAGTGATGTGGATGTGAAAAATCACTAAAAATAGTAGGAATGGTATTAAATAGTGAATAAATTATTTAAATGAACCTTGATGAATCTACTTTCATATGGAAGAAACGAAACGGTCATATGAGTTATATGTTAAGAGATATTAAAGTTCTCGTGAAGCAGGGCCAGAACGGTTTCTGGATCCCCTGTTTCGACTTTGGAAATTCATTGTAAATTAACCAGAGATGATTAGGAGTCATTCCATATATGTATAGATTTCTCTCTGAGTCTAGTTTCTATAGAAATAAACGGCATCAGTATTGAAGCCCTGTACAGGGAGATATCCAATTAGTAACGCACGAAGGTCAGTGTAGTTGATCCCTGCAACAGGGGAGACTTTAACTAATAAACTGTACTAATTGGCTTGACCAAAAATTCTAGAAAAGAATATGTTGATGGACTTATGAGTCTAGTTTCAGGGAAAAATTACGAAACTGATTTTCGAGTTTTAAAACTCAAGATATGATTTTTAAGGCGACAGTGATGCAGTAACCAGCTAGTCTGGAAATTTTTTTTTTTTGTGGACTGTGAAAACAATTAAGTTAAGTCTGTGTGCACCTTGTGTTCGACTCCGGTAACGGACTCGGGTACGGGGTGTTACAACACACGTCCACAATTTAAGATCTTGACAGCCTTGTTATCTAGAAGAGCCCAACTCAAAGACAGCCTTGTTATCTAGAAGAGCCCAACTCAAATTAACGGTCTCAACCGCATGGGTCATTTAAATTCAATCACTATCTCCCTTGACGAAATCCAACCAGCTTTTTCCAACTGGACAAGCTAATTTGTTCATGGGAACTAGAATACGACAAACAACCGACTCGCCTTCCCAAGTGTACGCCAAAACAACTTCCTCCCAACATGCACTTTAAGTTGAAATTGGATTAACTTTGAGGGATGAATATGACTATCCCATATTCCAGAGAGATAATGAATACTGTGTTGTAAAATTTTAGTGTAGATTCATTTCTCACAATTCTCGATCAAAACAATGACTGGACGAAAGCTAAATAGGGATTAGTTGAGCATGATATTAATCATGCTTTATAAGATTATGAGAATGGATTTTAATGTAATGTAGATAGGTGAAAAAGGAAGGGGGACTTAAAGAGCAATTGTACAAAAATAAGAAAAGAAAAGAATTGGCAGAATGCTTTAATAAGCTACAGATTGAACGAAAGAAAAAAATTTGCTTTGAATTAAGTCTCTCTGTGTGTTTCAATCTGAAATTACAACGCTTTTATGTACCTCTCAAAAGCTAATTTTAGCATGACTTCCTCTTAAAATTATGTTTAACATCCAATAAAAAATTAGATATTTTTCTAATTATGAGATTTAACAACATTAAATTTTGATTTTTTTCATCAGCCACCAATTCTGCAACTTTTCAATTTGGCCCATTTCCTTGCTTTTTATTCCAATATAGCCCAATTTCTTTAATTTTTTTTGAACTTAGGCATTTCAATTGCGCCCTAATAAAATTTAAACAAGAAATCACAAGCTTATTAGCATTCTATTCAAGATTTGACCAAAATAAGTACATTAAAAACACAAAATTAGCTTGCTATCAAAATATAAAATATAAACTTATCAAAATTTTCTATTAATTTTTGCATGTGAATTTGCTAAACGATTGTTCTTGAAGTAAATAATTTGATGATCAAGTTTAATAGTATTAAATAATTTGATTAACTTTTTAAATTGAAAGCATACATAAAACAAATTATAATAAATTAAGATAAATAGACTAACTTCTAATTTTCATATAATAGAAGTATGAAATTCAAAATTATATTACAACCGCCCTAAATTAAAAAAAATAAAAATAAAAGTCAAGATGAAAAAAAGGTCTCGTCTCACATTTTAGCGTCACACCTTTTAAATTAAAATTTATTTATTATTATTTTTATTAAAATATTGTTTTTATAAGTGGCGTATAATACATTGACTGTGCCTAATTTTATTATAAAAAATATATCATTCTCAAAAATAATTTATAACATTCCTCATTTTTGTAATTAATTTTTTATTATTTAGGTAAACAACCGGTTGTAGAGGTGCTCATGGGCGAGCTGAGCTAGGCTCAACTAAAATTTTAGGCCCATTTATTAGGCCCGAGTCTAGCCCAGCCTGAAAAATGGGCTTAAATTTTGCCCAAGTCCTACCTAGATAAAAATACTAAAACTCAGGTCTGACTCGGCCCGCTCGTATTAATTTTTATATTATTTTTATATAATTTTAAATACACATAATACATCAAAATACTAAAAATATCAAAATAAATATTTCTCACCAAATTGAAAATAAAATTTAAAAAATATGTAGACTTAAATAACACTAAGATAAACGCAATTTAACAAGCAAATGCCTCTAAAATAATAACAAAATTAACAAATACCTTTAAAATAATAACAAAATTAACAATAAAATAAGTTTTATATAATATCAAAACAATAATAACAAAATAGTAACAACATAATAATAAGATAGTAGCAAACTAGGAAAAACAATAAGAAAATAACATTTAAAAAAAACAAATTTTATTTATCCTTTAGTGAATTTTGACTGGGCCGGGCAAAAATATCTTACTTAAGACTCGACCCATTTTTTAAATGGACCTTATTTTTTTATCTAAGTCCTTTTTTTGAGTCTATATTTTTGTCCAAACCTTCTCACATTTCGGGCGAATCTTTGGACCGGGGCTAGTGACCCGACCCATGGTCAGGTCTAAACCACTCCTATTACCCTTTCAATTATTTTGTTTTCTTTTCAGTTTTTTTTTCTCTACTAATTTGTTTCTATTTTCTTTTCAAGAAATTTGTAAATGAAACCAATCAGATTACTTTCTTGTGTTTTTTTTTTTTTAACTTCTTGTTTTGTTTTAAAATTCTAAAGCAAGAGGTAGGAGGTGAGAATGTTCTAAGAATTTTTGAGACTTTTGTAAATAAAATTAAAGAAATTTGAACAACATTCATCAATAACCCAACAAAACTTTGGTTCAAGATAACTATATATGCAAACAAATAAAATAATTAAATGAATATTTAACAAAAAGAGGAAAGACATCAATCACTTAATCCTAAAACTAATTCGAAAATAAATAAATAAAAATCAAATTTAGAATTATGAAAAAACAAACTCAAATCTGCAACAATTTTGTTTGCTTATAAATAACTACAACATCGAGATCTAAGGCTTACCTTCAATGTTGATGAACCATCAAATCCTAACCTCCATCAACTAGCCCTTCAATCCTTAATAAGATCAAGACCCTCAAAACCCCATGACAGTAGAAAATAATTCGGCAAAGGCTTAAATATCAACCACCATGGTTGCAATAGCTAGTCAATCCAACATAGGAAACCCAAAGTTTCAGATTTTTAAGGTAATTTTTTTAAAACCCATTTAGGAGATTTGAGCAGTGAAGAAGTTCATCATACTACGAAGAAGTCATGGTCAAAATTACAAATACGAATAGTATATTAAATAAATTAAAAGTACAAATATCATATTAATAAATTTATTAAATTACATGTCCGAAAAAAAAATTAGCATTTGGAACACGATAATAATAGCGAATTTAAGATAAAAAGTGCAATAATTAAATGCCGACCAATAAGAAAAAGGGACAATAATCGTATTCGTCCGCGCTGTTTTTGACCGCTGGCTGAATTATTTTTCATTTCCGTGAATATACTTTCAAAACCCAAAAAATTTAAAATTCCCAAAGGACCCATTAAAAACTACCCTCCATTACTCACTTCAGCAAATAACCTAACCGCAATAGAGGACTAGCATTGCCATTTCAACAAAACAAATTTCGCCCTCATGCTTTTGTTAAACAGTGCCAAGCCAAATGTTATAACTTTAGCTAAAGAAAAAGAAAAGAAAAAAGCTTACTTTCTCATCTAATTTTCTGTTCGATTCATGTTTATAAATCTTGTTTTATGCCTTTGGGCTTCTCATGGGTGGTTCGGCGAAACTCACGGAGAGCTTAGACTCTCTATGGTTTTTCAACAATGTGCTCGTTTTACCAACTCTTAAACACCACATTGATCGTGGTGTTGCCCTTAATGAAGACACGGTCGAAGAAGAAGAAGTGCCATCGAAATTGGTTCCAAGATGTCCCAAGTGTGGAGAAATTGCTGCTGGGCTTGAACAGCACAAAATGCAGCCAATTACAGAGGATGAATTTAAAAAGCCAACACAGAAGCCAGAGAAAATGAAAAGAAGCAAGAGAAAAGTACTTGGAGAGCTTGATTTGGGGTTCCATGGTAAATTGACTTCTGACTCTTCAATTTCTGTAGAAACAGTTGAATATCTGATATATTATACTAAAATGCCTCCTTTGGATGATGGTTTGGCAATGAAAGAGCACCTTAAATCCTGGGCTTATGCAGTTGCCTGCATCACTACTAAGTAATTTACTTAATCCAAGTGAGAACCCTGACCATTTTACTTCCACTACTTAACCAACCCTTTCCCCCTTAGCTTTTTCGTGTAAATGTTTATTTTCCATTTCGATTTTATGTAATTTTGTTGGTTGTCATAACCAAGCTTATTTAAGTAATATGTTATGGAATATCTTTTTATTCTGATTCTAATTATACTAGTCATAAATAAACCTATGTTATCCAAATTTGAGATTGTTACCAAAAAATGTGTTGGATATAAATATTAAGAAAAATGAAAAATCCAGTACTACATTACTACATTATAACATAAAAAATCCAAGTTCAAGCTTCTGCTATCTCAAGAAATGGAACTGCCATCTTAAGATCAAAATAATGAGATTAGAATTAGATTGTTTAAGCCTATTAAACTTCCACGTGAAGTGGAAAATATTTGTTCCAGCAACGAAGCAGTAACGAATTCTAAAGAAACATATTTTATAATTATCTGTCTACTTCTTGGAAGAGTATCCGTGATTAAAGAACTAATCACTTCTGTGACACACATCTAAGGTCTGAATCCTGCAGCATGTAGGAAACTTGTCAATCATCTCAAGAGTTTCTATCTGGCAACAGAACAGTGTTTCCATACAAAACTCTAAAATATGCCCTTTTATTATCAATAACCAAAGATGGTCCACTTCCCGAGTCATGATTTGACTGCTCTTCCCTAAACTCCATTTTTGTCCTTTGGTATGAACAAAATAGATGCCCTGCTGTTTTCAAGTTTTGACTGACATTTTCGTCAACCTTTTCTGCTGCCATGTTAAATTACTGCAAGGCATATCCACGTAAAACAGCTGTTTCGAGTTGAGTGGCGTTGATTGAATTCCAAAGTGACGTCCTTAACAATGAAGATTGAAGCTTTTCTGGGTCGTGCCAATATTTGGTAGGCCGAAATCGATTGACATGCAAGATAATGGTGTCAGTTTTTTTATTTAATAATTTTTCTTTTTCAACACTTTTTATAGTCTAACAACTACTTCATAGATATTATCAATTAACTTCTCACAATCAAGTGATGCTAAATTGATAATTTTGAAGTCTCAAGTATTTTAAACTTACATGAAAAAAGAGATATATTTTTAGTTTATAGATTTGAAAAAACTAGTTTTAGAGTCAAAAATTATATTTTTAACTATTATTTATAATTAAATATATTTTATGTAATATTTAGATTAGATATACATAATACATTTAAATTTTGTAATATTTATAATTTAATATTTAAAATATAATCTATAAATTCAAATTAAATTTTACAAATAATTAATATTAATTATTTAAAGTATTTATATTTTATATTCCATATATCAAAATATTAATAATGAGTTACAGATAATTTATTTTACGTCCTTACTAAAATATCATAACATCAACAAATTTGGACATTATTTAAATATATATATTTTTACTTTATAATATTATCGTAACAACCTATTTTCTAGTAAAATCGAGCAGTAGTTTCGGGACCACAAATCCAATGAGTAAATATTTATTTTATTATTATTTTAATGTCTATGGTTTATTAGTAAGGTTGTATAAAAATTTTGTTAAGAAATTTTGAATTTTGCATGCTTAATTAAGTGAAAAGGACTAAATTATAAAAGGTGTAAAAGTAGAGTTCTAGTAGTTATAGGTATCAAATAGCTATGAAACTTTAGAGTCAAAGGACTTAGATGGTAAATAGACAATTTATATAGTTAGTGGACATTCATGGATTGTTTTTATTGAAATTATTAAAGTTTTTAAAGGTTATTTTGGTAATTAAGTAAATAAAGGTTAAAAACATAAAAACAAAAGAAAGAAAAAAGAGATATCATCTTCTAATCACTATAGGAATTTAAGGTTTTAGCAGCGTTTTTAGTGGCGTTTGGACGAAAAACGCCGCAAATATTATACATTAGTGGCGCTAACTGAAAAACTGTAACAGCCCATTTTCGGTAAATAGGAACAGTGGTTTCGGGACCACAAATCCGATTCTAGAAAGAAAATTTATTTTAATATTATTTTATGGTCTATAGTATGATGAAAATGTCATATGAAAATTTGTAAAGAAATTTTACCGGTTACATGTCTAATTTGATAAAGGACCAAATTGCACAAAGTGCAAAAGTTGAGTTCTAATAGCTAAAGGGATTAAATAACTATAGAACTTTAAAGTGGAGGTCCTTATATGACAAATAGACCATTTAAAAATGCTTAGTGGTTAAGGATGATGATTCATCCATGGAAACTAAAATAAAGAAAAGGATGAAATTGGAAAGTGAAAAAAAAAATAAAGATGATAAATGATAAAAAAAATGAAAATATCATCAATTTATCATCTTTCCCAAATAAAACATAGAAACCCTAGCTAAGAGAAAGTGAGCTCAAGCAAGCTATTTTGGCTTAATTGGGTAAGTAATCTTGTCCCATTTTTAGTAATTTTTATATTTCCAAAATCGTAATAGCTTATTTTAGTTATCTCGGGGACTAATTTTTAAAGTTATCAAGGTACTAGGGTTTTTCCATGGATGAGTATGTATGTTGAAATTTTGAAATTTATGGTAGAAAATGAAAGGCTGTTGATAGATAAACAACTTTTGTAAAGTGAATTTGATGAAATTATGATTTTAGGACTAAATTGTAAAGTTGTAAACTTCATGGAAAATTCTGAATTTTTATGAAATACATGGGCTATAAATGTTACATGTAAAATTTGGCTAGGCTTGGAATAAGGATTAAATTGCATGGATTTCATTTTCTGAGCTTAGGGACGAAATCGTCATTAATTAAAAGTTTAGGGGCAAAATGGTAATTTTTCCCAAGATGTGAATTGGACTGAATTGAGTATGAATTATATTAAATTGATGTTAGATTTACTCGTATAGATCCGGATAGACCAAATTCAAAGTTAGAACGAGGAAAAGAGAAAGTGTTGGATTAGTAGATTTTACGTACACGAACATTTATTGAGGTAAGTTCGTGTAACTAAATTGTGTATATTTATATGCTTGAATTGAATGTTGTGTATGAGGATTATGTAGGTTTTCATGCATATGAAATTGAATATATATATTTGATAAAGCCCGATAAAAATTAAATCCTGTTTGAATAATAAAAGTCGATGGATACATGATTTACTGTATTGATTGTGGTCTAACATATGTTGCAGACACCCTATAGCTCGGACAAGCAATCCTGTTATAAGCCCTCTCAAGTGTCCTATTATATAGTTCCTGCGAGCATCTTGATAGGTAGTGATCCTACATGTGTTGTGCACTACTGCAGCTCTTTGTGAGCGTCTTGTTACACGATTCGATCGATTGTGATCTAATATTTATTACGGACACAAACGCAGCTCTTCGTGAGCATCCTAATATAGGCTCTTATGAGCTTCCTGACATGGCTCGTTTGAACTCCCTGTTATGCTATCCAGAGCTCTTGATATTAGCTCTTCAGAGTTACCTGTTAAGTTCCATGAGCTTCCTGTTTTAAACTCTTATGAGTTTCTTGATGTAGCCCGAATAAGCATCCTGTTATATGGCTTGAGAGTGTGCTTCCTGATTATGTGCCCTTATGGGTACCCTTGAATATGAATTGACAGTTTTTGATTTGTACACTTCGAGTGTACTACACGTGTATCCATCGATATTTCAAATAAATTCAACAAGCAAAATCCTGACATGAGGAAATATGAACACAAAATGAATTATTACATGTATCTGCTTGAAATACATGAAAATTATGATACATGATATATGGAAGTATAAGATAGTGATATATGAACATGGAACTTGTTTGATAAATATGTTCATCTAAGATTATAGATTTGTACACTTAGAGTGTATTTTCCTGAGTTTCCATTGATATTTTAATTGATTTAATGAGCGAAATCCTGACATGAAATAATCTGAACTTGAGACGAAATATTATAAAAATGTACTTGAAATACATGGGTATGATTTGTATATGTTATTTGAATTCATGATGTGGAAAGTAAATGTATATGGGAAGTTGGTTATTATTGAGCCCATACATGTTTCTTGATGTTTATAGGAAGTACAGGAAGTACATGGAAATGACATTACCTCATATAATGGTTCATGAATTGGTTGTTACATGAATGTGGATCATGCTTGATGACTTTGTTCATCCATGATTAAGGACTATTATATGTGATTACTTGACTAACATGAAGAGGGTATGTGTTTAGGGCTTGTGATAAAATTGGTTAATAGTGCCTTGCATGTTTATTTTGAACATAAATAAATGGTAAGTTATCTACCATGTCATACGAACTTACTAAGCATTTCATGCTTACTCTATTTTATTTTCCCTTCTTCTATAGTAATTTGGAAGCTCGTTGGATTGGAAGCATCAGTGGAAATCACTCACACTATCCATCGGCCCATCTTGGTATATATGGAAAATTAATTATGGCTGTAATGGCATGTATAGGTTAATTAGCCAATGTTGGCAAGTAAATGTTTGGGTTATAACTAGCCATTGGAATGGCTTGTGATGAACATGTTTTGATATGTATAAATGAGGCTATAACATGTTTGGTGTGTGCTTAAATGATTGATTGATAGAAATCATGTTGACATATTGAAAATAAATTCTAACATTTTGGTAAAATATGCATACAGGTGAATTCGATAAGTTAAGTAAGTTTGTATATTTAATTACATGATGGTAAAGTGTCATTTGAGGTGTTTAAGAGCACATTAGCTGTATGTGATGATATGCCATGCATGAGACTTGATTTTGACTTGAATTGATTGTTTTAAAATGGCTTGTGAATATGTTTAAGTATTGGTGTAGGAGGAAGACAAATTGGGTGAGAAATGTGGCTTGGAAAATAACCTATTTTTATCCACACGGGCAAAGACACAGGCGTGTGTCTCAGCCTTGTGCACATGGGCGTGTGATCTGGCCATGTGTCCCCTGCATCTTTAAAATGTCAAAACAGAATGCTCAGAATTGATCACACGGCCTAGTACATGGGCGTGTGGCTTGGCCGTGTGACCCCTGTTCCTACACACGGTCTAGCACACGAGTGTGTGACCTGACCGTGTGACCCAAGTTAGAGAGTTACACAGCCTGAGACACGGGCGTGTCCCTAGCCGTGTGAGCCACACGGGCGTGTGACCCCTTCATTTAGGAAAATTTTTGAGATTTTGCGAAAAATTCTCTATGCACCCGGTTAGTCCCGACTCATTTCTAATACATTTTTTGGATCTCGAAGGTTCATATAAGAGACTTTATGATTGATTTTTGACATGAGTACTGTATGGTGTAGAATATCTGTTATTTAATTTGTAAGTTCTGGTAATGCTCCGTAACCCTGTTTCGGTGACGGTTTCGGGTTAGGGGTGTTACAAAAATGCCACAATGAGTAAATTAGTAGAGGCTTTATGAGAAAAACACCGTAAAAGGTCAAGCATTAGTGACGTTTATGATAAAGACGCCACAAAAGGTCAAACATTAGCGGTGCTAGGAGAAAAATGCCACAAAAGGTCAAGCATTAGTGGTACTAGGAGAAAAACGCCGCAAAGTATAATTTCATTTTAAATGAAATGGTGCCGTTTTGCTATGCTCAATTTTATCCCCAACTCATCCCCGAAATCCCTTATTGTTTTCCCTAAAAATTTTCCCCAAATCCTTAATTTCCCAAATCAAAGTGCCCAACTCTTCATCCGGCCATCTACTGCATCACCATCGACTGTCCCCTCTGTCGCATCACCGTCGACAGTTCTCTGCCTCATCACCATCGACACTCCTCTGCTGCATCGCCATGTAAGTCTTCCTATGGTAGAATCTTTGTTTCGAAGTCATTGAATATGCTAAAAACTTTAATGTGATTTGTTTAATTCTTTATGTAATAAGATATGTAAGAAGCTTTTATGTGATTCATTAAATGTCTATTTGACCTGTACAGTTCTAAATGATGTTTTGTTTGATTGCAAACTAGGGCCTCACTCTGATTTTGATGGACCTACTCAAAAGGAAGCACAGAGTGTGTTGCAATAATTTGAAACAAACAACTCATTGTTGCCAATGCTGGTGATTCTCGTTGTGTAATATCTAGAAAGGGTCAGGTATATTCTTTCTTCTTCTGCTGAACCATGAAAACACCATTTCAAAATTATGTTTTCTTCTATAGAACCTTTTCTGAAGGCCTCAAAAAGTTGAGAGATAAGCAGTGTCTGCTTTGAATGTCAACTAATGATTTTGTTATAAGTTAATTTTATCATGAATTTAGGATTAAGATACCATCAGTAGGACTACCCCTTTTAGTTTTTCTGAGTGTGGCATGGAAATGGTTGTTGCAGATGTTATTACCTTTCCCAATCTGATTGGTGATAAGAGAGTGGAAAGCATAGTTTTTGATTTGCCAAGGACGTCATTTTTTTATTTGCTTCAAGTATATAGTTACTATATTTGTCACTGAGGGAGACTCTATGGGATTTATCCTTGCTCCATTTCAATTTCTTTTACCTTTTTCTCCTTTGAACATGCAAATAGGTTCTTCTTTAAGGTGGCATAGTTTTACTTGTGTGATTTGCAAGATTTATTTCATAGAAATTTCTTTTACAGGCTTATAATCTGGCTAAAAATCACAAACCAGAGCTTGAGTTAGAGAAAGGTAGGATTCTGAAACCTAGTGGTTTTATTCAAGTGGGACGCAGGGATTTAAATTACGGTCACGGTCTCGTTTTCGGTTGCTTTGCGTTTATCGTGGTTGCGGACATAACGGATGCTATTGCAGTCACTGTGGATATCGCAGTTGTGAATTTTTTTTTAAATTTGCACAACTTATTGTAAAACATAGTAATCATAATTATAATTATAAAAAGTCACTTTTAATGATTTTTAAAGTGTTTTCTAACACTTATGAACTTTTATTAATATGATATGAGAACACAACTTTTCTAATCATTAACTATTCTTATATTTATTTACGAATTTTCTAAGAATGTTATATTAACTAATAACAAAGTAAAAAGAAGAAGGAAATATTAAACATTTATCATATTTAATAAGTTTTAAAGTTTTATAGATAAAATAATTGAAAATTCATACCGAGAGGTATCTTCAATATTTCTTGACGACTTTGAAGATGGTAAAGATATAAACATTCTATCTGCAAAAGGAAGAAAAGAATAGATAAATGTATAGATTCTCATTAATTATTCCTATTTCCTACCACTTATTCTCACTCTCATTCTACTTTCATATATAGTTTAAAATGTTTCGATTCTTAATTATCTTTTCATAAAATATACTCCATTCATTTATCTAAAGATATATTTTAAATGTTTTAATATCATCAAAATTAAGAACATTAACAAAAGTTTTCTTTAAAAAAAAAATACCTTACAAATAATAGTAATGGTACGATTTAGTTTTCACCAATTAGTGGAATGACGAGGAAGATCAGATCTTTCACATTCACTTTTGAGAGCGTTCTTGACTTGATTCTCTTGGCCTTTGTCCAAAAATATATCCAAAAAAAGTAACATTTTCACCTTGGTTTTCTTATAATTGATATGGAGGATATATTTGAGGATGAGGATACATGAGAGGTGGAGCATACATGAGAGATGGAGGAGGGTGATACATTGGTGGAGGAGGATGCATTTGAGGCTGGTATGGCACACCATAATTAGGAAATGGTGGATAATAACCATATGGTTGTGGATAACCATGTGAAGGTTGAAAATATGAAGGTTGTTCTGGTGGATAAAAACCTTAAGTGCTAGTAGATGAATCACTACACCCAAGGTTACTAGAACTCAATCTCCTACTAGATGAAGAGCCTATAGAAGTATGCTTTTTACCTTTTCCTTTTGATGGAGCTCTAGTTCACTTCTATCTCTCCTAGGTTCAGGAAACATATTTCCATCAAACTTTGATCTATCACGGAAATGTCCACTAGTGGTACCAACCCCATATTCTCTTCCATACTGACTAGAAAACCTAATTTCACCTTTATCAACACTATATCCATCGTCCTCATCAACTGGACTTAAACCACCACCATCGAGTCCATCGCCACTCTGACTTGGCGTTGAACTAGAACTTGAATGAGACAAATTTTGTTGTTGAGATTGATTAACATCCATTTCATCATCAGAGGTATCCACAGGCAACACACCAGCATTTTCACCATCTAATAATGGATTCTCTTTCTCATGAAGCCATTCTGATAGTGGATCAACATCTTGAAAGATATGATCAAGGCTGATAGGATTAAAACTAATGTTTATATCATTAGTGCTCATTCTTTTTTGATGCCTTATCTGAAGCCTCATATTATAATAGGTAAACACTAGTTTCTCAAGTTTTTTATACTTTAACCTATTTCTTGCCTTGGTGTGAATATAACTAAATATGCTCCAATTTCGTTCGCAATTTGATGCTGAAGTTGTTTGACTAAGCACTTTAATTGCTAATTTTTGTAATTCGGGAACACATGTGCCGTATATTATCCACCACTTAGCTGCATAATATTATTTAAATTTCAAAATAACTTTAAAATGTACAATATAATTAAATAATATAAATTAAATTAAATAATTTAATTAATTGTTTACCCGGATTCATTTGCTTCTAAGCTCTTTGTGCTTGTGGAGTACCGAATGTCTCATGTTTATCTCTAAATAGTAACAACTGCACAAATAAAAGATAGAGTGAAAAATATAAAAAAATAATTCTATTTCAAACTATGTAACTAAGTTACAAATAATAGTACTTGAATCTAACCTGATTAACCATTCTGACTTGAGTAACAAGAGAAGGTTCTAATCTTTCAATTACTGATCGTGTACCTCCTAATGTTTCTATTAGTATATTCTCAGAATGGTCCACCCCAAATTGAAATTGAGGATTGAGAAAATAACCTAAGTATAATTTATAAGAATATCATAAAATAATAATAATCTAAAGCTTAAAATAATAAAATATAAAAATATTTCTTAATTATATCAAACATTTTATCTTACCAGCTGAATGCAAGTCGGAATGCATAAAATTCCATCTATTGTCAATAATCTTTTGGTACTCGGTGAAATATCGACAACCTTGTTGAATTGCTCGTTTAGCTCTATCAACAGCCTCTTAAATAAAGTCCATTGTTGGTTTTTCATCGCTATCCACAAGTCTCAATACTTTTACTTAGGGTTCGTAAACTTTTCTGAGGTCATTGGTTTTTTTCAAAAATCTTTTCCCAAAACAATTTTTTTGGCTTCATGAGTAGGCCCTGACTTTTGCTATCCCTTTTTGATTTTTTAAATTCCTATATATTCATAAGAAAAATTTTAAAATAATATAATCTAAATTATTTAGAACTAATAAAATCATGAAAGGTTGCTATATTTAAGTAATTATATTAACTAATTATAAAATACTAACCTTTGAATTAAACATTTCTCTCAAACCTTACTTTTGTCTTGTTAACTCTCCAAGTTGAATGAAATAAGTAGCAAATTGAGTAAGAGTGGGTCGAAGTATTTTTTTCCCTTGTGTATACTTCTTTATCAAATCAACAGTCCAAATGTGATTGTATATGAAGCAATTCACTTTCTTTGCCTCATCTAACACTTTTGCTATATTGGGCTTTTTCCTAATATCTTCAAGGCATAAATATAAATAGTAAGCTGCACATGAGGTCCAATATAGATGTTTTCTTTTCAACATTAATTTTTTTCCAGCAGCTTTCATTGCTGCCTCATTATTAGTCACTATTTGGACAATTTAATTTTCTCCAATTTCTTCTACAACTGAATCTAACAAATTGTAGTAGAATTCAGCATCTCTACTATGAACACTTGAGACATCTATCGATTTCCAAAAAATGGTTCCTTTACTGCAATATATAAGGAAATTAATGATGTGCATTTGATTCAAATTGTTGATCCAACCATCAGACATTAGAGTTGCACCCAATTCTTTCCAATGAGTCTTTAGTCCATTTACCTAATCATGAACTCGTTGATACTCTGACTCCAAATACACATTTGAAACCTCATAAGGTGTTGGGAGCTTTACACCTTGTCCAACTTCTGTTGACACTTGAATTAAGTTATACAACCATAGAGAGCTTGTTAATTGAAAAGGAAGTCTTTCATATATTAAAAATTTAGATACCACTTCACCTATCTTCCTTCGAAAACTCTTTAAAAAAGAGTCATTAACCTTTGGTTGCTTTGAACTTTTGCTTCTAACCAATTCAAGTATAGCTCCCCTTAAGGTAAACTCAGACTCGCTTGAGATGGATTTACTTGTTCTTTCTCTATGATATTCTCTAGCTAATCCATGAGAAGATCACCCTTCTTCGTACATGTTATTCCAACCACCAGTACTTTGTCTGAATTCTTCCCTTCTATGCCACTCGTGTTGTGATTGGATACTGTCTCAAGCTGCTTGCCTTATAGCAGAAACCTCATCAATGAATTCCTCGTGTTCATCCTTCTCTTCTGTTAATTGAGATAAGAATTCATCTTTTCTCATCTTTTTGTCTATTTTCTTTGTGTTGCTTTCTTTCAGTATATTCATCATACTTTCTCTAATGACACCTGTTAATAAAATAAAAATAACTCACACTTTATATTATTATCAATTATGTATAATCTTTATTGATAAATTTACAATAACATTTAAAAATAATAATAAAGTATCACATACCAGTAACATTAGGGCACGGTGCAACATTGCCGATTTTATGAGCAATATGCTCTTTAAATCGTGTTATTCCTCCTTTCACAACTTTACCACAAAGTTTACATACAATATTTCATTTCGCATTTGGCACTAGAGTTCCAAAGTGCCAACCTATATCATTACTTGGTGAACCCTCCAGTCCTTTAATCAAGAACTCTTCAAGTGGTGGCATGCTTTATTTTTATTTATATATAAGAAACATAAAGTTATATTTAGAAATATAAGCAACTCATTACTTATATTATCAACGATATAATACAAAAAAAAAAGTAAACATCATTAACATGGAAAATTTAAATTTATTGCATAATCCATACATAATTTTTTTTTTTAAAAAAAAACAACAATACACCATAACCCATTATAACTTGGTTCCAAAGTTTTTGGTATAAATAGTGTGACAGCCCTAATTTGACCCTAGTCGGAATGTGGTCTCGGGACCCCAAAATCGAGTCATAAAATTTAGTTAAAATTTATTTGCATATCTTCTATGTGTGATAGTGCATGTGTGAAAATTTGATGTTTAAATTTAGTCTTATGAATGTGAATTTTACTTGAAAGGACTTAGTTGAGAAACTTAGAAAATATGATAGGTAAATTGTAAGGATCAAATAATTGCAAAGTGGGAAAACTTGGGTTTGCATGTCAAAATGCCCAAAATTCATTAATGGCCGGCCAAATAATGATGTTTCTCCTACTAAGTTAAATTTATTATAATTTTATGTTGGCAAATGGTTAAAATAATCTAAATAAAAAAATGAATTAATAGGAAAAGATGAATAAAAGAATAAAGGAGAGAGAGAGTATTCATCTTCTTCCTCTTGCAAGCTGTAACTTAAATGAAATAGGAGAGAAACTCTCAAGGACATTCAGCCATCCTAAGGGTTGATTAAGGTAGGGTTTCATGTTAATTCCATTAAATTAAATAAAAATATTGTTAGTAGTCCATGTTTTATTATAACCCATATGTTGATATTTTACTTAATTAGGTGACAAAATGAGCATACGGTTAAATTGGATGAATGCTAGGAGGATGGTGTTTTTGATGTTTTAGATAGAAATAGTAGAAAGGTGAAAAATGAGCTAGATGAATGGATATATGTGAATTTAAATGATGTTATGAATAGATGTGAAGCTTATGCTAGTTTAGAAAAATTCGGTCAAAGTGTTCATGAGATGAAACTATGTGTTAAATGACAAATGGTGAGTAATTGATATTATGATAGTGATAATGTATTCGGCTTTGAGGCATTAGATAAACATTTGTTGAAGTTCTAATGTCTTGAACGATGACGGTTGTAAGATGTAGTGGAAATCATTAAATTATATATGCGAGAAATTAGCAAGGGTGGTTGCTGTATGTACAAAAATATATATGTGTTTATATATATGTGTGTTTATTTGAAGTAATGATTGGATTATTAATAGTAACGTGATCCTAGGTGGTCAATAGCCGAATAGCTTAAAAACATAAGGTAGAAAGATCACATTTTACCGTGTGGTTCTTGTGATAAAAAATCATTAATATTATGGGATATAAATAACTAGCAAGGTGATTAAATTAGTTAATTTATTTATTTTAGCTCAAGAACCCAAAGGAGGGGAATCAAGCAAGGGCAAAGCAAAGAATATCGAGTAGCCAATTGGAACAGTTTCATCCAACACAAAGTAAGTCTATAAGCAACTAAGCTTGGTTATTTTATACATAATTGGTGTATGCATATCGTGAAGAAATTTCTCTCGTTCATGTATTCTTTTGATTGAAAGGCATGTGACCGATTATACTTAGTTAATTAAATAAATCACTTTGTTAAAACGAAATGACTTTGGCACTATGTGTGCTAATTTGAATGGCACTATGTGTACGAATTTGTATGGCACTATGTGTGTGGATTTGATTGTCAATATGTATGTGAATTACTAAGGCACTATGTGTGCGAATTTGTATTGCACTATATGTGCAGATTTATATGGCACTATGTGTGCGGATTTGAATGTCAATATGTATGTGAAATACTAAGGCACTATGTGTGCGAATTTGTATGGCACTATATGTGCAAATTTATATGGCACTATGTGTGCGGATTTGAATGTCAATATGTATGTGAATTACTAAGGCACTATGTGTGTGGGTTAACATGGCACTATGGGTGCGAATTTCCTTGCTTGAGCACTACGTGTGCGAAATTGGTTGTTGATAAAATAAATGCAGGAACTAAATGAAGGGCAAAAACTATTGTCCGAATAAGAAATTGGAGACATGAAAATTGAAACATAGGTACATGAATGCAGCTATTTCATCTTTGTTAAATATTGTAGGAAGGAATTAAGGTATCCGGTTATATGATACTTTGAGTTAATAGTATGACTTGACTAGTAGTTGAATTGATAATTTCGATAATCTATGGAACTTTCTAGTTTCTAGATCGACATATTCAGTTAATTGTTTGCATTACATGGCTTACGACTTTCTGTGTTGAAAACTCATTTGGTGTGTTTGCTTGTCTCTTATTTAGATTTCTTTTTGATCCGTTTCATGCTCGGGACCATTCTCGAAGTCATCACACCTGCCTGCAACATTTTGGTATCCCTTCTTAGTTAATTCTAAGTTAACATTATGGCATGTATAGGATAGCATTTTGGTAGATTTTGTTGTTTTGATAGTATTATACATAAAGGCCATGAGAAAATGGCTTAACTTTCATGCTTAAATTCGATTTTGTTGGATTATGATTAAGCTCTTTGTGGTTAATTGGCAATGTGTTATGGGGGAGTGGTATATTTGATATTTATTATGAGTGTCAAATTTGTTTAATGATTTTGAATATGTGAAGTGGGTTGATTCGATTTTTGTTTTGCATATTGAATGGATTATTTGAATTTCGATTGTTGTATTGGTTAATGTGTTATATGTGATATGGCATTGAAAGTAGTTTAGTTATATCCGAACATGTATATGTTTGTTTTAACATGTTCACGGCTTGGTATGGGTGATTCATGTTTTCGAATATATATATATATATATATATATATGTTAGTAGTTAAGGACATACCCTTATGAAGTATAAATTGTAATGTGAGATTGTTTGAAAGTTACATAATCATATACTATAGATTCGGATATAAGATAAATCTATGTGGAGTGGGTATGATAAATCTACGATTCAATATTTACTTATATAAATCTTATGTATATGAGGAAATGGTTTATGATAATGTGTTTTGGTTATATATTAAATAACGATGTGTTTTGTGATATAAAATGTTATGCACTAATAAATATAAATGCATGTTATTATATGAGGTATATTCGTGTGTACTTTTGTGTAATATAATTTTAGATATTGACTTATAAATTTTATATGTTTTAATATTATACTAGAATGTGTCTAAGTTTCAATCGGCTATGTGATATTAATAAATTGTTTGGTTTAAAAGTTAGTCTAAGTGTGTGCATGTATATTTTTTTTAAAACAAAAAGATATTTTGTTCAAGTAATACCTTGTAATCCCAATATGGCGACGGATACGGGTTAGGGGTGTTATATTTTTATTGGTATCAGAGCTACGATTTAGTCGATTCTAGGACTACCGTAGCGCGTGTGAGTCTAGTTATACATGCCATAATGCTAGTATATGATAGTGTGATGACTTCTGACGGTTGAAATTATTGTTTTGATTAGTAAATGGAATCCACTCCAGAGAGAGGCTTAGCGGATGACGTTGAGAGTGTAGCGCCTGCTCCCGCGCAAGGGACAGCGCCTGTTGAACCTCAACCATCTGCAAGTAATCAAGATAATGGGGCTAACCAAGCCTTCTTTACCATGATGAATGAGTGGGTTGCACAATATGCCCGAACAAACCCGACTGCTCAACCATTTTTGAATTTAAATGATCCTCCTCTGGTGCCTATAATACCAGCAACTACTGATCCCATGAGGCTGAGTAAACCTTCTGTTGATTTGATAAGGAAACGCGGGGCCGAGGAATTTCGAGCCACAGCTACTGATGACGCTGAAAGGGCTGAGTTTTGGCTTGATAATACCATCCGCATTTTCGATGAGCTGTCTTGCACACCTGATGAGTGTCTAAAGTGTGCAATATCCTTATTACGAGATTCAGCCTACTATTAGTGGAGAACCTTGATTTCAATTGTTCCAAAGGAACGAGTTACTTGGGACTTCTTTCAGACAGAGTTTTGTAAGAAGTATATTAGTCAACGATTCATCGATCAAAAGCGCAAAGAATTTTTGGAGCTTAAACAAGGCCGGTTGATGGTATCCGAATATGAACGTGAGTTTGTAAGACTCAGTCGTTATGCTCGGGAGTGTGTAGCTGATGAAATTGCCATGTGTAAAAGATTTGACGAGGGATTGAACGAAGATTTAAAGCTACTGGTGGGTATTCTAGAAATAAAGGAATTCGTAACACTAGTTGAACGAGCTTGCAAGGTTGAAGAGCTTGGAAAGGAGAAAAAGAAAGCTGAATATGAAGCTAGGGACTTTCGTAAAAGATTGGCGGGTAAAAATTCTTTTTCGGCTGCAAAGAAGTTCAGAGATGATACAAACAGATCAAAGACGACTGCAGGAATTTCTATTAAGGAGCGACCATCAATGGGCTCTCGAGCTACTTCGGTTGCTAATGTTGGCAACAATCGGCAAGAAAAACCCGAATGTCCACAGTGTGGAAGGCGACATGTAGGTGAATGTTGGGGTAAGTCTATTAACAGAGCTTGTTATAGATGCGGTTCGCAAGATCATTTCATTCGAGATTGCATGGAACCTGATGAGAAAAATAAGATGCAAGCTGCGAGATCGAGTTGTAACGCCCCGTACCCGAGACCGTCGCCGGAGTCGAACACGAGGTGTTAACAGACTTAATTCATTACTTAAACAGCTCAAACAATTTATTTTTAAAATTTCCAGTCAAGCTAGCAATCTGCGTCACAGTCGCTTAAAAATTCATATCTAGAATTATGAAGCTTGAAATCCAATTCCATAAATTTTTCCTGAAACTAGACTCATATATCTATTTACTAATTTTTTTCTAGAATTTTTGGTCAAGGCAATTAGTACAGTTTATTAGTTAAATTCTCCCCTGTTTTAGGGTTCGACTGCTCTGACCTCTATATATTACAAATCAGATATCTCTCTATACAGAATTTCAATGACTATGAAGTTTGTTTCTCTTAAAACTAGACTCAATAAGGAATCTTTACATATAAATTATGACTTCTAATTATAGTTTTACAATTTATGATGAATTTTTTAAAGTCAGAACAGGGGATCCAGAAATCACTCTGGCCCTATTTTACAAAAATTCAAATATCTTCTAACATATAATTCCTTTACCTGTTTTGTTTGTTTTATGTGAAAATAGACATATTTCTCTTCAATTTCATATTTAATCCATCACCAAATTCTATTTCTATGATTTTTAGTAAATTTTCAAACTCACGTTAGTGTTGCTGCAATGTTCTGTTTATGGCAAATTTCATCTTTTCATGAGTTTTTATGGACTAGATAACCTATTAACTTTCCATGACATCAAACATGGTCTAAATTAGTCATTTCCATGACCTATCATTATCAAGCATTTTCTCAACCAAATCACCGCCATATCACAAAATTATTTACACGAAATAGGTATATTGCTATACATGCCATACTTAAGTTTTACAAGCCATTTACCAAAAATGTCCTTCGGATAGTGTGATCGAACCTTCGACTGTCCCGATTCGAGCCGGCTTGTTCAAAACTACAGTGAATAAAAAGGAGGGAGTAAGCATAAATGCTTAGTAAGTTCATATGCAAATAACAAGTAACATAACAATACAATTATACCAAACAACCTTAGCATAGTATCACCAAAACATATACACATTTCTAAACATCATTCATCATCTTACCACCTTATCGTTGTTGTATCTATTTTCAACCCGAGGGTTAAGTACATACCTGTCCAAAGTGTCCATTTCACAACACTTACCAAAACACCACTTGTGTAACGCCCCAATTTTCAGGAATTCTGTGAATGTTGGCATAGGTTTAATTATGTTAGTGGGCCTCTAGAAGGCCCAAGCTTAAGATAAAACCCGGCAATTTTAGTTAATTTTTGTTCCATAAGAAAAAAGGGGTGAAATTATGAAATAGAACCTATATGAAAATGTTTGAAAATGCTATAGGCTAAATTGAAGTGGCCAAATAAATAGGAGTGCAAAATAGGAGGATTTGCATGACAAACCTCCCATTTTACATGAAGTGGCCAGCCATCATGTTGTTGTAGACAATATGAGCACTTGATATCCATAATTCATGGTACAAATTGATAATGGGTTAGGTAAATGTTCCATGATAATGGATTAGGTAAATATTTCATGATAATGGGTTAGGTAAATGTTCCATGATAATGGGTTAGGTAAATGTTCCATGATGGGCATTTCATGTCTTTTGTATTAAAGAATTAAATGGATGAAATATGAAATTTTATTTAAAAAAAAAGGGGTGAAAAGAACAAAGTTTTGTCCATCTTTGTTCATCATAGCCTAAAGTTAGAGAAGAGAAAGGAGAGGAGAAAGCTCTTGAATGTTCGGTCACTTGGGGAAGAAAATTGAAGGTAAGTTTTTGGTACCTTGCTTCTATTTTAAGGTTCATGAGTTCTTCTTGATTCTACCTTAACTCTTGAAGCATATTTTGGTTTTTAGTTGTGTTGTGAGCATTTAGTCATGAATTAAAATGAAGGAAATGGTTGTTGTTTCATGTTCTTTTGATGAAAAATGGAAGATAGGTGAAGTTGAGCCAAACAAATGAGCATGCATGTGCCTTAGATGCTAAGAGGAAAAATCGGCTAACATGTTGTGCTTTAAAATGATGAAATGGAGATTATACTTAAGTAAAATCATAGATATGTGATGATTGATTGGTGATATACATGTTTAAATAACAAGCATGCAAATTAGGTGTGAAAGAGTGATTTGGTAATAAATCTGCTTGGGACAGCAGCAGTAACGTGACTTTGGAAAATCACCATAAATTGTGGGAGATGAGTTAGAAGCTGCATAAATTATGTAATTAAAGCTTAATGAGTCTAGTATCAAATGGAATAAACAAGAACATATTTTGAATTCTTTCCAATGAGAAATTTGATTCGTAATGAAGAGTGGTCAGATTAGTCAAACAGTGAAACATGGGAAATTTTGAGAAAAATCTGGTATTGATTGGCTAAACCAAAAATTCTAAAAATTTTATGGATAGAAGATATATGAGTCTATTTTCAAGGAAAATTAACCGCACTTGATTTGGCATTTCGTACCTCCATTTATAAATGATTTAGTGACTGTTGCTCAGGAAGACAGCTTGCAGTGAAATTATGATTATGTGGTAAACATTGACAAAAATTTGTTAATGAGTTGCTTATTGTTTTCTTATAAGCTTACTATGATCTGTAGGTGTGGTTGGCCGAATATTGTAAGGGGTTAATACGTAGTTTGTATTTGAATAGTTAGATTAACGTGTTAGTAATCCAATTGTAGGCGTTCGTGTGTGGATCTCGTCAAGATATATAAATGCATAAGCAGTGTGTAACTAACACCCCTTTCTTAGTCTAGATCGGCAAAAGTCGAAAAGCCGAAATGCCGAAAACCGGTATTTTGTAGATTTGCGAGTGTGCGAATGCTCGTGAGGTAAATCGATTAATGTTTTAGGTAAGCTGCAATGTCTGGATTGCAAAGTGCATGATTTCTGTGCCCTCGATATTTTTGGGCTTAATGGGCCAAAATTGGAATGATGGGCCAACGGGCCCAATTCGGTAAGAACCCTCGGTAGTGATTCTGTTAGTACGTGAAAGGTAGGAATATGCATGAAAAACCCTAAAATAGATAAATTACTGAAATACCTTTAAAAGTGGAAAATTTATAGTTTTACCCCTAGGAGATAAATTACCAAATACCCTAGGTTAAATTGACCTAAATGCATGTTTGATCGTTGTTATTTATTGCATGCCATGTTGTTATTATCGATGCATGGGACGGGATATTGACGGAGGAAGTCTTGAAAGTGGCTTGTCCACGTCTTGGAGGCTTTGCCTCAATTTATTGATAAGCGAGCACCAAGGCTGCAAGCTGTGGAGTGTTAATTTGGGTGGGTTGAGCTATTCACCACATGGAGTGTATGGCTGGTACGGATGGAGTGTAGTGGTTGGTGGGTTGAGTAGTCCCCCAAATGGGCTTGCATATGTTCTTGATGTTGCATGTATTTTGAAATGGGCCTATGGGCCATCTCATTATCTGAATAAGGGCTAAGGCCCGGTTTATTTAATCTGAAAAGGGCTCGCCCAATACCACTGTTACCTGAATGGGCTTAGGCCCAATAGGCTTGAGCTGACTTGGGCTTTGAATGGGTTTTCCTTACACACTGAGTTTCCCCAAACTCACCCCTTTTATTTTTTTTTAAAATTTCAAATTTCATCCATTTAATTCTTTAATACAAAAGACATGAAATGCCCATCATAGAACATTTACCTAACCCATTATCATGGAACATTTACCTAACCCATTATCATGGAATATTTACCTAATCCATTATCATGGAACATTTACCTAACCCATTATCAATTTGTACCATGAATTATGGATATCAAGTGCTCATATTGTCTACAACAACATGATGGCTGGCCACTTCATGTAAAATGGGTGGTTTGTCATGCAAATCCTCCTATTTTGCACTCCTATTTATTTGGCCACTTCAATTTAGCCTATAGCATTTTCAAACATTTTCATATAGGTTCTATTTCATAATTTCACCCCCTTTTTCTTATGGAACAAAAATTAACTAAAATTGTCGGGTTCTATCTTAAGTTTGGGCCTTCTAGAGGCCCACTAACATAATTAAACCTATGCCAACATTCACAGAATTCCTAAAAATTGGGGCGTTACAACTCTACCCTCCTTAAAGAAATTTCGTCCTCGAAATTTACCTGATCTAACTAGTTGAGGGTATTGTTGACGATAGTCTCTTCGATTCCCAAGTAGCTTCTTCCTTCCATGATTACGTAAAGTACTTTCACTAACGGATGATTTCCTTCGAGAACCTTAACATCTCGAGCTAATATTTGCATAGGCTCCTCCTCAAAGGTCAAATCAGTCTGAACTTCAATTTCTGCAACTGGCAGGACATGAGCAGAGTCAGCATGATAACGTCTTAACATGGAGACGTGAAAAACATTGTGAATCCTATCTAACTCTGGAGGCAATTCCAACTGATAAGCCACTGGGCCTACTCGCTTCAAAACCCGATAAGGCCCAATGAACCGCGGACTCAACTTGGCCTTCTTACCGAACCTTGATATCTTCTTCCAAGGAGAAACCTTTAAGAAGACAATATCACTTACTGAGTACTCAATCTCCTTACGCTTCAAATCTGTATACGACTTTTGCCTATCAGATGCTTCTTTTAACCAGTCCCTAATTATTCTGACCTTATCCTCAGTATCAGCTACAAACTCTGGTCCAAGAACTTGTCGCTCTCTTAGTTCGGTCCAATAACTAGGTGTACGACACCTTCGTCCATACAATGCTTCATACGGTGCCATTCGAATACTCGCCTGGTAATTGTTATTGTACGCAAATTCTGCCAACGGCAAATAATCCTCCCAACTACCTCGAAAGTCAATCACGCATTGCCTCAACATGTCCTCCAGAATCTGAATAACCCTTTCCGATTGACCATCAGTCTGGGGATGGAAAGCCGTACTAAAATTCAATCGCGTCCCCAACGCCTCATGCAACCTTTGCCAAAACCGAGATGTAAATCTAGGATCCCGATCAGAAATAATTGAAACTAGGACTCCATAAAGTCGCACAATGTCCGCCACATACAACTTGGCTAACTTTTGAAGTGAAAAGTCAGTACGAACAGGTATAAAATGGGTCGATTTGGTCAACCTATCCACAATCACCCACACCGAGTCTTTCTTTGATGGTGTCAAAGGCAACCCACTCACAAAATCCACGGTTATCCTCTTCCACTTCCAAAGTGGTATCTTCACTGGCTGCAACAGTCCAGAAGGTAATTGATGCTCAACTTTCACTTGCTGGCATGTCAGACATTTCCTTACAAACTCTGTTACTTCTCGTTTAAGTCCAGGCCACCAGTACAATTCTCGCAAGTCGTGATACAACTTATTCCCTCCAGGATGCATGGCACATAGTCCCCCATGAGCTTCCTTCAATATTGTGCGCTTAAATCGAGTCCTCGAACACAAATTCTTCCTCGAAACACAGAACTCCATCACCATTTAAACCGAACTCCGAAGTTTCCCCTTCCTTAACTTGTTGAAAACGAGCAACCAAAGACTCATCTTTCAACTTCTTTTCCTTAATCTGGTCCACCCAGGTTGGCCTTACTTGCAATTCAGCCAACAAACTGCCATCATCATACAGACTCAAACGAGCAAACATTACTCTTAGATCAGATACGGTTCTATGACTTAAAGGATCGGCTACCACATTAGCCTTGCCTGGTGATACTTGATCGAACAGTCTTAATCCTTAAGAAACTCTACCCATCTTTGTTGCCTAAGGTTTAACTCCTTCTGAGTTAACAGATACTTTAGGCTCTTATGGTCCGTGTATATGATACACTTTTCTCCATATAAGTAATGTCTCCAGATTTTCAACGCGAAGATCACTACTGCTAGCTCTAAATCATGAGTCGGATAGTTCCCCTCATGAGGCTTAAGCTGTCGTGATACATATGCAACCACCTTACCCTCTTGCATTAACACGCAGCCCAAACCCACGTGTGATGCGTCACTGTACACAGTAAAATCCTTTCCAGACTCCGGTTGAATTAACACAGGTGCTTCAGTCAGAACTTTCTTCAACTTCTCAAAAGCTTCTTGCTGCTTCTTAGTCCATACAAATGGTACTCCTTTCCTTATGAGTTTTGTTAGAGGTGCTTCCATCACAGAAAAACCTTCTACAAACCTTCTGTAGTATCCTGCCAGTCCTAGGAAACTTCGTATTTTTGACACTGACCTAGGTGGCTTCCATTCCAAAATCGCATCAATTTTTCGAGGGTCCACCTTAATCTCCTCAGCAGAGACCACATGTCCTAAGAAGGTTACCTCCCTCAACCAAAATTCACACTTGCTGAACTTCGCAAAGAGTTCCTTCTCCCTTAACACTTGCAGCACTATACAGAGATGCTCATCATGTTTCACTTCAGTTTCAGAATATACCAGGATATCGTCAATAAAGACGACTACGAACTAATCAAACATGGTTGGAAAACACGATTCATCAGATCCATAAACGCTACAGGAGCGTTCGTCAGTCCAAATGGCATAACCAGAAACTCGTAATGACCATACCAAGTCCTGAATGCCGTCTTATGGATATCTGCCTTCTTGACTCTTAACTGATGATATCCAGATCGGAGGTCGATCTTGAAAAATATAGAAGCTCCTCTAAGCTGGTCGAACAGATCGTCAATCCTTGGCAGTGGATACTTATTCTTAATCGTCAGTTTGTTCAATTGGAGATAATCAATGCACATCCGCATTGTACCATCCTTCTTTTTCACGAATAGCACCGGTGCTCCCCATGGAGACACGTTTGGCCTAATGAAGCCCCTATCCAACAACTCTTGAATTTGAGCCTTTAACTCCACTAACTCCTTCAGTGCTATCCTATACGGTGCGATGGACACAGGCGCCGTTCCAGGCAACAAATCTATTCCAAACTCAACTTCTCGGTTCGGAGGCAATCTTGGAAGCTCCTCCAGAAAAACATCTTGGAACTCCTTTACGGTCCTAACCTTATCCACTGTCAGTCCCTCCTCTTCTAACTGACTTACAAATGCCAAATAGGCCTCACAACCTTTCCGAATCCACTTATCGGCTCTTAATGCCGATACCACATTGGACAAATAATCCCTTCGCTCACCTATCACCATAACCTCCTTATCCTTTGTGGTCCTTAACACCATTCGTTTAACAGCACAATCCAGAGTCGCTTTATGCTTAACAAGCCAGTCCATTCCCAAAATAAGATCAAACTTTCTGAACGGTAACTCCATCAGATCTCCAGGGAAAATCTTACCTTGAGTTTCTAAGGGTACATCCCTATACAGTTTGTCTACCCTAACCGAGTGGCTCAAATGACTTAGTACAGATACCCCACTCACAATCTCCTCAGAGCAGTCCAAGTTGTCCATAATCCGTTCTGTGGCCTCTAACCAATATTCCGCCACATTCGGGGCTATACCAGACGCACCCCTAAAGATCTCTGCTCCGTTGGCCCGGAGTCGTTTAGAAATCGATCCTCGAATTTTATTGCCCGAACTTGTCCCGGCAACCCCTTCCAGAACACGAATCATTGCCTGGGACAGGGCATCATCCTCGGCACCACGGTCATGAGACTCTACCTCTGTTGCCGGTGCATCCACCGCCGGCATATGTCTCGAAGACGAAGATCTCGCTCGAGCACTTCCTCGGCTCCGTCCACAGCCTCTTGTAATCATATCGTATTATCTTGATTACGAATTTTTATGCATCAATTAATATTCCAGTGTTTATTACAGATGTTTTATGAATCGACGAAGAGTTCGAGTTTGTTTTCACAGAATCGAAGTCTAGCTACAGTTTCAGTCTCTTATCAGATTTTCCTATGGTTTCAGTATCATCCTATCTAGAGTATCCTAGCAGGATTTCAGTACAGATAGATAAGTTAGAAAAATATTCAGAAGAGTTCAGAGTAATACTTACAGGCTTGGGCCGGAGATTTGAAATGCCACCTTTTAAAGATCTAAATTTTGAAAATCGCGTTTTTCACAAAAAAAAAATTGTTTTTGAAAATCTTTGTTTTTTGTAAACCCATTCCACAGCCGAATTGTTGCAACCTAGGCTCTGATACCACTAAATGTAATACCCCAAACCCGGCCCAGACGTTATGACCGGATCCGACATGCGTTCAAAACATTTTATATTATTGGTCCAGAAAAACTTACTTAGTGTTTTAAAAGATAATTTCATTATAGGTTAAAGTGAATGGAAGTCATGCACCGGTAGGAAACCGAAAAAGAGGTGGTGAGTCCATCTGATTTGTTTAAGTACCAAGCTCCTTCGGATCCAACCCTAGACATGCATACCGCCATTGCCACACCTTAACGTCATGGATATTTCTAGGAAACCGATTTGATTAAGTCATTTTAGGAAAAGTGATTAATTTTGGAAAATACTTTCATTCGGAAGCTTTATTTGTTGTCGTGTTATTTTGAAATCAATTGTTGTTTTTGAAAACGCGCCTAAAGCTATCCAATTTCAACAGTTAAAATAAGTAATACCTATCTTAGTAATACATATTAAAACCATCAAAAATAATTAAGTGGCCTTATTACATTTAAAACCCAAAACTTCAAACGTAAAAAAGGATGTCCAGTTCACGGAAGAAAATCAAACTTTCGAATGGGTGGGCACTCAAATTCCCTCATGACTCAAGCCCACTATAGTTGGGGATTTCTGTGTGGATGAAAATAAAAGGGTGAGTTTGGGGAAACTCGTGTGTAAGGAAAACCCATTCAAAGCCCAAGTCACTCAAGCCTATTGGGCCTAAGCCCATTCGTAATGATGATCTGGGCGAGCCCTTTCAGATTACAATAAACTGGGCCTTAGCCCCTTATTCAGATAACAGTATGGCCCATAGGCTCATTTCAAAATACATGCAACATCAGTAAACATATGCAAGTCCATTTGGGGAGACTACTCAACCCACCAACCACTATACTCCGGTAGTACCGACCATACACTCCATGTGGTGAATAGCTCAACCCACCCACCCAACACTCCACCAGTTGCAGCCTTGGTGCTCAGTTAACAGTAAATTGAGGCAAAGCCTCCAGTACGTGGACAAGCCACTTTCAGTACTTCCTCCGTCAATATCCCGGTCCATGCATCGATAATAATGACATGGCATGCAATAAATAACAACGATCAAACATGCATTTAGGTCAATTTAACCTAGGGGTATTTGGTAATTTATCTCCTAGGGGTAAAACTATAAATTTTCCACTTTTAAAGGTATTTCAGTAATTTATCTATTTTAGGGTTTTTCATGCATATTCCTACCTTTCACGTACTAACAGAATCACTACCGAGGGTTCTTACCGAATTTTGGCCCATTAAGCCCAAAAATATCGAGGACACAGAAATCATGCACTTTGCAATCCAAACATTGCAGCTTACCTAAAACATTAATCGATTTACCTCACGAGCATTCGCACACTCACAAATCTACAAAATACCGGTTTTCGGCATTTCGGCTTTTCGACTTTTGCCGATCTAGACTAAGAAAGAGGGTGTTAGTTACACACTGCTTTTGCGACGATATCTTGACGAGATCCACACACGAGCGCCTACAATTGGATTACTAACACGTTAATCTAACTATTCAAATACAAACTACGATTAACCCCTTACAATATTCGCCAACCACACCTACAGATCATAGTAAGTTTATAAGAAAACAATAAGCAACTCATTAACAAATTTTTGTCAATGTTTACCACATAATCATAATTTCACTGCAAGCTGTCTTCCTGAGCAACAGTCACTAAATCATTTATAAATGGAGCTACGAAACTCCAAATCAAGTGCCGTTAATTTTCCTTCAAAATAGACTCATATATCTTCTATCCATAAAATTTCCAGAATTTTTGGTTTAGCCAATCAATACCAGATTTTTCTCAAAGTTTCCCATGTTTCACTGTTTGACTAATCTGACCACTCTTCATTACGAATCAAATGTATAATTGTACAAAATTCAAAATATGTTCTTGTTTATTCCATTTGAAACTAGACTCATTAAGCTTTAATTACATAATTTATGCAGCTTCTAACTCATCTCCCACAATTTATGGTGATTTTCCAAAGTCACATTACTGCTGCTGTCCCAAGCAGATTTATTACCAAATCACTCTTTCACACCTAACTTGCATGCTTGTTATTTAAACATGTATATCACCAATCAATCATCACATATCTATGATTTTACTTAAGTATAATCTCCATTTCATCATTTTAAAGCACAACATGTTAGCCAATTTTTCCCCTTAGCATCTAAGGCACATGCATGCTTATTTGTTTGGCTCAACTTCACCTATCTTCTATTTTTCATCAAAAGAACATGAAACAACAACCATTTCCTTCATTTTAATTCATGACTAAATGCTCACAACACAACTAAAAACCAAAATATGCTTCAAGAGTTAAGGTAGAATCAAGAAGAACTCATGAACCTCAAAATAGAAGCAAGGTACCAAAAACTTACCTTCAATTTTCTTCCCCAAGTGACCGAACATTCAAGAGCTTTCTCCTCTCCTTTCTCTTCTCTAACTTTAGGCTATGATGAACAAAGATGGACAAAACTTTGTTCTTTTCACCTTTTTTAATAAAATTTCATATTTCATCCATTTAATTCTTTAATACAAAAGACATGAAATGCCCATCATGGAACATTTACCTAACCCATTATCATGGAACATTTACCTAACCCATTATCATGGAATATTTACCTAATCCATTATCATGGAACATTTACCTAACCCATTATCAATTTGTACCATGAATTATGGATATCAAGTTCTCATATTGTCTACAACAACATGATGGCTGGCCACTTCATGTAAAATGGGAGGTTTGTCATGCAAATCCTTCTATTTTGCACTCCTATTTATTTGGCCACTTCAATTTAGCCTATAGCATTTTCAAACATTTTCATATAGGTTCTATTTCATAATTTCACCCCCTTTTTCCTATGGAACAAAAATTAACTAAAATTGCCGGGTTCTATCTTAAGCTTGGGCCTTCTAGAGGCTCACTTACATAATTAAACCTATGCCAACATTCACAGAATTCCTGAAAATTGGGGCGTTACAACTTGCATCTTAAGTGTTCTTCCATTCACTAGAAATTTTACCCGTTGAACACATCGGAATATAACTCAAATACATGGATAATTTGCACATAAGTGCCACATATGTAATCAAGAAATCATGTAACCCGCCCCTAAGTGAACTCGAACTCAACTCAACGAGCTCGGGCGTTCGCATCCATAAGTGAACTCGGACTCAACTCAACGAGTTCGGATGCCTAGTTACATCTCACGAACTCGGACTCAACTCAACGAGTTCGGATGCTCAACCATCCTAGTGACATGTCACTTGTATCCTAACCTATTCCTAAGGTTCAAACGGGATTTTCATCGAACACATATCCTTGCCATCTTCCATAAAATACCGAAACCAATACTCGGTAGCACTTTATATTTAACAAATAATACACATAATTTGCATTTTATTCGAAAATAACCACAAAGCATATATTTCATGATAAAAATCAGCATATCATATAATTAACGTCAATAACTTATAAATAACAATTATGCTACATTATTCACACATGAACTTACCTTGGTACCAAAATATAATGATTTTGCAATTTAGTCCACAATCTTTTCTTTTCCTCGATTGGGAATTCGATTCCACGTCTTTCTTGATCTAAAAATAACACATTTAGCTTATTTAATACTCACATTATCAAATTAGTCTTTAATTCAAATTTTACCAAAATTACAATTTTACCCCTAAACTTTTGCATATTTACACTTTTGCCCCAAATCTCGGGAATTAAACTTAATTCCTTATTCTTATGTTTTATAACATGTTGATCACTTTTCCCTTCTATGGCAACATCAAATACTCACTCTAACATGTACTTATGACTATTAGGTATTTTTGCCGATTAAGCTCTTTTACTCGTTTTCACTCAAAACCGAGTAGCACAAGTTGTCTAACATAATTTAAAACCTCATATTCTATCATAAAACATCAAAATTCACAAATTTCACCTATGGGTATTTTTCCAAATATGAACTCTAACTTAAAATATTACTATCATAAGCTATACTAAGTTACTGGGATTTCAAAAATGTAAAAATCATTAAAAACGGGGCTTGGAATCACTTACTATGAAGCTTGAAAGTTGAAGAAACCCTATCTATGGAGAGAGGGAGCATTCGGCAGTAACTAAGGAAGATGATATGTAACACCCCTTACCCGTATCCGAGGCCGGGCTAAGGTACGAGGCGTTACCAGACAAACTTACAAACATTAAACTAAAATACGAGCCATAAAATTTTATTCATATTTCAAAGCGTTCATTCTCTTACACATAGTCCCTTATTTGAGTCTACAGAGCCCAAAACATACTTTAGAAAGGATATGGGATTAAACCGAGAACTTACGAAAATCTTGGAAATTTCATGCTTTAAGGCTCCACACGCCCGTGTCCCAAAGTCGTATTCCATACACGGCTGAGACACATGGTCGTGTCTCTGCCTGTGTGGAATATACCTAGGCTATTTTCCAAGCTTTGGTCAACCTTGATCTCTTACACACTTATACAAATTCAAAAGCATATAACATGGTATTCATTTAATGATTAAACATCCTCAATTAAACCACAAACATAGCATTTGTATGTCATCATACATGTGTCTCTCATACTCATTTTACCTTGTTTATTATAGTACCACTTATACATTTATACCAAGATTATCATCTTACCAAATATCTTCAGCTTAATCATCAAGCATTCATATTTAAAGCTAGATCATATCTTTATAAAATACCACGATTCAGATGCGCAGAATAACATGTTTGTCTGAAACATTTCAATTCAATTCTATACCCAACAAGCATTACATTGAGACTAGTCATATATATATATATACATACATGTCATGATACATAACATTCTCTTTTTGTTTTCTTATAAACACTTATCATTTATTTCATTATATCAATATTTCATATACCATAGTTTCCATGTATTCCACATATATTTATTTTCCTCCTCCTCCTCTCCATTCCACATCCTTAATGTATATAGCATTCTTGTAAGTACGATTTCACAATTTACTAATAAATGTTCATATCAAACTGTCTACACGAGTCATAGTCACTTAATTATTTATAATTTGAGCTACAGAGCTAAAAATTAAGATCCGTAAATTTCCCCTGAAACTAGACTCACATATTGTTCCACCATAAAATTTTCATAATTTTTGGTTTAGCCAATTAGTACAGTTTATTCATTAAAAATTCCCCTATTTCACTTTCTGACAGTTCTGATCTCTCTTCACTAAAAAATAATTATCTTATAGTACAGAACTCGGATAATGTTCTTGTTAATTTATCTTGAAAATAGACTCATTATGGATTTTAAAAATATAATTTTGAGCCTCTAATTATTTTTATCCAAATTTTTGTGATTTTCCAAAGTCAGAACAGGGGATCACGTAATCATTCTAAATCAGTCTCACGAAAACATAAATATCTCAAAATATAGAACTCCTTTTCTTTCTATGTTTCTTTTATATGAAAATAGACTCATTAATATTTAATTTGATATCTCATTCAGTCTCTGATTAAATTTATACTATTTTTGGTGATTTTTCAAAATCACATTACTGCTACTGTCCAAAACAGTTTTATTGCTAATTCACTCTTTCACACTTTCTTTGTATTAACCTCATTTTAACATTTATATCACAAATCATTTTCACCACATTTCATACATCACAAGTATAGGCCCATGATCACAAGGTCACCATAAAATCATCCTCATGTATAACTTACTTGTTTATAACCTTACCACATCCTGGTCACTTAATGAACACATCATTCACATAACCAAGTTCCTGCACATATTCATCACAAAACTCACAAAGCAATACATAGAGAGTCTCCCGTTGAACACTTCAGATCAATCCTCGATACTTGGTGGTTTCAGCACATAGCTCCACCCATCATATAGTTCGGCTCTCTTGTACACATGGTGAACAGTTAGTACCACCCATGTGACCTAGCAGTTATCTCGTAGCTCTCTTGTCTACATGGTGTCCTTCACTTGGAACCACGCATGCGACCTAGCTACATATATCCCGTAGCTCTCTTGTCTACATGGTGTACACATAGTATCACCCATGCGACCTAGCTACATCATAATGTCTTGTAGCTCTCTTGTACACATGATGTGCACTCGGCACTATACATGTGACCTAGCTACATACCATCTGTATCATCCAATCTTTCCGAAGGTTCAACCAGGATTTCTCTCTTTTCCAACAATTTCACCAATCAAGTAATTATCCACAAACATATTTCCAATATTTTTATAAAAGATCATAATACAAGTAATAGTGATGTATTACTTACATATAAACTTATATCTCATTTAATATCAACATAATAACATTAAATTACACATTGTCTTATTAAAAATCATATGAACTTACAATTTCCCATAATATCCATAATCATAGAAATCACATTTATGTATGATAATTCAATGCACTTCATGTACCATAGACATATTTTTAAACCAATTCATAAACTTGGCACCATAATCATTTAATTTAACATAATTCAATTAATTCACTAAATTTAACTTTCAAATATAAATTCTGACATTATTGTTGTATTATTATCATACCAACTTACATACTTTCAACACCTCGGAGATCATAGTAAATATATCAATTTTACATTGAAACATGCATAAATTAATGCTTATTATACATATGAACTTACCTTGATATTAAAACGGCCATTTTACCAACTTTCCCAATTTTGATTTTTATCTCATTCTAGGTTCAAATCTAGTTTTTGGGATCTAAATCATCATATTTTACTTATTTAATTAATGTACTATTCAAAATAGTCCTTAACTCAAACTTTGGAAAAATTACAATTTTGCCCTAAACTTTTGCATATTTACACTTTTGCCCTTAGGCTCTGGAATTAAACTTCATCCCTTATTCTTATGTTTTATGACATGATGATCACTTTTCCTTCTATGGAAACATCAAATTCTCACTCTAACATATATTTATGACTATTAGGTATTTTACCGATTAAGCCCTTTTGCTCGTTTTCACTTAAAACCGAGTAGCACAAGTTGTCTAACATAATTTAAAACCTCATATTGTATCATAAAACACCAGAATACACAAATTTTACCTATGGGTATTTTTCCAAATATGAACCCTAGGTTGAATTATTGCTAGCATAAGCTAAATCAAGTTACCGGGACTCCAAAAACGTAAAGAACTTGAAAAACGATGTTAGAACGAACTTACAATTGAGCTTGGGAAGCTTGAAAACCCTAGCCATGGAGTCTCCCTTGGTATACACGTCCATGGTGAAGAAGATGAGCAAAATTGGCTTTTAATTTTGTATTTTAATTCATTTTACCCTAAATGACCAAAATACCCTTACTACTAAACTTTCCAAAATTCCATCCATGTCCAATTTTTGTCCATAACTTAGAAATTGGTTAAATTTCTATTTAAGACCTCTAATTAATATTTCAAATCAATTTCATACTAGAAACTTCTAGAATGAAAGTTTTGCAACTTATTCAATTTAGTCCCTAACTTCGAATTAAGCACTTTATGCATAGAATTTCTTCACGAAATGTTCACACAATCATGCAATCATATCATAGACCTCAAAATAATCATAAAATAATTATTTATATCTCAAATTTTGTGGTCCCGAAACCTCTGTTCCAACTAGACCCAATTTGGGGCTATTATATGATAACCAATTTTGTGTTATTTTTCCCTTTTTTATTTCATTTAATAACCAAATGACCAAAATGCCCCTCCTTACTAAACTTTCAAAAAAATTCCTTCCATGTCCTAATTTTGTCCATGAACTTAAAATTGGTCAAAGTACCATTCAAGACCTCCTAATTAATATTTCAAAGCAATTTCATACTAAAAACTTCTAGAATGCAAGTTTTGCAACTTATTCGATTTAGTCCCTAACTTTAAATTAAACTCGTTATGCCAAAAATTTCTTCACGAAATTTTCACATAATTATGCAATCATATCATAAACCTAAAAATAATTATAAAATAATTATTTCTATCTCAGATTTGTGGTCACGAAACCACTATTCCGATTAGGCCTTAATTCGGGATATTACAACTCTCCCCCCTTTTAAGATTTTCGTCCTCGAAAATCTTATCGGTAAATAAATGTGGGTATTGATTCTTCATAGTTTCTTCAGGTTCCCATGTAGCTTCTTCTATTCCATGCTTTTGCCACAACACTTTCACAAGTGCAATACTTTTGTTCCTTAGCTGTTTGACCTCTCGAGCTAAAATCTTAATCGGTTCTTCTTCATAGGTCATGTCTGGTTGTAGTTCAATTTCTGTCAGTGAAACCACATGTGAAGGATCCGAACGATACCGACGTAACATAGACACATGGAATACATTATGAATCTTCTTCAATTGAGATGGCAATGCTAATTGATAGGCTACCGGTCCAACTCTTTCAATTATTTCATACGGCCTGATAAAACGCAGACTTAATTTGCCCTTCCATCCAAATCTGAGAACTTTCTTCCATGGAGACACTTTTAAAAATACTTTATCACCAACTTGAAATTCAATGTCTTTTCGTTTTAAATCGCATAAGATTTACATCTATCAAGCGACTTTCAAACAATCTCGAATTATCTTCACTTTTTCTTCGGTTTCTTTTATTAGATCAACTCCATAGATGAAATTTTCCTTGAGTTCAGTCCAATACAAAGGCGTTCGACACTTACGAACATACAATGCTTCATAAGGTGCCATCTTCAAACTCGTCTGATAACTATTATTGTAAGCAAATTCTACCAACGGTAAATATCTTTCCCAACTTCCTGGAAATTCCAATACACAACATCTAAGCATATCTTCAAGAATCTGAATTACTCTCTCTGATTGCCCATCAGTTTTTGGATGGAAAGCAGTACTGAAATTTAACTTCATACCTAACGCGTCTTGCAACTTTTGCCAAAACCGCGAGGTAAACCTCGGATCTCTATCAGATATGATCGACAATGGTATTCCGTGTAGTCTAACAATTTCTTTAACATACAGTTCAGCCAACTTGTTAAGAGAATAATCCATATGTACCGGGATAAAATGAGCCGACTTAGTTAATCTGTCAACTATTACCCAGATTGCATCTTTCATTCCTGGAGTCAATGGTAACCCTGAAACAAAATCCATAGTAATCCAATCCCATTTCCATTCAGGAACCGTAATAGGCTGAAGTAATCTCGAAGGCACTTGGTGTTCAGCTTTCACCTATTGACAAATTAAGCATTTTGATACAAACTCGGAAATATCTCTTTTCATTCCACTCCACTAGTACATTTTCTTCAAGTCATTATACATTTTCGTACTGCCCGGATGAACCGCCAAACAGCCATTATGTGCTTCATGCAAAATATTTTGAATCAATTCATCATTTTTCGGTACACAAATCCGATTTTTAAACATCAAGCAACCATCAGAACCGATTCTGAAAACTGATCTCGTATCAGCTTCACACTGCTTTCTCTTGGCTTGCAAATCTTGATCATTTTTTTGAGCTTCAGAAATCTCTTGTAAAAACATCGGTCTTGCTCTTAACTCTGCTAGAATCGAACCATCATTTGATATCTTTAACCGAGTGTTCATAGTTCTCAAAGAAAATAGCAATTTTCTGCTTAAAGCATCGGCAACCACATTCGCTTTTCCCGGATGGTAATCAATAACAAGCTCGTAATCTTTCAATAACTCCAACCATCTTCACTGTCTCAAATTCAAGTCTTTTTGTGACATCAAGTACTTAAGACTTTTGTGGTCGGTATATACTCGGCACTTTTCACCATACAAATAATGTCGTCAAATCTTCGAAGCAAACACTATAACTGTAACACCCCGAACCCGAGACCATCGCCGGTGTCGGACACGAGGGGTTAGCAAGCCAAGTTCACTTGTTTTGCCCATCCATTGGACATTTCCAGTCAGGCTGGAAAAACTACGTCACTGTCGCCTTAAAAATCATATCTCGAGTTTCAAAACTCGGAAACTGGTTTCGTAAATTTTCCCTGAATTTAGACTCATATATCCATCCATGGATTTATTTCTAGAATTTTTGGTCGGTCCAATTGGTACAGTTTATTAGTTAAAGTCACCCATGTTACAGGGATCGACTGCTCTGACCTTCGCGCGGTATAACTTGAATATCTCTCTGTACAGGGCTTTAATGCTGGTTCCGTTTGTTTCTAATGAAACTAGACTCAAAATGGAATCTGTACATATAAGGTATGTCTCCTAATTCTTTCTGGATAATTTATAGTAAATTTTAAAGTTGCGACAGGGAACCCAGAAACCGTTCTGGCCCTGTCTCACAATAGCTTTAATATCTCTTAACATGTAACTCCTATGACCATTTCGTTTCTTCCATATGAAAATAGACTCATCAATGTTCATTTACATAGCTGATTCACTATTTAATACCATTCCTACAAATTTTGGTGATTTTCACATTCACGTTACTGCAGCTGGCAGCATCTGTTTTTAAGGTAGGTCTTACCTATTTTGTAGTCTCCATGAACCAACTAGTCTTGCCTTACATAGGTCCACATATGATCATTTTAACCATGCCAATGGCTGATCATGTGACCAACATTCCCATTTCCAATTCATAGTCACATCATGACACCATATATATATATACAAACCGCGAATAGTTTAAGTTGATACTTCACTATTACGAGCCATTTTCGCATGGCCGTACACATATACATCATAACATATTTAAACCAACAAGGGGTAGTCCTATACATGCCATTTCAAGTTCAACCAAGAATTTATACCAAAATGGGGGCTTGATAGTGTGGATGACTTCGACTTCAACGATCCCGAATCCGATTGCTATCAAGCGAAATCTAGAAAATTCACCATCCCAACTCTTATGTTCATACACAAATAACGGCTTCATTAAGGCTGATATCTCGTTCCATCATAGGAGCGGATATTCACACGCTCTTACTCCTAGCGCGCAAAGCACACACCGCACTTACCTTGTCATTGGGAAATTTCACAAGTGCATTAGCTGAAATTTTCCAGCAAGCTTATAATTTTCAAATCACATACCTTTGGAGTTTAACCGGATGTCGCTACTCGATCAATCGCCTTGGGACATAGCCGGTTATGGTAACCCGCACCAAGGCCTACGGGACTTAACCGGATATCACGATTTGCACAAATGCCTTGGTCTTAGCCGGATAGAATGACTTCATACGAATGCCTTGGTCTTAGCCGGATGTAGCCACTAGCACAATTGCCTTGGTCTTAACCGGTTATAATTTCCAGCATAATTGTCTTGAGGCTTAGCCGGATATCATTCAATTTCTCATGCACACATACATCAATAATCATTGGACATACATATTTATTTTCGTTACTAAGGCTCAAACACAATTATAATCACTAACATAATCGCCTTGGGACTTAGCCGGGTATCATTGAATACTCATACACACATAAATCAATAATCAATACATCCATATTTCATTCCACATAATTCAAGTAAGGTCACTTCTTGAGGACTTACCTCGGATGTTGTCGAGCGGCTCTTACGGCTATTCGATTACTTTTCCTTCCCTTGTCCAATTGTGGCCCTCTTAGCTCTTGAGCTAATTCAAACAAATTCAATTTATCAAAACCTCATTGTGCTAGCTTATGGCGAATATGACAAGGAATTTAAATGGTCATATGGCCACCCTTTAGCTTGAATACACAATGGTCATGCATATTTTATACTACATCAAGCAATTCAATACAATTTATTCGAGCATCAAGGAAAAGCTAAGGCCTTCAATAGGCTACCCAAGGCCGAATATACTTGTCCATGTTGAGGCCAATTATGCACTTAATACCACACAAAAACAGCATGCATTTTACTAGTTAATGCTTTGCATATTGTAGCTCAAAACTTACAATATAGCATCAAGCACTCATATGTGTGCTAGGCAGAATGTGCTTACAATTTCACAATTATTCTTCAACATCTTCTTCTTTAAACAAACTTATTCATCACTTCCTTCATAACCAAAACATCATGTGCAAACATATATATACATATATGAGCATGGCGAATTTCAAGGTGTCCATAGCCATCCAAAACACAAATTTTAACTAACATGCAAGAAGCATGAACCATGCTCATGAATGCATCATGGCGAATATGACAATCATGCTCCTTTTCAACTTCAATCATGATAAAACAAAAGAAAGCTCAAAATCTTACTCAAGAGTAGACAATCCATCATTGCATGCATCATCATCAAGCTTCACACTTAGCATGCAATGGCTTTATCACCATAACAACTTTGGCCAAATACCATTTCCATGGCTTAACAAAGATTTGAGCCATGGCTAACATGCACATCAAGTTAGCAACCAAAACATGCATGAAACTCCTAACACAACCTCATACATACCTTAATCTTGATGCAAACTTAGCCAAATCTCCTTCTAGATCTCTTCCAAACCAAGCATGAAGCAAAAATCCTCCTTCTTCCTTAGTTTTGGCTCAAAGAAAGGATGAACAAAATTTTTTTCTTTCCTTCTCTACAACTCACGGCAATGGGGGGGGATTACCACACTCACACACATTTTTTTCATTTTTATCACCCATACACCTTTGTTTATTATTTCACCCTAATGCACCAACAAAACATGTTTCATGACATGTTTAGCCCATCCTCCTTGTCATGGCCGCCACCACCTATAAAGGGGGAATTTGACATGCAAGTCCATTATTTTGCATGCATGCTTTAATTAGTCATCACACATTTCCCTATCATACTTTCAAAGTTCATTACTAAGTCCTTTCTTGTGGAATTCACCCTTATAACACTAAATCAATCATCATAAAATGTCATACATGAGCACACACATGTTATAGACATCAAAATAAATTTTTAATTATTTTTATGCCTCGGTTTTGTGGTCCCGAGACCACCTTCCGACTAGGGTCAATTTTGGGCTGTCACAATAACAGCCAATTCCAAATCATGAGTCGGATAATTCCTTTCGTGAGATTTTAACTGCCTCGAAGCATAAGCCACCATTTTTCCTTCTTGCATAAGTACACATCCTAAGCCATTTCGAGAAGAATCACTATACACCACAAATTCTTTACCTGATTCGGGTTGTACCAACACTGGTGATTCAGTTAATAACTTTTTCAATTCTTCAAAACTCTGTTGACATTCTTCCGTCCATTCAAATTTAACATTCTTTCGGAGTAGTCTAGTCATAGGAGCAGCAATTATAGAAAATCCATTTACAAACCGCCGATAATACCCAGCTAGCCCCAAGAAACTTCTAACCTCGGTTACATTTTTCGGTGGTTTCCAATCAACAATGGCTGAAATTTTACTAGGATCAACCCGTATACCATCACCTGAAACAATATGACCCAAAAATCCAACTTCCCGGAGCCAAAATTCACTTTTACTAAATTTAGTATACAGCTGCTTATATCTCAAAGTTTGCAAAACTATCCTCAAATGCTCAGCATGCTCTGTCTCATCTTTTGAATAAATTAAAATATCATCTATAAACACCACAACAAATTTGTCCAAGTATGGCCGAAATATGCGATTCATTAAATCCATAAACACAGTAGGAGCATTTGTCAACCCGAATGGCAAAACTAAAAATTCATAGTGACCGTACCTTGTTCTAAAAGCAGTTTTAGGCACATCCTGTAACACCCCGTACCCGAGTCCGTTACCGGAGTCGAACACAAGGTGCACACAGACTTAACTTAATTGTTTTCACAGTCCATAAAAAAATTTCAAGACTAGCTTGTTACTGCATCACTGTCGCCTTAAAAATCATATCTTGAGTTTTAAAGCTCGAAAATCAGTTTCGTAATTTTTTCCTGAAACTAGACTCATATGTCCATCAACATATTTTTTTCTAGAATTTTTGGTCGGGCCAATTAGTACAGTTTATTAGTTAAAGTCTCCACTGTTACAGGGATCAACTACACTGACCTTCTCGCATTACGACTTGGATATCTCCCTGTATAGGCCTTCAATACTGATGCTGTTTGTTTCTATAGAAACTAGACTCAAAGAGGAATCTATAAATATATGGTATGACTCCTAATTATCTCTGGTTAATTTATAATGAATTTCCAAAGTCGGAACAGGGAATCCAGAAACCGTTCTGGCCCTGTTTCACGAAAACCTAAATATCTCTTAACATAGAACTCATATGACCGTTTCGTTTCTTCCATATGAAAATAGATTCATCAAGGTTCATCTACATAATTTATTCACTATTTAATTCCATTCCTGCTATTTTTAGTGATTTTTCACATCCACACCACTGCTGCTGTCAGCATCTGTTTTCAGGTAAACTTTACCTATTTCGTGGTTTCCATGGACCAACTAGAGTTTTGTCATACATAGGTCCACCTATGATCATGTTTAGCCATTCCAAGGGCTGATCATTGCCCAACACTTCCATTCCAGACCATAGTCACATCATGAAACCATACATACATACATAAACACAAATGGTCTAATGCCATACTCCACTTTTACGAGCCATTTTCGCATGGCTGTACACACATACATCACAAAATGTACTTGAAAAACAGCAAAGGGTAGTCCTATACATGCCATATCCAGAGTTCAACTAAAGAGTACCAAAAGGGCTTTGATAGTGTGGATGACTTGACTTGATGATCCCGAATCCGATAGCTAACGAGCAAAATCTATAAAACAGAGAGCCAAAGCAACGGGGTAAGCATTTTAATGCTTAGTAAGTCTCAAGTAAAGAAATCAGCTTTGACTAAAATATTACATTCACATAGCTAAATGAATCACTTTATTAATACACATTCTCATAATCATACTTACTTCACACTTCATCAACATATACACACAAGGTATCAACCTATCTAAGAGCTGAAAGTTCGTTAGTCGATTGAACGAATACTATTTCAAACGGATCGACTTTTCCGATGCACATGTAAACATACCTTATCGTATGGATTTTTCGAGCGTATTAATTGAATTTATTACAGCACCAAAACGCTCACCTTCAAACTGAGTCTCTTGAATTTAGCGGATATAACCACAAGCACAATTACCTTGGTCTTAACCCGATTTGGTAACTTGCACAAATGCCTTGGTCTTAGCCGGATATAACAACTTCATACGAATGCCTTGGTCTTAGCCGGATATAATCACTAGCATAAATGCCTTCGGGACTTAGCCGGGTATCATTCAAATGCTCATGTACACATATATCAATAATCACGACACATCCATATTTCATTCTCGTTACTAAGGCTCAAACACAAAACATTTATCAAACCTTTCCAATTTCGGCTCAATAGCCACACACAAAACATGATTTCAATTGACTTTATAACTTGGTCCCTACGCACATTATTGTCCGCCATAATATGACAAATCATTTCAATATAATTCAAGTAGGGTCATTACTCGAAGACTTACCTCGGACGTGGTCGAACGATTTCGACGGCTATTCGACTACTTTTCCTTCCCTTTATCGGATTTAGCTCCCTTTGCTCTTGAGCTTAATTTAACAAATAAATTGATTTAATCATTTGAGCATCGAAAGAGGAATTCAAGGTACTTAGCCCACATATTTTCATTAGACATTAAAGTCACATATGTACGGAAATCATGAATCAACTCAACACATTAGTTAGTACTCTCCTTAGCGAATTTTCTAAGCCAAGAATAGGTATCAATATGCTTGCCTCTAACCGAATGCATGCACACCAATTCCCTCATGTGGCGAATATGCATGTCCATGTTGAGGCCAATTATACATAATACCACACAAAAACAGCATACATTTTACTAACTAACGCATTCCATATTGTAACTCAATACGCACCAATCATTTATTTCATAACCGAAACATCATCATATGCAAATATATACCTTGAGATGGTATATATGTCATACCAATACATCATGTGCAAACATGTATATCTATATATATATATATATGCTAGAGCCGAATCTCAAAGTTGCTTATATCCAAATATAAACATATATCCAAAGCTCAAATCTTACCTACCATGCAATATGCATAAATCATACTTGTGGATATACCATGGCCGAATACACCACAACACCATACCGTTTCGATTTTGGTCACGGTTGAACAAGGAACTTAATGCCTCACTCGAAAGAAAAAAATGCTAAAAAGAAGATTTAAGAGTCATCAATCCACCTTCACATGCATCATTACAAAGCTTCATTTTTAGCATGTAAATGACATCAACACCAAGCAAGAATGATGCATCCATGGCCGAGTGTCATTTCCATCACCTAACAAGATTTCGACCATGGGCTAGGTAGAACTCAAGCTACCAACTAAAACATGCATGCATCTCATGGACAACATCAAACATACCTTAGTCTAACAAATCACCATAGCCGATTGTTTCAAGCTCCTCCCCTTCCTTTCTTTCCTCTATTCGGCCAAGGATGAACCAAAGGACACACTTGTTTCCTTTCTTCCTTAGAGTTTTCAGCCAAAAGAAGTGACAATTGATGAACACTTTTTTCTTCTTTCCCCTCAACTCACGGCAATGGGAGAAACAATCACCTTCTCTCTTTTTTTTTTCATTTCTTTATTCCTCACCTTAGTTTAATTTTTCCTCCCATATTGCACCAACAAAACATGTCTATGACATGTTTTGCCCATCCTCCTTGTCATGGCCGCCACCACTTATAAAAGAGGGTATTTGACATGCAAGACCATTGTTTTGCATGCATGCTTTAATTAGTCATCACACATTTCCTATCCTACTTTCAAAGTTTACTACTAGGTCCTTTTAGTGAAATTCACATTTATAACCCTAAATCAAATCATCAAAATGTCACACACGAATTAACACATATCATAGGCATCAAAATGAATATTAAATTATTTTTATGCCTCGGTTTTGTGGTCCCAAAACCACATTCCGACTAGGGTCTTTTAAGGCTGTCACAACTCTCCCCCACTTAAGAAATTTTCGTCCCCGAAAATCTTACCTGTAAATAGGTTTGGGTATCGCTCTTTCATAGAGTTCTCGGGTTCCCAGGTAGCTTCTTCCATCCCGTGTTTGAGCCATAACACTTTCACTAGCGGAACCCTTTTGTTTCGCAACTCCTTCACTTCACGAGCTAGGATACGAATCGGTTCTTCTTCATAACTCATATCGGCTTGAATTTCTGTGACAGCCCAAAATAGACCCTAGCCGGAATGTGGTTTCGGGACCACAAAACCGAGGCATAACAATAATTTAAAATTTATTTTGATGCCTATAATATGTGAGTATTCATGTATGACATTTTTTGATGATTGATTTAGTGTTATAAAGGTGAATTTCACTAGAAAGGACTTGTGTGAGAAAATTTAGAATTTGAGATAGGCAAATGTGGAAGTGGCCTATTGATGCACACTAGGAAATGTTGTCCTTGCATGTCAAATTCCCCAAATTTGACTATAGTGGCCGACCATGGTGATGAATATGGGCAAAAGAAAACATGTCTTAAACATGTTTTGCTAGTGGTGCATGTTTGAAATAATAAAATAAGAGTATGAAAAAAAAATGTTCATCCTTCTCCATAGGCTTGGCGAATGTACTAAGGAAAGAAAAGAAAAATTTGTTCATCCTTTCTCATCTTCTTGGCGAAATTACTAAGGGAAAAGGGGGAGGATTTTTGCTTCATGCTTGGGTTGGAAGAGACCTAGAAGGAGATTTGGCTAAGTTTACATCAAGATTAAGGTATGTATGAGGTTGTGTTAGGAGTTTCATGCATGATGAGCTATCCTGTACACCCGATGAGTGCTTAAAGTGTACCATCTCCTTGCTACGCGAGTCCGCCTACTATTGGTGGAGTACTCGACTTCTGTGGTGCCTAGAGAGCAAGTGACTTGGGAATTCTTTCAAACCGAGTTAGAAAAAAGTATATCATCGAGATTCATCGACCAAAAGCGGAGGGAATTTCTTGATCTTAAGCAAGGTTCTATGTCCGTTACCGACTACGAGCGAAAGTTTGTGAGGCTTAGCCGTCTGCGAGAATGCATTTCGTCCGAAGCTATTATGTGTAAACGCCGAGGATGGGCTGAATGATGATATAAGGATGTTTGTTGGCATTCTCGAGATACGAGAGTTCGTAGTACTTGTTGAGCGAGCTTGTAAAGTCGAAGAGCTTAGAAAGGAGAAACAAAAAGTCGATGTGGGGATTGGAGAATTCGAAAGAGGTCCTCGGAAAGTCTCTTCAACAAGCATCGAAGAGATTTCGAGATGATGCGAGCCGGTCTAGAGGCGTTCGGGCTTTTCTAGACGAGGACGCGATCGACCCCTGTGACCACACGAGTCACCTCGATCGCCGATGGCGGAAATGATCGCGAGAGAGGGCGGAGTGTCCACATTGTGGCAAATGGCATTCGGGAGCTGTTGGTTTCGTGATCGCTCTGCTATAAGTGTGGATCGGCCGACCACTTTATGAAGGATTGCCCGAGGATGCATGAGCAGAATGCAAGTCGAGTGCAAAACCGGGTGCTACCATTGCCGAGGTAGGCCACCTAGAAATATGGGCAATGTCATTGGCGGTCGAGAGGATCTAGAGATGCTACCATCGGATCCGAGGCTCGTGCTCTGCTAGGACTTATGCCATCGCGCACGCCGAGGATCTTGCCTCTCCGGATGTTATTACGGTACTTTCACTCTTTTTAATACAAATGTAATTGCTTTGATTGACCCCGGTTCTACTCATTCATATATATGTGAAACCTTAGCATCCAAAGAAGACTTTGCCCATTGAGTCTCTCGAGTTTGTAATTCGGTGTCGGACCCTTGGGTCATTACGTGCTTGTCAACAAAGTGTGCAAGAAAAGTCCCCTAGTGTTCCAAGGTTCTTGTTTTCCGGTGGACTTGATGCTTTTGCCTTTCAATGAGTTCGATGTTATTCTTGGTTTGGATTGGTTGACCATGCACGATGCAGTTGTAAATTGCAAGAGCAAGACCATCGATTTGAGGTGCGCGAATAATGAAATAATTCGGGTTGAGTCTACGGACTTAAAGGGGTTGCCAGCTGTAATATCAGCGATGTTGGCCCAGAAATATGTAAGAAAAGGGTGCGAAGCGTACCTTGCGTCGTGCTTTCGATGACAAGGAATCGAGAAGAAACCCGAATCTGTGCCCGTGGTTTGTGAATACCGGATGTTTTCCCAAGAATTGCGGGTTTACCACTGTTCGGAAATAGAATTTGGCATCGAATTGGTACTGGTACCACTCAATTCGATAGCTCCGTATCGTATGGCACTAACGGAATTGAAGGAGTTGAAAGCTCGGTTGCAAGAATTGGTGGATAGAGGTTTTGCTCGCCGAGTTTTTCGCCTTGGGGTGCGCCGGTGTTGTTCGTGAAGAAGAAGGATGGAACCATGCGATCGTGCATCGACTATCGTCGACTTAATAAGCGACGATAAAGAACAAATATCCGTTGCCACGTATTGATGACTTGTTCGATCAACTGAAGGGAGCCTCGGTGTTCTTGAAAATAGATTTGAGATCGGGCTACTATCAATTGCGAATCCGAGATTGAGGCGTGCTCAAGAGGCGCCTTGAGCGAGATATGGTCACTATGAGTTCTGGTGATGCCGTTTGGATTCACTAATGCCCTGCGGTATTTATGGATTTAATGAATCGAATCTTTAGACCATATTTGGATCGATTTGTAGTCGTGTTCATTGATGACATCTTGGTCTATTCAAGAAATGAGACCGAACATCTTTGAACACTGCGGTTAGTCTTTGCAAATTTTACGGGACAAGCAATTATATGCTAAGTTCAGCAAGTGTGAGTTCGGTTAAGAGAGGGTAGCTTCTTGGGTCATGTGGTATTCAGACGGGTATTCGAGTCGACCGAATAAAATTTCAGCCATACTAAATTGGAAGCCTCAGAAATATTCTTGAGGTTGAAGCTTTTTGGGGCTTAGGTTATTACCGACGATTTGTAAAGGCTTCTCAACGATAGCCACGCCGATGACGGCTACTCCAAAAGGATGTTAAGTTCGAATGGACGGAGAAATGCCAAAAAGCTTGATCAATGAAAACTTATTTGGTGAAGCCCCAATTCTAGTGCAACCCGAGTCCGGCAAGGAGTTTGTCATCTATAGCGACGCCTCTCTACTTGGGTTAGGTTGCGTATTAATGCAAGAAGGTCGAGTTGTGGCCTATGCGTCGAGGCAATTAAAGCTACATGAGAAAAATTATCCGACTCATGATCTCGAATTGGCCGCCATCGTATTCGCCTTAAAGATTTGGCGACATTACTTATTTGGTGAAAGGTGCCATGTATACTCGGATCACAAAAGTCTCAAGTATTTGATGACCCAAAGAGACTTAAATCTGCGACAAAGGCGTTGGCTCGAGCTGTTAAAGGATTATGAGTGATCATTGACTATCACCGGGAAAGGCGAATGTGGTTGCGGATGCCTTGAGTCGTAAATCGTTATTCACTTCTGGCGATGAATGTGCACTTGTCTATCCGATCCGACGGTGTGTTAGTGGCTGAATTGAAAGCCAAACCATTATTGACACACCAAATTCGAGAAGCTCGAAAGTCGATGACGAGTTGGTTGCAAAGCGGCTGCGTGTGTTCGAACAAGGACTCGGAGTTTCAAATCGGCGATGACGATTGTTTGAGGTTCAAAAGTCGTCTCGTGTGTCCCAAAGAATTCGAACTCATTTCGATAATTTGAATGAAGCCCATTGTAGCCGAATGGCAATCCACCGTGGAGTACGAAGATGTACAATGATTTGAAACGTCGGTTTTGGTGGCATGGTATGAAGCGAGACATCTCGACTTTGTTTGAGATGTTTAATATGTCAACACGTGAAAGCGGAACATCGGTGCCTTGAGATTACTTCACCAATTACGATACCCGAGTGGAAATGGGATCGAGTCACAATGGACTTTGTATCCGGACCGCCATTGTCGCAAGTAAGAAGGATGCGGTTTGGGTCGTGGTAGATCGATTGACTAAGTCGGCCCACTTTGTCCCCGACGCACGGATTTTTCAATGGACAAATTAAGCGGAATTGTACGTTTCTCGATTGTGAAATTACACGGGTGCCTACTTCTATCATGTCGGATAGAGATCCGAGATTTACCTCGCGATTTTGGAAAAAGTTGCAAGAAGCTTTGGGTACCAAGTTGCATTTCAGACCGCCTTTCACCCCAAACCGATGGTCAATCCGGCGGATAATTCAGATACTTGAGGATATGTTAAGATGTTGCGTCCTCGAGTTTAGTGGTTCATGGGAGCGGTATTTGCCGTTGATTGAATTCGCTTACAACAACGACTTTCAATCAAGTATTAAGATGGCACCCTACGAGGCTTTGTACGGGCGTAAATGCCGTACACCATTGTTTTGGTGAGCTTGGTGAAAGCAAGATTTTCGGTGGATTTGATTAGGGATGCTGAGCAGAAAGTGAAAGTAATCCGTGAAAGTCGAAGATAGCCTTCGATCGTCGGAAGTCGTGCGTGGATTTGAAGCGTAAGGATATCGAGTATCGGTGGGTGATAAAGTGTTTCTCAAGGTATCGCCTTGGAAAAGATACTCGAGTTCGGTAGTAAGGGCAAGTTGAGCCGAGGTTCATTGGGCCATATGAGATATCAAAGCGAGTCGGTCCAGTGGCATATCGTTTGATTTTGCCCCCTGAACTCAAAAAGTTTCACGATGTCTTCCACGTTTCGATGCTTGACGTTATAGATCCGATCCATCGCACGTGATTAGTCCATCAGAAATTGAAATTCAAGCTAATATGAGTTATGAGGAAGAACCGATTCGTATCCTATCACGAGAAGTGAAAGAGTTGCGAAACAAGCGGGTTCCGCTAGTGAAAGTGTTATGGCTCAAGCACGGGATAGAAGAAGCTACTTGGGAGACCGAAAACTCTATGAGAGAGCGATATCCGAACCTATTTACGGTAAGATTTTGGGACGAAAATTCCTTAAGAGGGGGGGAGTTGTGACAGCCCAAAATAGACCCTAGCCGGAATGTGGTTTCGGGACCACAAAACCGAGGCATAACAATAATTTAAAATTTATTTTGATGCCTATAATATGTGAGTATTCATGTATGACATTTTTGATGATTGATTTAGTGTTATAAAGGTGAATTTCACTAGAAAGGACTTGTGTGAGAAAATTTAGAATTTGAGATAGGCAAATGTGGAAGTGGCCTATTGATGCACACTAGGAAATGTTGTCCTTGCATGTCAAATTCCCCAAATTTGACTATAGTGGCCGCCATGGTGATGAATATGGGCAAAAGAAAACATGTCTTAAACATGTTTTGCTAGTGGTGCATGTTTGAAATAATAAAATAAGAGTATGAAAAAAAATGTTCATCCTTCTCCATAGGCTTGGCGAATGTACTAAGGAAAGAAAAGAAAATTTGTTCATCCTTTCTCATCTTCTTGGCGAAATTACTAAGGGAAAAGGGGAGGATTTTTGCTTCATGCTTGGGTTGGAAGAGACCTAGAAGGAGATTTGGCTAAGTTTACATCAAGATTAAGGTATGTATGAGGTTGTGTTAGGAGTTTCATGCATGACTTGGTTGCTAACTTGATGTGCATGTTAGCCATGGCTCAAATCTTTGTTATGCCATGGAAATGGTATTTGGGCAAAGTTGTTATGGTGATAAAGCCATTGCATGCTAAGTGTGAAGCTTGATGATGATGCATGCAATGATGGATTTTCTACTCATGAGTAAGATTTTGAGTTTTCTCTTTGTTTTATCATGATTGAAGTTGAAAAGGAGCATGATTGTCATATTCGCCATGATGCATTCTTGAGCATGATTCATGCTTCTTGCATGTTAGTTAAAATTTGTGTTTTGGATGGCTATGGACACCTTGAAAATTCGCCATGCTCATATATGCATATATATGATTGCACATTATGTTTTGGTTATGAACTAAGTGATGAATATATTGGTTTAAAGAAGAAGATGTGGAAGAATGCTTGTGAAATTGCAAGCACAATTGACCTAGCACACATGTAGGTGCTTGATGCTATATTATAAGTTTTGGGCCACAATGTGCAAAGCATTAATTAGTAAATTGCATGCTGTTTTTGTGAGGTATTAAGTGCAAAATTGACCTCAACATGTACATGAATATTCGGCCTTGGGCAGCCTATTGAAGGCCTTAGCATTTCCTTGATGCTCAAATAAATTGTATTGAATTGCTTGATGTAGTATAAAATGTGCATGACCATTGTGTATTCAAGCTAAAGAGTGGCCATATGACCATTTAAAATCCTTGTCATATTCGGCCATAAGCAAGCACAATGAGGTTTTAATAAATTGAATTTGTTTGAATTAGCTCAAGAGCTAAGAGGGCCACAATTGGACAAGGGGAAGGAAAAGGTGATCGAATAGCCGAAAAAGCCGTTCGACAACATCCGAGGTAAGTCCTCAAGAAGTGACCTTACTTGAATTATGTGAGATGAAATATGGATGTGTATGATTATTGATTATGTGTGTATGAGCATTTGAATTCCACGGGCTAAGTCCCAAGGCGAATATGCTAATGATTATAATTGTGTTTGAGCCTTAGTGTGAAAATGAAATATGTATGTCCAATGATTATTGATGTATGTGTGCATGAGAAATTGAATGATATCCGGCTAAGCCTGAAGACAATTATGCTGGAAATTATATCCGGGTTAAGACCGAAGGCAATTGTGCTAGTGGCTATATCTGGGCTAAGGCCGAAGGCATTCGTCTGAAGTTATTCCATCGGGCTAAGACCAAGGCATTTGTGCACGTGATTATATCCGGTTATATTCGAAGAATCTTGGGCTGGAGGTGAGTGTTGGTTGCTGTAATGAATTCAATTAGTACACTCGGAAAGCCCAAAGGATAAGGTACGTTATATGTGCATTGGAAAGTCGACATGTTTGAGCAACATTCGCTCAATCGACTAATGAATTTCAGTTATTGAATTGATTGATGCTTTGTGAACTTATATAATGATGAAGTATGAAGTAAGAATGTGTATTAATGAAATGATGCATTTGGCTATGTGAATGTATTGCTGTAATTAGAGTTGATTATATTCCTTGAGACTTACTAAGCATAAAATGCTTACCCGTTGCTTTGGCTCTCGGTTTTCTAGATTTCGCTCAAGCAATCGGATTTGGGATCGTTGAAGTCAAGTCATCCACACTATCAAGCCTCCATTTTGGTATAAATTTTGGTTGAACTCGAGATGGCATGTATAGGACTACCCCTTGTTTGTTAAATATGTTGTAATGTAAGTATGTACGGCCATGCGAAAATGGCTCGAAAAGGAAGCATGAACTTAGACTAATTGTGGGTTGTATGTATATATTTTGTGTCATGATGTGGCTATGGCTTGGAAATGGGAATGTCGGTCATATGATCAGCCATTGGCATGGTTAAAATGATCATATATGAACCTATGTATGGTAAGACTAGTTGAATCATGGAGACTACCAAATAGGTAAGTCCTATCTTAAAACAGATGCTGCCAGCTGCAGTGGCATGAATGTGAAAAATCACCAAAATTCATAGGAATGGAATTAAATAGTGAATAAGCTATGTAAATGAACCTTGATGAGTCTATTTTCATATGGAAGAAACGAAATGGTCATAGGAGTTACAGGTTAAGAGATATTAAAGCTATTGTGAGACAGGGCCAGAATGGTTTCTGGGTTCCCTGTCGAAACTTTAAAATTCACTATAAATTATCCAAAAGAATTAGGAGATATACCTTATATGTACAGATTCCATTTTGAGTCTAGTTTCATTAGAAACAAACGACACCAGAATTAAAGCCCTGTACAGAGAGATATTCAAGTTATACCGCGCGAAGGTCAGAGCAGTCGATCCCTGTAACATGGGTAACTTTAACTAATAAACTGTACCAATTGGCCCGACCAAAAATCCTAGAAATAAATCCATGGATGGATATATGAGTATAAATTCAGGGAAAATTTACAAAACCAGTTTCCGAGTTTTGAAACTCGAGATATGATTTTTAAGGCGACAGTGATGCAGTTTTCCAGCCTGACTGGAAATGTCAAATTGGTGGGCAAAAACATGTGAACTTGGCTTGTTAACCCCTCGGGTCCGACACCGGCAATGGTCTCGGGTTTGGGGTGTTACAATTTCAACCTCTGATGGACTAATTATGTGCGATGGATCAGATCTATAACGTCGAAGCATCGAAACATGAAAGACGTCGTGAATCTTTTCAAGTTCAGGAGGCAAAATCAATCGATATGCAACTGGACCGACTCGTTCGGATACTTCATATGGCCCGATGAACCTCGGACTCAATTTGCCTTTACGGCCAAATCTGAGTATCTTTTTCCAAGGTGAAACTTTAAGAAACACTTTATCTCCCACCTGATACTCAATGTCTTTTCGTTTCAGATCTGCGTACGACTTCTGACGATCGGAGGCTATCTTGATTTTCACGGATTACTTTTACTTTCATTCAGCATCTTTAATCAAATCCACTCCGAAAATTTTACTTTCACCGAGCTTGGTCCAAAACAATGGTGTACGGCATTTACGCCCGTACAAGGCCTCGTAAGGCGCCATCTTAATACTTGATTAAAAACTATTGTTGTAAGCAAATTCAATCAAAGGTAAATACCGTTCCCATGAACCACTGAACTCGAGGATGCAACATCTCAACATATCCTCAAGTATCTAAATTATCCGCTCGGATTGACCATCGGTTTGTGGATGAAAAGCGGTGCTAAAATGTAGCTTGGTACCCAAAGCTTCTTGCAATTTCTTCCAAAATTGCGAGGTGAATCTCGGATCTCTATCCGACACAACAGAAATCGATACCCCGTGTAATCTCACAATCTGAGAAACATACAATTCAGCGAGTTTATCCAATGGAAAATCCGTACGCACGGGGATAAAGTGAGCCGACTTAGTCAGTCTATCAACAACAACCCAAATCGCATCCTTCTTACTTGCTGACAATGGCAGTCCGGACACAAAGTCCATTGTGACTCGATCCCATTTCCACTCGGGTATCTTGATCGGCTGAAGTAATCCTGAAGGCACTTGATGTTCCGCTTTCACTTGTTGACATATTAAACATCTCGAAACAAAGTCGGAGATGTCTCGTTTCATACCATGCCACCAAAACCGACGTTTCAAATCGTTGTACATCTTCGTACTCCCCGGGTGAATTGACATTCGGCTACAATGGGCTTCGTTCAGAATCATCGAAATGAGTTCCGAATTCCTTGGAACACACAAACGACTTCTGAACCTCAAACAATCATCATCATCAATTTGAAACTCCGATTCCTTGTTCGGAACACACTCAGCCCGTTTTGCAACCGATTCATCATCGACTTTCTGGGCTTCACGAATTTGATGAATCAATAATGGTTTGGCTTTTAATTCGGCTACTAACACATTGTCGGGTAGAACAGACAAGTGTACATTCATCGTTCGCAAAGCGAACAGTGATTTCCGGCTTAAGGCGTCCGCAACCACATTAGCCTTTCCCGGGTGATAATCAATGACAAGCTCATAATCTTTTAACAACTCGAGCCAACGTCTTTGTCGCAGATTTAAGTCTCTTTGAGTCATCAAATATTTGAGACTTTTGTGATCCGAATACACATGGCACTTCTCACCAAATAAGTAATGTCGCCATATCTTTAAGGCGAATACGATGGCAGCCAATTCAAGATCATGGGTCGGATAATTTTTCTCATGTGGCTGTAATTGTCTCGACGCATAGGCCACAACTCGACCTTCTTGCATCAATACGCAACCTAACCCAAGTAGGGAGGCGTCACTATAGATGACAAACTCTTTGCCAGATTCGGGATGCACTGATACTGGAGCTTCCGTCAAATGAGTTTTCAATTGATCGAAACTTTTCTGACACTTTTCCGTCCATTCAAACTAGATCTCTTTCTGAAGCAGTTTCTTCATGGGTGTGGCTATCATCGAGAATCCTTTTACAAACCGTCGGTAGTAACCGGCAAGTCCCAAAAAGCTCCGAACCTCAGTAATATTTCTTGGAGGCTTCCAGTTAAGTATGGCTAAAATTTTGCTCGGGTCGACTCGAATACCCGATGCAGATACCACATGACCCAAGAAGCTAACCTCTCTTAACCAGAACTCACACTTGCTGAACTTATCATATAACTGCTTATCCCGTAATATTTGCAACACTAATCTCAGGTGCTCCGCATGTTCGGTCTCATCTCTTGAATAGACCAAGATGTCGTCAATGAACATAACTACGAACCGATCCAAATACGATCGAAGATCCGATTCATCAAATCCATAAATACCGTGAGGGCATTAGTGAGCCCAAGCGGCATCACTAAGAACTCGTAGTGACCATATCTCGTTCAAGGCGGTTTTGGGTATGTCCGAATCTCGGATTATGGCGATAATAGCCCGATCTCAAATCTATTTTTGAGAACACCGAGGCTCCTTCAGTTGATTGAACAAATCATCGATCTGCTGTAACGGATATTTGTTCTTTATTGTCACTTTATTGTCGACGATAGTCGATGCACAACCTCATGGTTCCGTCATTCTTTTTCACAAACAACACTGGTGCACCCCAAGGTGAAAAACTCGGGCGAGCAAAACCTCTATCCACCAACTCTTGCAACTGAGCTTTCAACTCCTTTAATTCCGTTGGTGCCATACGATACGAGCTATCGAAATCGGTGTGGTCCCGGTACAAGCTCAATACCAAACTCTATCTCCGAACGGTGGCAAACCCGGTAATTCTTCGGGAAAAACATCCGGGTATTCACAAACCACCGGCACAGATTCGGTTTTAGTTCTAACTCCTTATCATCAAGTACATACGCAAGGTATGCTTCGCACCCTTTCTTACATATTTACGGGCCAACATTGATGATATTACGGTGGCAACCCTTTAAGTCCGTAGACTCAACTCGGATCATCTCGTTATTTGCGCACCTCAAATCAATAGTCTTGCTTTTGTAATTCACAACCGCATCATGCACGGTCAACCAATCCATCCCAAGAATAACATCAAATTCATCGAGCGGCAAAAGCATCAAGTCCGCCGGAAAACAGAACCTTGAATTACTAGGGACATTTCTTACACACTTTGTCGACCAAAGACGTAACGACCCAAGGGATTTGACACCGAATTACGAACTCATGAGACTCAATAGGTAAAGTCTTCTTTGGATGCTAAGGTTTCGCATATATAAGAGTGAGTAGAACCGAGGTCAATTAAAGCAATCACATTAGTATCAAAGAGAGTGAAAGTACGGTAATAACATCGGCGAGGAAGCATCCTCGCGTGCAGCGATAGCATAAGCCCTAGCAGAGCGCGAGCCTCGGATCTGGTCGTAGCATCTCTAGATCCTCTCGACCACCACTAGCATTGCCGTATTTCCGGATGGTGCGCCTCGGCGGTGGTAGCACCGGTTTCCCACTCGATTTATATTACATTCAGCAACCTCGGGCAATCTTTAATAAAGTGGTCGATGATCCGCACTTGTAACAGGAGCGGTCACGGAATCTACAACTTCTAGAATGCCATTTGCCACACATCGGCACTCCGTTCTCTCTCGACGATCATTTCCACCATGGCGATCAAGTGACTCGTGTGGTCACAGGGGTCGATCGCGATCTCGTCTAGAAAAGCCGAAGTGTCTCTAGACCGCCTAAGCCATCTCTAAATTTCTTTGATGACTGTGGGAAGGGCTTCCCAAAGACCTCTTATGAAACTCCCTTGCTCCCACTTCACTTTTCTTTTCTCCATCTTGAGCTCCTCGGCTTTGCGCTTCGCTCGACAAGAGCCACAAACTCTTGGATTTCCAAAATGCCAACATACGACTTTATATCATCATTCAGTCCATCTTGAGCGTTACACATCACGACTTACGAAGAAATGCATTCTCGCTGCGTCTGGCTAAGCCTCACAAAATTTCGTTCATAGTCGGTAGCGACATGGAACCTTTTAAGTTCAAGAAATTCCTTCCATTTTGATCCATAAATCTCGGTGATATACTTTTACGAAACTCGGTTTGGAAAAACTCCCAAGTTACTTGCTCTCGGGCACTGTGAAGTCGAGTACTCCACCAATAGTAGGCAGAATCGCGTAGCAAGGAGATAGCACACTTTAGGTATTCATCGGGTGTACAAGATAGCTCATCGAGTACCCGGATAGTGTTGTCCAACTAAAATTCAGCTTGCTCGGCATCGTCGCTATCCGTAGCTTTAAATTCAGTAGCCCCATGTTTTCGGATTCTGCAACTGGGGGCTTATTAAACCTTATTTGGTCGATTCTGGGAGGCATTGTAGGTGCGGGGGTTGTATTAGTCGGGAATGGAGGTTGTGGAACAGCCGTGTTAGTTCGAATGTATTGGTTGAACCAATCATTCATCACGCTATAGAAAGCTTGCCTAGCCTCATCATTCGGATTGCTAGCAACAGGTTGAGAGTCCGTCGGCACTGTCCCTTGTGCGGGAGCAGGTGCCACACTCTCCACATCATCAGCTATCTCTCGGTTGGGATCGGGATCCATTACTATAAATAAACCCAAATTCAAACGTCAGAAATCACCACACTATCAAATAATCACATAATATGGCATGTATAGCTAGACCCAAACGCATTACGGTAGTCCTAGAATCGACTAAACCGTAGCTCTGATACCAATAAAATTGTAGCACCCCGTACCCGAGTCCGTTACCGAAGTCGAACACAAGGTGCACACAGACTTAATTATTTTCACAGTCCATAAAAAATTTCCAGACTAGTTTGGTTCTTGCATCTTTATCGCCTTAAAATCATATCTTGAGTTTTAAAGCTCGAAAATCAGTTTTGTAATTTTTCCTGAAACTAGACTCATATTTCCATCAACATATTTTTTCTAGAATTTTGGTAGGGCCAATTAGTACAGTTTATTAGTTAAAGTATCCCCTATTACAGGGATCGACTACACTGACCTTCTCGCATTACGACTTGGATATCTCCCTGTATAGGGCTTCAATACTAATGCCGTTTGTTTCTATAGAAACTAGACTCAAAGAGGAATCTATACATATATGGTATGACTCCTAATTATCTCTGGTTAATTTATAATGAATTTCCAAAGTCGGAATAGGGAATCCAGAAACCGTTCTGGCCCTGTTTCACGAAAACCTAAATATCTCTTAACATACAACTCATATGACCGTTTCGTTTCTTCCATATGAAAATAGATTCATCAAGGTTCATCTACATAATTTATTCACTATTTAATTCCATTCCTGATATTTTTAGTGATTTTCACATCCACACCACTGCTGCTGTCAAAGATCTGTTTTCGTGTAAACTTTACCTATTTCGTGGTTTCTATGGACCAACTAGAGTTTTGTCATACATAGGTCCACCTATGATCATGTTTAGCCATTCCAAGGGCTGATCATTGCCCAACACTTCCATTCCAGACCATAGTCACATCATGAAACCATACATACATACATAAACACAAATGGTCTAATGCCATACTCCACTTCTACGAGCCATTTTCGCATGGCTGTACACACATACATCACAAAATGTACTTGAAAAACAGCAAAGGGTAGTCCTATACATGCCATATCTAGAGTTCAACTAAAGAGTACCAAAAGGGCTTTGATAGTGTGGATGACTTCGACTTTGATGATCCCGAATCCGATAGCTAACGAGCAAAATCTATAAAACAGAGAGCCAAAGCAACGGGGTAAGCATTTTAATGCTTAGTAAGTCTCAAGTAAAGAAATCAGCTTTGACTAAAGTATTATATTCACATAGCTAAATGAATCACTTTATTAATACACATTCTCATAATCATACTTACTTCACACTTCATCAACATATACACACAAGGTATCAACCTATCTAAGAGCCGAAAGTTCGTTAGTCGATTGAGCGAATACTATTTCAAGCGGATCGACTTTTCCGATGCACATGTAAACATACCTTATCGTATGGATTTTTCGAGCGTATTAATTGAATTTATTACAGCACCAAAACGCTCACCTTCAAACCGAGTCTCTTGAATTTAGCGGATATAACGACAAGCACAATTACCTTGGTCTTAACCCGAATTTGGTAACTTGCACAAATGCCTTGGTCTTAGCAGGATATAACAACTTCATACGAATGCCTTGGTCTTAGCCGGATATAATCACTAGCATAAATGCCTTGGGACTTAGCCGGGTATCATTCAAATGCTCATGTACACATATATCAATAATCACGACACATCCATATTTCATTCTCGTTACTAAGGCTCAAACACAAAACATTTATCAAACCTTTCCAATTTCGGCTCAATAGCCACACACAAAGAGCATGATTTCAATTGACTTTATAACTTGGTCCCTACGCACATTCTTTGTCCGCCATAATATGACAAATCATTTCAATATAATTCAAGTAGGGTCATTACTCAAGACTTACCTCGGACGTGGTCGAACGATTTCGACGGCTATTCGACTACTTTTTCCTTCCCTTTATCGGATTTAGCTCCCCTTTGCTCTTGAGCTTAATTTAACAAATAAATTGATTTAATCATTTGAGCATCGAAAGAGGAATTCAAGGTACTTAGCCCACATATTTTCATTAGACATTAAAGTCACATATGTACGGAAATCATGAATCAACTCAACACATTAGTTAGTACTCTCCTTAGCCGAATTTTCTAAGCCAAGAATAGGTATCAATATGCTTGCCTCTAACCGAATGCATGCACACCAATTCCCCTCATGTGGTCGAATATGCATGTCCATGTTGAGGCCAATTATACACTTAATACCACACAAAAAATAGCATACATTTTACTAACTAACGCATTCCATATTGTAACTCAATACGCATCAATCATTTATTTCATAACCGAAACATCATCATATGCAAATATATACCTTGAGATGGTATATATGTCATACCAATACATCATGTGCAAACATGTATATCTATATATATATATATATATGCTAGAGCCGAATCTCAAAGTTGCTTATATCCAAATATAAACATATATCCAAAGCTCAAATCTTACCTACCATGCAATATGCATAAATCATACTTGTGCATATACCATGGCCGAATACACCACAACACCATACCGTTTCGATTTTGGTCACGGTTGAACAAGGAACTTAATGCCTCACTCGAAAGAAAAAAAAATGCTAAAAAGAAGATTTAAGAGTCATCAATCCACCTTCACATGCATCATTACAAAGCTTCATTTTAGCATGTAAATGACATCAACACCAAGCAAGAATGATGCATCCATGGCCGAGTGTCATTTCCATCACTTAACAAGATTTCGACCATGGGCTAGGTAGAACTCAAGCTACCAACTAAAACATGCATGCATCTCATGGACAACATCAAACATACCTTAGTCTAACAAATCACCATAGCCGATTGTTTCAAGCTCCTCCCCTTCCTTTCTTTCCTCTATTCGGCCAAGGATGAACCAAAGGACACACTTGTTTCCTTTCTTCCTTAGAGTTTTCAGCCAAAAGAAGTGACAATTGATGAACACTTTTTTTTTCTTCTTTCCCCTCAACTCACGGCAATGGGAGAAACAATCACCTTCTTTCTTCTTTTTTTTTTTCATTTCTTTATTCCTCACCTTAGTTTAATTTTTCCTCCCATATTGCACCAACAAAACATGTCTATGACATGTTTTGCCCATCCTCCCTTGTCATGGCCGGCCACCACTTATAAAAAGAGGGGTATTTGACATGCAAGACCATTGTTTTGCATGCATGCTTTAATTAGTCATCACACATTTCCCTATCCTACTTTCAAAGTTTACTACTAGGTCCTTTTTAGTGAAATTCACATTTATAACCCTAAATCAAATCATCAAAAATGTCACACACGAATTAACACATATCATAGGCATCAAAATGAATATTAAATTATTTTTATGCCTTAGTTTTGTGGTCCCGAAACCATATTCCGACTAGGGTCGTTTTAAGGCTGTCACACATCCGACTCTTTTACTCGCAACTGGTAATACACAGATCTCAAGTTAATCTTTGAAAACCATGTCTCTCCTTTTAGCTGATCAAATAAATCATCAATTCTTGGCAACGGATACTTGTTTCTGATTGTCATCTTGTTTAACTGCCGATAGTCAACACACAATCTCATAGAACCATCCTTCTTTGTCACAAATAACACGGGAGCACCCCAAGGTGAAAAACTCGGTCTCACAAAGCCTTTATCAGTCAACTCTTGCAACTGTGACTTTAATTCTTTCAACTCTGCTGGTGCCATTCTATATGGAGAAATCGAGATTGGAGCTGTTCCCGGTATCAAATCAATACCAAATTCTACTTCCATGACTAGTGGCAAACCCGGCAATTCTTCTGGAAATACGTCCGCAAATTCACACACAACCGGCACTGATTCAACTTTCTTTTCAACTTCTTTTGTATTAATTACATAGGCCAAATAAGCTTCAAAACCCTTTCTCAAATATCTCTGAGTCGACATCGAAGAAATCATACTAGATAATGCCTCTGATTTGTCTGGTTCAACTTGCAGAGTTTCACCATTTTCACACTTTAATTCTATAAACTTTTCTTTACAATTTATTATAGCATCATGCAACGTCAACCAATCCATACCCAAAATAACATTAAACTCATCAAACGACAACAACATCAAGTCGGCCGGAAAGTAATGACCCCAAATCATTAAAGGACATTTCTTGCATACTTTATCAACTATCACACATTTGTCTAATGGATTCGACACTCTAATCATAAATTCTATGTTCTGAACAGGTATATTCATGCTAGACACTAGTTTCATACATACATATGAATGAGTAGAACTGGGATCAATCAAAGTAATAACATTAACATCATAAAGAGAAAATATACTGGTAATCACATCGGGTGAGGAAGCATCTTCACGCGCTTTAATAGCATAAGTTCTAGCTGGAGCCCTTCCTTCAGGTCTAACTGTTGCATCTCTGGCTACATTCTTACTGCTTGCTTCACTCCCAGCTTTTCTTGGATACCTTCCCCTCGAATCTGCACCACTTGCTTTTGTATATTGAAATTTTTCTTTCTCAGCTCTCTCTGGGCAGTCTCTAATAAGATGATCCGGAGAACCATATCGAAAACATTCATTTGCTCTGCACGGACCAAAATGATTTCTACCACACCACTGGCACTCGGGTTTAACAAATCTCGAGTTCCCTACACTGGCTGCCGAAGTAGTCTGGGACTTAGGACCCACATTTTGCTTCTTAAAATTCCCATATGATTGCCCAGCTAAAACTTGGGGACAAGGATTCATATTTCTTGACTTTCCGGGTTGCTGTGAGGGTGCATTACTCATTAGTCTTTTCTTCCAATTTCGTGTCTCAGAGTCTACCTTTTTCTTTTCCTTAAGTAGTTCTTCAGCCTTGCAAGCTCGATTGACAAGTACCACCATTTCTTTTAGTTCAAGGATCCCAACAAATACCTTCATGTCTTCTTTGAGCCCATCTTCAAATCGTCGACACATCTTGGCCTCTGTAGAAACATATTCTCTGGCATACTTACTCAATCGAACAAACTCTCTTTCATATTCTGTGACTGTCATATTACCTTGCTTCAGCTCAAGAAACTCTTTACGTTTCTGATCAATAAATCTTTCACTAATATATTTCTTCCGAAACTCTTCTTGAAAGAATTCCCAGGTTACCCTCTCTTTCGGTACCACTGAAATCAAAGTCTGTGACAGCCCTAAATTGACCCTAGTCGGAAAGTGGTTTCAGGACCACTAAACCGAGTCATAAAAATAATTAACCGTCATAGTTGATGCTCATTATATGTACATATACATGTGTGAAAATTTCATGTTTGGATTTTGTTAATTGTAAGTGAATTTTATCAAATAGGACTTATGTGAGAAAATTTAGAAATGTGCTAGGCAAATGTAAGGTGGCCTATAAATGCATGTTGTGAAAATGCTGGGTTTGCATGTCAATTTACCCAAAATTTAAGCATAGTGGCCAGCCATGCTATGAATGGAAACATGTTGCAAACATGTTTAGTTAGTGGTTATGTTAGAAAGAATAAATAATGAAAAAGGAATATGATGAAAACAAAGAAAAGAAAAAAAAAGTGTCCATCCTTTCACATTTTGTTGGCTTGGCCGAATGTTCTAAGAAGAAGGGGGGGAGAGCTTGAGAAAATCAGCCATGGGAGGTTGCTAGACTAAGGTATGTTTGATGTTGTCCATGAGATTCATGCATGTTTTTAGTTGTTAGTTTGAGTTCTACCTAGCCCATGGTTTAAATCTTTGCTATGAGATGGGGATGATATTCGGCCATGGGTGTTGTCTTCTTGGTTGATGTTTGATGTTTGATGTTGTGGTGATGAGGCATGAAGATGAGTTAAGTTTCGGCTAAGGTGGATTTGTGTTGATGTCATTTGCATGCTAAGTGTGAAGCTTTGTAATGATACATGTGTATGGTGCTTTTGATGTTGTGAATGGAAGTAGAGGAAAAGTAAAAGAAAATTTTATGTAGAAATGTGATATATGTGGATTTTGTAAGATGTTACAAATATATGTGAAGCCATGCTAGATTAGGAAAAATTCAGTCAAGTGTTCATGAGATGAAATTTTGTGTTTAGGTGAATTAAAGATGATAGTATAGTTGATATTATATATATATGTATGCATATTCGGCCATCAAATTAAGAGCATAGGTGATGATGAGTCTAAGCTTTGTACATTCGGCCATATATATATATATGCATGTGTGATTGGATTATTGATAGTAGGGCGATAGCATATGGTTATTAGCCGAATAGCTAAGAGCATAAGGTAGCAAGATAAAAATTTTACCATGCCGTTCCTTATGTCATAAAATCATTAAAATGTGAATACCAATATATGTAGCAAAGCGGTTGAATGAGTTAATTTATTTGTTTAAGCTCAAGATCCTAAAGGAGAGGCGTCCAAAAGGGGAAATCGACGGTCATCGAGTAGCTGACTTGGAATTATTTTACCCAACACAAGGTAAGTCATTAGGCATATAGTTGGTATTGATTTAAATGATCGTAATACCTATGCAATTGTGTTTAATGAGATGAAATGTATACAAATGTATATGTATGTAGAGATGAAATTGTCGAATGTAAAAAGGAAGTGAAGCGTATATAGTGCTGGTTTTCGGCACTAAGTGTGCGAACAATAAGTGTTCACGGTTGAGAGAATGGCACTAAGTGTGCGGGCTTGATATGCATGGCACTAAGTGTGCGAGTTTAAAGTACATGGCACTAAGTGTGCGTGGTTGATTATTAAGCACTATGTGTGCGAACCCACTATATAAATATATATATATATATATTTTCTATCAATTATTTATATCATGGGTGCGACCTTACCGAATCGATTTCGAACAGTGGAAAGGGTAAGTACCTTGAGTTCATGGCTAATAGGTGCTATGTTTATATATGGAGTTGAGCGTGGTAAGTTTTGAACCTATGTGATGATTATAATTGAAGTCACGTACATAAGGTTCATCGTGGAATAGGTGAAAGTTCGTTTAGTTGTATGATTGTAACGAAAATAAAATGATGTATGGAAATGCCTCAATTATCCTATTGAATAGCGTATGAAATGTCAATGTAGGACTTGGAATGAGATTGAATCGTAAGGTCTAAGAAACTATGGCATAGTTCGGTATGGATGGAGTACTTAGCCTCATTTCGTTGTTTCCTCTTGTGAAAATTTTATTAATGGATGGTAGTGTAATGCTTATGACTTACTGAGTTATATACTCATTCGGTGTTTGCTTGTTACCCATTTTAGGTTTCTTGGACTCGACTTTTTGCGTATTCGGGACCGTCATCAAAGTCATCACACCAGCTTGCAACTTTTTGGTATCTTCTTCTTAGTTGGTCTAAGAGAGCATTTCGGCATGTATAGGCTATTATGTTTGTTTGAACTTTGGTATGTAAAACTTTGGATAGCCATGCGAAAATGGCTATATATCGTTTTAGCATAGTACTATAATCATTTGTATGTTGATCACTAAGAGGTATGGAAATGTTTGGAAACGATTAGCCATTGGAATGGTTAATCATGATTATACTTTGTTCTATGTATGCAAAAGGGCTAATTGAATCATGGAAACTATGAAATAGGTAAAGTCTACCTTAAAGGCGATCTTGATAGCAGCAGCGATGTGGATGTGAAAAATCACTAAAAATAGTAGGAATGGAATTAAATAGTGAATAAATTATGTAAACGAACCTTGATGAATCTACTTTGATATGGAAGAAACGAAACGGTCATATGAGTTGTATGTTAAGAGATATTTAGGTTTTCATGAAACAGGGCCAGAACGGTTTCTGGATTCCCTATTCCGACTTTGGAAATTCATTATAAATTAACCCGAGACATTTAGAAGTCATGCCATATATGTATAGATTCCTTTTTGAGTCTAGTTTCTATAGAAACAAACGGTATCAGTATTGAAGCCCTGTATAGGGAGATATCCAGGTCGTAATGCATGAAGGTCAGTGTAGTCGCACCCTGGAACAGGGGAGACTTTAACTAATAAACTGTACTAATTGGCCCGACCAAAAATTATAGAAAACAATTTTTAGATGGATATATGAGTCTAGTTTTACGGAAAAATCACGAAACTGATTTTCGAGTTGTAGAACTCAAGATATGATTTTTAAGGTGACAGTGACACAGTTAGCTAGCTGTCTGGAAATTTTTTTTTTATGAATGGTGAAATTAAGTGAACGAAGTTTGTTAACCCCTCGTGTCCGACCCCGGCGACGGTCTCGGGTACAGGGTGTTACAATTTTATTGGTATCAGAGCTATGGTTTAGTCGATTCTAGGACTACCATAGCGCGTATGAGTCTAGCTATACATGCCTTAATGTTAGTGCTTAATAATGTGATGACTTGACGGTTAAAATTTTTGTTTTGATTAGCAAATGGAACACTGGGTAGAGAGACCCTTAGCGGATGGCGTTGAAAGTGTAGCGGCTGCTCTCGCACAAGGGACACCGCTGTTGAACCTCGGTCATCGCAAATAATCGAGGATGAGGGGCAAAACAAGCCTTCTTCACCATGATGAATGAGTGGGTCGCGCAATATGCCCGAACCATTCCGGTTGTCCAAACATTCTCGAATTTGAATAATCCACCCCAAGAGCCCGTAATGCCATCGATTCGATCCTGAGAAATTTGAGTAAACCACCGTAGACTTGATTAGGAAGCGCGAGCCGAGGAGTTCAAGGCCATAATTCTTGATGATGCCGAAAGGCCGAGTTCGGCTTGATAACACCATTGGTGTTCGATGGTATCATGCACACGATGAATGTCTAAAGTGTGCTATATACTTGTTGCGAGACTCACCTACTATTGGTGGAGGACCTTGATTTCCATAGTCCCAAACGAACGAGCTACTTGGGATTTCTTCCAAGCGAATTTTGAAAGAAATATATTAGTCAGCGGTTCATCGATCAAAAGCGTAAGGAATTCTTGGAACTCAAGCAAGGCCGTATGACAAGATGTCTGAATCTGAATATGAGTTTGTAAGACTCGATCGGTATGCCGGGAGTGTGTGGTGATGAGGTTGCTATGTGCAAGAGATTTGAAGAAGGATTGAATGAAGATTTAAAGCTACTAGTGGGTATTTTGGAGATAAAAGAATTCGTAACACTAGTTGAACGAGCACGCAAGGTGGAAGAACTTGGAAAGGAGAAGAAGAAGGCTAAATTTGAAGCTAGAGACTATCGTAAAAGATCGATGGGTAAAGCTCCATTCTCGGTGTAAAGAAGTTCGGGAGGACACTATTAAATCGAGGACGATTGCGGGAATTTCCATTAGAGCACGACCATCGACGGACTCGAGCTACTTCGGTAGCTAGTGTGGGCAATAATCGCCAATGAAACACGAATGCCCCCAATATGGAAGGCGACACATAGGTGAATGTTGGGGTAAGTCTACTAACGAGGCTTTATTACGGATGCGGTTCGAAGGACCACTTCATTAGAGATTGCACGGAGCTTGATGAGAAGAATAGAATGCAAGGTGCAAGACCTAGTGGAATGATGACTAGAGGTATACCACCGAGAATTTTAGGAGGTAGGGGTGGTAGTCGAGAGAGGCGTCGACACTACTATTCGATCCGAGACCGTACTCTGCTAGGGCATATGCCATCCGTGCACGAGAGGAAGCATCCTCCCCGATGTTATCTTTGGTACTTTCACTCTTTTGACACTAATGTAATTGCATTAATCGACCACGGCTCTACTCGTTCTTATGTATGTGAGACTTTAGCATCCAAGAAGACTACGCCTATTGAGTCTCTTGAGTTCGTAATTCGAGTGTCAAATCCTTTGGGTCAATATCGCTTGTTGACAAAGTGTGTAAGAGATGCCCTCTAATGATCCGAGAATCTGTTTTCCGGCCGATTTGATGCTTTTACCATTTGATGAATTTGATGTTATTCTTGGTATGGATGGTTGACCGTATATGACGCAGTGGTGAGTTGCAAAAGAAAAACCATTGATTTAAGGTGCGCAAATAACGAGATAATCCGAGTTGAGTCTCTGAGACTTAAAGGGTTGCCGGTGTAATATCATCAATGTTGGCTCGAAATATGTAAGAAAGGGTGCGAAGCATACCTTGCGTATGTACTTGATGACAAAGAGTTAGAAAAGAAACCGAATCTGCTGCGGTGGTTTGTGAATACCGGACGTTTTCCGAAGAATTACGGGTTTACCACCTATTCGGGAGGTAGAGTTTGGTATTGAGCTTGTACAGGACTACTCCGATTTTGATAGCTCCGTGATCGTATGGCACCAACCGAGTTAAAAGAGTTGAAAGCTCGGTTGCAAGAATTGACGGATAGAGGTTTCGCTCGACCAAGTTTCTCACCTTAGGGTGCACCAAGTATTGTTTGTGAAAAGAAGGATGAGAACCATGAGGTTGTGCATCGACTATCGTCGGTGAACAAAGTGACAATAAAGAATAAATATCCGTTACCGTGTATTGATGATCTGTTTGATCAACTAAAGGGAGCCTCAGTGTTCTCAAAGATAGATTTGAGATCGGGTTATTATCAATTGCGGATTCGAGATTCGGATATACCCAAAACTACTTTCAGAACGAGATACGGCCACTACGAATTCTTAGTGATGCCGTTTGGGCTCACTAATGCCCCTGCGGTATTTATGGATTTGATGAATCGGATCTTTAGACAGTATTTGGACCGGTTCGTAGTTGTGTTCATTGACGACATCTTGGTCTATTCAAGAGATGAGACCGAACATCTTGAGCACCGAGATTAGTGTTGCAAATTTTACGGGATAAGCGGTTATATGCTAAGTTCGATGAAGTGTGAGTTACGGTTAGAGAGGTTAGCTTCTTGGGCCATGTGGTATCTCGCATCGGGTATTCGAGTTGACCCGAGCAAAATTTCAACCATACTTAACTGGAAGCCTCCAGAAATATTCTCGAGGTTCGAGTTTTTGGGACTCATGGGTTATTACCGACGGTTTGTAAAGGTTTCTCGATGATAGCCACACTCATGACGAAGCTACTTCAAAAAGATATTAAGTTCGAATGGACGGAAAAATGTCGAAAAGTTTTGATCAATCGAAAACTTATTTGGTGAAGCCCCAATTTTAGTGCGGCCGAATCGGGCAAAGAGTTTGTCATCTATAGTGACGCCTCCCTACTTGGGTTAGGTTGCGTGTTGATGCAAGAAGGTCGAGTTGTGGCCTATCGTCGAGACAATTAAAGCCACATGAGAAAAATTATCCGACCCATGATCTCGAATTAGCGCCATCGTATTCGCCTTGAAAATATGGCAACATTACTTATTTGGTGAGAAGTGCCATGTATTTTCGGATCACAAAGTCTCAAATATTTGATGACTCAAAGAGACTTAAATCTGTGACAAAGACGTTGGCTTGAGTTGTTGAAAGATTATGAGCTGGTCATTGATTATCACCGGGAAAGGCTAATGTGGTTGCGGACGCCTTAAGCGGAAATCACCGCTTGCTTTACGAGCAATGAATGTACACTTATGCATTCTACCCGACAATGTGTTAGTAGCCAAATTAAAGGCCAAACCATTATTGATTCATCAAATTCGTGAAGCTCCGAAAGTCGACGATAAGTTGGTTGCAAGACGGGCTGAATGTGTTCCGAATATGGAATCAGAGTTTCAAATTGATAATGACGATTGTTTGAGGTTCAGAAGTCTTTTGTGTGTTCCAAGAAATTGAAATCATTTCGATGATTACGAGCGAGGCTCATTGTAGCGAATGTCGATTCACCCGGGAGTACGAAAATGTACAACGATTTGAGGCGTCGGTTTTGGTGGCATGGTATGAAACGAGACATTTCGATTTTGTTTGAAGTGTTTAATATGTCGCAAGTAAAGGCGGAACATCAAGTGCCTACGGGTTTACTTGACCGATCATGATACGAATGGAAATGGGATCGAGTCACGATGGATTTTGTGTGCAGGTTGCCATTGTCGACAAGTAAGAAAGATGTGATTTGGGTTGTTGTTGATAGACCGACTAAGTCGGCTCATTTTATCCCGTGCGTATGGATTTTCATTGGATAAACTAGCTGAATTGTATGTTTCTCGATTGTGAGATTACACGGGTACCGATTTCTATTGTGTCGGATAGAGATCCGAGATTCACCTCATGATTTTGGAAGAAATTTCAAGAAGCCTTAGGTACCAAGTTGCATTTTAGCACCGCTTTTCACCCCAAACCGATGGTCAATCCGAGCGGATAATTCGGATACTTGAGGATATGTTGAGATGTTGCATCCTCGAGTTTAGTGGTTCATGGGAGCAGTATTTACCTTTGATTGAATTCGCACAATAATAGTTTTCAGTCAAGTATTAAGATGGCACCTTACGAGGCTTTATGCGATCGAAAATGCCGACGCCATTGTTTTGGACCGAGCTCGGTGAAAGTAAAATTTTTGAGTGGATTTGATTAAAGATCTTTGAGCAGAAAGTAAGTATAATTTGTGAGAGTCGAAGGTAGCATCGATCGTCGGAAGTCGATGCTGGATTTAAAACGAAGAGATATTGAGTATCGGTGGGAGACAAAGTGTTTCTCAAGGTATCACCTTGGAAAAAGATACTCGATTTGGCCGTAAGGGCAAATTGAGTCCGAGATTCATTGGGCGTATGAGATCTCCGAACGAGTTGGCCCGATTGCATATAGGTTGCTTTTACCCCCGAACTCGAAAGGATCCACAACGTTTTTCATGTTTCGATGCTTCGACGTTATCGATTCGATCCTTCGCATGTAATAAACCCCTCCGAGATTGAAATTCAAGCCGATATGAGTTATGAAGAAGAACCGATCCGTATCCTAGCTCGTGAAGTGAAAGAGTTGTGAAACAAAAGGGTTCCGTTAGTGAAAGTGTTATGGCTCAAACACGGAATGGAAGAAGCTACATGGGAACCTGAGAACTCTATGAAAGAACGAAACCCAAACCTATTTACCGGTAAGATTTTTGGGGACGAAAATTTCTTAAGTGGGGGAGAGTTGTGACAGCCCTAAATTGACCCTAGTCGGAAACTGGTTTCGGGACCACTAAACCGAGTCATAAAAATAATTAACCGTCATAGTTGATGCTCATTATATGTACATATGCATGTGTGAAAATTTCATGTTTGGATTTTGTTAATTGTAAGTGAATTTTATCAAATAGGACTTATGTGAGAAAATTTAGAAATGTGCTAGGCAAATGTAAGGTGGCCTATAAATGCATGTTATGAAAATCTTTGGGTTTGCATGTCAATTTACCCAAAATTTAAGCATTGTGGCCGGCCATGCTATGAATGGAAACATGTTGCAAACATGTTTAGTTAGTGGTTATGTTAGAAAGAATAAATAATGAAAAGGAATATGATGAAAACAAAGAAAAGAAAAAAAGTGTCCATCCTTTCACATTTTGTTGGCTTGGCGAATGTTCTAAGAAGAAGGGGGAGAGCTTGAGAAAATCAGCCATGGGAGGTTGCTAGACTAAGGTATGTTTGATGTTGTCCATGAGATTCATGCATGTTTTTAGTTGTTAGTTTGAGTTCTACCTAGCCCATGGTTTAAATCTTTGCTATGAGATGGGGATGATATTCGGCCATGGGTGTTGTCTTCTTGGTTGATGTTTGAGGTTTGATGTTGTGGTGATGAGGCATGAAGATGAGTTAAGTTTCGGCTAAGGTGGATTTGTGTTGATGTCATTTGCATGCTAAGTGTGAAGCCTTGTAATGATACATGTGTATGGTGCTTTTGATGTTGTGAATGGAAGTAGAGGAAAAGTAAAAGAAAATTTATGTAGAAATGTGATATATGTGGATTTTGTAGGATGTTACAAATATATGTGAAGCCATGCTAGATTAGGAAAAATTCAGTCAAGTGTTCATGAGATGAAATTTTGTGTTTAGGTGAATTAAAGATGATAGTATAGTTGATATTATATATATATATATGTATGCATATTCGGCCATCAAATTAAGAGCATAGGTGATGATGAGTCTAAGCTTTGTACATTCGGCCATATATATATATATATGCATGTGTGATTGGATTATTGATAGTAGGGCGATAGCATATGGTTATTAGCCGAATAGCTAAGAGCATAAGGTAGCAAGATAAAAATTTTACCATGCCATTCCGTATGTCATAAAATCATTAAAATGTGAATACCAATATATGTAGCAAAGCGGTTGAATGAGTTAATTTATTTGTTTAAGCTCAAGATCCTAAAGGAGAGGCGTCCAACAAGGGGAAATCGAAGGTCATCGAGTAGCCGACTTGGAATTATTTTACCCAACACAAGGTAAGTCATTAAGCATATAGTTGGTATTGATTTAAATGATCGTAATACCTATGCAATTGTGTTTAATGAGATGAAATGTATACAAATGTATATGTATGTAGAGATGAAATTGTCGAATGTAAAAAGGAAGTGAAGCGTATATAGTGGCTGGTTTTCGGCACTAAGTGTGCGGACAATAAGTGTTCACGGTTGAGAGAATGGCACTAAGTGTGCGGGCTTGATATGCATGGCACTAAGTGTGCGAGTTTAAAGTACATGGCACTAAGTGTGCGTGGTTGATTATTAAGCACTATGTGTGCGAACCCACTATATAAATATATATATATATATATATATATTTTCTATCAATTATTTATATCAAGGGTGCGACTGCATCGAATCGATTTGAACAATGGAAAGGGTAAGTACCTTGAGTTCATGGCTAATAGGTGCTATGTTTATATATGGAGTTGAGCGTGGTAAGTTTTGAACCTATGTGATGATTATAATTGAAGTCACGTACATAAGGTTCATCGTGGAATAGGTGAAAGTTCGTTTAGTTGTATGATTGTAACGAAAATAAAATGATGTATGGAAATGCCTCAATTATCCTATTGAATAGCGTATGAAATGTCAATGTAGGACTTGGAATGAGATTGAATCGTAAGGTCTAAGAAACTATGGCATAGTTCGGTATGGATGGAGTACTTAGCCTCATTTCGTTGTTTCCTCTTGTGAAAATTTTATTAATGGATGGTAGTGTAATGCTTATGACTTCTCGAGTTATATACTCATTCGGTGTTTACTTGTCACCCATTTTAGGTTTCTTGGACTCGACTTTTTATGTATTCGGGACCATCATCGAAGTCATCACACCAGCTTGCAACTTTTGGTATCTTCTTCTTAGTTGGTCTAAGAGAACATTTCGGCATGTATAGGCTATTATGTTTGTTTGAACTTTGGTATGTAAAACTTTGGATAGCCATGCGAAAATGGCTTATATACGTTTTAGCATAGTACTATAATCGTTTGTATGTTGATCACTAAGAGGTATGGAAATGTTTGGAAACGATTAGCCATTGGAATGGTTAATCATGATTATACTTTGTGCTATGTATGCAAAAGGGCTAATTGAATCATGGAAACTATGAAATAGGTAAAGTCTACCTTAAAGGCGAATCTTGACAAAGAAGAGCGATGTGGATGTGAAAATCACTAAAAATAGTAGGAATGGAATTAAATAGTGAATAAATTATGTAAACGAACCTTGATGAATCTACTTTGATATGGAAGAAACGAAAAGGTTATATGAGTTGTATGTTAAGAGATATTTAGGTTTTCGTGAAACAGGGCCAGAACGGTTTCTGGATTCCCTGTTCCGACTTTGGAAATTCATTATAAATTAACCCGAGACATTTAGAAGTCATGCCATATATGTATAGATTCCTTTTTGAGTCTAGTTTCTATAGAAAGAAACGGCATCAGTATTGAAGTGCTTTACAGGGAGATATCCAGGTCGTAATGCATGAAGGTCAGTGTAGTTGTACCCTAGAACAGGGGAGACTTTAACTAATAAACTGTACTAATTGGCCCGACCAAAAATTCTAGAAAAAATTTGTAGATGGATATATGAGTCTAGTTTCAGGGAAAAATCACGAAACTGATTTTCGAGTTGTAGAACTCAAGATATGATTTTTAAGGTGGCGGTGACACGATTAGCCACCGTCTGGAAAATTTTTTTATGAGCGGTGAAATTAAGTGAGCGAAGTCTGTTAACCCCTCGTGTCCGACCCCGGCGACGGTCTCGGGTACGGGGTGTTACAAAGTCTTCCACCAATTATAGGCTGAATCCCTCAACAAAGATACAGCACATTTGAAACATTCTTCAGGTGTACAAGATAATTCATCAAATACCCGGATAGAATTTTCAAGCCAGAACTCTGCTTTCTCGGCATCATCATAAATATTTGCCCTAAATTCTTCGGCCCCTTTGTTTACGAATTCTGTTAACTGGAGTTCTGTGAAATTTTATCATATCCACACCCTGAGGCATCGGGGGTATAGGTTGAGGAATTGGGGGAGGTGGGGGAGGCCGTACATTCGGGTTCGTATGAACGAACTCAGTATACCATGCACTCATCATTTGGAGAAAGGCTTCCTGATCCCTTTCTCCTCCTCCCTGACCAATAGTAGGGGGTGGATTTTCAGTTGGCGCTACCCCTTCAGCCGGAGCCGGAGCTGGAGTTTCGAAACTCAAAATCCAATTCTGTAAATTTTTTATAAAACTAGACTCGTATATCTATTTACTAATTTTTTTCTAGAATTTTTGGTCAAGGAAATTAGTACAGTTTATTAGTTAAAGTCTCCCCTGTTTTAGGGTTCGGCTGCTCTGACCTCTGTATATTACGAATCAGATATCTCTCTGTACAGAATTTCAATGACTATGAAGTTTGTTTCTCTTAAAACTAGACTCAATAAGGAATCTTTACATATAAATTATGACTTCTACTTATATTTTTACAATTTATGATGAATTTTTTAAAGTCAGAATAGGGGATCCAGAAATCACTCTGGCCCTGTTTCACAAAAATTCAAATATCTTCTAACATATAATTCCTTTACCTGTTTCGTTTGTTTTATGTGAAAATAGACATATTGCGCTTCAATTTCATATTTAATCCATCATCAAATTCGATTTCTATGATTTTTAGTAAATTTTCAAACTCACGTCGTTGTTCTTGCAATGTTACATTTATGGCAAATTTCATCTTTTCATGAGTTTTATGGACTAGATAACCTATTAACTTTCCATGACATCAAACATGGTCTAAATTAGTCATTTCCATGACCTATCATTATCAAGCATTTTCTCAACCAAATCACCGCCATATCACAAAATTATTTACACGAAATAGGTATATTGCTATACATGCCATACTTAAGTTTTACAAGCCATTTACCAAAAAATGTCCTTCGGATAGTGTGATCGAACCTTCGACCTGTCCCGATTCCCGAGCCGGCTTGTTCAAAACTACAGTGAATAAAAAGGAGGGAGTAAGCATAAATGCTTAGTAAGTTCATATGCAAATAACAAGTAACATAACAATACAATTATACCAAACAACCTTAGCATAGTATCACCAAAACATATATCACATTTCTAAACATCATTCATCATCTTACCACCTTATCGTTGTTGTATCTATTTTCAACCCGAGGGTTAAGTACATACCTGTCCAAAGTGTCCATTTCACAACACTTACCAAAACGTCACTTGCATCTTAAGTGTTCTTCCATTTCACTAGAAATTTTACCCGTTGAACACATCGGAATATAACTCGGATACATGGATAATTTGCACATAAGTGCCACATATGTAATCAAGAAATCATGTAACCCGCCCCTAAGTGAACTCGGACTCAACTCAATGAGCTCGGGCGTTCGCATCCATAAGTGAACTCGGACTCAACTCAACGAGTTCGGATGCCTAGTTACATCTCACGAACTCGGACTCAACTCAACGAGTTCGAACATTCGCATCCGTAAGTGAACTCGGACTCAACTCAACGAGTTCGAATGCTCAACCATCCTAGTGACATGTCACTTGTATCCTAATCTATTCCTAAGGTTCAAACGGGATTTTCATCAAACACATATCCTTGCCATCTTCCGTAAAATACCGAAACCAATACTCGGTAGCACTTTATATTTAACAAATAATACACATAATTTGCATTTTATTCGAAAATAACCACAAAGCATATATTTCATGATAAAAATCAGCATATCATATAATTAACGTCAATAACTTATAAATAACAATTATGCTACATTATTCACACATGAACTTACCTTGGTACCAAAATATAATGATTTTGCAATTTAGTCCACAATCTTTTCTTTTCCTCGATTGGGGTCGATTCCACGTCTTTCTTGATCTAAAAATAACACATTTAGCTTATTTAATACTCACATTATCAAATTAGTCTTTAATTCAAATTTTACAAAAATTACAATTTTACCCCTAAACTTTTGCATATTTACACTTTTGCCCCAAATCTCGGGAATTAAACTTAATTCCTTATTCTTATGTTTTATAACATGTTGATCACTTTTCCTTTCTATGGCAACATCAAATACTCACTCTAACATGTACTTATGACTATTAGGTATTTTTGCCGATTAAGCTCTTTTACTCGTTTTCACTCAAAACCGAGTAGCACAAGTTGTCTAACATAATTTAAAACCTCATATTCTATCATAAAACATCAAAATTCACAAATTTCACCTATGGGTATTTTTCCAAATATGAACTCTAACTCAAAATATTACTATCATAAGCTATACCGAGTTACCGGGATTTCAAAAACGTAAAAATCATTAAAAACGGGGCTTGGAATCACTTACTATGAAGCTTGAAAGTTGAAGAAACCCTAGCTATGGAGAGAGGGAGCATTCAGCAGCAACTAAGGAAGATGATAACCAATTTTGTGTTATTTTCCCCTTTTTATTTCATTTAATATCCAAATGACCAAAATGCTCATTCTTACTAAACTTTCAAAAAAATTGCTTCCATGTCCTAATTTTGTCCATGAACTTAAAATTGGTCAAAGTACCATTTAAGACCTCCTAATTAATATTTCAAAGTAATTTCATACTAAAAACTTTCCTAACTTTAAATTAAACTCGTTATGCCAAAAATTTCTTCACGAAATTTTAACACAATTATGCAATCATATCATAAACCTCAAAATAATTATAAAATAATTATTTCTATCTCGGATTTGTGGTCACAAAATCACTATTCCAATTAGGCCTTAATTCGGGATATTACACGAGTGGTACAACGACTAGAGGTAGACCACCGAGAAATACAGGAGGCAGAGGTGGTTGTCAGAGAGGGACTTTTGATACGGCTGTTTGATCTGAGACTCGTGCTCCTGCCAGAGCTTATGCCATCCGTGCACGAGAGGAGGCATCTTCCCCTGATGTTATCACTGGTACATTCACTCTCTATGATACTAGTGTATTTGCTTTAATTGATCCTGGTTCAACTCATTCTTACGTATGTGAAACATTAGCATTCAGTAAGACTCTACCTGTTGAGTCTACTGAATTTGTGATACGAGTGTCAAACCCTTTGGGTCGGTATGTGTTAGTTGATAAAGTATGCAAGAGATGTTCATTGATAATTAAAGATTTCTATTTTTCGATGTATTTGATGCTATTACCCTTCGAAAAATTTGATATTATTCTCGGAATGGACTGGTTAACCGAACATGATGCTGTGGTAAATTGCAAGTGAAAGACTATAGACTTTCGATGTTCGAGTGGTGAAATGATTCGAATTGAGTTTAGTGATCTGAGTGGGTTACCAGCAGTGATATCTTCTGTGTTAGCTCAGAAATATGTGAGAAAGGGTTATGAAGCTTATTTTGCATATGTACTGGATAGCAAGGTATCGGAACGAAAGCTTGAGACTGTGCCTGTAGTTTGTGAGTATCCAGAAGTGTTTCCTGAGGAATTACCGGGATTGCCACCTGTTAGAGAAGTAGAGTTCGGCATAGAATTGGTTCCAGGTATGACACCGATTTCGATCGCTCCTTATCATATGGCACCAACTGAGCTAAAAGAATTGAAAGCTCAATTGCAAGAGTTGACTGACAGAGGTTTTGCGCGACCCAGCTTCTTACCCTGGGGTGCTCCAGTTCTGTTCGTGAAAAAGAAAGACGGAACTATGCGAATGTGTATTGATTATCGTCAGCTCAATAAAATAACGATAAAGAATAAATATCCGTTGCCGCGGATAGATGACTTACTCGACCAGTTGAAAGGAGCTTTCATGTTTTCGAAGATTCTGGCTATTATCAGTTGCGAGTTAGAGATTCTGACGTTCCTAAGACAGCTTTCAGAACAAGATACGGACACTATGAGTTTTTAGTGATGCCGTTTGGGCTCACTAATGCCCCGGTGGTTTTCATGGATATGATGAATCGAATATTCAAACAGTATTTAGATCGATTTGTAGTGGTGTTCATAGATGATATACTGATTTACTCTTACAATGAGTCCGAGCACGCTGAACACTTGAGGTTAGTACTTCAGATTTTGCGAGATAATCAGTTGTATGCAGAATTCAGTAAATGTGAATTCTGGTTAAAGGAAGTCAGCTTCCAAGGGTATGTTGTATCCGCTTCGGGTATTAGAGTTGATCCGAACCAAATTTCAGCCATTCTTGATTGGAAACCTCCAAGGAATGTTTCTGAAGTTCGGAGCTTTTTGGGACTCGCGGGGTACTATCGACGATTCGTTAAAGGTTTCTCGATGATCATAACACCGTTGACGAAACTACTCCGGAAAGATATCAAGTTTGAGTGGTCAGAGAAGTGTCAGACAAGTTTCGACCAGCTGAAAACCCTTTTGACGAAGGCTCCTGTGTTAGTTCAGCCAGAGTCTGGTAAAGAGTTCGTAGTCTACAGTGATGCTTCATTGAACGATTTGAGTTGTGTGCTGATGCAGGAAGGTAGAGTTGTTGCATATGCTTCGAGACAACTAAAGCTTCACGAGAAAAATTATCCAACTCATGATATCGAACTAGCTGCGATTGTGTTTGCTCTTAAAATTTGGCTTCATTACCTGTTTGGAGAGAAATGCCATGTTTATACTGATCATAAAAGCCTAAAATATTTAATGACTCAAAGATACTTGAATCTAAGACAACGACAGTGGCTTGAATTATTAAAAGATTACGAAGTTGTCATTGATTATCATCCAGGTAAGGCAAATATGGTGGCTGATGCCCTAAGTCAAAAATCTCTGTTTGCTCTTCGAGCAATGAATGTATATCTGTCTATTTACACTGATGATGTGCTGGTAGCGAAATTAAAAGCAGAACCAGTATTAATACGGCAAATTTGTGAAGCACAGAAAATCTATGAGGAATTGGTTGCTAAACGAGCTCAATGTGATTCTAATATGGGTTCAGAGTTTCAGATTGATGACAATGATTGTTTAAGATTCAGAGGTCGATTTTGTGTTCTGAGAAATTCAGAACTTACTTCGATGATTTTGAGTGAGGCCCATTGTAGCCGAATGTCGGTCCATCCTGGTAGCATGAAAATGTACAACGATCTAAAAAGACAATATTGGTGGCATGGTATGAAAAGAGACATTTCCGACTTTGTTTTTAAATGTTTGATATGTCAACAAGTGAAAGCGGAGCATCAGGTGCCTTCGGGATTATTACAGCCGATCATGATACCCCTGAGTGGAAATAGGATCGAGTAATGATGGACTTTGTATCTGGTTTACCGTTGACACAGAGCAAGAAAGACTTAATCTGGGTTATTGTTGATAGATTGACGAAGTCTGCTCATTTTATCCCTGTTCGTACAATTTTTTCACTCGATAGATTGGCAGAATTATATGTTTCTCAAATTGTTCGACTACATGGAGTACCTACTTCTATTGTTTCTGATAGAGACCCCAGATTTACATCCCGATTCTGGAGAAAATTGCATGAAGCGTTGGGTACTAAGCTACATTTTAGCACTGCTTTCCATCCCCAGATAGATGGTCAATCTGAACGAATCATTCAGATACTCGAAGATATGTTGAGATGTTGCATTCTCGAGTTCAGTGGTTCGTGGGAACAATATTTACCTTTGATTGAATTCGCATACAACCATAGCTTCCAATCAAGTATCAAGATGGCACCATACGAGGCTTTATACGGTCGCAAATGCCGCACATCATTGTATTGGACCGAACTCTGTGAAAATAAGATATACGGGGTTGATTTGATCAGAGAAGCTAAAGAAAAAGTGAAAGTGATTAGTGATAGTTTGAAGGCAGCATCGGATCGTCAGAAATCATATGCAGATTTGAAACGCAAAGATATTGAGTATCAAATTGGTGACAAAGTATTTTTGAAAGTCTCACCCTGGAAAAAGTTACTCCGATTTGGCCGTAAGGGCAAATTGAGCCCAAGATTTATTGGACCGTACGAGATAGCAGAACGGATAGGGCCGGTTGCTTATAGATTGGTTCTGCCACCTGAACTCGCAAAGATTCATAATGTGTTCCACGTATCGATGCTTAGACGGTATAGATCGGATCCTTCACATGTGGTTGGTTTATCTGAAGTTGAGGTTCAATCGGATTTGAGCTATGAAGAAGAACCGATCCGTATCTTAGCTCAAGAAGTGAAAGAATTGCGGAATAAAAAGATTTCTTTAGTAAAAGTATTATGGGTCAAACATAGAGTAGAAGAGGCTACTTGGGAGCTCGAAGACTCTATGAAAGAACGTTATCCGAATTTATTCGCTGGTAAGATTTTCGAGGACGAAAATTTTTAAATGGGGGAGAGTTGTGACAGTCCTAATTTGACCCTAGTCGGAATGTGGTCTCGGGACCCCAAAACCGAGTCATAAAATTTATTTAAAATTTATTTGCATATCTTCTATGTGTGATAGTGCATGTGTGAAAATTTGATGTTTTAATTTAGTCTTATGAATGTGAATTTTACTTGAAAGGACTTAGTTGAGAATCTTAGAAAATATGATAGGTAAATTGTAAGGATTAAATAATTGCAAAGTGGGAAAACTTGGGTTTGCATGTCAAAATGCCCAAAATTCATTAATGGCCGGCCAAGTAATGATGTTTCTCCCACTAAGTTAAATTTATTATAATTTTATGTTGGCAAATGGTTAAAATAATCTAAATAAAAAAATGAATTAATAGGAAAAGATGAATAAAAGAAGAAAGGAGAGAGAGAGTATTCATCTTCTTCCTCTTGCAAGCCGTAACTTAAATGAAATAGGAGGGAAACTCTTAAGGACATTCGGCCATCCTAAGGGTTGATTAAGGTAGGGTTTCATGTTAATTCCATTAAATTAAATAAAAATATAGTTAGTAGTCCATGTTTTATTATAACCCATATGTTGATATTTTACTTAATTAGGTGACAAAATGAGCATACGGTTAAATTGGATGAATGCTACGAGGATGGTGTTTTTGATGTTTTAGATAGAAATAGTAGAAAGGTGAAAAAGGAGCTAGATAAATGGATATATGTGAATTTAGATGATGTTATGAATAGATGTGAAGCTTATGCTAGTTTAGAAAAATTCGGTCAAAGTGTTCATGAGATGAAACTATGTGTTAAATGACAAATGGTGAGTAATTGCTATTTTGATAGTGATAATATATTCGGCTTTGAGGCATTAGATAAACATTTGTTGCAGTTCTAATGTCTTGAACAATGACGGTTGTAAGATGTAGTGGAAATCATTAAATTATATATGTGAGAAATTAGCAAGGGTGGTTGCCGTATGTACAAAAATATATATGTGTGTTTATTTGAAGTAATGATTGGATTATTAATAGTAACGTGATCCTAAGTGGTCAATAGCCGAATAGCTTAAAAACATAAGGTAGAAAGATCACATTTTACCGTGTGGTTCTTGTGATAAAAAATCATTAATATTATGGGATATAAATAACTAGCAAGGTGATTAAATTAGTTAATTTATTTATTTTAGCTCAAGAACCCAAATGAGGGGAATCAAGCAAGGGCAAAGCAAAGAATATCGAGTAGCCAATTGGAACCGTTTCATCCAACACAAAGTAAGTCTATAAGCAACTAAGCTTGGTTATTCTATACATAATTGGTGTATGCATATCGTGAAGAAATTTCTCTCGTTCATGTATTCTTTTGATTGAAAGGCATGTGACCGATTATACTTAGTTAATTAAATAAATCACTTTGTTTAAACGAAATGACTTTGGCACTATGTGTGCTAATTTGAATGGCACTATGTGTATGAATTTGTATGGCACTATGTGTGCAGATTTGAATGTCAATATGTATGTGAATTACTAAGGCACTATGTGTGCGAATTTGTATGGCACTATATGTGCGGATTTATATGGCACTATGTGTGTGGATTTGAATGTCAATATGTATGTGAATTACTAAGGCACTATGTGTGCGAATTTGTATGGCACTATATGTGCGGATTTATATGGCACTATGTGTGGAGATTTGAATGTCAATATGTATGTGAATTACTAAGGCACTATGTGTGCGGGTTAACATGGCACTATGGGTGCGAATTTCCTTGCTTGAGCACTACGTGTGCGAAATTGGTTGTTGATAAAATAAATGCAGGAACTAAATGAAGGGCAAAAACTATTGCCCGAATAAGAAATTGGAGACATGAAAATTGAAACATAGGTACATGAATGCATCTATTTCATCGTTGTTTAATATTGTAGGAAGGAATTAAGGTATCCGGTTATATGATACTTTGAGTTAATAGTATGACTTGACTAGTAGTTGAATTGATAATTTCGATAATCTATGGAACTTTCTAGTTTCTAGATGGACATATTCAGTTAATTGTTTGCATTACATGGCTTACGACTTACTGGGTTGAAAACTCATTTGGTGTGTTTGCTTGTCTCTTATTTAGATTTCTTTTTGATCCGTTTCATGCTCGGGACCATCCTCGAAGTCATCACACCTGCCTGCAACGTTTTGGTATCCCTTCTTAGTTAATTCTAAGTTAACATTATGGCATGTATAGGATAGCATTTTGGTAGATTTTGTTGTTTTGATAGTATTGTACATAAAGGCCATGAGAAAATGGCTTAACTTTCATACTTAAATTCGATTTTGTTGGATTATGATTAAGCTCTTTGTGGTTAATTGGCAATGTGTTATGGGGGAGTGGTATATTTGATATTTATTATGAGTGTCAAATTTGTTTAATGATTTTGAATATGTGAAGTGGGTTGATTCGATTTTTGTTTTGCATATTGAATGGATTATTTGAATTTCGATTGTTGTATTGGTTAATGTGTTATATGTGATATGGCATTGAAAGTAGTTTAGTTATATCCGAACATGTATATGTTTGTTTTAACATGTTCACGGCTTGGTATGGGTGATTCATGCTTTTAAATATATATATATATATATATATATATGTTAGTAGTTAAGGACATACCCTTATGAAGTATAAATGGTAATGTGAGATTGTTTGAAAGTTACATAATCATATACTATAGATTCGGATATAAGATAAATCTATGTGGAGTGGGTATGATAAATCTACGATTCAATATTTACTTATATAAATCTTATGTATATGAGGAAATGGTTTATGATAATGTGTTTGGTTATATATTAAATAACGATGTGTTTTGTGATATAAAATGTTAAGCACTAATAAATATAAATGCATGTTATTATATGAGGTATATTCGGTGTGTACTTTTGTGTAATATAATTTTAGATATTGACTTATAAAATTTATATGTTTTAATATTATACTAGAATGTGTCTAAGTTTCAATCGGCTATGTGATATTAATAAATTGTTTGGTTTAAAAGTTAGTCCAAGTGTGTGCATGTATATTTATTTTTTTTAAACAAAAAGATATTTTGTTCAAGTAATACCTTATAATCCCAATCTGACGATGGATACGGGTTAGGGGTGTTACAAATAGTTTGTTTTCGTTCCATCTTAATAAAATTTAAATTCAAATTGGATCAAAATTAAAAATTCAAAATTTTCATATTATGCAAACTAAAATCAGTAGAGATTTATCTAATGTTGAATTGAAGTCATTTATCGGATTTGATAAAGAAAAACACAATGAACTATTTTTTCTTGATTTTTTACCTTTTATAATACAAGTCATAAATGATGGAGGCTATAATTTTTTCATTAATTTTGTGTGTAATAACCTTAAGCAAACCCCAAGCAATAGAGGTTATAATTTTTATTAATTTTGTGTGTAACCCTAAACAAACCCCGAGTAATGAAAGTTATGAAATTTTAAAATAATAATAAATAATTATCATTATAAATTATAATTACAACATTAATTAAAAATAACATATAAAGTAAAATTATAAATATGATAAGATTGAAGCTTTCATATTAACAAATATAATAATATGATTATCGTCAAAGTAATTTTCATTTTAGTGAAATCTCTCCAAACAATTCCTTATTAATCTATAATTTTCTAGTGATTATTTTTTTTTGAAATAAAAATATGAATGCACCTATTCGGTTCGGTCGCCAGCCCCATCCTCAACCGCGTAATTACAAGTGTTTTTCCTTCATTTTCCAATTCAAATAAAATCCTTGGAAATTTGAGTTAAAGCTTAGTTTAAATTCATTACATACATATCTGCATGCGCTGTAATTAAACATAGAAAGGCGGCACCAAATGCATAAACTGACATGCATGGAACCAAGGAGCAACCATTAATAATTTATTATTATTATTAAAAATAATATCCATAACGAATTGGACATATGATTGTCAATGCTTAAATAAACTTAAACAACCATTTATCTAAGTTGATTTTAGAGTTATTCTTTGTTTTCGACATGACTTTTAAGACATGTTTGAACAAACACGTTAAACCAAATATATACACATATACATGTAGAATCTCTTGAACATATACTAGAGATATTAAAAAATACAATTTATTTATCTTTAATTATTCAAGAAAGAAGTCGATTGAGTCTAAGTTCAACTGATATGAATATTATTGTCAATGCAGAAGTATATAAGTTTAAATATGCTGAAATGCATTATTCTCGCATTTAAAAGTCGAGAAGAACTATAGATAGTTTTAAATATTCTCTTAACAATAACAATATGATAAAAAAAGAATTATTCAAAAAAGCTGTTCATATTCCTTCTCATCTAATTTGAAATGTACCTTTGCCACGTTGGATATAATTTAAGTATACGTATATAGAACATACATGTATTAAATAAATTATTGTTAAATTAATCGAATACATAGATTATCACGTTTTTTCTTTTCTTCTCAAATTAAGTTAACTACACCTCGATTAGCCCAACCCTCTTTGTATTAATTAATACACCTAATTAATTAAAAAGTATCCTAGATTTCTAATTAAAGTGTAATGGTCAATTGTCCGATCATTAAAATCCTAAATATATTCTTCAAAAAGAAAAAGAAAATCCTATATATATATATATATATATATATATAACAAATTAACATTATAATTCATGGATAATTACAATTCATAGATAATTAAACTCAATTTCAATGAAAAATAAAATAAAATTTAAAAATAATATAGTTGAACTGAATTGAATGGATAAGAATATGGCTGAAGATAAAAACTTGAAACAAAAATATAATGTAAAGTCTCATTAATTTTATTTTTAAAAAAATTAATGACATCAACCAATATATTAATCAAATAATAGAGTTTGAAGAAACTTGAAATTATAAATAAAGATATGGTCAAAAGTCAAAATAGCTGAGATATTTCCCTTTGCCGTGTAAACAAACCCTATTTTTTATTCAAACACCCATGGGTAGCTCTTTTCCCCCTTTTATGGTCCTTTCCTTTTGGTTTTGAAAAAACCCAATTCTTATATTCATTTCTTAATTTTCTTTTTACAACCGGATGTTATAGTTATTGATTTTTCTATGTTCTTTTTTCAATATTTTTGTAGGAATCGCATTTTATTCTGCATTTTAAACG